>NC_086241.1:58829236-59470486 GCF_036321145.2 Pelmatolapia mariae | reverse complement strand
CAGGCCAGGGTTAGTCATGAATGCAATAGTTAATAGGCTTCCTGTCAGTCTGCCAGATCAGACTTAGAAGGTACCAAACCAACACTCACCCACTCCACCCTGAGGGTGTAATTGAGAAAATGACTGTCCAGAATACAAATCTCAAACAGTGGTGGAATAGTAGTAGTAGTAGTAGTAGTAATAATAGCAATCAGACAATACAGTGTATTTTACAAAGACAGGCACCTTTGTTTGATCAGTGATAAATCAACTGAGAAGGAAGCTCTGGTGTACAATGGCACCCAGCATGTACATTATAATTTTACAATATAAAAATATCTGTCTATCACATACATAGACATAATCATAATCATCAATCCACCCTATGGGCAATTTTTCCAGGCCTGTGACCAATGTTTCCTCTAAGCTGCGCACGTGCGCAATTGCGCACTGCTGGCACGGTCTCTGCGCACAGAAAATCTGTGTTGCCCACAAAAAAAAATCTAACCTGAATTGAAATTAAAATTAAAACTTTAACAATTCTGTTTTGCAGTGTTAGTCAGTAAGTGACTGGCTGCTCCCGTATGGGATTAGAACGATGCCACCTTATCCCATAGTCCAGCTAATGATGCGATTCACATTCGTATATACGCAGCCAATCAACGTCGTTGACGTCGGCTATGACAGCGTCCTTATGTGCCGGCACCGGTGTTTTAGCTAGCAAAGCGGCGTGGCTGATGTGGAGTGAAGCCACGTTAATGACAACGTGTACAACCATTGGAGAGGTGAGCAGGACAGATGGAACAATTGAAAAAGGGAAAAGTGTGGACTTTATACCAGTTTTTAAATTGTGTTGATAGGCCACGTAAAACCAGAGTTATGATAAAAATATATACAATGTTTGGTTTTCTTCCTGAATACTATCGTTGTTTATATTTACTGCGGGAAGAAACGGTAAAAACTGTGTTTTATAAGGAAAACCAACACAGGCGGAGAGTGCCTGTGAGCAAAAACAAAACCAACCCCCACCCTTTCCTATTGGTCGAAAAAAGTACCATGTCGACCAATCAAAAAATGATATAGCAATGTGGCATCTAGTTGTTAAGAAACGGGGGAAGTTTTAGGAGTGACGGCGGTGTTTTGAGATGTGAGAGATTTGAGACGTTTAGCGCAAATCTTGTGTAGTTAGTGTGTAGTGTAGTGAATAGTTTTGTTGTGTGTGTCAGAACAATGAGGCGACTGCTGAATGTTACAGGTGTTAAAGGAGTCATACATCTGTTGTCAGGCCTGCAGGTATCAGGCTGTTGTTCTCCTTTATCTCATAGTGGACAGAAATTATTTTTTGGAGTGGCACAAATAATTTGTGTGGTGATGCAGAGCACCTGATTGTTCTGTAAATAGTTTGAAATGTTTATTTAAAAACGCCTTGGCTGCATTAAAAAAAATAGCTGCAAAAAACTTTGTTGTTTGCCAAACTGAGTTACTTTTTTGAAGAACTATATAATTAATTGCATAGAGTTACAGGACTCTCTCTCAGACCACAGACTCATAATACAAGTCAGAGCTTTATGAAAAAAAGAAAAAAAGTGTTTTCAAAATTGGAGTTCAAGTTATTTTTACTTCCAATAGTGTTAACATACTGCACAGGTCATGAACAAGATTTTTTAAATTTTCATTTGTAAGTGGGCTAAAGCAGTTAATTAAAAGTAGTCTAACATAAATGTAAATGCTGTAATTTGATTATTTTAATAAACCATGTAACTTGGATGGATTCGATGCTGGCGTGACCACAGTGCACACGTCTGATGTCGCTCACAGTGGTCCAAGGGACCGCTCAGGGAGTTTGTGTGTTCGCTCAGACACATGAAAACTTAGAGGGAACATTGCCAGTGACCCTTTTCAAAACCTAACAGGAGACCGCCACATTGCATTCACAATATATATGTAGTATAAAAATGTGAACCTTCACAGTTTTGGTCAGACTGGCTTACCCATTAAGGAGATGGGGTAAGTTCAGACATATATTTTTGTGCTATGATCATATAATAAGATTTTCACTGTTGTGACACGAATTTCACAAATATGGGATAAATAACCACCCACGTGAATGGCCATCTTATTGTACTGGAGGGGTTTGTGTATCCCAGGACCTATGCCTCTCCCAAGGCAAATTAATGCTGGGTGAGGGGTCAATCAGAGCCAAATTCGGGAAATCCTTATGAAAGAAAAAAAGTTAACAAGGGGCCAGCTCAACCTGACTGAGACAGGGCTACTGGGGAGCCACCCTATAGTCAGGCATGGGAACGGGGCTCAAGGGAGAATGCTTGGTGGAGGTGCATTAGCCCATGGGGCCCATGGGACCCAGACCTCGGGGAGAGAGGTCTAGGTTCTCTGCTTAGACTGCTGCCCCGTAACTCTGCCCGAGCAAAAGTTCAGTGAATCAAAGGACAGATATATCAAATATCGCATTTCTCATATTTTATACTGCAAACCTATTTGAGAAAAATCATTAGTAACTAAAGGTTTAGAATAAATATAATGGAGGACACCCTGTGCTCCAACTCAGCAGCAGTTATCTCTAGTCGAAAGAGAGAGGATGGCTGCTGTCACCCTGCAGCAAACTTTGACAATCTGGCAAATGCAAAGCTAAACAGTTTGTCACGATACAGACAGGTTTTATTTTAGTTATCACTTTGTGAAATAAATCAAATGTGGATGGAAGCGGATAAAAAGATCACTTTTCTTCACATTTAAATTCAAGTGAAAATACTGAAAAAGTGACTTATTCATGAGGATCCGTTTCAGGCAGTTTGCTTTGCCAGGGAATCAATTAATGGAAATGCCATTACTGGTCGAAATGAACCAGTGGCTGGCCAGTCAACTTGCCCAACAGACTTGTTACTGACCCTGGGCCATCAGGCCATTAGTTATGTTGAACCCTGATATAGTTTTTTTTTCCTCCATCCATCCATCCATCCCTGCTTATCCTTCTCAGGTCTTCTTTTTGCATATTCATTTAGAGCATATTCATTATTGACCCAAATAGGTGTATGATCTCGATCACTTTTCACAAGGCTTATTCAAATCCCTTCCGTCCCTACCTTCCATAAAGGGGCTAGGCAGAGGTTAGGATGGATTTAACCAGCTTTGACAGTGCAGGTTTTGCTATCATGTTAGAAAGGTTTCCATTTTTTCCCCCTAATCTCAGAGGAAGGCGTTTTCACAATCTAAACTGTTCAGTGAGGCCTGTGGATAATTCTGTATAACTGTGACATTGTTCACCTATGTTGTACTGTGTTTAGCGTCACCAGTCTGCATGTCTAGACAATACTAGGTAAGTAGCAAATGTCACTTCAATGTTCTTCAGTACCTCATGACGCTGCACTGCTGAGGCACCTTATGCCCTACCCATTAGACCATAAAGAAAGGAACACTGCTCATCCCCTGGTTCTTTGACATTATCAGATCACACATCAAGATCAGTCGTATTGTAGTGCAGTAGTGCACCAAACATCCCTGGCAACATACGGTTGCACACAATTCCTACAATATGAGCAACTGAACTTAGGAAAATCAGCCACAGTTTTCTGATTAAAGCTTTTCTAAAGATGGACACAACATTCAATGTGAATAAAATTACATCTTAATTGGAGTGAGTATTTAATGTTCCAGCGTTCAGTTTGGAGTATATGGGAGTATTATTCCCAGATATATATTTACTATCAGGATAATAATCTCACATTGCTTCCAAAGGTTAAGTCCTGAGGTTGTTTGCTTTTCAACATATGATCAGAGTTTATCTGTCAGTCTGCCTTTCCCACTGGTGTTAGTTTACACTGAAACCAGGGGATATACCAGCCCTCCACCACGGGGACACTTTTGTTGCAGGCTCTGTTTTAGGACAGCTCCACTGCGAGGATAGAAAATGCCACAGAAATAAATCAGTTTCTTTTCCTGGTTCACGATAAGCTTTTAAGGTAATGAGTATGCACAACATTAATCATGATTTGCTCACTTACAGTAAAGGCAATGAACCTGTGCTATACTTTGAATTAAGATTAACGAATAAACTAAACGAATTAAGATTACATCAACTTCCTGTTATTTCTGATCGTTTGTTTAACAACCAGAAATTGGGTCTTACATTTGTTAAACACTTAATCAATTAAATGTTGATTTAAAAAATACTTTATTACATTGCCAGTGAGGGGGTGAGTTTGAGAAAGATAGGTGTGTGTTGTGGATAAGAGGGAGACTGGAAAACTGGTTTATGTTCTTCTTATTCAACATCTGTTTGACAAGTTACATTTAAAACACATTCAGATTTATGTTGCTATTGTTATTCTCAGTTCTTATCTTTTTGTCGCTGTCGGATTTCCTGTGAGGCTGGTAAAAACATTTTTTGGAAAGGTCTTCACTGTGGACTAAAGGGGACAGAAGATGACAAAAGCAAAAACATGAAAACATGAAAGAGTCTTTTGCTGTAAATGTGTATCACTGCAGCATTATGAATACATATTGATTATATTTTATCAATCCAGTAGTGTCCTACTATTTTCAAGCACCCGTTCCCTGATTTATTATAAAAGCACTATAGCAATTGATTGCCATAACAGAGACTTTTATCTATTCATAAAAACGTACACGGCTCGGAGACACGCGGCTTACGGCCCAAAGACTCTTATGAAACAGTTCACATTTAATCTCTGTGTAAAATTTTGCACTTTATTTAACTGCATGGACTTTTAAAGCTTTAGTTACTAGTTATTTATAAGATCTAGAGTTTTATTTTGAAAATGTGTAAATTATTATATTATATATAGACTAAGAACAAACATGAAACACTTTAGAAACTTCTGCAACAACTATATACAAGAAATGTTGGTGGTCTCAAGAAGCACTATCAGTGGGGCTTATACACCAAAACATACTAACATCCATCCATCCATCTTCTTTCGCTTTATCCGGGGCCGGGTCGCGGAGGCAGCAGCCTAAGCAGAGAAGCCCAGACCTCCCTCTCCCCAGCCACCTCCTCTAGCCTATCCGGGGGAACACCAAGGCGTTCCCAGGCCAGCCGAGAGATATAATCTCTCCAGCGTGTCCTGGGTCTGCCCCGGGGCCTCCTCCTGGTGGGACATGCCTACCATACATACATACTATAACATGCATACAACATACTAACATGTTGTCCTTTACTTAAATGGCAAACAATAATTTGTATGACAATTTTGTACAATAATTTGTATGACAAGTATTAACTCTAGGTCCATAAGTGACTTTCTACATGACTGAAACACATTGTAACTGTACAGTCAGCATGTTGTCAGACTGTTAGCAGTGAGTAATCTGCTGGCTCTTAGTTGGTTTGCTTAAACATCCCAGTTTGGCTGTGATTACCCTGTAATGGTTAGATGTAAAATGTATCTGTCTCCATTTCATGTCACCTCAGACTTTAGTGCAACTCTGGGTCATGCCACCTACACCTCCCTTGACAATTCTCCAGTGATGGGATGCACTCGTGATGGGAGGGAAGAGGAATGCAGAGCACTAGTGAGTGATTTTGCTGAGTGGTCTGGGAGGAATCACCTGCTTCTGAAAGAAGACCAGAGAGATGGTGACTGACTTCAGAAGGAAGAGGACGAGTTGTACTGCGCACCTCACTAACATAACGCTGAACATATCGTCTCCATTTCTGTTCTCCATTTTCTGATTTCAGTAAAACACATACAGGTGTTTCAGCTAAAATCATAAACAAACTGAAAATGACTGATAGAACTGTGTCGAGGGCGAAACTCTTGTATCAAATAATAAAACTAATTGATTTCTCCTGAAATCAAATTAACTAGTAATAGATTTCCAGCAGTTGTTGATATCTGTTCTGGGGTAAGGTAAACCACAAGCTCTGCAGACATGAGCTGTATCATATCACCATGTTGGCAGCAAGGAACAGGGATTCAACAAACCTACATTTTTTTTAGCCTACTTCACCGCTAAGCAGTATGCGCTGATTCAACTATAATTCAACCTGTTATTTTTGGGTGAGTTGCTGGGCAGCCTGGCAGCTTTGATCTTCAATAAAACACAACTCCAGCATACGACCTCTGTGGATGCAAGAAGCTGAAGAAAACACAACCACAAAGCTGAGACGAAGAGGACAACTAGAGTTTAGCCACTACAGTTCATGGTTCAGCCATTTATCACAATAGTCATAACACATTATTATGGATATAATGCATCTAAGGTAAAAATCTGAAACCTGGAGTTAAACAGAATAAAAATCTTATAGCCAAAATTTCCAAGTCTTTCCTCTGGCCTATAGTGCTTTCTGGAAGGAGACATTACTGCTAAGTTTTGTGCTTTAAGAACCAGAAGGCAAGTGCCATCTAGTTCTATTATATTCAACCAAAGGCGAACATTTTCTACAGCTGATATTTCCAAAACTGGGCAGCTCACAAAAAAAGGCAGCTAGACGGATAAATGACTCCACAGCCCGGAGTAAAAGCAAACAAACAAACAAAAAACTTCATTTTATAATGGAGTTAACTGTCCCTTTAAATATAGTTTTATTTATTTTGTGTTGTTATGATGATATGGTCACTTTCTGTTTTTGGGTGTCAGCCTGACAGTGTGCCAACAGAGCATGCACACTTCCGTGCCTGTCCCCCATTGCTAACTTGGGAGCCTCTTCAGATCTGGACAATTTACACAACTCAGCCACACTGAGGTGGAACAAAAAAACATGCATTCTTCAAAAGGTTGTTGCATTGCTGCTTAATGCATTTTATATGGTCGGTAGCCCAACACAATCTCAGGTTTGGAGGACTTCTGTTCATATTTAACCATTTTTCTGTTTTCTTGTTTCCAGTTTGTGTGCATTTTGAGTTGGACTCACCAACATTTACCAAAGTCCAGATTTTAGCACGTATATAATTTTTGTTTGAATACAATGTTTCATCTTAGCCTAATCTTACACCTACGCTGAGAGCATATTCTACACTGGCAGTCAGCTGATATAGTCTGGAATATATAAGACTTGAAAACGTCTTTGTACAAGAACACTAACTGCACCTGAAGCATTTACAGAATAGTGCATTTATATTTACCTTCACACACTCAGCAAAGACATGCAGAAGATTATTATTAGATCTTACAAAATGTAAAACAAGCATACAAAACTATAAATACAACTAGAAGAAAATACAGTATAGAATACAACTGACTAGTCACACACCAAAAAAAGTAGTGTGGTTAAGGTGCTACGTGACAGATATGAAACAACTCTCTACTGAAGGGGGTGAATATAATGCTTATATTCAAATGTTTAAGTGGGCGTTAAATAAATATTGTTCTTAATTGTAATGACTGCAGCATATCAGCCTGTCATACTGGAAGATGATACACCAGTTACTCATACCCTCAGCATGGAACATTTTCCAAGATTTTAAGCTCCAGTCCTTTCATGTTAATTCCAGGAATTTAACTGAATTAATTATTTGTAAGAACTTTTTTCCAAAAGTCCCGAATGATTAAACGTGTCACCCGATATGCTATTCGCAGCTCATGTCCTCTTATATGTGCAGGGCCGAAGAATCCTTTCTGTATATCATCACATATAAGGTAGATTTTCTTCTCAGCCCTTAACATTTGGATCTGTTATATAGACTGACAGTTAGGAAACACACACACACAGACACACACACACACACACAGACACACACAAACTAAGATTAAAGACTAAGCATATGAACATCAACCCTAACCCTTTCACTAAGCCCTCCCAACAAAGACTCTACAATAAACAGTGAGACATTAGAATGTAAGCACACAAGAGACCTATAAAGTCCTCCACCCACGCCGTGACTACACTGTTACACAGGCTCCACACAGGAGAAATGAAACCATCCTCCACTTTTCTAGTTCTCACGAAATGTCTAGAGGAAACTGACCAAAGGCTGCAGATCCAAACTGCAGCTGTGTGTTGAACAGAGAAGTGACAATCAATATTTCACAACAGGCGCTACTTTTTTTTGCGGATACGCATAGCTGCACAGAGTGCAGCAATTTGGTTTGCCCTGATTCTTTCAGTTGATAACACAACACTCACCCTAATGGTTTCCAAAACATACTCTTACAGCACTATCACTTTCTTTCAGTTTCCCAGGGAAAACCTAGCGGAAACTTCAAAATCTTACAGTACGCACGAAGTAGTTCATTCAAGGCATTTGCTCACTGCCATCAACTTTCCCAGGAGGAACAGCCTGCTCCTGTTTTTTTTAAAGAAACACTGTCAGTGAGGCAGGAAAAACATTGCTAAATATTATCCCGAGATCTGTGACGTGTTTACATGTTAGATATAAAAGATTTGCAGCTTGGAATCATTTTGGTGAAACTGATGAACGGGAAGACAGATGAGAGGTATCACTGCCGAGCCAGCACAAGGATCAGAGACAAAGTTTAGACAGCCTTTTCCCCAAACAGCTGTCTAAACTTTGCCTAACTTTGTTATCAGGAAGTTGAATATTCTTGAATGTATTCAAGAATATTCAGCTTTCTGATAACAAAGCTGGTGTTTATAAGATTACAGCATCAGACTTCCAGACAAAACTCATAAAACATCAGGCACACTAGCCCAAAGGCCAGCTGACAATGCTTAGAAGTTACAAAACAAGTGTCTAATGCCTTAAGCCCCAGTTCTTCCCAGCTAGATTCATTAACCATAAAATAACAATCTGGAGGCTTTTTATGAGTCTTTGTGGGGCTGCAATGCGGTGCTCCAGTTTATTGATAATACTAATAGCACTTAAATCTAATTGAGCATAAAATGGAACATGACCTAAAAGGGGATACTACCAAGGCTTTTTATGTTCATCTCATACATACTTTGTCTCCAAATTGGTCCTGTAATCTGGCAACATCTGCATGTCCTAACCTTCACATATAGTTTCCTGCAGAAATCTTATACAAGTGCATGGTGCAGTTTTTATCTGATAGGATGCTGCAAGCACAGAGTAAGTTGAATGAACTGCAAATAATGACAACTGACTATGCTTTCATGAATCTCTACAATGTAATAGTGCGAATATTGTGAAAAATGTCCTCTTTTAAAAAAAAAAAATTGATTCAAAATAGGTAAACTATTATATACATTTTAAAGTAAAATATTTCAGGTAGTTCATGAATATAAAAAAACAGTTTTTCAAAAGGTTAGAATATTTATTTTAAGCTGGAGTAAATTACAGTTCAACATTTTTCATTTACTTCACTTATTCCTTGTCTTCTGTTGAAGTAAATGGGAGAACAATAAAGACAGTAACAGTAAAGACTCTTCTCCATATCTCTCTGTCGTCAACAGCGCTCTGGTTCGTGCCGGCCCAGATGTTGTCCTTCCATCTGTGTCTTTCATGTCTAAGGATTCTTGGAATGGTTACTTCCAAGATGATTTTCACTAGGCCTGATGAACGAGAAGCAAGGCTATGCTATCTCATGAGGTCCAATTATCTACAGGATCTTTCTATGAACCTCTTCATGTTTGGTGTATGAAATGCCTAAGATGTTCCTGTACCATCTCTTCTCTGCTGCCAGAATTCTTCTTTGGAGTTCTGCCATACAAGACGTTTGAGCATCAGATGGATTTTGGAGCAAAGACAGATGTTCTTGTCTCCCCAGAAGTTTTGCTATTCCATTTGTTGCCTGTGCTATCCTTGAGCCTTCATCTGACATGATGGAACCAAGGAACTTGAAGCTTTTCCCTGTTTCCAATCTTGTCTCTCTGATTTTGATTTCAGAGTTGACGCCTTGGGCACTAGTTCAGTACAAGCAACCACTATCACGGGGAAAACTGCTGATGCATTTGTAAAGCTGTCAGCTTAAGACAGCAATCATAAGCTGACACAAAATATGCAGGCCATCCAGTTTGATCAATGTCATCCAGAGAGTGTTGCGTTTGTATAGTTTGTTTGTGGGTTGTTTTTTTCCTCCAAATTGCATGAAATTATTCAATTTCACTTGACCTTTTCACTCTTTAATGTTTGTAAAACACACAGCAGAAGTGAAACTATTCCAAAGTGATCTAAGCAGTAAACTCAAATTCATAACAGCAACATAGCTTTTAGACTTACACAATCGATGCAAAGTGAGCCATGTAAAAGTGTTCCAATTTCATATAAAAGGCATTAAAAATTGTAAAATACTGAAGTTAAATGTGCTCAGCAGGCTGTGCTGAATGACTCCTGAGGGGAAGTGATCTGAAACCATCTCAATGGTCTGACACTTGCCTTCTGCAGATGTCTCTGACACTCACATCAACAATAATGCAATCAGTCTGACAGTTACCACTTGCATCTCCTTCTTTCATCTCCATGTTCTACACTGAGAAGAGAGATGGATAATAGATACAGGTATAAATTACTATCATGAAGATATGCTGCTGTTGGATTACTGGGAGAACATACTGACAAAACGACATCCCATTGAATGATGGGACAACCAAAACCTTCAAAACTGTCCAGATATGAAGGA
This sequence comes from Pelmatolapia mariae, assembly GCF_036321145.2. Lineage (NCBI taxonomy): Eukaryota > Metazoa > Chordata > Actinopteri > Cichliformes > Cichlidae > Pelmatolapia > Pelmatolapia mariae. The sequence continues at coordinate 59,459,989 of NC_086241.1, read as the reverse complement.
ATTTACAAAGTAGAAAGGTTTACACCTTTAACACCTGGCACAATAATATTCATTTCTGTCCCCAACAGAATAGTAGAGAAAGGAACGTTTTTATGTCTTTTACACAAATTCAAAAACCCACATCTACAACAAAACTTTTTTGTGCGCATTTTTAAAGTTTGCCTTTTTGTCATTAGCACAAAACTATCTGCCCAGTTGGCATGCGTATAACTTATTTAAAATAAAAGGCATAACAGTGAAATGATTCTGAGACTTTTGGAAGAAGATACTTGGAAGAGATGTATTCGGGCCACCCACTGCTTGTCAGTAATAAATGAAAAGAAATTCAGCTCCTACATAGGTTGCTTTTGAAATTGTCCAAGAATATCTGAGTTGTGCTCATGCATAAATAAAGAGAGCCATAAAATATTACAACAGAGAACTGTAAAGATCTGGGGCAGTTTCTACTATTAAGGCTGCCACTTAAAAACAGAATCAGTAATATGAACTTCTTTTCTGATAAGAAAATCCTTTGAAATATACAAAAAACAAACAAACAAACAAAAGAAAAAAATAGTAGTGTGAGGTTCAGTGGCAAGTTTAAAAAAAAGAAAATGACAACAGCCTTAAAGATATACAATATTCGCAGCCTCTGATAGACCGCTTGCCCACAGGGGTTGGTGATATCATCCAAAGATGAAAGAGCACATTGGGTTTGAAGGTTGCAGGTTAATTTTCCTGTATTCAACTGAAACTGAGCGATGATCAGAATAACTGCATACTGAAACTGTAGAGAAAAGCAGTATGCTCCTTTGCAAATCGACTGATCTGTTTTTAGTGCCTTTTATTCCTCAGCCGTCGGCAAAGTTAGTTTTATTAAACTCACTTGAGAGTTAGAGTATGGGAAGAGGAAGAATGAAAACAATTTGGATGCAGAGCCAGGGAAACATGTTTTAAAATTGGAATCTTAGGCATTGGCCTTAGTAGAAGACTGTGCTTTCAGAGCTCTCTTTTCTGTTTCAGTCCATCATTTTTTAACCTTTCACTTTGATTTGTTTTTCTTCTCCTTCTCCGTGAAAAAGTGTTGAAATGACGTATGCGTTATGATGTGAAATACTGATGTAAATCAGTCCAATTACAAAAAATACAATCAATAAAACAGAAGTCATAAACCAATAACATGTAGCACAATGTATTTATATGTATCTGAAGAATAATGCTGAAAGAGTTTTGCAAATTAAAGCAACTAGGACCTTTTTTAAACTTTAGTTTGATAAAACAATAAAACAAATTTAAAATAGCTTTTCAGAAATATACAAAAATATCTGGTGGTTACACAATTTCTCTTTCACATAAGACAAAAGATGACCTAACCTAAGTTAATGAGGGGGAACCTGAGGCAAAGCTAACACAAACGCACTACAGCTGCCCCATTTTACTTGGATTTCTTGGAGTGAATACATTATGTATGCTGCCAATGTGGCATTCCACACATTAAATATTCTCAGGAAACCAAAGGCAGGATAATAGGAATTCATTTAAGAATTTCATCCTCTTAATTTCACATGACAGCTATTTCAAGAAGTCCTCGGCCCAAATGGCTCACCAGAAAAGTAGCTCAGCTTATATAGTATGTTGCTGTTGGATCTATGCAATAGTGTCAGCAGACTTGTCATATGAAATTAATAAGGGAGGAGGGGTCTTAGCTGCTATGGGGAGGAAGGGGAGCAGAAAGTGGGTCATACTCTGAACATACAGTGTTCACTGCATTACAAGAGCGCGACCCTTGGCTTTTCTTCTATATACGATGAACAGAAACAACTAAATCCACCAGCCAAATATTGTGAAGGTCCACCTTAAGCGACCAACATCTCTAATTGACTGGAACAGAGACCTCAGGATGTGTGTTGCAGTGTTTGCAGTGACAGTGGTTGATTAGGAGCTTAGTGTGGTTCCAATGTAGATTTGAATAGTTACAACTCTGCTGGGAGAGGCCACTGCCCTCAGGGAGTGCCATTGCCACGATGGCACTTCCTGGCAATAATGTGCTATTAATTAACCACATTAATGCCAGGAAACAATTTTAGTCAGTGGGTTAATGTTGTGGTTGATTGGTAACCACAGCCTTCATGAAACATCACGTACGGTGTTATTTTTAGTGGTGTAAAACTCACTTGTACGAGCAGACCTTATGCTGACAACCAACACTACACAGCTGGATTGAAACCAAGCAGTGTACTCTTGTTCTGCAGACTACCAGTGCATGGAAGCAGCAGTAGACTCCGTGGGGAAGCTGCCACAGTACACTGCCAGTCACTGGGTAAACAAGCAAACAGGAACTGATGTGGCATCTTGATGTATTCCCACTGTCATCCCTACAAGATTTACGCTATAAAAAGACCAAAACTAACAATTTTGCAGGAACATCTTTTGTGCAGCTTCTGTTCTCACTGGGAGAACATACCTCATACCTTGAAGTTAAGTTACTAATAGGTCAAAGCACTGGATGAAGTGGAAGCTTGAGATTTACTGTGGGCCAGAGAAGCCTACATAGCACACAGATCCCCTTCTAACCATATTTGGAATATCTACAGTACATACACAGCAGCATGATTAGAAAGAAACTCAACAGTCTCACTAAAGATTACAAATCATTCATGTTTAATTCAGTTTTGTTGCTTGCAGTGTTTAATTTGTCACTGTAGTCCCACTGACACCACTAATAAAAAGGGACCTTCATGTTTAAAATATTAAAGTCAACAAGTGGAAAGTTAATGCAACTATTACTTGTTTTAAAATATACATTTTCCCTCGTTTTCTCCACCACATTCAAGTATGTAACACATCTTTTTTGTTTTGACAAATCAAGGAGCGCAACAGTTATTTTCTAGGTTCTGGAGGAGGTTTCTTACTGTTAAAAGGGGGTTTTTCCTTCCCACTGTAGCCAAGTGTTTTCTCAAATGGGGTGGTTTGATTGGTGAGGTGTTTTTCCGTATTACTGTAGGGCAGGGGTCTCAAACTTAAATGAGCTGTGGGCCACTGCTGGCACTGTCATCTCATTGGTGGGCCACTTTAGTGTTCAAGTAGTACAAAAAAACCAAACAAACAAGAAAACACCCACAAATATTTCAGAAAATGTAGCGTTTTTTTGTTTTGTTTTTTCCAATTATTGTATAACAAGATAAAACTGCAAATGTAAATGCAATTTTTTTCTCCCCTCACTCTTAACTAACTGAAGGCTTTCATTGAACTACCAAATAAAAAAAAATTAAAATAAAATGGCACTCTGTTTCTGGCCAGACACATAGCAGCACCTCTGCTATAATTTTGTTCATATGCATCAAAATAAAAATGCAGACATAAATGTAAACATTAGTTTTTGACTGCTGGTGAAAAATGTTTTCTTTGCACTGAACTAACACAGCCAATCCCTCAACATGTTTGTAGTCTCTGCTCATATTGCCTTTATATTAATTTTTTTTTGTTTGCTTTTTAAAGAACTTATTTTAACATTGCACTCAACAACAAACAAATCCTCCCTGACAAGAAAAGTAACTTCAAGGTCCAACTAGCATTTTATTTCTTCACGTCAAGTAGGGGTGACGTGGGCCACAAGTGGCCCCTGGGCCGCGAGTTTGAGACCCCTGCTTAAGGTCTTTACCTAACAATATGCGATTTGGTGCCATCCAAATAAAACTGAATGGAACTGAATCCCTGATCTGCAAAAGAAGCATGAATTCAATTCTAAAATTAGCTGCCAAACATGGAAAGATTTGTCGGTGTTATTGTGTTTAATCTGTTTTCATTTTTATACTTTTGATTTTAAATGAGATGTGGGGAACTTCTGTTTAAAACACAAGATAAAACTGAGATTTCTCAGATTTCAAACTACTGATCAGATCCCTCTTAAATGTGTTCACCTTCCATTGCCATGCTTTCTGTGAGGATAATGTGGGACAGGATAGTGGAAGAGATAATAAAAATTTAAGTCCCCAACAGATGTGCACTACATTAAAAGGCAGCTCTGCACCAAAGATGAAAACCTTTAATACAAGTTCAGAGGCTTAAGTGAAGAAATCGTGTCATTCATTCACTATCTTCCTATGAAAAGCCATGCAAAATGTACCAATTCTCTTTGTAATGCTTGCCCTTAATGCAGTGAAGTAACTCACATTATTCATATGTGCCATGTGGAATTAGCACTAACATACAGAGAGTTTCAGCATGTAAACAAATGATAAGCTGCTTCCATATATGACCTAAATTTTAGAAGAAATATAGCACTAATCAAGTTTCCGCCAGTAGTGCACTGCAAGTCAGGTGGGGGTGGGGCTGTTTAGTAATCAGCAATGAGTGTCTCAGAGGAAATGATATTATAAATCAACATCATCACTATGATGAACAACTTTAGAAAGCTGTGGCTTTTCTTTGGACACAATGGTTTCACTTCAAATGGTTCAACTTCTACTTTAAGGGTGGATGCTTCCAGTTTGTGTCACTCTCTTCAGTTTCACTATCACTTGTTGAGCGGTTTTCAAGTGTTTGCAGACGAGTTGGTGTCCTATATAAACTACATGCGGAAGTGAGGAGAGGTAAGTGGAAGTGAGAGGTAAGTGACGGAAGTGACGGACAAGGTAAGCGACTCATGTTGTAACTGACGTCAGACGCCGGAGATTTTGGCGGAAAATTAAGCAAATGGTAGTTTAGATTTGTACAAATTCCTTTAAGCTTCAGTATTACCAAATACACTTATCATTTGTCTTATAACTAACAATATTTGTCTTAATAATCTCCAACACCCTGGAGAACAACGGGGAGAGTTTAGAGGCTCTCCAAGATTACATTGATCAGTGCTTTCAGGATCTCGTGATGAAGAAGGCCCAGAGTGCATCTTCCCCGGCCAAATCTGAGACGCCATCGTCGAAAAGACTTCGCCCGGCAGATTCCCCCGGCACAACATCGCCAGCCGGCAAAGATATTGCCGACATACTGGAGTCAATCGACAAGCGATTGTCCAGCTTCGACGCAAGGCTGTCCTTGGTGGAGATTCTTCACCGGGAATTTAAATGCTTGCGAGAATCCCTGGAGTTCAGCCAGCAGCAGGTGGAAACGCTCGCTGCTGAAAATGCCACGCTAAGGGAGTCGGTGAAATGTCTCACAGAAAATGTTACCCAGCTCAATAGAGAAAATAAAAAAATAAAAGAAACAGTTATTGATCTACAAGCTCGTAGCATGCGTGATAACCTGGTATTTTCTGGTATTCCAGAAGCCGCTGGAGAGGACGCGGAGGCCACGGTAAAAAGCTTCATCAAAAACCACCTGAAGCTGCCGGAGGACACGGTGAAGAACATCGTCTTCGATAGGGTGCATCGCCTCGGCCCCATTCGGGCTACGGCCGGGAGACCACGTCCTATCGTGGCCAAATTCGGCCACTTCAAACAAAAGGAACATGTGAAAAGCCGCGGCAGGGAATTAAAAGGAACGGACTTCAGCGTGAACGACCAGTTCCCCAAAGAGATCCTGGAACGACGCAGGGTCCTCTTCCCAATCCGACGCGGCTTCATCCAGAAGGGCTCCCGCGCTGTCATCGCTGTGGACCGGCTGTACGTGGACGGACAGCTCCACCGCGACCCCGACATCACTCCGTGGCTGTATTAACTTCACACCAGATAAGAATCCGCTACACCCTTTCCCCATCCACTCACACTAACTTGCATTAACATCTGTTTAACTTACCAGTATCAAATCGCATCTTAGGTGTGATATCATAGCAGTATTAACACCATCACTCTCCGTCAATGGTTTGATTAGAATGTTTCCGGTTTTTTTTTTTTTTTTTTTTTTTTTTCTCTCCTTGTTTTTTCTTCTCTCCTTTTCCCCTCTTGTTTTTATGCTGCTCACCCTTGTCCTTGGTTTCTTTCTTTTTTCTTTCTTTCACTGCTTCGATCACCTGCTTCCACACTCATCCACAAACAACATCCTTTATTTCGACACATACGCACAGCACGATCACGCACAGTCATGCGCTCAACGGCAGCACATTTACATCACTCAGACAGCGCACACAGTTGTATAGGATACACACATTTAACCCAAGCGTACTCATCTTAGTAAATATGCAAACACATAGTCAGACTCAGGGAGCATCTCGCCACACACTTTTTCTCTCTCTCCCTCTCTTTATTTATGAACAAGTGATGTATTCTCTCCACCTGTCTAAGCGACACACACAGCATACACCCCTAGTTATACACAGACATCTATGGGTGCACTGAGATTCGTTACATGGAATGTAAATGGAGCTGGCTCCAGAGAAAAGAGGTTAAAAATATTTAACCAACTCAAAAAACTACAGGCAGATGTTGTCCTTTTACAAGAGACCCACAGACCTCTTAGAGGTTCGAATGAACTTAAAACACCTGAGTTTCCTAATGTGTTCTCAGCTTGTTATAATTCTAGACAAAGGGGAGTAGCAATTTTAATACATAAAAATATTAATTTCACAGTACTCGATACAGTTATAGATCCAGAGGGCAGATTCTTAATCATTAAACTATCTATACTTGATAAAAAGCTATGTATTGTAAGTGTATATGGTCCAAATGTTGATGATCCCTCATTCTTTCACAGTTTTTTCAGTGCACTCTCTGAACACTTAGATGGCACACTTGTTCTTGGAGGCGACCTCAACCTTGGACTAAATGAAGAAATGGATAGGCTCAATACAGCAGGAACTCAGCGTAATTGGCAGTCCACAAATATAATCAAACAGTATATGAGCGACTTTGGTCTTTGCGATGCATGGCGCTCCCTTCACCCCACCAGTAAGGAATATACTTTTTTCTCACATGTTCATCACTCCTACTCTCGTCTGGATTATTTTTTGGTCAGCAGCTCACTGCTGAGTGACATTTCAGACACTGAGATTCACCCTATAGCTGTCAGCGATCATGCTCCTGTATCTTTAACACTAATGCACAAGAATAATACTACGCCAAGTAAAAACTGGAGATTTAATACATCACTGCTTAAAGATGAAGACTTTATTAAATATTTTAAAAAAGAGTGGACTTCATATTTAGACTTTAATGACACTCCCGGAACATCAGCTTCTGTTTTATGGGAAGCAGGGAAAGCCGTGATGAGAGGTAAAATAATTTCTTTCTCATCACATAAAAAGAAAAAAGAAAACAAAAATATTCAGGAATTAGAAAAAACCATCAAATCACTAGAAGAAGCCTACGCGTCCCACCAAGATCAGGAAACATTGAACAAAATACGCAAAACAAAACTAGAATTAAATGAGATAATTGATAAAAAAACAAAATTCTTAGTACAAAGACTACGCTTACAAAATTATGAACATAGTAATAAATCCGGTCAATTTCTAGCAAACCAGCTAAAAATAAATAAAGAAAAAACAACTATATGTGCTGTTCAAGATTCATCTGGGAACACAATATATGAACCGAAACAAATAAACAACATTTTCAGGGATTTCTATAAAACGTTGTATTCACCACAAATAAACCCATCTAAAAAGGAAATTGATCAGTTTTTAGACAACATAACTCTCCCAAAATTATTAGACACTCAAGCAATGGCACTGGATTCGCCACTGACGCCAGGTGAACTCCAGGAAGCCCTGATAAATATGCCCAATAATAAGGCTCCAGGTCCAGACGGCTTTCCTGCAGAATTCTACAAAGAATTCTGGACGATTCTAGCACCAGTTTTTTACAGAACGTTGTTGGAAATCAAAGAAAATGGCAGACTTCCACCAAATATGAATTCTGCAAACATTAATCTCCTGCTAAAACCAGGCAAAGACCCTGTATATCCCTCAAGCTATCGTCCAATATCCCTTATAAATGTAGACCTTAAAATAATTTGCAAAGCTCTCTCAAAGAGACTAGAGAAAATAACCCCCCTCTTAATTCATCCTGACCAAACTGGTTTCATAAAAGGTAGGCACTCATCAACAAATACACGTAGATTACTTAATTTGATAGACTACTCATACAGTAAAAACCTTGAAACTACAATATTTTCTCTAGATGCAGAAAAAGCGTTTGACAGAGTTAACTGGAAATTTCTATTTGCAACTTTACACAAATTTGGTTTTGGATCTTCTTTCATCAACTGGTTAAAAATATTATATAATTCCCCAACAGCTTGTGTCAGAACAAATGACCAGACATCCTCCAGCTTCTGTCTCCTGAGGGGCACCAGGCAGGGATGCCCACTCTCCCCTTCACTGTTTGCAATTTTTATCGAACCACTAGCAGCAGCAATTAGACAGAATTCAGTAATTAAGGGCATAAAATGCAAGAACGTGGAACATAAAATCAGCCTTTATGCGGATGATGTGTTACTCTTTCTCCAAAATTCACAAACCAATATCTCTGGGGTGATTGAACTGATAAACTCTTTTGCAAGAATATCAGATTACTCAATTAACTGGTCAAAATCTACAGTCCTTCCGATTAATTGCTCCTTCCATAATTCCTCTTCTACTCCACTGCAATCGGGAAATATAAAATATTTAGGTATTAATGTTTCTCCCAAGCTTGCAGATCTAACTAAATTAAACCATATCCCACTTTTAAAGAAAGTAGAAGGTGATCTGGCTAGGTGGAAATGTCTACCCATATCACTCATGGGAAGGGTTGCCGCTATAAAAATGATGGTATTACCAAAAATAAATTATTTATTCTCAATGATCCCAACTAAACCGCCGCAAGATTGGTTCAGATCTCTAGATTCATATATGTCCAAATTCCTTTGGAAAAATAAGCCCCCACGTATAAGCTTAAAAACACTACAAAAGACCAAGGATAAAGGAGGATTAGAACTACCTAACTTTCAGCACTACTTCTTGGCCAACAGGCTTCAGTTTATCTCAGGATGGCAAAAACATACCCTCTTAGATGAACCTTGGCTAGATGTAGAACAAGCACTTTGCAATAATCTAGAGATTTCAGATCTACCGTTTATCAGCTCAAACATCCAACGACATGAATGCTTCAAAAGCGTCAACATCAGCTCCTCTCTGACAGCGTGGTGGGAGTTTCTGAAGTTGACAGAGTCTCCATTAATCCCATGCAAACGTACACCTATCTGGAACAACCCTGACATATTACAAAACAATAATATGATAAACTTTTCAGATTGGAGTAGTAAAGGAATCAAATATTTAGAACATATACTAGAAGGAACAGAATTTATTTCATTTGACAGACTAGTTACACAATATGGGATCAACAAGAAAAGATTTTTAGAATATCAACAAATTAAATCCATAGTAAAAAAGAGATTTAAACCGGGTCAAGTTGAACTACAAACACCACCAAGTGTGGTTCAATTTCTTACTCTTAAAACCCCCAAATTACTATCCAAAATATACAGAATGCTTTCTAAAACAGATGAATCAATATCACTTCCTATTGCAAAATGGGAAGCGGATTTATCAGTTAACTTAGACCAAAACTTCTGGTCTCAGATTTGCTTAAAAACCTTTCATTTAATTAGAAATCCCAGTCTTCAATTAATTCAATACAAAATACTACATAGAGTGCACTATACAGGTCATCGGATGTTCAAGATGGGCTTTACGTCTACCAACAACTGCTCACACTGCCAAACCAATTCACCGGACAATTATATCCACGCTCTTTGGTTCTGTCCACCAGTTCAGAAGTTTTGGCGTGAGATATGTGAAGACTTATCAAAGTGTCTGAAATGTAACATTCCAACTTCTCCTTTAGTATGTTTGTTGGGCAGCTTAGATAATGTCACTACGGAAAAGAATATAGCCCATATGGTTTTCACTGCCCTATGCATAGCCAAGAAAACAGTCCTCATGAACTGGAAAAATAAAAATAATCTTAATTCTAACCAATATAGAAATTATCTATTAGATTACATTAGTCTTGATACAGCCTCTGCCACCACATCAGATCAATTGCTCTGGGCTCCTTTGATCAGCTCCATCACCTAGTGGGGGTGGGGGGCCATAGCTTGGTCCCACCTTCACTGTTGTGATTGGTGTGGGGGTAGGGACAGGCTTAGGGCGTCGGGGGGTTCCCCAGGAGCATCTTCCTTGGGGGGCTCAACCCGGGGTAGCGGTCATGGCCAATTAGGGGCTCTGTTGGCTCTTAGGTGACGGTTTCCTCGTGGCTGCGTGCAGCGGGGCTAGGGGAGGGTCTGTGCTGACGGACGTGGGTTACTGACCTGGTAGCCTGGCTGCCCCTGGGTGGGTCCGGGATGGGCGTGGGGTTCTGGGGGCGCTCCGTCTCTGGGCTGGGGCCCTGGCCGGGCCTCAGGGGCTGGGTCCTGGTTGGTGTGTTGCCGAGGTTGTGGGCGGGTGGGTGTATGGGGGCCCGGCCCTGGCGCGGGGTGCCGCCGGTGCATCGAGCCACCTGGGGGGCTCTTCAACTGGTGGGGGAGGTTGTCACATCTTGCAGGAGCTTTCCTCTCTTCAGGAACTCTCTCTGCAGGAGGGGGAGATACAGGAGTGGTGGAGGAAGATCTCAGCCTGGGCGTCTATTGTCTTGTGTAGTCTGGAAGATGAGTGGATGATGGGGTGGGTGCAGTTTTCTCTGTGGTGGGGTCAGGTGAATTGTCCCGGGCTCTGTGGGGCGCTGCTGCACTGGGCCCCGGTCCGGATGGGCCTGGGCCCCCTTTCCCTGGCGGGTTGCACAGCATGGGGGTGCCTACTGGGGTCAGCGGGGGAGCTGGCCCAAGGGAGGGGTCACTTGCCCCTCCCTTCCTTCCCTCCCCATCTCCAGCGGCCTCCCTCTTCCTGCTCCACCACAATCACCCACACATGCAGGGCCTTGGGGTAGGGGTGTGTCACCAGGGTGCAGAGGAGACATCCCCCCCCTCTGTCCCCTTCTGGCTGCCTCTGCCTCAATTTTATCCCACAACTTAGACATTCACATTACTCACACTCTCATTACACATACATATAGGATCTTGGAGGTGGGCACGCTACACGGATTCCAAACTACCATCAGGGTGTACACCTCACCCCTGGCGTCGTTGCCCACCTCTCAATTTTAAATACATGTAGACATTGAGGGCTAGCAGGAGGGGCTATATGCTTACCTGCTGCTCTGGCAGGTGGCTCCATGCCCTCCTGGGTTTTAAATGCACCTTAGAACACACATACATCAACAGTACATATGAGCGGGTGGAGGGAGGTTTGGAGTCTTCCTACACCCCCGTTCTCTGCGGCCTGCTGGAGCAGGGGGGCTAGGAGGAGGAGTTGGCCGTCCGACTGGGGTCTGGTGTATGGGGCCTCCCTGCTGCTGCGGAGTCGGGGCGGTCTGCTTCTCCCCACCGCAGGGAAAAGGGTTACACCACCTGAGTCTGGGTGCAGTTTCCCCCTCCAGGGGCAAGGGTACCTAGACTCGGGGCTTAGAGTACGCTTGGGGAGTGTGATTGTGTGTACAGCGTCTCTCTATGTCTGTCTCCACGTTGGGTGAGTGTTGAGCAATTGTATATGAGAGCATGAGGGTGGGAATAGATGTTTGTATCTGTGTGTGCCTGTTTGTCTGTGTCTATATGTCAGGTTGGGTATCAGACGCCACCTCTCTGAGGACATCTCAGGCCCTCCAAGGTTTGGAGGCCCATCTCCCCCCACCACTTCCCCTGCCGGTGGCGGACGCCCTCAGACATCGGTGCGTTGGTGGTTCTCTGTCTCCGGGGGTGGGCGCCCGGGTACCCACCGGCTCACTCCTTGGCGGCTGCTTATTGGGGCCTGGAGCCTGGGGCTCGCTCGGGCCACCTTGGGGATGGGGTGCCCTCGGCCTCACGGCCCGGGGCTCGGCCACTCAGGCACAGCTGGCTGCCGGCGGAGCTCACGGGCACGTCACTGCAACCCCCCCTGGCTTCTGCTCCGCGGCTGCTGAGTGACCCCTCATCTGGGACTCTCCTCAGCTCTTTCTGGGATAGTGGCGCGGCTGCCCCTCTGTTGGTCTTCCTTGGTCTCTTGTGTTCTGGGGGCCTCTGGATGTCTGGAGTCTTGATCTCCTCCATACCTGCTTCATGCCCTGGAGGTCGGGGCAGTGGCCCCCCACACCCTCTAGCAGATCATTACATGAAGGAACCTTTTAAAAACAAGCGCGTTCATGCTCACAGGTGTACACACGGGTGATCACACACACAAATTACACCCTTTTTGGCTCCTACCTCAAAGCACACTGTGCGCTGTCGATCTCACGTGCTGCACAATAATGTTTAATATTTAGTATTTACTGTCATATTCTCATATATCATTGTGATCTTGTTTATTACTCTCGTTTTCTTCTGCTTGCTTTCTTTTTTCTTTCTCAACAGGTGATCCAGGTGATCGATATATGTATTTTTTGTCTGCTTATTCTGTTGGTTTTTGTTTTTTGCCCTTTTTCCCCGTCCCTCTTCTCAGGTTTTTTTCTTTCCCTCTTTCTTTCTCCACATTCTCTCCTCCAGTCAAGTCTGTCCCGTATTCAGCAAGTGAAAATAAAATAAACAATAAAAAGTTGAATCAAATGGACCATTACGGCAAGGCTGGGATGGTCCATTTGGTAAAGTAAATCCGTTGGGCATCTTTCTTCGCCTTTAGACAATAATTCTGATGGCAAAAGAACCAAACGGGACAGGTTTAAAAAAAAAAAAAAAAAAAAACTACATGCGGCTGTGGCTTCGACTACTAGCAAGGAGGTTTTTAGCGCAGCATCGTACACCTCCTAGGGCCAATTTAACCTAGCAACAGCAAGCAACCTCCCACAACCACTTGCCAACTGGCCTGTGTGGCTGGAGCCTTCGCTAACTTAACAGTTCTACTTTTTGTCTAAAAAGATTGACTCGAATTTCTGCCCAGTAGACTGATTGGCTTGTACTACGTTGATAGAACGCCACCAAATCTATACTGGATCCGAAGTAAAGCTGTTAATTTGTCAAGTCAATTGATGCCTGTATGTTTGATGGGTCTTAATGGGATATGGTGGCTAATCTTTATTCTCAAAAGTCTGCAAACACTCAGCAAAATGAAAGCTAAAATTTTAATATAGAAATAAAGAGTGCAACTGCTCTACTACCCTAACTACATACTTAATGTGGTGTAGGTTATAGGGTTCACACTATGCCAGTGATTATTCTGTTAAGAGAAGCCATGCACAAACAAAGTGATTAGAACTCAGTTTTTGAATTCATCCAAAACAAATCAAACAACTCCTGATCAAAGCAGTTCAGTGTTGGACTCGGTGCTTGCTTTGATACAAACTTAAATAAAACTTCCCCCTTTACTTCAGCTTCCTCTTACATGTGCCTGGCACAAAGAAAAGAGAGGTTCTTGCTAACACAGCAATTTAAATTCTGAGAGCACCTCATAGTTTAAAAGACCTATTTAGCCTTGTGAAACACAAGCCAAAGCACTAAAGAATAAAAAAGGAGGAGCTATGAGGAGCATTTAAATAAGTGAGGTTGCTTAAGATAAATTTGTACACAGAAAAACTGCTCAAAAAATACTCACTCATAGAAAACAAAATACAGCAGCCTCTTCTTGAGTCAAATCCAAAATAAGCATGGTGTTGCTAGTCATAAACTAAGTGCGTTATGCATTTTTGTTGCTTCCACTGGGCAAAGCTCCTCCAGATGCTCTACTGAATAATTCCTACTTGAATGCAACATGAAGGCAGAGGCCATTAAAGAGAAAATTTAATGGGATAGATGGATGTGTATATACAGAACAAGTGACCCTGGACAACATTAAACTTATACAGGTCAGTGCTCTGCTTTATATTGTACATAGAACAGTATCTGTGCTAGCAGCATGGATCAGTTATATTTCTCAGTAGTCACATAATATTGAATATGTGCTGGTGTACTGACAGCTGTCATTATACAGTTCAATTTTTCAATGATGTAGTGAGCTGATCAGTCAGCTGGACAGGAATTTACTTAAGCCCAAACTACAAGCATCACATGTTTAGGTTTTGAATGATCTGTACATTGCTATTCAATCACCCTGCCCCCAACTAGCCCTCGGCACCATAAGGGTAATACTCCAGCAACATTGCTGCAAATGCCCAGCGGTTTGAGCTAATCTATACTGACATAACATGAGTAAAGTCAATAGTAGGTCTACCCTACAGTACACTACAGGGCGACCAGGAAGACAATGATAATGGATAGAGGACATGATAAAACTGCATCACACTGCAGCATGACAAACCATTTATGCATGTCAGGGTTTTTCCTTGCTCAACATAGGTCTTTGAGTCAGGGCTTTTACACAACCATGATGGGTCTGGACTTCTGGTCCATATTACCTTATTTAAAAGTTTTATAGTTTTATAAACTGAAAAAAAAAAAAAATTACAACCATGGCGATTTTCCTTTGGAGGGAAATTTTTTTTTTCCTTTTCTGCACCATAACACCTGCAGAGATTAAAAGTCACTCGGCACATAATCCCAAAATCTGGGATGGAAGAGCGAGACCAACTTTGCCTATACCCCATATTCAGCAAAAGCTTAATCAGTTGAATTCAACAAAGCTGAAATATCCGCTCACAGTAGCAATAATATTCTTGATTGATTAAAATGAAGTAAGTCTCTTTGCTTATCCCTTGTAGCGCCCATCTACTGGCACAAAAATGACAATAAAAGCACAGGATGAACTGCAAGAGTTTTTAGGTCACTTCTTTAAATTTAGACTTAAAGTCTAACAATTAATACACTACAGCTATAAATCAGAATCAGAATACTTTATTAATCCCTAAGGAAATTATGTGTGATATGTAGTTTGTGTTAGTCTTGGGATAGGTAGACCCCATCCCACATTTTCTAACTCAAACACTTCAAACACAGCAATTCACACTGGAAGAAATACTATTTAATTCAACATGTCTTTGGACCTTCAGAGGAAAACACTTAACATCGAACACAGAAAGGTCCCAGCAGACTCCAGAACTGAAACCTGGGACTTTCGCCCAGTAAGGTGCTAATAAGTGCTAACCACTGCATCACCGTGCCATCAGAAGAGATTGAACTATTTTTAAGGCGACTCAAGGGAAGCACTGAAGGAAACTGAACAAAAACTAAAGTCACCAGTCCACTCCTGTGATTAACGTCCATGTGCAGGTGGCCAGCATACTGTTACACTTGTGCTCGCTTTAAACTCCGTGCTGGTGTTTTAAAACCAACTTTGTTCAACAAAAGCCATTCTATTCAATCTCCACTTTATTGTGACAAAGGCAGAGACAGCTGTCAGCTGCTGTAGATCTTGTATTTTGCCAGGCTCTATTCAGACTGTCTTTTCTTCTGTCAAAAGGGGCCTGCTGGTTTTGTTTGTCCTCTGATCCTCTGGAGAAGCAACACAGAAAAAAAAAAAATTATAAAGATTTCTTCTCCAGGACGGTTTTCAAGCGAGGCACTGCAGCGAGGCCTTCTGGGGAGTTGAAGCCCATTGTTAAGACAACTATAAAGGGAGCTTTTCCAAAGAGGGATTGGGCTTGATGAAATGTGATGTACGCTTTACCGACAAATGATGAATAATCTGGTGCATATCTTTAAAAAAAACAAACAAACAAGAAAAACCCTCTATCATCTAGTCTGAAACAAAACTTCTGTTTCAGACTATATCTATGCAGCACAGACTCCCATTCCCAGCAGCTGCAATTTCATGAGCAAATAAATCAAGTTTTCTCTGTGTTTACAGTATTCATCATTTGTGTTTTAAATGATCCGGATAATATATGTTAAATATTTGTTATTTTTTCCATGTTACATTTTCAGAAAATGGCTTGTTGTGTCACCAGCACTTAGATCATTTACAGCTTAATCGGCTTTACTGTTTTTTCCCCTCTCAAAGTCAGTAACAGGCCCTTTGGGTCTGTGTGAACAAGTCGTGCGTATAGAATCGGCAGAAAAGCACATTGCTCACTGGGAATTGATTGAGCTAGAGACTGAGGGCAGAAGGCATTATGTGGTTACAGATGCAAACCGCTGTGGTTCATGAATACCAGACAGAATAGGGCCTGAGGACATACTGTACTGTTAAAATCAAACAAAGCAAATGGGAGACCAACAAGTTTTTTAAAAAATAGAAGAACAAAAACTGGTATGGTGTGAAGAGGCTTTACTAAAATATCATGTAAGCATAAAGTAATATATGGTACACTACACAGCCCAAAACTAGGTTTTAAAACATCCCTGTCTTGTGGTTAATAAGGCCTGGAAAATATAATACAAACATTGAACTGATCTCTAAATGAGAGTATACAATATTATAGTTCTAAATGGTCCAAAATTTAAGCAGAGGAGAACTGGTAGAGGAGATGGGTTTACCCTTAAGCTGCTGGATGCTATTCCTGGTGAAAAAAGGGGCCGTACTGGCCTACATACCTGTATCCTGCAACCGTTTAATGGACTACATCTGATGAGGCCAAACTGCTCTGAAATCTGTTTCCATAACAATCAATTTTACCTGACTGTTTTACTTTCAAGTTTTCTTTACTAATGAGCTACCGAATGAAGCAGAGTCATCGTTCACATTATAAATGAATGAAATAATCGTGCATGTCTTTGCGGCGCAAGTACCGAGACGGATCCAATGGGCCATATTTAATGAGCCAAAAAGTTTGACCGACTTCCTACTGAAATGCACCAGGATGACATAATACTCAAAATGTTAAACACACAGTGGATGGCAAGAGAACCACAGCTTAACGTTGAAGAATTGGCCACAACAGTAAAACCACCTGCCTAATAATGTGTAAATCTCTGACCCATCATGGCATGGAAACAGGACCTCAGGGGGTGTCCTGCAGTGCCTGGCACTGCGACATTGGCAAGAGAGCCGTGTGCTGGCTCCAAAAGCAGAGTACAACTTTTAATGGGTAATTGCAACGCAGATGGTTAAAGAAAACTTTCCTAATTAGAGTTTCAATAATAAAGCAAATAACAAAGCGCCAAACACTGCATAAGGCTCACTTGATACAAGGAAGCACAAATACAATGACTGCAGTCCTGACCAAATATGAGCTCAATCCAACTAGAAAGCTGCATCTGGCTCACTACCCCCTCAGAACACATTCATTCATTGTTGATGAGCAGCATTTTAAACTTGTATCAGCTTTGGAAAGACAAATAATCAACACGAGTACTCTCTTGCCTAAGCACCACTGCTGTGAAAAACAACTGTGCCTTAGGTCTGAAAGTGTAAAAATATGCCGGGACAGTGTGCATCAGTGCTTCTAGCAAGGATTCACTCTGACACTCTGTTACAATACAGACTGTTTACCATTTAACCAACGGTAAACATCAGTTTTCTTCACTATAATCAAATCCCAAATCCATCAGTCACACCTTCCTCTTGGAGACAGGCTGTTGAAAATAAGCCAAACGTGTCGCTGAGCTTTTCATCTGGCCGGCCTTGGACCGCTTGCTGAGTGTATTATGGACTGAATGGATTTGGTTAATGCCAGAGCAGAACAGCTATCCTCTGCAATTACATTAACTAACAGTCCCTGCAGTCAACACAAAGAGCAGTTGTCAGGATGGGAGAAAATCCCTCGAAATAAAATGACATGCTGTCAGTCAGTCATCACAGCAGACTGATCCACTGTCCACAGAGGTCGGAAGCTTTTTAACTCTTGTTCATTGTTTTTCTTGCGATTGTTGCTTAACCAGTGAAACTGAGCAAATGTTATTTTCTGGCAAAGAGTGAGTATTGTTAGAATCATCGACCTCTTGGAGAAGGGGAAATTTAAAATATTCTTATATTTTAAAATTGCAATATATAACTTCTACAAATATTTATAGATCAGAAGACTTGTGTGTAAGAATTTGCTAGAAATCCCAAATTACTCACATCTCTTAGATTTTTTTGTGTAAAGTATCAGCAACAAAAACACTTTGTATCCAAATTGTATTTTGAGATGTTGAAACTGGCTAATAGTAATAGTCATTGATGATGGGATGAGACTTAACCATTGAGAAATTTTATTTGTAACATTTAAAAAAAGAATTACACTATAATATTTTGCACGATGTATACACATTTCTCCATATAGCTATAATAAGTACAGAACAGAAACCCCACCACACTGTCCTAAATGTAAAACTCATGTAGTCACCAAATTGCATTATTTGCAGGAATCCGTGAAAATTCAAATGCTTGGAAATGTTTCTGTGTTTTTGTGAACATGGAAAAACATAGCATCATGTACCATTTCATTCTGGATGTCACAGCCTCTTTTGCCTTATATACAGTCGAGTAGCATCACTGTAACATTATTTGGTTTTTTGTATTTTGTTTGTTCATCTACCTTAAAAACGACTCACTAAAGAAAAATATTAATACTGTTTGCCAGTATAGTAATTCTTGGAGATTTAAAACAGCTGTAGGTGTTGTGGTGTATTCTAAGCAGGAATCCGTGGCTACAGAGCCAAACAGCTGGAGCTGCAGCAAATCGTTTATTATAAAACACCACATTTTTCATTTTATGTGCTCAAATTCAATTCCAGTGTGGATTTAATGCCCCAGTTTGGATGTGTGAAGAGTGCTGCAGCAAAGGATTATGGCAGAGTGGGATAATGTCTTCTAAACGCTTGAACTCAACATTTTCTGACATGGCATTCTGCGAGATACGTGAAATAGCGATCTAGGCACATTTAGGCTGCTTATGGAACAGTAAATCCAGAAACAGAGAACACAATTAGGGTTTTTTCCACATAAAATCACCTTAACTTAATTTAAAAGATGTACACTGAGGATCAGAGGGCATTGTAAGTCTTAGTCAGTCAATTCAATTAGATTTAATCCAGTTACGTTTAACACTAATATGGAAATGTTTTGAGTAAACTAACACTACAATGAACCTCAGTAAACCTTTGCCAGAGACTCCAACACATCCTCAAAGAAGAATCACTTGACGTCAGCACTATCAAAGAAATTTGTCACACTCTTCATCACATTCGCAGCAAAGTAAGCATATTAAATCCAATGAGACAGCTCTTAAAGACCCAGCATTTATTATCAACTTAACTGCAAGAAATGAAGTAAAAATATCCTACCTTGTGGGTGTAAGGTGCTTGTCCCAGGTTAATGCCATCTTTTGCAAGTTTATCCCGTATGAGTACTTTGAGCTTCAGTTTGGGATAAGTCACAAAGTCATTACAGTCTGTGAAACTCGGGTTATGGTTCCCAGGACAGGAGGCCTGGTGCACTCCTGCAGTCTGTGCGTGACACCTCGGAGTCCCCAAGTCACCCACTCTGTCTGAGTATGAGATGTGGTGGCAGGCAGAAGCATCCAGAGGCTCTAAGGTGAAATAGTACCCAGGTGCTTTCCTTTTGTCCTCCTCTTTTAACGCTTGCACTGCTGTGAGCAGCCTGTGTCTGTGATACTGAATGCGGACCCCGATAGCATCCAGGTCTGGTTCTCCAATCTGCTTACAAACTTCCAAGTCATCATACCCATTGTCAAGGAATGACTCCACATACTGGGCCAGGTGGAGCTTAGACAGCCACTGGAGGACGAGATTTGGTCCCTGGCTCATCTTAAGACTGGAAATAGAGAAAAAAATTAAGTGCACATCATCATCTCCATTCAAACTGGTGCTGCTGTGCTGGGCCAGTGCAGTGGCAATCCAGCACTGTGGTCCGTAAGACTTTACACACAGTCTCCAGTTCACTTCTCCAAAGCAAACACATGTATTGCTTGTGGATAGAGCATTAGACAGCAAAGCAGACGCATATCAGGAGACAGCAGGGTACTGTCAGCTGCCCTTTGACCTCACCCACCCACGCTGAGACACCTGCACCTCGCAAGTTTTCCGGTTCAGACTCTGTTGCTGTCACATCGCTAAAAGTTTGGGAAAGGGCCAAGGGTTTCACAGAACAATTTCCCCCTTTGATGCAGTCAGCGAGACTTCTAAATGCAAGGCTGCTTAGCTAGTTTGAGCAGTCAAGGGAAGCGTAAAGTTAACGTTAGCGGGGGAAAAACTCTTTAAGTGAGTCTGCTGTGTTTCTATTAGATTTTAAATTAAAGCACAACGATCAACGTCAAAGAGTTGGTGTTGGTCAGTGTGCGTCCATCGTCTTTGTTTCATTCATCGCGGCGGCAACTGAGCAAAACGCGGAGGTCCATCAAAAACATTCATCCGAAGCACAGACTTAAAAGGATCTCGTTTCAAACACATCAATATATAAAATCTGAAATACAAATGGTACAAAATAAATCACAGAAATCGTCTATGGCTATTCAGAGAACACGTGTTGCGGCTTACTTTGTCCCCGGCTTTCACCGTTTTCAAGTTTGCCGTCCCTCCGCTCCATCCGCCGGTTCGTCAGACAGTGAGGATGCTGCTGCTCCTGATCTTTACTCACCGCTGTAGTTTTTATCCCGCTGGACGACGGGAGTTCTTAGAGCGCCGGCGCCACCTGCAGGGGCTGCTGGGAAATGTAGGAACGGTCGCTGGTAATAAAAAAAATAAAAAAATAAAATCTAAAGCATGAACAAAAACATTACAATAAAAACAAACAAAAATAATAATGTAAAAGTAATTAAAAAATACTACCAAAAGTGTTTATTTCCATCCTTTACCTTAACTTAATCAGTTTAATTTTGAATTTATTTCACATTTTTCTCCACATCTAGATCAGCAAATGTGACAAAACCTTAATAAATAAAATAAAAACATACTAAAGTCAACAACAAATTTTCAAATAATCACTAAAACTTACACATATTTAAAGTTTTATGACCCTTGACAAAAACATTACACAAAGCAGCTGCTGTATCTGTATGGATGCTTGTTTGTGTCATTAAAAAAACAAAACCAACCAAAAATAAAAACAAAAGAAAAACTTGATAGGGAAAATTTGTTTTCTTTGTTTTTGTTTAGCATCAGCAGAAAGTCTTCAAACTAAGTGGATCACTGGCACTCATAATAGTATACTTTTATAGGCGTTTAGTATACCAATATGATTAAAACACCACTACCTATAAATATCTATTACATAACTTATTTATATGAATTCTCTACCCTGCTATATATAATTTTTCCAAAACACAAAAATGTTGATTAATACTACATGAGAGTAAGTAAACAAAGCCTTTCCAGAGGTCTTTCACAGTGGAAGAGCAACTGCAAAAATGTGAAAAATTAGTCTCTTCTCTGAAAGTTGAGAGTGCAGATGGAAATTTGCCTGAATGTCTAAATCTGGCAGATTTAACTCACACGCTTAAACACACATATTCTAAAGCTGTCCATTAAAACGATCAGGTCAGTGTCAGAGCTGCCCCAAAAGTCTTTGAGCAAGACATAATGATCCAGAACAGCCACTGAACTCTGACCTGCGGAGGCCAAAAGATTCAGGTATAAAAAAAAATTTAAATTAAAATGGAAAACACAAAACTCATTACGGTTGGTTTTACATTTATTTTCCATTGCACAATAATATCTATATATACTGTATCTACAGTCTAAATTGTGGCAGCAGATAAAGTCAGACATCCATGTGAAATTTATTTTAATAAAACTGTACAAAAATTGCCTACTATGAGAAAATACTGCAACTCCACAGATATTCATCCCAGAAGACAGACGGATGGAAGTATGGCGAGTGAGAAACCCTCGAGCTCTCCTGCACGGTGCTGTGAGCCTAGCTTCCAACTTCAATGCATTTTTACAGCGCAGGGAGAGCAAGAGTTTTCATGAAGCAAACAGCAACATTAACAGATGTACCAATAAAAAATAAATATAATCTCTCGCATGTGTACAATTGGCATGATCAAAAGAAAATGGGACGCGCTCCGGATGTGTGAAGAGAACTTCAGTTTTGTTCAGCATGGTGGTTAATACAAATGCTAGAACAGACAATCTCTAAGAGGGGATAATACATGGTTGTTTCAAGTTTGTAAACACTTAATATCATGCATCCTTCAATGTGCAATAAGAGACCATTTAGGACATATATGTTGCAAACTGAAGCACTTTAAAGTTGAGGCCACACTTTGTAAAAAGACTCAGCGGCCCACTCAAAGGAGGATGGTTCGTTCTGCAGGAGAAAAGCTTAAATCTGAGATGAGCATGTTAAATATATACCAGAAAACGTTCATTGTCATGTCTGGGTGATGGATATTTATGCACGGCCATAGCTTGGACATTAATGTTGACATGGAAAACAAATCTGAGAGTGAAGAAATCAGCATAATTGGCAAATGACATAAATAAGCATAGGTTCTGTCATGTTTTGGTCCTTTGAAACATAAGAAAATGGGACAGAGGAATCAACACTTTAAAAATCATACTAACAAAATCATTTGAAGTACAAAAAATAGTGCAAAACCCACAAAACTGCTCTTCCAAATGGGTTTATCTCATTAGTATACAGTAGATTTAAAATCAGCCATCTAAAAGTGAAGGGTTTTATTCGAAAATGCCGTATCTCCATATTGCAACTGCTCATCCAATGTTTTCTAGGTACGTTTTCTTTATTTCAGTGATATAATACACCGGAATAAAAAGAGGTTTCAAACCTCCTAGCAGTTTCTAGGATCAAGTGTTCAGTCAATTTCCATTTCCATTGCTGGATATCCTATTTTGGAATGAAACTCCTCGCGTTTACTTTACACGTGTCCAGCAGTTTGGGGCAGTAATGAAGGTTTCATGCCCATAAGACGAAGCAAAGCCAATCTCCTCCCTAAACCCCGCCCCCTCACACACAGAAGATTTCTTAAGAGTGTCATCAAACTATCCTGACTGACTCTTAACGCCTGGGGAAAAATGAATCAAGACAACTTTGTGAAATTAAGAAACTCTTTGGTGTCAGAAAAAAAACATGGCCGCAAGCATACGGTATGTCACATTACCTGAACCCGCACTGTCAGATTTGTGTCCAGCTGTTGCGCTATATACAACATTTGGCAGCAAACTGAACTGACAAAGTCTTGTCCCCTCTTTTCAAAATAAAAGCCCGACAGATAATGCTCCTATATTGACACAAATAGCAGCATATCCTCACACCTCATGAAAAAGAAATCTAATCTAATTACAATAGGATTCTGGTTAATCACATTGAAAAACACTGTCAAGCAAAAACAAAAACCTCAAAAGACCTATTGTAATACATAGGTCAATATATTGTTATATAGACATTGGCGCCCATACACATATTCCTGAATATATGTATGTTTACAAAGACACAGATATACACGTAGGTAGAGGTTAGCATATATGCGTCATGAGGCAAAGGCAGAAACAGTTTTTTTAAGTTAATGGTTCAGAGAGAGATGACCAACGGCACTGCGTGGAACACGTATGTGTACTTGGTCATTTCTACTGGCAGCTACAGATACAAACACAGCGTTATCACTTCCATTGTGCTGTAAGAGACACATGCTTTTTTCCTACACATTGAGAAACAAGACTGGAAAAAAAGAAAGAAAAAAAATTCAGCTACAAATGTATGCCAATAAAAATTTGAATGATCATATATAGATACATCTTTAAGACAGGTAAAACGTAAATTTGTAACCAAAATATATATATATATATGTAATTATATTAAGGGCAATCTTAGCCTTGCCCATCAACACATCATCCTTCTCATACATGACTTTGCTATAGCCCCCTGAAAGCCTGAAGAGAATAAGCTCTTCAGGGATTTTCCAGTGTATCCACTCTTATCAATTGTCAATGTATTTAATGTAAACTCGTCATTGGGGTAAACATTTTCAGCACTTTCTTTTTCGCATTTAATAGAAGAAACAAAATAAAACTTAATGCCCAGCTTCATTTAATCCCCAACTATTATTCGCTTCCCATAAATAATTACATTTAAAAATAAAACAGAGTGATTCCATAAATTCACCATTCGTCTTTCTCACCCAAAACCCATTTGCTTGGTAAAAGCTGTAAAAAGGTATGGTCGGTGATGAACTAGTGTACTACCAGCCCTTATTTGGTGAGAGGCAATAGATTCAGAATCTCCCTGCCCATTTATTTACGCTTCTAACCACTTTAAAGGCCCTTTCTAGACAAAAACAATATATTAAAAAAAGGAAGGATAAGCCATACTTACAGATGCAAAAAGACAAACTCCAAAAATAATTTAGACAGAAAAACAAACAAGTCCTTCAGTGATTTAATCATTACTACAGAAACTTGCACGTTCATCGAGTTGATTAGAATTGAAGGACAAGGGGTCATCAGACTTTCCTCCTCATTTAAGTCCACTGTGTTTGGCAGACACCATAAAGGGCAGAGAATGACCAAATGCAGTCAGGCTAAAAGAACAGCAGTTTATATCTTTTTATATATGCCTGATGGATATATGAAAGGTCCCCTGTTCTCCTACTGTGTGGACCGATGTTAAATGAACGTCATCACTCTCAGGTGAAAATGGAATGAGAGTCTCCTAAGAGCTTCTCTTCTTCCATTTCTTTCCTCTTTCCATCCTCATTGCATTGCACTGGACAGTGTCTGCTCTGCAGAGGTCCTCGGGTGACTGAGGTAATGCAGAGGGATAATATTACGCTGAGGGAAAAAGAAAAAAAAAGCAAAATTCTTTTGCGCATAACTCCCCCGTGGAGAGAAATAGAGAAGAGAAGTAGAGGGACCTGCAGCTCCTCAGAGATACTGGTGTGTGAAATTACAGAGTCTGATGCGCCACACGCTGCCATCAGAGCTGGTACCACTTTTTATCTTTGTATTTCAGCATCATCTAAAGGAAGTAAAGTGGGGAAAAAATGTGAATCAGGATTAATGTGATAACCTGAAAAAGAAAAAAAATTATACTAGCCATTCACGTACATCATGCGCATGTTTGGAAAAGGACTCTGCGCTGGCCATCATGGCTGCTGTTCTCTCCTCCAGCTCGCCCAGCTTCTGCCCTCTCTCATCCAGAGCTATTCTGGCACGGGCAAGCTCTCCCACAACTCCCGATGCGGCCCCCTTCATGCCTTCCATGTTGCCTGGGCCAGGGATGTGCTGCGCCAGGCTACGAGACGCCTTACCTGCAGCTGTTTCTCCAACTAGCAGAGACAAAAATAGATATGCAGATGGTTTGTTGACAAGTCTTTTTTCATTTTTCCCTAAATGAAAGGTCACCTATCATTTTACCAAAGACAGTGGAATAAACGCCCTAAAAAGGTTCAAAGTGTTTTACATATAGCACGGGATAGCTAAATAAAGTTTCAACTGTGAAATACTTACATGTAGATATATATATGTAATAACAACAATACAATAATATATGAAACATCAAATTCAGAAGCCTGATGTGTGTGACTGATGAAAACTACACATTCAAAACACAACTGCATTAAGTATTCAAATGTAAACATATATTTAATTGCACTCTGAGGTTTTGAGAACTCCTTATGCAATACTAGAAGGCACTCTGTACTCACAGAGGTCCTCCCTGTCCAGAGACTGAGCTCCTCCCCCAAAAAGGCCTTTGAAGAAACCTCTGTTTGGAGCCTCTGGTGTCTCCACTGGGGTAAATAACTCACTGAGCATCTCCTGCGAAAGACAGAAACATCAGTACATGTATTTCAATATATTGTCTCTGAAGATATGCAGACTCAGCCAGACTTTTTAAATCAACCTGATTAAGGCCTGTATCTCCCTGAAAGAGAAAAATGAAAAAGGAAATGAACCCGCACCTTCAGATCATCTACTGAATTATCTGTAAGCAGACAAGCACTTCACCTTTCTACTTACCTCTAATTTTCTATAAAGATAACTATGAGGAATTATACTGTTGTCTAACATTAAAATGACTGCAGACCTGATTCAAACAGCTGGCCTACATAAGCATGTGTGCCAACATCACACCAGTTACTTTTCCTGGTTTAGACTGAGCCTATGTGAGAAGATTTATGTAAAGTAAACACAGCAAGTCTGTGTTGCTATGCTTGGCAGAAATCGCTGCCAAACTCCTTGTTATTTCTGAAATGCTTACAAATAAGAAATGTCTGCTATGTTGGACAAAATTAAACTCCAAATTTAAAGAAACAGTTTTACTGCTGGGGAGTTTTCTTGGGCTCTGAGGCATTTATGCATTTTTCTCTCTGCAAAGCTACTGGCATGGAGCTGATGGTGATCTGATCATTTATCTGACCTGCAAGTTGTCACAGGTCTCCTGGCTGTAGGTGATCCTCTGGATCTCAGTAGGGGAGGTGAGGTACAAAGCCTGACCCAGGTTGGAGAAGCAGAATGTTCTTGCTATCCGCATGTCTGTGAGCGGCAGGTAGTTGACATCCAGAAGAGGCCGTAGACTGGGTAAACTGTAATCACGCAAAACACCACACCAAGTTGCTAACATCTATTTACGTTTTCCTCACTTGGTATCTCTGCTTGATCAGAGATTTCAAAATATAAATAACAGCAGACGCTAGTAATGATGATACCTCAGAGTCATTATATGCCCATTAGCACAGAAACAGGCGATGCAGTTAGCCCCAGCCATCTGCACAACATCAGCCCTCAGCACGAAGGAGGTCTCTGTGATGCTGTGTTTGTAGATGCGGGTTTGGGAGGGCAGGGCCACCACCTTGGCCTGTTTCTCCGAACACAGTATGGCAAAGTGAGTATCCTGGCTCTCCTGTGACGGGGGAGGAGAGGCTGGCCTGCGCTTCCGACCCTTCTCTTTTTCTTCATCTGAAGCATTTGGGTCATACCACTGCTCAAAGAAAGGGGGCAGCAGAGTTCCAGTTGCGTCCAGCAGGGCCATAGTTAAAATGCCTCCTTTGAGCTTGACCAGGGTGCCTAAGAAATTAGATATTTTCAGCTTAAAATAAAAAAACTGGTCACAGCATAATTCAAGGTCAGCTAAAAGTGGCATGATAAGTTCTTAACTGTCTTCTGAAACTTGTGCAATTTTGGCTTTAGGCTTTGTTTTCTTAAACTAAACTAACCCTAAAACCAAAACGTAAAGGTCAGGTCTGTTTACCTTTTGGCTTCAGCAAATAAACCACAAGATATACCCATCATGTGGATAGCATGTGACTATTGTAGCACCAAATGATATCATATTGGTAACCATCTGTGTAGCTTTAGTCTATACTCTTGTCAACTCCTTGCACACACATTTCCACACCTTGATCAACATTTCCTTCCCCCTCGCTCCTTTTCAGCTATGAAGGCTGCTTTATCCTAGTTCTAATGCTTGATATTCTAATGCTTGTCAACAAAGGTCACTATGTATCCTCATGCAAATTTTATTTTAAGTTTGTTTTTTGTATTTTTTTTACCGCAAGATGCAATGCCAACTGGCTGCTGTAACCTCTGGTCTCCACTGGGTGGCAGGTTGAGGGCCACCATCATCACCGAGCCGTGGGTGGTCCCCACCAGCAGACAGGGGCTGACCAGGCTGTCTGTCTTCCTTGGAAAACTCTCACAGAAGTAAAAGGATGAGATGGCCTCTCGAGATTCTCGGTCTATGCTGGCTACACTTGAACTGCGTGAGCGGGTGAATGAGTTATCCCGGGCATCTGGACAGCAGGAGTGAGCACAAACAAAAGGAAATGAGGAAACAACGCATGTAAAAGTGAAAGGGGTTAGTAGTTAAACTCTCCACTTCAGCATTTTAGTTCTCAGAGAAAAACAAAACCCTGGTTAGAAACATATATTCTGATGTCAGAGGTTTAGCAGAGAATGCCTTCCATCGTATTTATGTACTTTATAGAAATGGAAATGCAGCGGAAAAGGAAAAACACCCACAGTAACATGATAAATAAACCCAAAGTCCAGCATAAGCAAAAAAAAGAAAAAGCTTTTGACATTGTGATGCTCTTTCAGTTTACATTCAAGGAGGCAGTTTACTTTTTCCACATGTGCATTTCTGGAATTGATTCTGAAAACTTAATGTTGTTTATTTAAAGAAATAAAAATGAATGTCCTATTATAGGATCACAAACCAAAAAAAAAAAAAAACAGGTGTTTTAGAAGTAAGAATTATTCATGTCTTATTTTTGTGCTGATGGCAGCTTAAGAACAAGTTTTAACCCCCCTTTAAAAAGCTAATGAGGGATACCAACATAAACACAAAAGGCCTTTTGACGTGGGGGAAAGGCTTAAAACAACGGCCATCACGTGTGATCTTCACAAGGAAAAACTGTAAACAGGAAAAGCAAGATTTTTAACACCGAGTGCAGTCATGCCACTGGAACTTCCTCAAAAAGAAGGAAACGCACACTGTGAGAGGATTAGTGTTATCTGCCAAATGACTGCAGAGTAAGAGCCATAGTAGTGGAGTGAGTTAGTACCGGTTATCCCACTGCAGCCCAAGTCAGACCAAGGCTGGTCCACTCACAGAAAATGGGGTCTGACTTAGTTCTACAGAGGTCCTCCTTCAGGTTCATCCTGGCTGTTGCCGTTCTTTTCACACAACACAACTGCTTCTTACATGTCTGAGTGCGCCTTCGTTGGAACCCACCCTTTTCTTTGAGTTTAAAAAGAGACAGTGTTTGTCTGAACTTGCAGTAAGAAAACAAAACAAAAAACAAACAAACAAATCCCCAAGACATCAGGAACATGACATTCAGAGCAACATGTTGCTGGACAGTAAGAAGTAGTTTTGCAGACCTACTTAAAAGCTAGAACCTAATACAAAGCAGAAGATTCAAATAACAAGATGAACACCTGTAAGAAAATACAAAGGTTCTTAGAAAAATGTAAGTCATTAGTTTTGGCTTACCCAGGTCAGTCTTTTGCTCACTAGACGAGCTAATTTTCCGTGACATCTTGGCTGTAACAGAAACAAATACCTCTGTTTTACGATGAAATAATAATGCCTAAAAAGATTGAGATTTTTTTTTAAACTTCTTTGATTGTGAATTACAATAAATGATTCAATAAGTATGATTTTTACCATTTTGTGGCATTGTTTTCAATGTGCACATCAGTGTGCAATCACTGAATAGAACACAATTTTGAGTACGATTTTTAAACATGGTGATACCAACTGTAAGACAACTGTTGAGGTCACAGTGCATACACCAATCAGCTACAACATTAAGAACTTTGGCAAGTGAATTGAGTAATACTGATTATTTTGTTAGAATGGCACCTATAAACAGGTGGGACTATATTTAGTGCTAGGTTCAATCGAACCTGATGGGCTAAAAGGAGAAAAATGTAAAAAAGAAAAAAGGGCAGTGCATGGACCCAAGTCCTCTCACATGGATCATTATGTGATAAATGTTCCTGGAAGGTATAGGTTACTTCCTGCCAAAAGTGGCCCGAGAAGGGACAACTGGTAAACTGGGGACAGGTCTAGCTCTATTACTACTGGCCCATGTGATCCAATTGCACTATAAGAACTAATGTAACAAATTCCTGAAAACCTTAGCACTGTTTGATAGTACAGTATCAAATAGTACTATCAAACAGTACTGTTCAATATAAATGGATTGTTTGCATGGTTTGGGCTTGGACAGCTGCAGAGATGTATGCTGATCCCTGTTAGAAGCTGAAAAACACCTACAATGAGCGCATGTGTATCATAACTGGAACACAGACCAATAGAGAAAGGTGTCTAAAGAATCATGTTTTTACATCATGGAAACGGGGCATCTGCATTGTTTACATGTGTCAGAAATTACAGCAGGATGCATGACGGCAAGCCAGTGGGACGGTCTGGGTAACGTTCTGCTTTGAGGTTGCTATGGCATTCATGAAGATGCTACTTTGACACATAACCAACCTAAGCATGGTTACAGACCACATACAACACTTCACTGTAATAGTAGTTGGCTCTTTTAGGAAGAACAATGCCAAATTGCCCCCCCCAAAAATTTCCAGGAACATGAAAAGTTGTTGATTTTGCCCTCCAAACTTCCCAGAGCTCACTTGAAGTGAACATCTGTGGGAAGTGGTAGAAATAAAAGAAGTCAAATGTGTGCAAGCCCCATCGATGTAAAGAGCTTAAAGGATCTGCTGCTAAGGTCGTCCTGCCTGATACCACAGGACACCTCTGGAGGTGTCGTAGAGCCCACGTCTCAAAGGGTCAAACAACGAGGCAGACCTACAGAGTATTATGGAGGTAATTTTAATGTTATAGCTCACTGGTGTATATCTTGTAAATGACTGTACTTGTAATAAGACGCTAAACTCTTTTGGAAATAACATTACAATTCATCATAATAAAAGCTGATTTTAAGGTGGTGCTTTTGGTTGTTGCCAGTTTCTTTTCTGTACAAATTCCTAAAAGTTGTCTGTTGCAGTCAGTGACCACCCTGAGAGAAACCATGAG
The DNA here is from genome assembly GCF_036321145.2 of Pelmatolapia mariae. Taxonomy (NCBI): domain Eukaryota; kingdom Metazoa; phylum Chordata; class Actinopteri; order Cichliformes; family Cichlidae; genus Pelmatolapia; species Pelmatolapia mariae. Next base: position 59,429,760 of record NC_086241.1, on the reverse strand, counting down.
AATACAAATGAGGTAGAGAAGCATCACAGACAACCGATAGAGCCTGTAATGTCAAACAAAGCAAGAGGCAGTTGAGAAATAAGGTAATTACAATTCAGTGAACATAGTTATGCAAAGAGAGTAGGTGGAGAGAGAGGAGGAGGGAGAAAAAAAAAAAATAAATCAGTGGACAGCCAAACAGTTAACACTGAACTGAAGCCCTGGAATCAAACACACAGAGCAAGTATCTACAGTCCAAGAGAAATAATTTTGATGTTAGTGCTGTAAAGACTGAGGCAAGAAGCAGATTTTCTATGCTTTTGTTTTAGTTTCAAAAAATAAAACAAGAAAAACAAAACACACAAAAAAATAATCCTCAAGTAAAATTTCATTTTTCCATACTATATTCTAAGTTGTGTAACAGCAGTCTACAGTATTTTGGTAAAAATCTGCATAGAAAATCTGCACCTGAAATTGAAGAGTCATCCTGTCATGCACTTGATCAACATCCCCGATTCATTTTCTACAAAACCCCGAAATTATGTGATTAGTGAAAACCGATTTCTTTAATGCAATTACTCCTTTAACTGGCACAGTATGCACAGGCTTGCGTAGGATTAAGGCACAGTGTGGTTAGAACGCCGTCATTCAGAGAGAAAGAGTGAGTAATCACAAAGAATACATCTGAAAGATACAGTACCAAAGTCATTGGCAACCGTCTTGGAAAAGCGCCTGCTTTTCAACTTCACTGGAAATAAGGTTCAAAAATACAAGTCAGAGAACTTTAGTCACCGTCTAAATACTAACTTTTAAAGGGTCATACACTTGAAAATACAATACCCTTCTCTATGAACTTCTGCTTTTTGTCATCATCTGAATTGCAGGGTGAGGTAGAGCCTACATGACAAATGGCAGCCGATATGAAAGACGCATTTCAAAAGAAAATGATACATTCGGGAGTTCACGCCAAGACTTACCTGAAGTAGGTGATCTGCAGCGGTCCTCTGAGGCATTGGACCCATCGTTGGAATCACAAATCGCTGCAGGAGCCACAGAAATTGTAATTAAGAGTCAGACAGGATTACGCTGCAGTTAATTCCTATTGCACATGTAGTAACAAGTAATAACAGCTCAAGTATTACAAAGGCAATCATACAATGAGGTAATCATTCAATTTAGCAAGTAAGCTCTGCTTCAGTTTACAAAGCTACCACAAGTGAGCTCACTAAATGCATCAGTATTGGCTGTCTAGTAGCAAATCATAGGTGTATACTTTAAAGATACTCTCTCTCAAGTCTGAAATTTGACTCCATCCTCACTGGCAATGTCAAAGAAAAGTCTGTACTGAGCTTTGGAGATTTGGGGTGCTATAATAAAACCAGAGAATGTATCTCTATGAGATAAAAGGAAAGGCTTAGAGGAGAACAATGACACTGTGGGAAGGGGAGAAAAAAAATCTGACACAACAGGACTTACTGAAGTGAGATGAGCGTAGTTTTTTCATAGACTCAGAATACAAGATAGAAAGTCTGGACATGCAAGACGTCACAGTTGGAATGTCTTTACCAAATCACAGAGAGAGATCAACAGTAAAAACAGTGAGACAGAAAAATGCCTGAAAATCTAACTGCAAAACAGAAGAAAATGTGAAGTCTCAGCTGCTTGCTGCAGAATTTCTATTTGATTCACTGTTAAAACAGTATATGTTTCCAATAGTGTTCTTGCAATTTGCATAAATTAAAGACTGCTTTTAAAAGGCAACCAAACAAAATGCAGAGAAAAGAGTCCTGCATCTAGCATCAAGCTACTGAGACTAAAAAGAATGAAGACAAACAGTGACTGACAGGATGATTAGGCAAAGAGAGAAAAACACAATAGAAGACATGACAGAAACAGCAAGGCTGAAACAAGTAAACAAGGTTTATGTATTGTTTTGTCAGTAAACAGAATCAAAAGGCAGTGCTATTACAGCAGAGCGGCTCTGCTCAGCTACAGCATCCATTCTAACATGCATGCTCCACTGTCTTTGCTCCTTCCAACTGAACAGATGGAGAATCCGCCAGCGATGCCCCCTGTTGAGGGAGAGGAGCTACTGCAGGGGGCGGTGCTCACAGTGCGAAGTCAGGGCAGCTGCCAAGTGTCAGCTCTGCCTCCCTAACCCACCTCCAACAGCCTCCAAAAGTGTTCGGCAAAAAATAAAGGAATACAAGGAGCGTAGCAAATTATTTACTGTATTTCAGTGAGATAAATGTTATCCAGGGTGACAAGTTCAGCAGAACACAGAGAGAAATCAACAGAAAAAGAAAGAGTGTTTAATTGGTTGAGTGCAGCTCACCTCCGGAAGGCTTTGCTTTACGTGGGGAGCGAGGCTGCCTCTGATAGGGGTCAGATGGGCTGTACAGCTCTGATGTGCCCATATTGAAAAGCAGGTTTTTCTGGAGGTAGTCCACCACAGCCAGACCGTTACTGTTTCCAAACACCACACTGAAAGACAGAAAGGTCAAAGAATGCAGTGGAACTCCAAATTATGATTTAGGCAGGCTTTATTTACTTTTGCACTTCGTTGCAAATGCTTGGTTACAGTGTTCTTTGAGACAGGATATAATTACAATTTCTTGACCCACACAAATTGAGCACAAAAAAGGATACCGAGCTATGAAGACTAGTGAGGACCCAAAGTGATGTGACCTCATGTCAAAAGCATCAGCTGTATTGAACATAAGAGACTTACAGGCCATAGGAAGAATTGATTGCCAGGCTGGTGATCTGCTGAGGTGGCTCCCCACTCACCCACACCAGCTGGATCACCAGTTCCACCTGGTAGCCCGGAGACTGCTTCAGTGGGGAGCTCCGCACCCTGCATCAAACACACAGCAGGATACGACAGCAGGCTGCAGTTTACACTGGAATAAATTATCATCTCTGGGCAAGCTACACTCTGGATCATCATTTTTATTGCTATTATTATTACTTTAAAAGCATTTTATTAAGAGGATTCTTTTTTTCTTGTGTTTTTCATCTCTTCTGTGACAGCTTGCTTCACAAATACAGAAGCTAAGGCCAAATTAAAAGAAATTTCATACTGTAGACACGGTATATTGTCTCGGGGGCCGTCAGAGGAGTTGCTCCCTGTTGATGGCTGAGTGGGAAGCTCACTCTCCTGAGGGCTGGAGGAAGCTCCCGGGGTTGGCAGGGTGGGGGTCTGCTCTCCTCCTGGGTCAGGAGAGTCCACGTCGCTAAACTCACACTGCATTCGCACCTCCAAGAGCTAAACAAGAAATAAAAAGACAAAAAAAAGGCTTGTTCTTGTAAATGTTTATCCATTATTATCCTATTATCTATCCATCCTGACCTTAGGAATAATTTACCCATTCACTCTGTCCGTTTATTATGCCCCAAGCAATTTACCTGAACAACTTCAGCGGTAATTTCTTGTTTGCTGAACCTATAGACAATAACATGAGCAGATACTCCAGCCACGCACAGCATCCGGCTCTCGGGACACCAAGACAAGGTCTGGATGGCAAATGGGTCCTCATCTACTATATCTGTGTTTGGCTTCTCCTCCTTTCCACGAGCCCTCTCAAACACCTTGGCAGTCTTCAGCTTGTACAGCACTTGAAGCATTACTGTGGAAGGAAAATAAGGACTTGATGATTCACTGCAATCAGTGCACTCTCGATAGCACAGGTTACAACAGGAATCGAGGTGGTGGTGATTAATATTGTTCTTTCAAGGAGCACTACGTTCAAAATCCAAGCAACTAGAATTAGAGATGGGAATTAGTTTGTGAACAAAGAAACCCAGAACATCAGTGACGTAGCAGCTCATCCGGCTCGAAATCCATCAGAATTCACAGGTTATTGTAATGTGTGAAGTACAGAAAGAAAGTGATAAGTTTTCTTGTCATTGGTGTGCTATATTGCACAAACTAATGAGAATTAAAATCTACTGAGAAGTCAAGGAGGCTTGCAAACAGTAATTTCTAGGGCAAAATAATGTAGTTCAACACCAAATAGAAGTGTCTGGGTTCAGTAGCATTATAACTACAGGGTCAGTTGTAACTATGGCCGTAGAAAGCATTAAAATATGTGAACACTTCAGTATGTCGTAGCCATACAACATACATATATATGTTAGGAAACCCAACCATATCTTCCTGATGTGGGAATCATGAAATAGAAGCACTTGGTTATGATGAAAAAGATCATGATTATCACCATTTAATGGGATTCCAGCAGTATGAAACATGTTTGGTAAAACAATATTTAAAGCTATCACATTAGTTCTTTCTTTATCATACATGCATATAAAATGCATCAAGATTGTTAATCTTGTGAATGACTTTGCAAGACAGTTTAAACTGAATATTGCCGAGTGGGTCAGAAGAAAGAATTTCATGAAGCTGTAGGTAGCGTGTATGAAGGTTATGCTCTGAAAATGGAAAAGTGCCCGTACATTTGGGTGAAGACTCATTAGGTGACCACTCACACATGTCAGTTTGATTCAATTCTGACCAATACTGTGTAAGTAGATCTCACGCCTTGCCACAATGCAACTTTATGATGAGGCATGAGATTAAAAAACAAACAAACCCAAAAACAAAACAAAAACAGGGTAATGTGCTGGATATGTACACTGCTTGGTGTACAGTAAAGAAAGCTTATTATAAGTTGCAACAAACAAACAAACAAACAAAAAAAGACATGCATGATGAACTTTTTCTACTAGGTAATATACTGCTCTTAACAACAAAATACTCACGTGCAGAAGCATCCCAAAATTTGATTGACCCATCAGCATGTCTATTATAGCAGGGGATGGACAGAATAAAAACAAAACAATAAGACTTGAATTACTGAACAAGACCTGTGCATATCTTAAAATAAGTAAGCGTGAATCATTATATTATTACTTTATTCAATCAATACAGACCCTGTGATTATCATCTCAGGGTAACTCTGTGTGCCTTGGCCCCAGTTTCCCCCACTAACGGGCCATTCCTGTTAAAAACAAATAAACAAAAATGAAGCTGTCTGCGGTGAAGTCAAATGCTCATGTAAAAATCACATAGACAACACAACTGAGTCATTTACCTTCTTACTGTAACCTTGCCTCTTTTGCCGACAGCCGACAGAGTAAAGTGCAGGAATAAGTTCAGCAGGACAGTCAGCAAAATACTCACAGCAGGTCACCGGTGACTCGTGGATAGTCAGAGGATAAGGGTTTTCAAATATGGGATACCTGTCACGATAATCAGTCACATGTTTACACTAAATATTATACAGCATTATGCTACATGTTTTGACCTGTACGTCAAACTTATAGCTGCGATAACAAATGTTAACAAAAGATGCTAGATTTTGTGTAATGTATTCACCAAAGTTTGAAATTTTAATAAACTTTATTACTCTGTATATTAATATAGCATACTTTAGGGTGGGCAATGTGGATATTTGGTGTAGAATCTAGATGCACAATGTAAAATATCCATGTTTTTTTTGATGCAATATAATTATTAATACAACCACAGCTAGAAAGTTGAATATTTACCCAATCTGTCCGAGGTCTATTACAACTAAATCTTTCTCAAGAAGGACCACCACAGCATAAGGCTCCTGAAAGTCTAGAAAACAAATCGGCAGAAAATTTACACGGATAATGGCATCATTTCAGTTGGTAATTGCATATGCTGTTCTGACTAGTGTCACAGCTCACCATTTGGATATGGAGTTTCACACAGTGTAAGGAAATCCACAATCGGGTAGTCCATCTCCAGAACAGCAGTGCTCTTTCCGTGCATCACAGTAAGACAGGCTCTCCTCCCCACTGTATCGTAAGACAGACCTCCAGACAGCACCATGAATGGGTCCCTGGGTTTAACAAACACAAATATTTTAATAGCTTCTTCAATAAAATTGAATTAGTTGTGGCAGATGAAAAATTACCAGGTGTACTCAGTGGTAAATGGGTAAAGAGGGACACCAAATTTTACTGTTGTGCTTATCTCTGGGGACTTTTTGGCCCGATTTTGATAGAACCTGTGCTGGGAGGGGCCTACTTTTTAATCATTATGAAAACTATATTAATCCCCGTCCTCAAAAGCCTGAGAAAAAATTATTAGATCACTTTCAATGAAATGTTGGCCATTTAGTTAATGGCTTTGACATAAGAGCATCTCTTCAGATACTGCCAGCTGTGTCAAAAATCATTATATTTAACAAGTATCGTGAGACTGTTGCCTTGTCTAATTACTTATTAGACAGGGCCATTTCATCAGCATAAGGACGCTGTCAAGAAGACTAGCCTGTTACATATTCAGAATAACAGGAAAGGACACTTTGAGTACAGGATATGGTTTCAAACTAGCGTCCGTTAAGACACAGGATGGGTGGGAACTACCATCACACTCACCCAGCCCTTGTTGTTTTGTATTCCACTTTCAGGATAGGCTTGCATGGTTCTGGCTTTTTTCCATCCTTAGGCTGCTTTCCTATTGGATTTCAAGATGCCAAAAAAACAAAACAAATCCCCAAAACAAAAACTCATTATATTTTACATTGCAGGAATACAGTACATATGGTGCATACGTGAACATATGGACATGTTGGCATCCATCTGTTATACATGTCAGGCCTCAAAGACTGGCGGGACTACACTATATTTAAAGGCCTATATATAGTTTTTCCATTAATCATGCCTCTGTGAATATAAACAATACAAGTGTGTGTATACAACAGCTCCTACCATGTGGTGTGATGATCTGTGCGGGCTTGGCTGGGGTTCGTACATTCCACGTGGTCAAAGTGCCATCGGAGTGGCTGCAAACAAACTGTTTGCCCTCATGGTGCCAGGCGACTGAGTGGATTGCCTGAGAAACCACGGTAGCCGTTTAATAGAGTGTGATATATAATGTACAAGTAACATATGTTTGATAGTTCAGAATAGCAAAGTAACTCTACATCATTGGGGAAATCAGGGTTTGTCTCAACAAAGGTGATACTTGTCCACCGATAGTTTGGGTCCCTTCAAAAGATTCATGAGTAACTAGCAAAATACATGATAACATTATTTTGAGCTGTTTTTCATTCTCTTAAAATGAAAGAAACCTAAACGTCCATTTCATGTGTCATTATAAAACTTCGGAGAGTTCTTTCATGTGTTAACTGATTTACAAAGAAACCCAACAAGACCAAACATGTTTCTCAGACAACAGTGAGGAACACCAGACAAACTAGTTTCCTCACAAGAACTGGAACAAAGGAAAACAATGCCTTACCTCATCATAATTGTAGCGGTAGTCAGCTTTTTTGGACTTCAAATCCCACAGCACTACTATCCCAGACTCAAATCCAATCAGAAGCTGAAATAACAAGAGAAGCAAAGCAAGTAAGGCTCAGCTGACTGCTGTTAAACTACATTCTGCACAAAATTGGTTCATAATGAATTCACTTTCTGAATGTATGACAGTTATTTATTTTACATTCCCTAGTAGACTTTTATGATCATTGCTTAAGCTGGCATAAGCTGCAGCTAATATTCTGACATTTACACACTGTAAGAAGCAACTACGTTTTCACTTACTATGCAATCATGTAAACACTAGAGTAGCTTATAACTATTATTTTCAAAAATTAGGAATTTCCTTGTGAGAACAGGCTAAAAGATGCGTATAAACCCTTTGAAATGGCCTGTAAGAGGCAAATAGAAGGGTCTGCATATGAACGTAGGTGTTTTTCCATTTTTGGCTCTATATGATGTGAGAAAGGATATCCTTAATATGGTCACCTCAGACGCATATTGTCTGCTGTTCAAACTGTGTTTGCAGGGGGCAGGCCAATAGGGAGACAGCTGGCTTAAATTGAGGCTTGTTCAAGACAGTGAATGAAATGAGGGGGCGCACCAAGATATTCATTTTCACCTCTAAATAATGCAGAGCTACTCCAAAAGAACTTAACAGTGAGATTCCAGAAATAAAAATCCAATTCATATGCTTCATAGGTATGAGCTATAATACTCTGTGTATTTATTTCTTTTAACAAAAGTGCAATTTATTTCCAGTGTCCCAGAAAAGCACTACTCTAACAACAAACTGAAATTTTAGCAAATGCCCAACTGGTGATAGCAGTAACATGAATTCCTGTGCCAAATTGTCTACTAGCAACTAGTAGCAAATTAATATAGTCAACCCAAATGCTCCTAGTTGTTGTTGTCGCTGCCTTTTTTACAGCCTACTCTGCGCCATCACTGCAGACTGTCCTATCTTTAGCTCTGGGAAAACAGTAACTGCTGGTTGAGGTAAAACATCATTACCTATGATCCAAAGCAGGAATGTCCCCTGCAATCCATCTTTATCTAACTGATTATCTCCAGTTCACTTAATCAATTAGTGGAACTTTAACTTTCTTGAATGAAAAGCAAGCCTATATTTCTTTTAAAAGACATTAACTTTTACATTATATAACTGAACAGTCTCTGAGATCCAACTAAAAATCATTGCCAGCTCCGCTTCTCCACATAACATCATCAGATGACAAATAACAGAAAATGTATTTTTACATCTTTGGGTACAATTGTTTATCTTCTCTATAGGCAATGTAATGTTCAGCTATCAGTTACCTTGCCCTCATCCATGGGGTTATCACTGATGTGCACAACAGGCCCTGGGTGTGTCTTGGTAGATCTGTCAGAGAAAGAAAGAAATGGGAGACAGTCCAAGTCAATTTAGGTATATTTGCCACTGATGAGTAAAATGTATCTGATAAATATAGTGATACAGTGGAGCTTTTAGAGGGCGGTAAGATAGAGGCAATTAGGAAAGACATCCAAAATGTAAGCCCCAATCTTTGGTCTTGCACAGAGAAAAAAAGGACAAGATAATAAGATGAAAATGTGCATCAGCGCAACAGTGGGGAGGAAAGGAAAAAAAAAAATAGCCATGGCATATGAGAGAGACAAACAGCGAGGAAGAGAGAGAGTAGGGTCACATGAGGGTCTATGAGAGATTATAGTGTTTCAAGACAGGATCACCGTGGCAACAGAGCAAGGGGCATGGAGGAAGTGAAGGTCTGGCCTAAAGAAAGTGTTGCTGCCTCTGAGTGTGGTCTGGCTCCAGCGGCTAATGATCTCATTGCTGCTGCTGATGAGTCGATACAGTCAGTGATGTCGCAGTGAATAAAAGGAAGGGATGGAGCGGAATATGAACTCCAGCCGGTAATCACCACATTGTGATACACCCGCAACACAAACACCAGGCTTAATAACCAGTTATCATGTTTGTGAACTGGATTTTATTGTAATAAAGATTATTTTAACCTAGATTGTTAACTGACGGAATCGTCGGTAAACATTACTTTAAATTAACTAGTTAAAACTGAGTTTCATTTCCAGCATAACACCAGATATGATCATTAGCGCCATACACAGCATTTCTATCCACTGTAGGAGAGTCTACGAGTTTCCAAAGGCAACAAGCTATGAAGCAGAGCGTGGAAAAGACGATTCTATCAGAGGTTCTACAAAGACATAACTGAATATTTCGCTTTAGATTTCACACCACATCGTTTCTTTTCATCTTCAAAATCAAGACAAGCTAAATCATTTCCCCATCTCCACTTCCTGTACCTGACACATTTATCTAAGAGGACGGCATACTTTGCTCTGACACTTTCAACTCCAGGATCTAAAAGAGCAATTTATCCGATTTCCCCAGCAGCCTCATACACACACACGCACACCTTTATGCAACCAATTTTAGCTGCCAGTCACTTTCTAAAATAATTTTTTTAGCTCGCTGGTGGGCACAAGGAAAAAAAATTGCTTGGAAAAACTTCTACTGACTAAAGTTTTCATTTAGAAAAAAATAGTAATTTCACTACCCCTTTTAAGCCCCAATCAAGGGCTCAGAATGGGCAATTTTTGTGGGAATGTTGGGTGGTAGACATGTAACCAGTCCTTTTAAGACATGTACTTCTTTCCGTTAATCTGAATGACCTGAGTTCATGCATGAATGTGTACTCTGATTACTTCACAGCGAGTCATGACGGCAATCTTACTAGATTGTACCAGTAACATTTTGGTATCCATTTTAAAACCACCCAATTCGGAATACATTCAGTTACTTTAACAGTATCAACAGTATATTAACATTATATTTAAAAAACTTCTGGCACCTGCATTTAGTCTCACTTTGCTCAAACTAATCTCACAGCCTGAAAGCGACTTCTTTATGTTTCTGCACTCAAAACAGTTTTATGACACTGCTTGCTAATGAGCTTTGAGGTTAACAGTTCGTTTTTTTCCTTTCAGCCATTTCTAGAAGTCTGTCTTCCGTGTTCCTAACATGCATGAAATGTCAGACAGCACAACAGCAATAATTTCATCATTTGCTTGTAATGAATTGTCCCCAATACATTTTACTGAGGCGTGCATGAATGAGGTCCCTGAAATGATCAAAGTACCTATATAACACACTATATGAACAAAAGTAATAATTCACTGCCTAATCTTTAATTTCAGGTGTATTCCTACTGCCACAGGTGTATAAAATCAAGCACCTAGCCATACAGTCTGCCTTTACAAATATTTGTCAAACAATGGCTAATTCCAAAGAGCTCTCTGAATACCAATGTGGTACTATAATAAGATGCCGCTGTTGCAACAACTTTGTGAAATTACTTCCCTCCTGGATATTCCACAATCAACTGTAAGTGGTATTGCAAATTGGAAGTGTTTAGGAACCACAGCAACTCCGCCACGCAGAGGCAAACCACACAAAGTTACAGAACAGCGTTGCGTTGAGGCGCATAGAGTGTAAAATTGTCCAATGGATTGCCGAGTCAATATTCACAAAGCTCCAAACATCATCTTGCATTATCATCAGCACTAAACATGTGTGTTGGGATCTTCATGGCATGGTTTTTCGTGGCTGAGCAGCTCCAGTAGGTATAATGTGCAGGTGGTCTGGTACTTTCATCTACACAGTGTAGGTGGCATTGAAAGACACAGACTTAATGTCTTTTACAGAACTGTTAAATGTTGCACAGTTGAGTATCATGGCTCAGTCTGTAGCAATGGGAATGCTGGAGGGATGACCCAAACGACAGAATTCCTAAACTTTATCTAGCAAAATAACTTTGCTAGATATTGCAAGTATGAAGAGGGCTTCAACCTGCCAGTGCTGCCCTGTTTTGACCAGAAATTATTTTTATTATCACTTGTTAAATTATGTATCAAGTAAATAATCCACCATTTGGCAAAGCTGTTTAAAAATGATCATTTTAAAAATTCCCGTGTGCTGGGAAAACCTGTATTCGCTACACGAAAATGCTATCATAACCAGAAAAGATACTGATGGTTATTTTATCCACCACGACCATACACCTGCTTGTGACATTAAATGGGAACCCCTCAGAAGATGCAGGATGTGATGTAAAATTCCTTGCAAACTTTACAGTGGGTGTTTACACGAGGGAGTGGGTGACACAGGATGGGTCACTGGGGTTATGAAGTGGGCACTTCCTATCAGAGATGTTCTGTTAAATCTGGCAGCAAACACCTCCAGAAGTCTCAACTGCAAGTCCTGGCATGGCACAATCACCACCTCCATACCGCCCTCATACCGATCAGAGCTACAGTATTCTCAGCTTACAGGACTAACTGTATCTGCAAGTGCGGGCAGCCGCATTCCTTTGCAATTTTGAGTTTCCTGGTCGAGTGTCAACTGCACAAAGAAGATATGCAAATAGCGAGTGAGTAAAGGGAGGAGGGGTGTAGTTGTGAAATACAGACTCACAGTTCGATGGCTTTGTTCCACATAATAACGTAGCCTGAGAGAGTGAAGGACTCCACGTTGACAATGTGGATGTTTCCTCTTTCTGTGCCGATGTACAGCCATTTGCTCTGGAAGGGCAGGTGGCAGTATGTGATTCTGGAAGAGATCAAGATCCATCACAACCAGGCTTTTTATTATCTCATGACTCAGTTGGCATCAGACGGTTACCCTTGTCCCTAATCACGCTGGTCCAACTGGAAGAAGAAGCAAGTGAGTAAGATTTAATTACAAAGGCCTTGCACTGTGTCACACTAATGAAGCCAGACTATATATAGATCAGTTGGGGGGAACAGCAGAGTAAATACTGTTGCCTATTCTCAACTGGGTGAAAGAAGAATCCAGTCGTACACAACATTTACTATCTGAAATAGAATGAACCTGCAAAAATGTTTTGTCTTTTGCTATTAGTCTGTACCTTAATTGTGATTTTTTTTTCAGAGGAAATCTGGAGTCATTTTTAAATGAATTTGGAAATACTGACTTAACAAAAAGTGTGGTGTTTCTTTTAACAGCCCTGACGGTTTAAACCACCAAGATGCTGCAAAATATCTGTAGCAACTGTTAAATGAAAGGAAAAGTAGCACACAGTCAAAATATACTGCCATTTAAGTCAGTATACTGCTCATTTTTGTCTTGCCATTTCAGTGCAAATATGTCTCACTGGATTATAGAATACAATAACTTTATTATCAACATCAGTGGAAAATTGTCTTCGGTTCACTAAGCAATAAACAAAATGAATCAAATCCCTTCACATCAACCCACATTCATACATACACACATATAAAACTTCAATACAACAACAATAAAAACACATCACAGCATCTCATTATTCAGTATACCGATTGGCTCTTGGCACAAATGATCCCTTATACACCGCGGTGAACACCGGGTCAGCAGCAGATAGCCGCACCCCCGGGTGGGATCATCTTATGTTTACGGTGTTCCTGTAGCATTATTATAATGTCCTTCTGGCCAACATAAAATTTCTGCTACATTTGAAAGAGGGTCTGAACAGAGAGAGGGAAAAAAAAAATCTGCAGGCCAAAAATCCAAATAATGAGCTGAGAAAAATTGCAAAGCTGGGTGATAAAAATCTGTGGGTGCCACATTCCTTCTAAAATGTAGTGATTTGATGCATTGTTAATACAACCCCCCCCCCCCCCCCACACACACACACACACTGATTTTAGAACAAAAAAAAGAATTGCTCCAACACTGAACCATTAGTCACAGATTTTCCTTATTGGCTAAAAGAAATGGCTAAAAACAGCTGGTGCAGCCCCACAGCATGTGGCCAGCTGTGAAGGCAAATTTTGTTCACATCAGATGCAGTGTTGCAGCAAATGCAGCAGCAGACAAACAAACACATTACTGTACCTCTCCCTGTTAAACTTGAGCGAATGCAGGATAGCAGGGATTTTTTGCCTCAGGTTCCACAGGTGGATGCTGTCATCAGCTAAGGCACTCACCAGCGCCCCCTGTGGTGATGGTGATAAACAGAGCAGTTATTTGCGTTGAGAAAACATCATGTGGCTTGGCATTGACACTTTATATGGCTGTATTACAAGCATGTGATATAAAGCTCATAGACTTTACAGTATAAAGTATGCTGAAGTAAAGCTCAAAGTGACAATATTCAAGTAAAGTCGACTGAATTGAATACAGGTTACACCAGTAGCATTACTTTTAATCAATGTATAAAAACACATTCATCAATAGATTCATGGCTGGGTGTGTGAGGAGAGGAGTGAACAGGCTGGGAGTGAAGAGGTGGTGAGGAGGAGGAGAGAGAAAATCAAACAAGGACACAAGGAACAGGTAATGACAACAAACCTCGTTGATCAGGAACTGGAGCTGGATGACAGCAGCGTTGCTCTCGTGCTGACAGTAGCACTCCACCCCTGCACGGCCAAAGCTAAAAGTTTGCTCAGTCAAAGAAAACTGGAAAGGTGCCAGGAAGGTTCATGCAGAAATCGAGGAAAACCTATTTTAAAAATGCTGCAGCGATTCTAATATAATTTCATACAAAAAGATGAAAGTGACAATTGCTATTTCCAGCCTTCTGTGATTTTTCTAATCAAAGGTTCTTAAGTTCTTTGTTTGTTTTTTCTGAACTAAATGGAAGTTGACATTTTCCGCTTGCATTCCTAAAAAGGCACAGGCAAAAGCATGTAACACACTAAACTGATGAGTTATAAATAAAATCAGTGGGCCCTGTCTCCCTCATATATTCACATGCGTCAGCCAGTGTGACGGCAGCATGATTAACTTCACACTCACCTCTCTCTATTGGACTGTTAAGTTTAACTTAGAGATTCTCTGCCTGCTTAATTTGTCCATTCAGAAGCAATCAGGCTGCTCGTTCAACTAATAAAAGACGCGGGGCATCAGAAATTAGGAACAGTGCAAAAGTCAGACGCATTGCCACGTAAGCATTGGGGCTGTAACGCCTCAGATAAAAACCTCCAAAATACTTTCACAAGCAGCTGAATAATCACAAGAAAAACTGGGGGAAATCCTTCAACTAGCCTCTAATCACTCTCAGAGACATATGTGCACTGAGTTGTGCATGCAAGCACAAAAGGAGGAGGAAACCACAAGAGCACTAATCATACAGCCAGTCTATGAACAGACAGACCACAGAGACAAAAAAAAGGTGCAGTGTTTCTCATACTATTAATGTTAGCATGCAAAAGAAACACTCCAAAGACTGGCAGCTATGTTGACTAAAACCATTTTAAGGCTCAAATAGTATGATTCTGTACAGGATTAAACAAGCAAGCAGTGATCAAACAATCCCTCAGTTCCTTAAACAAACTAAGGTGGGGTTGCAGGACACTGTTTCAGGATGGGCTCGTTATATGACAGTGGTAAACTCAGACTATTAGAGTCAAGACTTTTTTAGCTGGCACCAGTCGAAGGCTGTGGGCAGCTGAACTCACATTCACCCACGACCTTTTAGTCCAGTTTTAGCTCCTGGCATTACAGGTTGTGTACAACATTTGTCAAAAATATTATTGGTTATCATGTTTCCATAAGTCCACAATGAACGAGGAGGAGGAAGAAGAGTCATTAAGTCCATTGCATACCCTCTGGTGATGCATAAATAAAAGCATAAGAGCAGAGAGGTAGCTGAAAAACCAAAAATGGTAATATTTAAAAGTGTTTTCATCATATTTCTGTAATCCAGTGGGGGTCATTTAAGCAACCCGGCAACAGTGAACACGAAGTATGTGTTGTTTTCCAGTGATTATCAACTCTTCGCTGTAAGTATTGTAAAACTGATTCAGCTGCAATATAGGTTAATGGTACTGCTGAGCAAAGCTACTTTCTAGGCTAGCAGGAAATTACTAACACGAACCTCAAAACAAGATCTTATCACTGCGGGGAGCGAGTGCATACTTTTCTAACTTCCTGCCACACTACATGATCAAAAGCTTAGGGGCCACAGGTATAATCTACATAGTAATAGACCATCTATACAACAATACATGTTTCTCTTTATTTCTTAATTTCATTGGCAGTGTGGACACAGGAAGATGGGTCACACCACAAAACAAAAAAGATCAAAATGCTAGTTACTGTCACACACTGTTGATCATATGATAACTTTCATATGATTTGCTTTTCTCTTAAATTAAGTAACTTCTTAAGTTGAGTAATCAGTTAGTTGATTGCAAGGTTCCAGTTTTTGAGATGTGAAGAGTTCCTGCTGCTTCTTGTCCTGAATTAATTAACGTTTTGGACTGCAAGACAACATGAACTGACTGGATATTAGCTTTGTCTGATTAAATAAAATGCTTTATCCGTTATTAAATAACATTATATTTTGTAATTAAGATTCCGGCTTCCTTGGCACAAAAGTAGGGAAATCAATCACAAAAACAACACAAATATACAGAAAATATTGGTAATATTGGAAGTCTCTATTTGTGCATCCTACTGAATAGATCAACTCTCTGAGCAACTGTATTGACCTGCACTTTACGATTTCCAGTCATACTATTAAATCAAATACATTTTGAGAATTTAGAAAACCATTATCTGGTAATCAATCATGAAATCAATAGCAGCGCTGTAAGCACATCACAGGACAACACAAATCATGGGTGGGAAATTCATCTTCCCAAGGGACCACATGAGAAACTGGGAATGGTGTGGAGCTGAACTCAATTCTGCTCAATATTAATTTTATCTCTTTATAAACTGTTGCTAGTAAAAGTAGATGTTCCAATGAGGCCCAAATTGTGGCCCCGTGGGAAAATTAAAGGCCCACTCTTGACCTAAGCTGACCCCTCACTGGGCCTAAAAAACAGAAATAGTTTTAAATACATAAGCTACACCCATTAAGGTAGCTAATGTGTCTTTTTAGACTACTGTTGCTGCTAACTGCACCAAACATTAAAATAATTTAAACAAAACTATGGGTGTCTCACTCAAAGCCACTGGGGTTAACTTTTCTGACGAAAACCCTGCAGATGCTTTTTTTTTTTTTTTACCCATGTATGAAAGGAAAACACACTTCAGTCCTAATGTCACAAAGTTTGACATATCACAGCAGACGCCAAATTATTTGTTCTCGTAACCTTCTTAAGGATATCCCCCCATGTCCCTAAAAACATCACACACTTCAGTCATACCCTATGAACATCAACACTTCCCTGTTCGGTAAACCACTGTGGTTCACCGCAGCATTTCAACATCAGCAGGTTTTCTCACAAAGTCAACAGATGATACGCATGACAGGAAGTTCTCTTTCATGCTAGTTTACCAATAGAAGAGTGATAATGTCTTTAGCAGTCTTTCTACAAGTGCAGATATTAATACCAAAAAAGAAGGAACTACAGCGTAGTGAGGCAAGTACAGCATTTCTGCTCTGAAAACTTTCAAAAACAAATTCCGACTTCTACCACGATCAGACCAGCCTTTACCTAATAAAATATTGATTTTGCAAAAAGTTAAAATTAATATATTTATATTGGGTTCACTAATTAAAGTATGCAGGGAGAAAATACAGCTTCAAATCATCACCCTGTATAATGTTAGTGAGAGAGTATATCCCTAATGTGGTCATCTAAGGAAGTCATCCATGTCTAGAAGCACAGAAGAACCACCCACCTGCTGTTCAAACATTCTGTTTGCCAAGTGCAGCCAGTCAGAGGAGAGCTGGCTTGTCTATACATGTGTGCTTTTACACTAATGACACACATCAAATGAAAAAGCCGGTATCAAACCAGGGACCTCTTATGCTTATAGCATCGGCAACCAAACAAAATATATCCCAAGCACTCAGCTATTGGATCAACCGTGATGTCTAGTTTTTAAAAAAGTTCAAAATGTGTACGGTCACCGCACACAAAGATTATCTGCATGTGCTTAAACACGAGACATGATGGTTTTATAATTGCCAAAACTGCACTGGAAAGAGCACGGAAATGTCTAGAGTTACACACTGATTAAAATGCTGTAGTAGAGGCAGATCTTGTAAAAGCAGACATTTATTGCTTGTAGACACCTCATTGAGCTTATGTCTACTGAGCTGTGGCAGCAGTTCCAAACTCCAGGGGCAGTGAGGTGGATCGATACAGACCATCTTTTGATAAATGGACCAATTGCCTGAATGACAGTAATCCCATCAGCTCCACCTTGCACATTAGGACAACATGGAACAGTGTATGTTCTGTGGGAGTAGCCCTGTGAAAAAACAGCATGCCCTCTTAATCTAGAGAGTGGATAATGAGGAGGACAAAGCCACTTAATGAAAATCTAAACAAGGCAGGTGGGCTTCTTAAGCAGGATACCAGCACAAAGGGAAACCCTGAGCTGATACACTAATAGGTCAGCCCTGAAGGCATAACCTGGATATGAGTAGACTATCACATGCAGTGTTTAATAGACTGGAATCCAGGGGCAGTTCTGCTGCTGTGACTCACGGATGTTAGCTGTAAAAGCGAATTTTTATCCTTCAAAACAAAGAAATACGAAACTGACTTCCAACTGCCTGAGGGGCCACACAGCACTGTGGCAGCTTGATTGTGTGTGCATGTCGTGCAAGTCCAGTTATGTTTACAGCACATATGAAGTGGCATCCTGGCACTGACTGGGCAGCACAGTTGATGAGGTTGGCTCCTCGGCATATGGCAGAGGAGCTGTTCATGCTACTGCAGAGATACCACTAATGAGCCTGGGTGCTCCAGGAGAAGGAGGCTGCTGGTTGCACATAAACACATCCTAAGCCTAAGAACGCAGATTCCTTTAGGTTGTTTTGGAGATTCTTTTTTTTGTTTGTTTGTTTTTGTAGCGTTGGATGACAATAGACAGAAAGGATCATTTACTCTATGAACTCCCGTGCCTTTGTGGAATGCTGAATGGCAACTTAAGTGGAAAAAAAGTTCCTGGAAACGATTCCAGGAACTTGGACACGGATTTACTTTCCTTACACACGTGTGCAACGACTGTGTGGGTAAAAGCGTTTTTAAAAAAAAAAGTAAACCTTTACTTTCCTTGCATGACTCTTCACGTGGGAAAAAGGATACAGCCTCAAAGCTCCAGTCTGAGTCCCAATGGCCAAGATTTTCTGTACGGGGTCAAAAGCCATTGAGGATGGTTGATATGGAAAGCCATGACGCACAGTCTGCAGGAAAAAAAGGAAGAAGCAGAATTTACATTAGACCTTAAGCCAGCTATTCGATCATCTCCTACACAGTCGAGCTGGCATTAGTGGAGGAAAAAAAATTATAATCTCCAAGAAATGCAATCCATCAATGTGGAAAATGTGCTCTATTATCAAAAGAAATTAGATAAAGCATAAACATTATTGAAATATATTTCTCATGGCTACTTGATATCTGTGAAGAATTAATTTTGGAAAACAACAGTAATACATTAATTTTTATCCAGTCTTAGGCTCAATATGACAACCTTGAGCTGGATTTTTATTGTCAGAATCTTGCAGTAGCTTATCCTCCAAAATATTATCATCATCAGGCATCTATAACCCAATTGTTTCAGGTTGGAAACGTTGCTCAATCATCCATGAGCTCTCTGCAGCTTGCAGCAGGATTACATAACAGGTAATGCCATGGCCCTGTAACCTGGGGACCTGACCTGTTCTGCTCCCAGCTGGAGTTGGAGCTGGTGGGCGAAACCTTTCCAGGCAGCCCTAACAGTCTGCATTACTAAACCGTGCATGATTAAAAACGAGGCTGGGGAGCTCTTGTGTAGTGACCTGTGAGGCTATGATTTAAATGATCAGTTTTATTTATTTATTTTGCCAAAGCTGTTCACTCACATGCTCTTATGCACTGTACCCACAAAGATTAGGCTCTGAAGCGATTGCTGCACTCGTGGATGGTGGTGGCTTAGTATAAAAATCCAAGTAGAAGTTTAGCTGAAGGTAAGAGAGGTGGTGGATATTTACTAGTGTTGGAGTTTTTGCAATAAAAAGTGTTCTTCTCACCACCTTTGAAACACAACATGGGAAATTTGCAGTGGATCCACTATTATTATGATAAACGAAATACAGGCTGCAGATGTTGCCCTCAACAACTCGCATTAAAACCCACGTTAGACCTGCATGAAAAGAAGTGAGCAATGTCCAAATGGGGTGGGTGAGTGTTGTATTGTAATTTTATGATATTTTACAGTGACGAATATACAGTTTCAAAGATTCAGAGCAATGCAAACAGCCCACTATGGACTACATCAAGGCAGGGCTGGCTAAAATAGACGAAAAAAATTACAAATAAATAAATCACATTGTAGTGTTCAAGTGTGTGACTTTAAATCTGGTGTGTGTACATTCAAGTGGTTTCCATCCTAAATAATGAAATTAATATCCAGAAATAAAAGCAGTCAGCGTTTTGTCCTTTCTTTTTTTGTGTCACGCTGCTGTCATCTGACTGTCAGTTCGTTAATGTTAGCTGTTATTAACGGAAACCCACCTTGCAAAGCTGAAAATGCTCCGACTGTAAAGTCTCCTGGACAACATCGTTTTCCCTGGGAGTACCCGGCTGAGCAGTTGCGGAGGAGGAGGAAGAAGCCGCTGTCAAGCCGTCCAGCACCTTCCGAATATTAAACTTCTTCATTTTCCTCCGGTACACAAGCGACGGTTCAGAAAACAGATCAAGCGAGCTACCATAAATTGGATACAGAGAAGGGGTAGCTGCTAGCTAGTTAGCCGAAATAACGCACAGTTAATACCTTTCTGTATACATCTCACATGTTACGGAGGGTGTTGCCAACGCATTCTCCAAAAGCGCCCGAGTCACGAACATTGGTTTAGAGAGTCCCTTCCGATAGCAGCCCTAATGCGCCATTTATATTGCCAGCTTTGGCGTTTAGTCGACCGGGATCAGTCGTTTCCGCCAGCTCCTTCCCCAACCAGGGCTCAGCGGGTAGCAAAGTGGCTACGGAAACGCAGTGAACTGCAGCGGGGATTGAGTCTGCGCTCTGCCGTCACCCGGATGCAGGACCGGTGTTACGGTGTATTCCGTGACCCGTCAGATTAGGTGACCTCGATCGGAATGTGAGCTGACAAAACGTTTTAAAACTGCTTGTGTTGACACCTGCTGTGAAAAAAGAAGAGCATAAATAGGTTATACATTTCGATAGCTATCATAGCAAACTAAACCAATTTAAAATACATCAATATCCTTAAATTATTGTAAGTTTAATAGAGGGAGTGTTATTATTTCTAAACACCTATGTATGGTCATTTTGTGTGGCTCAAAATTAAATTATAATTTAAAAAAAATCCTCGAAAACAAAGTCCTTAATTTTGCCACAATCTTAACATTTGTTGTCGCTGTGAGCTCTTAAAACAATTTTTAGGTATAAAAAAATGTTTACATAGCAGCACAAGGAATTCAGATAGCCCTGCGGCCCCTGCTGGCTAAAGAAGAGTCCCGAGCAGCCTCAATGCTCGAGGGCTGGGAGGGAAGCAAAACCTTACCCCAGTGACACCTGTCAAACCTTTGAAGAGTGGTATAAAAGTGCAAACAAATAACGCAGGGAAACAGTGGGAGACAATGTAGCCACAAGCATCTTTTACTAACGCCCTTTCCCACTGAAACGCGATATAAGGGTACTCCTCTGGTATTCTATTCCAATCTATTGTGCATGTCTGAAAAATAGGCCGTATTTCCTCATTCCTTATGTTCCCCAAGGAAGAAGATTGAGGTTATTTTGCCTCTGCAGAGAATTGGACACAAAGCTGGAAAACCTGGTTAAATATTCACCTTTGTGATATGTCATTCTTTTAATTAGCCCATTAAAAAAAAACTTCACATGTGGGCATATAGTTTTATTTTAACTGATTCAGGAATTAAGCAGCTCCCCTTAAATGGTACACCTGACAAAGTCACGTGGAAGACACAAAAGACAGAAAATTGTCGAGTTAACCTTATGAGACATTAAAGCCATGGCCTTAGCAATACACGTTTAAAACGTCAGAGCCTTTTTGTAACTTCGATTTAAGACATTGTTTAGTTTTGGTTCTTTTCTGGATTTAATTCTGTCAAAAGTTTTGTATTGACTTTCAATAATTTATCACGTGCAACACTGTGCAAAAAGTCTTGAACTGCTCCTATATTTTGCTTCCAAGGAGCCAGATTTTCTTGTAAATTTTTACAATGGCCCAGACTTTCTGAATGTCAAAGCTTTGCTTTGCTGCTCTTTTGTCCATTTTCAGTCCAGTTCTTGTACCTGACCATTTTCAGAGTGATGTAATTTTAGACTTATGAATCATTCAAGCACAAAAAAAGCATCTAAAACAAGATTACAGTGTTTTAATTTATTTATTTTATTACAGTGTCATAATAGACTTCTAGACACTTTGTTACCTGTTGGCTGTTGCAAAAAAAACAAACAAACAAACAAACATATTTTATTCTCATTTCTTAAGCTTAATTTATTAACTCAGAATCTCTGCACTCTTGAATGAGTGATGACTCCGGAAAGTTCCACAAAAACAACTGAGTGCTTGGAGAGGTGATCGTACTAATATCACATGGTTAATGGTGAACATGCATGGAAAGCACTCATCAATTCAAGTTGTTTGGCTGAATCTGTAAAAGGGGTAACAGTTTGACAGGCGTAAAATAGCATTTTTTGCACCAACAAGGGGATTCTCAAAGAGCTATTAACTGAAAACTGGGCATATCTCAGCACCATGTGCAAGAGTGCTTTTGAAAAAAATGAACAAATGAAGGACAACAGGAGTCTTTGTGATGTTTACAGATGACGAGGTGGAGATATGCAGTGGAGACAAGAAGAATGAAAGTCAATAGGAACAAGGCAGGAGGCGTGTGAAAAAGAGGCAAATGGAAACATAAAGACATAAGGAACAGAGAAAGAGAGCAGATAGAAAGGCATAACTGGATACAAAAACACACAACAAAACATCAGTCATGGATCAACTCACTGAAGTTTGTGAGTGTTTTTTTATGCACAGCTCTTTCAAGGTCCCACCACAGCATTTCAGTTGGGTTGAGGTCTGGAGTTTGACCAGGCCATTGCAACACCTTGATTCATTCTGTTGTAGATTTGCTGCTGTGCTTTGGATCATTGTCCTGTTTTGTTACCTAATTTCAGAAAGCTTTGACTTTCAGATAGATGGTCTCACATTCGACTCCAAAATGCTTTAGTATAAAGAGGAGTTCATGGTCAATTCAGTGACCCCAAGTCCACCATCATCAGCCCACTACCACTGTGTCTGACAGTTAGTATGAGGTATTTGTCCTAATATGCTATATTATATTCAGTGTTTTCGTTTTTTTTTTTGTTTTTTTTTATACTGCTTCAGCGTTTGGTATTGATAAAGACCCCCACCTCCTATTACCATCCATACTACACCAAAGTACATTTTCTGTGAAGTAATGAAAACTTTACATTGGAAATTTATAATTACAGGACAGTCTCTACAAGGATCTACCAGATCATTTTCTGTAATGTTACATGTTTATCATGTAGTCTCTGTCAAATTGTCTGTTGCTATAGAGGTAATTCCTGTGAAACCTGTGAGAATGTACTTCGCATGTACGTCTACTTCTGCATTTTGGCTTAATTCTTGTTAAATAAGGGCATGGTGTAATATATCATGTGTTGTTTATCTGAGGTTGTACTTACCCAACTTGAAGGACCACGTTATTATTATTTTTTTACAATGTCCTGATATGTAAAACCTTAGAACAGAAAGAGGGAGTACTTTATTTTTACCATGACTGTATGAACTGCAATTGTTCATACTGCTGGAAAAAAAAAAAGACTGCATACCAAATAATATAAATAAAAACACTGTCAGTGCAGTTTGTGGATTTGACAAACAGCGCTGATCACAATCAAAAATAGAAATTATGGAGAAACTCAAATTTCAGACTTGATCTCCCGAACACTTTTAAATTTCTCGTGTTGTCACCTAAAACTGGAAAAAGTTGAGTATTTGCATTTTATGCTACTTTAAATATTGCTTTTAAAAAAGTAGTAGCTTCATCTGGCACTCGTTATTTTGCAGATCATTACATGCAAAACATCTGATTAGCTTATCCTTTAAACTGCTATAGGTGACACTAAAATGCAGCAAATGTAGCTACGAATTTAAAAATCTGATTCAGAAATATGATGCGATGAAGCAGAACATGTTGGTGGTTGATGGGGGAAACAGGACTGGTTCAGTACTGCCAATAACCCTTTAGAATCAGAAACAGGATTTTCAGATAGAATCAGTTTGTCTCAACGTTGATGTGGACAGCAATACAAAAGAAAAAACACTTTGTGTCCCTTCTCAAAGTGTCTTTGCACAGGTATATTTTGTGCACTAGATGGCGTCATCTACTAGCAAACTATTAACCTCTAAATCTGTATTTTGTTGTGTTTGAGAACTTGCCTTGTGACAAAAATTCAGAACCATGGACAGCAACGTAAGGATTCCAGACCCTCATCATGGAGCCCCTTGATGGTACAGGACGTGGTCAATTTAAAGGGTATTGTAGGTTCATTCATATTCTAGCATTTCTTTTCTTGCATTTATGGACTCGGGCACATCAACATACATAATGTAGGTGCAGGAGAATGTCTGCAAATATCTGCTATTCAAAGACTTTTTCCACACAGGACATCATAAAATGGGTCACACAAGGCACAATAGGAGAGAGTGAGAGGCACAGCAAAGCTATGCACAAAGCTTTACGCTTTATAAACCTATTCACAAGTTTGACTAAATTGAAATTGTCATGCAGTCATGAATATATGAACGAAGCTGCCAGAGAAAATGCACGCCGGAGGGCTGATAAAACAGGGCAATATCAATAATGCACAAGTGATGGGATCTGTTGCTGGGAGTGAGGCTCCCATCCATTCAAACTGTCATATTTATAAACAAGTTAAGGAGCGGGGCTTTTGTGTCCGATGTGAAAAAGTATTGGGGCCAGCATCCCTCTTTGACTTCTGAATGTAGGTCTCCAGAAACTGGGACATACATCCAAAATTAGCAGTTGTGTGTTACTTCTTCCATCGTTTTGCCTCAGGCACAATTGCCACATGAGGTAAACTACCTTGCTGACTTTTATGCTGCAACTCCTTTGATCAGCATGTAGAGATCAGATGAATTTGTGGGGGGTTTGGATAAATATGGGAAATTGTGGTGCCCATTTTTAACTTTTTAATCTATTTTGGGGGAAATTTATGGTAATGCAAATTAATGCCACGTCAACAACTGCTGATATAACAAAACATTATGTGATTATACTCCAAGGTTAAATCCATTCTCATGACATATCTGGAGAGAGTAGCTGAATTTGGACAAATGTTACTCTGAAAAGGTACCCAGCGGCAGGATGTAGAACAGTTCCCTTGCTGCACTGCAAGGACACCGAAAAGTAAAACTACAGGACAGCAAAGAACAGATTGGTGTGCAAAAATAACCTGAGCAACACAAAACATGTCAATGAGCAAGACAAGGTATCGTACATTGCACTGGTTTAAATGTCAGACTTTAAAGGCACTTTAATTTCACATTAATAGCATTAAAACAAACCACTCACTTAAAAGTTATTATTTCAGATGTATTCTGTTAAAACACCTTGTAACTGATTAAAGCATAAAATTTACAACCCTTTAAAAAGGTCATGGTGACATGATTTAAATGAACAAACTGTCCATGAAAAAGAGGTAAAAGGCAAGAAATATATTTGTTAAGTTGATCAACGTAGAATTAACCAGTTACTTTAGGCAGTGTAGCAATAACTAAACTAATGAAATAATGAACTTATAAGCCTGGCAACCTGTCGAGGGTGTGCGATGAATGGATGAGCTTGTCATTTGCTAAATACTTTCAAATGGTTTTATTTCGATCTCAGCCAGAATTTAGTGGCTGATATTTTACTTCATTGACACATACAGTCACATACACTCATTCTTCTGATATTTGCTAGATACAGGCTAAATGCTCTGCTCCCAGTATAGCACACTGTGTACTCTCTGGGCATTTTCACAAATCTCTTTTCTCCACCAAAATCAGGTCATGCTGATAGCTTTTCTCTGCTTTTGGCCGTATCAATCTGAGATGCCTTGCTTATGCATGGGTCTTAGCTCATCTTACTGCAAAAGTGATTAAGAGATAATTATACGCATGGGTTGCATAACAGACGAAGGCACAGTGGAAGCTGGAATCAAATAAAGTGTCATTTGATGAGGACTATTTCATGAAATATACATTTTCGCTGTTTTTCTGCATGGGAATAAACATTAGATAGCTTGTGGCTCCTCATCATAGTAGGTCATTCTCTAGCACGTCTAGGTTGTTCAGTGAGTGTCACAGACTTTTCCCAGCAGGATGTGTATCATGCTGATCTGTTTATTATCCTGACTGGATCAGTGGTTTATCAGAGGAATGAGCTCATTGTCTCCACAGAGGTGTTTATGAGGCAGCCCACACAGTCCATAGATTATTGAGAAAAACCGGCAAAGCAGAAATATGAATATAAAGCTACTGAAGCTTGCTGGCTTTCTGTCATAGCTTCACTGAGGTGGCTGTGGATTCATGTCCCAGCACCACAAACAGGTCAGGTTCTGTTTAACCAGCAGTAGCTTTAGTTTGGCTCTTTGTCTCAGAACAGTGATCTCCCGCAGCACAGTGACTGACTCTGACTCTCCGTGGGAGTCTGGTTCACTTTGATCCTATCCCAGTGGTGCTCTTCAGCGGACAGGCTGGTGTCACACAGCATTATTTGTTTGACAAGGAAGGCACCTGCCTCTTCAATATTTATATCTTCCTAAAAAAAAAAAAAAAGCAGGGAAGAACACGATTTAGAACATTGTGTATGCATCCGCCGGGTTAAGTGTTTGGCTGCGTGTGTTAATATTTTAACATATTTATATGAACAGGTTATATGCAGTAGCTGCAGTGATAAAGTTCACACATGCAATAAAGCATACCCTCATGCAAGTCTAATGCAGGATCTCATGCAGAATGGATTCTTGCAATATGAATATTTTTAGATATAAAATCTATTAAAGTAGTCAAACAGAATCCAAACCCTCAGATAATCAGTTAATGATCTGCTGAATATCTTAATGTTATTACTTCTAAACAGCCAACACTGACTGTTACTGAAGGCACATATTCCCCTGATATGGTTGCACAAACCTTAGCAGAAGTCTCAAACCAGCCCAGGAAGCTGTTGTTTTTACAAAAGCTGTCCAGAGAGGACACCAAGGCTCCATCCCTCCCCGTCAGGTCGCATTTGTTGGCCAGCAGGACAGCAGGGATCGGTTGGCCACTGTCAAGACGCACTTTGGTATCCAGGTCTTGCTTCCACTCAGAGGCAGCCTCCAGGGTGCAGCTGTTTGTAATGTCAAAGACCACTACTGCTCCCATCGCCTCTTTGTAGTACACTCTGGACATGTTCTTAAACCTCTCTTGGCCTTGAGGGATAATAAAATTATGTGTGTAATGGATCCTTTTGCTCAACTTCTAATAAAACTTAGCTGCAAGTAGGAATGTGGTTTTTTTTTGTCATGGATAGGCAGCTATTATTTGAGATTTTTCTTCTCTTTTTGATCTTTTTGAATTATCATGTCAAATCAGACTGCAACCTAAATGTTATGTAAGAACTGAGCAACTACTGATAATTTTCTGAAATAAAATCGTATGTTTCCATGGACACTGGCTAGGATTAAAATTAGCTCTGAGTAAAGAATGGATAAAAAAAAACCCTGCAGTCTGACTTGAGTTTCCAGGCACTAAAACATTCAGCAAACTTAAACTTAAATGTAACTTTAAAAATATGTATAAAAGTTGTGTCACCAAAAAAGAACTGAAATATAATTTCCACAGGGAAAAAAAATGGATTTGGATGAATTAAAAAAAATGTGCAATTTTGTAATATTATGTGCAAATAAAATGCTTTCCTCCAGAGTTCTTGTTTATTTAAAATACATAAATACATTTTAGGCAAATAAGTGTACTTTCTATCATTTTCTAATTGATAGTTTATTTAAATGTACACTCAGCATCCACTTCATTAAGTACACCTTAATACTGGATTTGTGACATTTGTGACTGGAAGCAGTCGTAAGAAGATGGGTTCACTGTGGACATAAAGGGGTGGCCATGATCAACAACAATCCTCTATAGGCTGTGGGGTTTGAACAATGGAACTAAGAGGCCCAAAATGTGCCAAAAAAATAAACCACAGTAACCACAACCAGTCTGAATTGTTGATGAAAAGGCAGGATGGAGCCAGGTTTCCAAATTCTGTACCTACCTTCCAAAGGTTGCTGAAAAAATCAAAAGTCATCAGACCAGGAAATGTTTTTCCAATATTCTAATGTCCAATTTTGGTGCGCCAGTGCAAACTGTAACTTCAGTGTTTTTACACAGGGTGTGTTCTTCTGCTGCTAAAGCCCACCTGCTTCAAGGTTTGATGTATTGCCCATTCAGAGATGTGCCATTGAATATCTTGGTTGTAATAAGTGGTTATTTGAGTTACTGTTGTCTTCCTATTAGCTTAGAGGAGTCTGCTGTCCTCTAGCATCAACAAGGCATTTTCACCCAGAGAACTGCCACTCACTGGATATTTTCTCTTTTTTGGACCATTCTCCCTAAATCCTATAGATGTTTTTTTGGGAAAAATCCCAGTAAATCAGCAGTTTCTGAAAAACTCAGACCAGCCTGTCTGGCACCAACACCCGTACTACATTAAAAGTCACTTAAATCACCTTTCTTCCCAATTCTGATGCTCAGTTTGAACTTCAGCAGTTCATCTTTACCATTCACATGCCTAAATGCACTGAGTTGCTGCCATGCCAATTAGACATTATGTAGAACATGTATACCTAATGCAGTGGCTAGTGAGTGTATCTCTGGTATACTCTATTCAAATACACATTATATATAAATAAATGTATCGAGATATTACTTTACTACATTTAAAATGTTTAGAGATAAAAGCTTTGGAGAAACTTTTTAAATAGTTTTTTAAAAGTTTCGCAGTACAGTTTTTACAGAGTTTATAACAGATGCCATAAAATTAGATTTAGCCTGTTCATCCAATATTTTTGTACAGGAATTTGCTTTATAGCTTTGAAACTCACCTCCAATATCCCAAAGCTGTAGTCTCACCACTGTCTTGGGATCCCATTCAATTGTCTTTAGGGCAAAGTCAACTCCAATGGATGCTTTGTATGTTTCATCAAAGCGTTTATTAACATAACGCATGACAATGCTGCTTTTCCCAACCCCCAGATCCCCAATGACTAAAACTTTAAAAAGCTTCTCTGTAGATAATGTCACCGAAATCCTTCCCATGCTGCGGTCCACGAGCTGACAGGCATGGAGGCAAAATAAAATATTCTTTTCCTAATAATTGTGTAAAACTAGGTCACATTTACACAGAGTTTTAAAGTAAAATAACAAGTTGTAGAAATAACAGTGTTACAACACTCTGCGTTATTCCCTGTGTCACTACTTCCTACGGTGTCCCTGTTTTGAAATTCTTCCTTCAAACCAGAGCAATAAAAAGCTGACCTTTGATTTATAAATCACTAGCAACCACGCCAAGAGCACAGAGCCACCTAATGTTTCAACTTGAAAAACATGAAAGACAAAAGCATAAAAAATATTTAATTTACTCAAATCAAACAAGTGCCCTTCAAAATTGTCGTCTACAGCAACTACCATTTTAAAACTGTAGATTTATTTTACACTGAACTTCATATAGCTTATATCGATGTATAACTAATGCAAATAGTAGCACTTTATTACACTATACAATTTTGATAGGAAGTTAAAGTCTCAATATTTAGGAAATGGATTGTTGTACACAACCAATCACACACAATATAAGCATACACAGCTACCCTCTTCTTTAATACTAACAATTCATATAGAATACCAAAATAAGATACACAATTCATACATTCACAATACAATAATCTATACAGTTCTGAAAGCGGATGTCTATTTATAAAACATACAAGTTTAAAACTGGTTCAAATTGCCTCTCAAGACCAAATAAATAAGATAAATGTACAAAAGAAAAAAATGTGGCACTTGAACTTGTCCTCTGCTACATTCAAGGTACAGTGCAATTGTTTGGCAGTACTGTATCCATCAGAGATTCACAATATAATATCTTTTTTCACAATAAAGTTGGCATTTATTAACATTTTACCCTGCACTTCAAGCTTAAGTAGATAGTTTTATAGTTCTGGGGGTGTAACTCTTCTTAGCTGTGAAGATGGATGCCACTTTTATGTCCGTATACTAGATACGAAGCTACTATGAGCAGCTAGAAACATATACGAGAGTGACATTGACCTACTTTTCTATTTCTTGCCAAGAAAGTGAATGAGGGAGTTTTTAAAAAAAACAACTCTTGCTTTAAACCTCTACATTTGCCCGACAAAGGACATGACACGCAATGTGTCACACAAAACAAATTTCCTTATTATTAAAGTGAATAATTTTATATTAGCTATGCTCATTAAGTTACCTTTAAAGTCAAAAAATTAATCAGATTGATACCTCATCAACATTTATCAAACAATATTTCATAAATATATATATACAGTTATTTTTGTCTCTAAAAGCTTATATTAGAAATATACAGTATGTCTCACCCTTATCATGTAAAAGCTATTAGGAGTGAAAAATGACTTGACAGACCACAGGATCACGTTTTCCTTATGTATAATCATATACAACACATAAAAACTTATACTACAAGCGTTAACATTTAGGGCGTGCCCTCACAGAGTTGAGGAGCTTTGCTTGTAGTCTCTGAGGATGACGGAGGCGTATGTGACATTGGGAGGTGTGCACAAAATCGACTCGGACACTGGCGAGTTGGGAAAGGGGCTCACTAGAGCACCGGTGCAATCACGGAAAGGCGAGGGGGGCATCAGAGCCAAAGAGTCCTCTGTTGCTAATTTGACCTCAACAAAGTCCTCCTCGTCATGAATCTGGGAGTTGTTGTACATGTAGCCGTGGAGAAGGCCAAACTGCTCATTCTCCATTTCCTCCTCTTCTTCCTCCTCTAAAGGGAAGACAGGTTCCTCATCAAATGGGTCAAGCTGCACAGGCAGGACAGGCTCCTGCTGGATGAGGTGAGCCTGATGGTACACTGGCATCCCACCACTGACAGCTTCAGGCATGCTTATCATATCACGGATCTCAGGCATGTTACTGTTGAACTTGCTCACTACCCCCTCCTCTTGCAGGCGGTCCATCACGGCATGTTTGGGGGGGATAATGCTATTTTGCTGCAAAGGCTCGGGGGAATAGAGCTCCACTTCCTCGTGCACATCTTTTTTCAGCCCACTGGCAGGCATTTGCCCGTGGGCCACCATAGGGGGAGTGTCAGGGGAGTTATAATGGACAGGGTCACTCTCATCCTCCTCAGCCACATTGTACAAAGTCTTAGTGCTGAGGTCTGAGAATTCCAGGCCCGTGTTATGGTAGGTATTAGTTAAGGGTTTGATGACAGCCATCTGATTGGAACCTGCTTCCTGTCTCTTCACATGCACTGACAGTCTGTGCCACATGTGATCCCCTTTTGGAGGATGTCTTGCACCTGGTTCAGACCATGACACAGACTTTCCATTAGAACTATGAACAAAATAAAGACGGCTGTTACTTCATAGGAACCCAGAAAAGTGGAGACAGAAAGAGCATTTCTGCTTCATGTAAAAAGCTAATGTCATTATTTTTATTTTATTTTATTTTTTAAAATATTGTCAGTGTTACAGGGTATCTACAGGTTTTGAATATAACATCTCAAAAGAAACACCTTAAATGCTATTGAAGCCCTGGAGAAACCCTGCATTCTGTATTAGGGATCTAATTTGCCATCCCTTAGCACACAGAGATGCTTGTTTTAATTTTAATAACAGATCAAGGGCTGAACTGGCTGTGTGAATTGGGTACTGACCTATATCCGTCACAGTTTACAACAGGTGTCCCTAGGAAAGTGAATACAGTAAGACATCACGTTCCCTTTGAGAGGGAATTACAGTAAAACCAGCATCCCTGAGGTGCCTCAGGAGCAGGACTCACAGACTCAATTAATGAACCTACCTGCCATTTCCAGTGTTCTTTTTCCTCTTGAACATGTTTAACAGGCTGTTGCTTCGGCAAGCAATTTTACCGTCGCCAACATGCATGCGCACAGCATCGGAGGTGGTGAATGCGCTGCGCACATTTCTCTCAGGTTTGGCGATAATGATGTACATCTTTGGAGTGAACATGCACCCCAAAGCTACAGTCACGCTGAGGCTCACAGAGAAGGACGTAGTGATGATTTTGTAGTTGCTGCCAAAGTAGATTGGCACAAACGCCAGCCAGATTATACATGTGGTGTACATGGTGAAGGCAATATATTTGGCCTCATTGAAATTTGCAGGGACGTTGCGGGTCTTAAAGGCGTAATAGGTACAGCTCATGATCAGCAGGCCGTTGTAGCCCAGTGGAGCTACAACACCAAGGTTACTGGTGTTGCAGATCAGGAAGACTTCTCTGATGCTGGGGTAAGATTTGACGGGTTCAGGAGGCTCCATGATGATGAGGGTAATTTCCAGTGTGAGCTGGACACTTATCAGGATGAAGGCGATGACCACCTGAGCCCAAGCGCTCATGAACCTCGGCTTCCTTGTGCAAATCTTCTTCTTGCTGCCTGCCAGGATTCGAGCGATGCGATTGGTTTTGGTTACCAGGGCTGAGTAGCACATGGCAGCTGAGAGTCCGACAAGAAGTCTCTGGAGGTAGCAAGAGGCCACGGTGGGTCGGGCAATGAGAGTGAAAGGGCACAGATAGCCCAGGAAGATCCCTGCAAGGATGATATAACAGAGCTCCCGGCTGGAGGATTTGACCACTGGTGTGTCGCGGTATAAGACAAAGATGAAGGTAACAAATGATGTTACCAGTATGCCCAGACAGGAGAAGACCACCTGGATAATGGACTCTGGATTTCTCCACTCCAGATAGCGTAGAGTGATCGGCTCACAGCCTGTAAAGGGGAAAAACACGGGTTATAAAAACACAGCCACAGTATACTAAAAGCTGGCCAACTCTATACATTTTTTATCCCTTTAGCACCAGTTCTGGGGATATATTCATGATTATCTAGAGAAACGTATATTAACGTTGTACTGTATGGATACATTAGAAATTAATAAAATCCATCTTTGCCTGAGAAAATACAGTAAGTCTCAAAGTAGGTTTTTAGTTCAACTATAAATAAGCCTCTTTCTACTCAGCCATGGCAAGGCTGGGCTGCAGCCAGCAGAGGAGGGGTGCTGGTGTAGCAGGACAAAATAACTAACTGCTTTTTCATGGATCCAAATAAGCTCGCCTCTCTGCCTCATGCTGAGAACACACTCTGAATGCCTAATTCATGTTGTGTTATTTATTTATTGTACAATGCCAAGAGGTAGGGTTAGAAAAGTGCACAAGAATATTTTTATATCCTTCTTTGTGCCACGCATTATGCTGTTTTCATGTGTATCCAAACATCCGTGGCTGTAAAAATAAAAAATGAAACAGCATGGAGGGAAGGATGATCCTATTAAGGAAGTGTCTTTGAAAGCCACAGAAGACCTTTGAAAGTGGGCCAGAAGAGTGGTAAGTGAACTAGGGCTGCTGTCGGATAAAATGGTGAAGATGATGAATGGCTCTCAGGTGTCATGGGAAAGCAATGAAAATAGGACAGAACAGGTTTGTGAAATAGCACTGCAAAAATCTTAGCGGGACAGGCTGTACAGGGTGCAGGTAAGAGGAGGAGAAGTAAAAGCTTGGAGGAACTTAACTTTTTTTTTTTTTTAAACTGCCTCAGATAAGCCAGAAGAAACTCTTCTTATCTCTGCAAGCATCAGTCATGCAGCAGGAACATACCCTGTGGCCACTGAAGCAACCTAAATTCATCTAAATTTAAATGACAAAACTGCAGAGCAGCAAAATTTGCTGTGTGGATCAGCTGAATCACTTTGTCTAGGATCTTTTTTTTGTATACTGACTGGAGCATTGGTGATTTCAAGAAGCTGGTAGACATTATATAAAATGCATTTATTTACTTTTTAATTGAGAGACCAGGAGATGGTGTTTTTTTGTTGTTGTTTTTTTTTGTTTAAGCTTCAAATTGTGTTTAGGAAGCTTCTTTGTGAAACAGGCTATAAAGTCACGCCTTTGTTCACTGATTTACTAATATAGTGTGTATAATTTTTGTGGGGACTGTTACACATGTCATAGTATATTAGGACCCTTTGAAACCCTTTCAGTTTTCAATGCTAATTAAACATCCAAGTATAACATGTTAAAACTGACCTTTAGAGGTGTTGGTTGGTTACATTTCCTCTTCCCTTTTTCCTATTTAACTATTCTCAAAAAAAAAAAATCCCTTAGGGTCCTCTACCAGCCCTGCAGAGTATTTAAAGCAGCTAAAGATTTACATAAGCAGGTAAGTGAAGAGTGCAAGCAAACCTTCCAGTTCTTTGTCAGGCCACCAGCCCAGGTCACAGGCCTTGCATGTGAACTCATCCTGGACGTACTCATTGTCTTTGCAGGCAGTGCAGATCCAGCAGCAGCTCACCTCTCCCTTCCTTATCACCTGGTTCATAAAACATGCAGGGAAATCAAAAGTAAAAATACTCTTCTAAAAGTAACTATATTTATCATGGATGTATTTTGATGTCCAAGGAAGGCCAGATCTGCATAAATATTTAAATATTTGTTTTCAACACAGTAAAAATAAAGATAGAAAGGTTCAGCATAGGAAAAAAGACATGAGAATCTGGGATATACATACTAAATATCATTTTAAACAAGGTCTAACAGAAAGTTCTTTGAATGTGTCCCCTTTTTTCTAATATGAAAGTAAAACTCTATATTCTACACTAGTTTTTAATTTAGAAAGGCAACAGGGTTGTATGCAGTCATGAGAAAAAGAAAGTAGACTCTCCTTTAATTCTAAAAATGTACATATCTGAACATGATACAAAAAAACACCAAACATAAACACAACCTCAGATGAACAACACCACATGATATGTCACACCATGTCATCATTTATTTAATGAAAACTAAGCTAAAATGCAGAAGCAGTGTGTAAACCCCATGGTTTAATAGCATGGAGAACCATGTTTATGAAGCAATAACTTGAAGTTATCATATCAGAAGTTTGACCCACTTTTCTTCATTCAGGTACAATGTTGCCAAGCTAACTATTTATGTGTGAGATGAACAATGTGGAGCCTACTGTGTTTTTCAAAAACTTTACACAAATACCTCATACCAGTGTGATGCAGAGACTGAATAATAAAGATGTAACAGGGATGTGTGATGACAACATGTACAAGATCCGAGCTTAACCTTGATTTCTCCTTTGGAGCAGGGCTCACTGCAGACAGAGCGGACCATCTCACTGCGGTTCATCTGGATCATGTCATCATCGATACTGAGCATGCCCTCGTGCCAGGAGCCGATGTTGATGTAATCATAAACACTGGTCTCCACATGCTGAAAGTTCATAATCTCATACCTGATTGTGGAAAGAAAGAAATGGCTCAAAGGAAGATCTTTCACCATTGCTGAAAGGCTTTTACTGTAATTAAGAACAAATGACTCTGTGCAGGAATTATGTTATGTTTACTGGTATTTCTTAGGCGGATCATACTCACTCAGCATAAAAGAAGTCACTGACCCTTTTACTACATATAATTTGGAGAATATTTAACTTTATCTGAATGGCTTAACCATAAACTTTGTGATTTAATGACATATACGGACTTACATAAAAATACTGTATGCGGCTTACTTACTGAAAGTTGTGTGTTGTTATGATCACGATTGCGCTTTAGACCAGCCAAATAATCACCAACTACTTTTCTAGAGATGCCTATTCAACTGCTCACAAAAGCATATATCTAATCAGCCGCATCACATGGAAACAACTCAGTGCATTTAGTTGTGTAGAGAACCTGGCGTTGTTTTTTACAAAGTGATTTAAGTGACTTTGAACCTAGTGTGGCTTATGGTGCCAGATGAGCTGGTCTGAGTATTTCAGAAACTGCTGATCTACAGGGATTTTCCCACACAACCATGTCTAGGGTTAACAGAGACTGGTCCAAAAAGAGAAATACCCAGTGAGTAAAAAGTCCAACAGTCCACTATACCAGCTTTGGGATGTGTTGGAATGGGAGATTCACATCGTAGAAGTACAGAAAATCTGCAGCAACTGTGTGATAATGTTGTGTCAACATGGACCAAAATCTGGTCCAACCCACGAGCAAGGTGTACCTTGTGTAATGGTGTGTCTTGCTAGTGGGTAAAATATCCAGGGAGCGTAATGCCTCAATTTATATTTATCAGCAGTTTTTAAAACATTACATTTATCCCAGTTTTAATCACCTTCTCAGTTGTTCTCTGTTACTGAATAGTGAATATATTGGATTTTTTACCTTTAAGCACTGGTGGTTCACTGCCCTCCGCTGGGTGAAATTGAAGGTCAGTTAATGCTGTCTTAATTAAACTACTTTTTCTAAAAATGTCTATAAAATTCCTTTCACCTAAAACAATAAGAAAAGTGGGTTTACCTTCCAGGTGAATCGCCGTTCTCATCGAACCATATGTCCTCGCCGGACACGCCTGTGAAGGATGTCTTCAGAAGGAATTCCAGTAAGTGACTTCCATCAACAGGCTTCATGGCATCACAGAGCCCCACGTGGCCGGGACAAAGGTGAGAGTGCATATCATGCAGCCCGTGGGCCATCGCATTGATGGCATTGATGACGAAGCCCATCTTGCTGTCTTGCACGTAGTTGTCCTCCAGACTTTCATAACCTGCCCACACATGAGAGAACAGTAAGGATTCATCTTCAAGACAAACATACAGGGAAAGGCTTACACGAGGTGCTTTATTGCTGCAAGCAGAAGCATCTTATGTGGTTAAAGTTTACATTTCTACATTTCAGGTATACCTAATATCTTGTCTAGCATGATGTAACATATTACAAAGGAGTGATAGGGTGCTCACAGATTCATTCTTATAACTGCTCTCTAAATTCGGCCAGCAAGCCACATGTATCTTTGCCTCTGTGGGATACTGCTTTAAAAGAACTGGAAGCCTTGGAAGATCCTTGTTACCATGGCAAGACTGTTCATTTCTGCAGTCATGAGTCAGGATTCAATTAGAGTTGGCCTAAAACTATAGAAACCACTGAGAATCAGTCTCCTCAAGCAGAAAAACAAACCAACACTTATTTGAATCTTTTCTGTTCTTATTGGGGGGGTTTCTCAGACGAATGGGATGAATGAATGAGACAAAAAATATTTGGAAGCAAACACTGTGTGATGTTCAGACACACCCTATCAGTTCAGTGTAATGTAAGCTAGAAGCAGAGTAGCAGTTTATTAGTTGCATTGTACAAGCTACACCATGCATTCACTGTGTTTTGGTAAAACTGGGAAACAGGCACAGACCCGTCATAGAGCTAGAGCACTGGCAGGTGAGGTAAAAGAAACACTGATTGTCTTGTTGCAATAAACTATCTGTGAAACCTTCGGTCCTGTCACTCACTACTATGCTACTTAGTCATGTACCACCAACCTAAACACTGATGCACACAAAGCACCCCCTGCCATAGGAGCTGCTTCCTCCACACCTGCTTAAGTAACTGTACTCGAAATTTTACACCTTCTAATTGTGGGCAATACAAAAAAGTTTTTGCCATTCAGGCAACATCCCTTCTGAAATATTCACATATTAATTTGAAGCTTACACCTGCTGTAGTTTTGTCATGTTTCAGCCTTGTTTTCTGTCTTGAATTCCTAATTAATATATTCAAGTTTTGAGTTTATTTTTTGGTCCTCTTGTTATTCCCGTGTGTTTGTATATTTTAAAGCAAGATGGTCCAAGCAGATGGCTGACCCTCACCGAGACTGGTTCTGTTGAATATTTCTTTCTGTTAAAAGGGAGCTTTTCCTTCCCACTGTTGCCAAGTGTTTGTTCATTGGGGGTTATTTTTGTGATGGCATTTTCTCTTACTGAACTACATTTCCTTCATAGGTGTACACAAAACCAGCGTAACCACACAATGGGAATATCAATTGCGATGCAGACAGCAAAGAACATCTATATTATATCCTGTGATTGCTCCTGAGCATTCATGGAAATGCAGCTGTTAGGAAATGCAGGTAATGTGCCTGTTGAAAACAAAGTCCGAACTTTGTATCCATATAAATCTGACATGAGGGTCGGATGATACCAATAGGCTGACACATTGCTGGATAATTTCTACCTGAGAAAAATGCCAATAAGGAGCAAACAAATAAAAAAGCAGAGGCAGAAGTCTCTCACATGTCATTCTTTAAGGCTCAATATTCAGACTGAATTTCTTATATGCAGAGACAAGTAAGATTAGGGCTGCAACTGAGGACTAAGGAAAACAATGCCCTAAATCATCACAAGAAAACAGCAAAAGAAAGCAAAATGTTTAGAGTCTGTGCTAATCACACATAGCATCAATGGTACAAACAGTTCACCAGAACATTTTGGTCTGTACAGCCAAGCAAAGGTCTAAAGATTACTTCAAGCATTTACACCGACCATCAATGTCATACTGTCCAGCTGCCCAAAACATTCCTCGGTCGCCATCTTTTCCAGGACAAAGCCAGATATATATACATCCACAGGAAGTTGTGGTGTTAACAGGTCTTATCTCCTAACTCTTCAGGCCAGGGCTGGCTCAGCAGCGAAGGCAGTAATGAGCAACGGAGGAATGCAGGGTGACACTGAGGACAGCAAGAGACGCTGAAGCACTACCACCAAAACCTGCTGCACGCAAAACTTTAAAACTACATCCAGAACCTAAGAAAAGTTGCCACTCCTATAATATAACATTTTTCCAAAAGTGCACGAATGACCAATGAGTAATTTAGAAGTCTGAAATCAAGGTTTGCTTTTGGATATATTAAAGTTGAACCTTATTTTAAGCACTGCAGAATTCTTTGTTTTTGAGTGCCATTAATCTTTCATTAGGATTTCAAGCTTGAAAAACTTTAATCTTCGTATCTATATTTCATAATTGAAGCTGAGATTGTGATAATTAGACAATAGAAATGTGCAGTAAAGAAAAAATATGTATTTATTTATTTTATCTATTAGGAATAATGTATTAACAGATACCTATGCCCTTCTAAAAGCAAGTCTCTCTAATCTGCAGCTATGTAGGAACTTGACACTTTTGGGCTAAACTTGAAAGTTTTTCACCCATTTCCTTGAGTTTAAATGTATACTAATGCAAACATATACTAAGATTGTAAATGGAAAAATCCCACTATAATCACACCATGTTGAATATCTGCCACCAGATACCTTTTTATGACACTTTAAGGTGGAAAATTACAGCATGTCTCCTCGGATGGAAACACACTCTATAATATATGTATTATGTGTACAGTTAAAAAAATGTTAATTGTAGTCCACTATTATTAATAGTAGCAGTAGTAGCATTACTGTTACACTGTTGGTTAAAAGTATGTAATTGTTCAATCCCTATGGGTCTTTTACTGATTCAGAAGTAATAGGTTAGGTCGAGTCAGCTAATGTCAGTACTTCTACTAGTTATAGGTTATAAGTCAGGCTCATCAGGCTGTGAGCATCTCTTACTGGCTTGCAGAACATTTAACCTAAAAACCAGGTATGTCAGAGTTTTTGGAAACGACTGATTATTCTTAAGGAGCAGGAATGCAGATGATTGGTGTTTGCCTTGATTTTAGCATTTTATACATTCATTTGTTGCATGTTTTCTCAGTGATACTGTCAGTCTATGCAGTCTGTGAGACAGAATTTTTATTCTGTCCTATCCAGCGTCATTTGTAACTGCGTGGTGGCTTTCGCGAGTGTTATCCATTGCTGCCGTGTTTGTTGCCACTTGTGTTAAATCACGTAATGATCGCTAAAAAGGACTGCTGGGAAACTCACTGCCTCTGCAAACAAACACATCAACAGTAAATTTAGTTGGGTAGCAGCTGGGTGAGCGTCCGATGGGAACTGCTGGTGATGACCTAGTTTAACAGCTCCTTCGCTTTGACGCTTGCCGCACTCCTCTGAGCTGTGTGAGCTTCAGTCATGATGCAATGATGTCATGATGCGAGCATGCAAGCAGAGGACCTACTGCTGCACGTCGGGATTAGTCAGCTGCATGACAAGTGAACCTTCTCTGTGTATTTCATGGATTAAACTGTGCAGAGAAAAGAAGAAAATGGATCCCAGCGTATGCATTACCTGCATGTTAACTGCTATTTCTGTGGCTACATGCAATTAAGCGAGTTCCCATCTCACTCAAATGTTATTGGGCTGTTTTATGCGACTGTCTTAAGGCTAGAAAAGGTGGGAGAGCACAAAGTGTGAGCAGACAAGACCCAATTGTTGAGCTTTCAGTGCACAGGAAGAAAAACATCCCAATAGCTTCATATATTAGAGGTCAACTGAGATTAATTGGAAATGTAATAGAAAGAAAAAAGATTATCAGCAATGCATTTACATTTTCCCAGCATGTGATAAAACCTTAATATCAGTCAACCTCTATGTATATTTCCAAAGTGAGGAGCATTATGGTTCCATTAAAAAGTATTCACTCACCATCTTGGAGTTCTACACCAAAATAAATAAATAGATACACATATAAATAAAAATAGAAATAAAATAAAACAAACAACAACAAAAAAACAAATGTTTGCAGGACAGGACAAATCACTATATCTCCACCTATACCTATGTGAATAACTGCTATTAAATAATGATGCTTCGTAAAAATTAATAAAAGCAGAAATATGCGTCATATATCAAAGAAATCCTTGAAAATAATGTGCAAAGGAAATAAGGTCAAAGAACAGTAGAAAAAAAGATGCAATGGCAACAACAAATTCCCAAAAGAATCTTTATAGCTTAAAGTCAAAAAATGTTTTTTTGGTTTTTGCTGCATGCAACATTTTATATTTACGTTTATCAACATGTTCAAATAGGCTCATTTTAAAATAACTGATTTTAAATTTGGGGAGCTTGAGAAACATCTTCATCCCCATAAAACGTAAAGCTTGAGATTGAAAACGTAAATATATACAGGCTTTTATTTTAAAAAGAAAAACATATGAGCGGTGTATAAAACAGTTATGTCTTGGAAACATGCTTGTTGAGCATTGTTTCGAGAAATTAACAAATAATGCATTAGCTCTGTTATACGTGAAAGGATTTAGTTTACCTAGATCATCATCCTCTGTAAAGCCAAGTGTCACAGAAATGAACAATATAAAAAAAATATGTGTTACTGGATTGACTTAGAGAGAATTTTACCCTCTGGCAGTCTAATTCATATTTAAATAGCGTGTTCCAGTTTGTGGGGCCCTTTTGGCATCGTCCTTTGGGCATTGAACGCATCAGAACAGTTCAAAAAGACAAGCAGATGTGCACGCTGGCGTAAAAATGGAAACCAGGAATGAAAGAAACCTAAACAAAACAAAGAAACAGCAGGAAAACATCATAATTGCTTGACGAGTTGTTTAGCTACCTGAGCAGTTTCGTGCATAATTCAAATTCTCTTGCGGGTGTCCGGGAAGGCGGCACTGAAACCGGTACTGCCAGAACTCTGGAAACCATGGGTTGCGGGTGTTGGTGCTGAGCTTGAGCCTCAGGAAGTAGTCGTCGAATGAGGAGACCTCTTCAGAGTGCAGCTTCACGGTGATGCCTCCCACAGCCTCCTGTTCGTACCCCTCCACCACCTCCACTCGGTCTGCCCATCCATCACTGCAGAGAGAGGAGGACACTGTAATCATTTCTACTTAAACTAGACACCCACTTGCTGCATTGTATGTCTAAACATTATGTCAGAGCTTAAAGCATTGCAAAATCTTTCCTACTGACCTTTCAAAGCCCATAATATTATAAATAAATAATAAATTATATCTCTTTTGTGGGAAAGAGAAGAGAAAGAGAAGTATCTAATCAGAGACAGTTAAATTGATGCAGTTTCCAAAGCTCTGTTATCAAAGGAATATCTTTTGCAATCAACAAAATATCAATACACAACCTAAAACCTACCAAGCATTCAAACCTAACCCTAAAGGCTATCTCCAGCTACTGCATTTTTATAATTTAATAACAAGTCACACAATATTAGTCAGTATCTGGCAAGACAAAAATAACAAACTGTTTTATGCTGCCGAGTTCCAAAAGTCAGTGCACACTAAATCCTGAAGAAAAACAACATCTCCCTTTTGTTTTCCTGACTTTGTTTCCCTTTCAGCCTCCCCGCTGAGGGGCGTGGAGTGCTCGCTGTACTTGCCGAAAGAAGAAGAAGGAAAAAAAAGCCTCAGTCCACAGACACAATC
This sequence comes from Pelmatolapia mariae, assembly GCF_036321145.2. NCBI lineage: Eukaryota > Metazoa > Chordata > Actinopteri > Cichliformes > Cichlidae > Pelmatolapia > Pelmatolapia mariae. The sequence goes on along the minus strand of NC_086241.1, from coordinate 59,388,067 downwards.
ACAAGTCTGGTGAGAATTTGCAGATTAGTACTGCGGCTCTGCAATCTGCCCCGGAGAGAAACAAACTCCCACCCAACACGCAGACTCTAGAGCCCAAAGTGTCAAAGCTGGTCATAACTCGTATTTATAGCTTTATACTCAACACTTTGAAAGTCAATTCAGCATCTGATCCTGTTGCAAAAGGTCATGCAGACAAAAGAGACTGTTGGATGCTCCAGATTTAAATTAGAATAAAAATTAAAACCCCATTTCTCATTCATTTCAGTTGCAAATGTGTTTTATAGCAGCATTATGCAGTGTAGGATCAAGTCCTTGATATATTCATGTGGCATTGTACGTCTCAGCGGGTGAAATGAAAGCTGAGAAAAGGGAATATGAGAGACTTTAAACTGAATATTCCAGTGATGATTTGGCATAAGAACAGCTTCTTAAAATGCAGCGACACACTGAATGGAAAACAAAACATTACAGATCAGTGACAATCTGAAGAAAAACGTCAACCTTTCAGTCCTTCTAGCCACAAAGAAAGGGAATCTGTTGGCACATAAGCTGTGTGGAGCATTTTGCTGTCATGGTTTGGGTCCACTTGTCTGTAAATCAATACAGCTATTTTAAGAGATTACCTGTATCCTATGATGAAACATGTTTATCCTGATGATGAAAGCAACCTCATGTAATGATGGCACTGAAGATGGTCCACCTAAAAGACCACAGGTGAATACATCTCTTGACGCTCTGCGGTTGAATACAGACCAAGCCGGGGAGTGGGCGATATATTCATCTACATGCTGCAGACAGCTTACTCCCATACACAGAGAAACAGCTGCAAGGTCAAGATCACCTTCTCTGATTTCTCAAGTGCATTTAACCTAATTCTTCTTCTACTGAGAGGATGATTTTGTGAAGTAGTCTTGGAGGAATCATCTGCTTTTAAATGTGAATAAGATCAGAGAGGTGGTGATCAAAAAACGATGACCTGTGTCTAACTTGTGACAGGATTTTGATGTGGTGGAGAAGAACAAGTAACTGGGTGTCCACATCTACAGCGGGCTGAACTGGAAGACCAATCGAGGCTGTATACAAAGAGGTGATGAATAGGCTCTGTCTCCTGACGAAGCTGAGACGTGTGCAGCGAAATGCTGGAGATTTGTGACGAAGGCAGTTTGCTTTGCTGTGGTCTGCTGGGGGAGCAGCATCGGAGCTGGGTCTGGAATTGGCTGCAAACTGGACACTTTTGAAGCTGTGCTGGAGAGAAAGTCACTAACAAACAGTTACTCATCATGGAGAATCATTTCCAGCCTCTGGATTTATTACTGGACAGGGAGAGAAGCACCTTCTCTAACAGACTGATTCAGCTCTGCTGCACAAGGTCAGACACAGGAGCTCTTTCATGCCACATCTCACAATACAACAAATATAACTGGAAATATGGAACAAATAACATTTATTGTTCTCATTCATTTAGCTATTGGGTCAAAGCTTGGGTCACTGGATGGATTGCTAATAATAATGTGCTATCAACACCTTTAAATCCAGCTGAGCACCTGTGGGAGATTTTGGACTATCATGAAAACAGTAAATGAGGAAAGACAGAACTCCAGCAGGGTTACAGATTTCGAGATTTACTGCTAAGGTTTGCCAAAGCTGTTCTAGTTTTGTCCAACACCTTATTAAGAAATATATTTTGGTTTACTATCATTATTACTATTTTTTTATTACCCCCCTTTACATATGTTTGGTACTAACTCAGATCTGCAAAATTCCAATATTCTTGTAAGTTATAAAAACAAAATAAATAGATAAATATCTGCAACACTGTTACACCATGCCACCACCCTGAGCTACAAGACAGGATGGATCCATGCTGGCAAAGTTGTCTCAATTTTCTGTTGTTGATGAGAATCGTAGCCTCAGTTTCCTGCTCTTAGCCCAGCTAGTGTGGTTTTCTGCTGCTGTATCTCCTTGTTGGTATCTCCTTCAAGGAGATACCAACACGTGCATTCCGAGATGCTCTTCTGAAGACCTCATCTGGCACCACAAACCAGTCACTAAATCCCGTTTCCCTCATTCTAATGTTTAATTTGAACTTCAGCAGGTCGTCTTGACCATGTCAACATGGCTAAATCCATTGGGCTGCTGCTATGTGATTGGCTAATTAGATATTTGCATTAATGAGCAGTTGGAGAGGAGGCTGGTGAGTGTACATTCTTTTAATGTTTATTTGTGTAGCATATTGATATTAGCGTTTAGGTTGCTGGGATCGCTTTTCCTGCTCATCAGCTTTGGAGAGTAACACCATGTGGAGGTGTGGTCTGTGGCTCAGCTGCAGGGGAGGAGCGGGGCAGTGAGCTCAAGGGGGCAGTGCCGGGAGGCGGGGGAGGCCACTAGTGGTGGCGATTGACTGATGACAGGCTCTGTTTCTTTCATAGTGAAGGAAGAGACGAGCGGGAGAGACTGAGATCTGGACTGGGAAGAGACTGTTTTCTTGTTGTGCAACTGTTAAAAAAAAGTAAAAATAGTGAGCACAACCATTGTGTGTGTTGTGTGCCTTAAAAGATGAAAGAATAAGAAGAGGGCTTTAACCTTTAAACGGACATTTAAATCTGGTCCAAAACAATTAAATACCCTTCAAAACAGAATATTTTAAAAATATTGTATATATTACACAAACCCATCCACAGGACAATAATAGCACTTTCCAGACTTCTACAACCCACATTTTGTTTAAGAAGCGAAAGCCAGCAGCATCTTTGGCTTGGCTGGTGCTTCAAAAATAAATTGACAATGGTTGTCCAGCGTGACAGTATCAACAGTACCTGGCCATCTGCTTCTCAGCATCACACTACCCCCAGTCCAACACTCTGGGTGCCAAAAACCTACAGCTCTGACGTCAACACACGCACATACTGTACAGACTTCTAACACAAGTCTGAGCTCACACGTCTGTGAATCATTTAATTTGGGGCACAGCGGCGTTATTAGAAAAACTATGAATGTAGAGCCAATAATTTTTTAATGAAATTATTTATTTGATTACTAGTCAAACATTGCAATCTAAATCATAAAATTGATATTTTCTATGAATTCCACCACAATGGGGGCTTCACTGGAGAGTTGATCAAATGAGTTGTTTGTTGTTTGTGATGTGTGGGTTCTGCAGCGTGAGAACAGCCATCTCTTTCATCCTCCACACAGCAGAAGATGGATGACTGATGACCAGCACCTCAGGCATTTCGATTTGCCCACTGCACAGGCCTGCGTGTGTTCACTTACTGCATTGCTCTAAAAAACATTTTCCTTTTTCAGTAGTCTCCTTGACCCAGAAAACACACACGTGTGCACGCACAGACACACACACTGCTCTACCAAACTCACGCCCTCCTTATCTTCAGTGTAGACTTTCACAGCAGTGCAAATTTAAGTAGAAGGGGTGAGAGTGAGTTTAGGCTTTAATGTGTCCTATTTTTTTTTTACTTTATGCACCTATTCCATCATTTGGGTCGCAAGTAAATCGGGTTGACTCCTTTGAATCTAAACATTAATAAACCACTCTTGGCAAATCAGCCGTAGCTGGCTTTTAGCGTTGGTTCTACAACAAGTGCTAACTGGACTTAAGGTGAACTGCTCCACAAAAAGGGAATGCCTGGTATATGTGCTGATATGAGCTTTGATATTCACTACTCCACTTTCCCCAGCTTATGCTGGAGGTGCTGTCCCATATTAGCCCATCCCTCCTGTGATCTGACAGGGAGTGTGAATGCATTATTCATTACCGAGCCAGACTCAAAGCATCTTCTTGCTTTCAGGGGAACTCTGCTACCGTTAGGAAAGGAAGAATATTTTGCTTCATATGAACTTTTTGTATATAATCCATTCTGAGTACAACTGAGTGTCACAACATGGAATTCAGCATTCATATTTCAGTCAGCAGAGTGTCATTTTTCTATGTTTAGCATTTAGTAGAAGACGAAGGGCTCCTGAAAGGATCTTCTAGTAAGATGCCTAACATATTTTCTCTAAAAGGAAAAAAAACATTAAAACTAAATTTAATCTTTAAACGTGTTGTGGAAGAATAGTTGTTAAATATTTGGAAACTGCTAATCCTTATCTTGACTGACAGCGTGTGAATGCTGCAGAAGAGCTACTAAATGATCCTAAGTGCCAAAAAGAAAGCAGAGCTGGAGCAAGATGGCATTTACAGCAGTACAAATTTCCCCATTTGTACACACTGCACAGGTGTTATTTTTAGATGGAAATCGCCCGTTTAAATTGCATTAGGGTTTGGAGTTGTGCATAATTTATGACATAACCACTATGAGTGAAAGATGGGTGCGATTTGTTGTACCATATTTCATTCATATAAATTTTACAGTGAGTTATGGGCACTCCTTGCTAACCAAGGTAACTAGGCAGCACTGATGGTAGCTGATAGCTCCCTAGACCTGTCCTCCAAATATGGTCATGGGTCACGTCTGCTTCAAAAGCAAGTCCACAAACTGGTGGCTAAAACATACTGGCATCTTTTGTAAAGGTCCATGTGTGCACATATACCTTGGTTTGATAATATTTGGTCAATAATGTGGCACAAGCACCTCAAGTTATTGAAAAATGTCAAGTTTTGAGATATAAAACACAGCTATTAAATGGAAGTTTCAATATGCCGGTTGGGAGGATAAATTAAAACCCCATTTCTAGAAATGTTGGGACACTGTGCAAAATGTAGTTAACAGAATGCAATGATCTACAGAGCTCATAAATCCATATTTTGCTCACGTTGAACATGGAACATTAAACATTTAAACTGAGCCATTGTCAAATATTGGGATGGGGGCAACAAAACACTGGAAAAGTAAGAGGTAATAAAAAAAACAGCTGAAGGTGCATTTGGCAACTAATTAGATTAATTGGCATCAGATCAGTAATAAAATAAGGTATTAAAAAAAGAGCATCTTAGAGAGGTGGCATTTCCTAATATCAAAGATTAGCAGAGAACCACCCGTGTGCAACAAAACTGGGTCTACAAATTGGGGAACAGTTTAAGAGTAATGTTCCTCAACATAGAATTATGAAGACTTTGAATATTTCCACATTTACAGTACATAATATCATCAAAAGATTCAGAGAATCTGGAGAAATTGCTGTGTTCCTCTGGACTAAAGAGGAACGAGACCATCTAGATTATGATCAGTGCTAAGTTTGGGGCCTGTGTCTCTGATGGTATGTGGGAGCATCAGAATCAGAATCAGAATGCTTTATTAATCCTTGAGGAAATTATGTGATTACGAAACTAAATTAAATAACACAATATATTTGTGTGTGTGCATGAGCAATTAATGATTTGACAAAAGCCTTATAACTCTGAAACTATGATTCGTAAAAGTGTCACATATATAAAGTACCGTATAAAGATTTCAAATAATATGTCAAATTTGACCTTTGACCTCCTCTTTACAGTCAGTAGATATATCTGAAGGGCAAGGCGTTACTATAATAGTTATGTAGAGCTATTTATAACTGTTTCTTACTGCCATTGTTTATATTGGCAACATATCAATAGTGATATATAGGGAGTCGATATATCACGCTATTTTGTATATTACAGTAGCAGGTTATAACCAATTAAATACTTAACAATTTGAATACATGTACAATGTTTCTGAATAAGTAAACTGCAGCACAAATGTTTTAAAATATATTTAAAAACAAACAAACAAGGAAAACAAAATAAATATATACAAAATATAGTAGTAGTCCCTTAAATGTAAATACTACCCAGAGCATGAGCTGCCTTGGGGGAGGTTTGCTTTCTCTGAGTGCATCTTATCTGAGATATGTTGCAGCCATCAAATTCAAAGTGACATTAATTTTTTCTTTAAATGCCACATTTTTGTCATTTTAAACAGTTAATATTTTCTACACTAAATTCTGGATTAAATATGAGTTAAAGAGATTTCCTAATCATCCAGCATCCTAACATCTTTGGGATTGGAATCAGCATTATTAACACAAAGGCCATTACTCTATTTGACATACAAATATGCCTCTTATTTATTTAAACTGATATACTGACTGATTTTTGTGGACCTATAAAAATACAGCTACTTTTGAAAAGCTTCAGCAAGAAAGATTTTCTTCTCGTCATTCTTGTTCTTTTATTCCAAAGAGCACCACGACTGACAAACCTAAAAGTCCTGTGGGAAAACATTCTCCAACAAACCTGCCAATTAGGAGGAACTCTCCGGCTACTCCGAGCCGTCTCATAGCCATGAGAAGCCCTCGGACTGTCATGCCTTCACAGAAGCAGACAACAACTCTGGCTTTAGGCAGACGCTCCCGCAGCTTTCTCAGCAGCCTGTCGAAGTGCTTCTCCCCAGCATTGCTGTAAATCTTGTCAGAATGGGCGATGCAAAGGCCTTCCTGCGAGGCAAGCTCTTTGAATACCTCCATCCCACTCTCCCCATAGTTACCTGAGAAAGATAAAAGGAGATGTCAGTGTGGCTCATTCACAAGAAAATGTAAAGGGTTCTCATTCATAAGTTCATTCTGTCATGTTTTATTCTATTAGATGTTCTTTAAAGGAAATAATCCAGAGGGAAAATTATCGAAAAACTCTTCTTTTAACATTTAAATAGTTCACTGTGTCCCCAGACCTCTTGCTGTGGAATCAAGAGCAGTGCAACTAGAGCAAATGGGCCAACCGTGACCTCAAGAGTAGTATCAGAGGACGAGCATTCACATAAGTCTCGTCGTTTTTGGGTTGTCCGTCCAGATGTTCACAGTCATTCAGCTGCAGCATCACTCATAAATCCAATAAACAGGCTGTAATCTAGCTTCCTCTGTAACATCTAACACCTACTGCTCATATTTAATTCATTACAGAATGACAAACAGGTATTCATTTCTGTAAACAAGGAAGGCTTGCCAGGTTTTTGTTTGGATTTATCAGATGGTTTTAAACTTGTTTTCATATTCCATCAGTTAAAACTGATTTGCAACAGCTGCCGTAACGGTGTCTCGGGTATAAAAACTGTGGGAGGAAACGTAATTAGAATCTGATTATAAAAACATGGCCTGAAAAAACGAGTTTGGGATGACTGTTGTGTTTTGAGCAAGTGTTGTACAAAAATGATAGTTTATGCCTCAAATGATCTTTAAGGCATGAAAACAAATGGTATAATTACCATAAAGAGACCTCACTTCTCCTCTGAAATTGCCCACCACTTGAACGAATATGGATTAGTCTCACAAAACAGGCTTTAATCATGTCTGCAGCCTCCTGCTGTTGGAACAGCAGTACATAAGCCATACTTAAACTGAGCACAACCACTTCATTAGTTACACCTTGGTAGTATTCCATTGAACCCCCTTTTCCTTTCAGAACTGCTTTAATTTTTTGTAAAAGTGTCATGAAATAGCTGCAGATTTGTGGATCACACATCTGTGATGTGAGCCGTTCCACCACATCCTAAAGACACACTACTGGTTTGAGATCTGGTGACTATGGAAGCCATCTGAGTACAGTGGAATCACTGTGATGTTCAAGAAACCACTCTGTGATGATCTGAGCTTTGTGGCATTGCCCTGCTGGAGGACCATGTCATAAAAGATGGGTATACTGTGGTCATAAAGGGATTGACATGGTCAGCAAGCACACTCAAGGTAGCCTGTGGTGTTTAAATGATGCACAGTGGGTGCTAAGGGGGGCAACGTCTCCATACCATAGCATACCACCAGCCTGGACTGTTAATACAAAGCAGGATGGATCCATGATTTTGTGGTGTTTAGCCAAATTCTGAGCCTACCATCTGAACGTAGTAGCACATGTCAATACTTATCACAACAGGCAACATTTTTCCAATCTTCTACAACCCAATTTAGGAAAGTCTAGGGGAGCTACAGCCATCCCTGTTCAAAGGCAACACAAATAGCACCTAGTGTGACCTTCCGCTGCAGCCCATCTGCTTTAAGGTTTAGGGATGCTCTTTTGCATACCTTGGTTGTCAGTGGCGGTCCTAGCCTGTTTGGCGCCCCGGGCGAACACGCCCTCTGGCGCCCCCCCCCCCCCCCCCCCCCCCCCCCCCACACACACACACACATATATGACCCTATATATGAAGAGAGAGAGAGTATGCATAGTATGCAAACGGCTACCAAACAGACATCATAATTCGTCATACAATGAGAACAGGACAAATCAACAATTGACACTGACTAATTAATATTATATTATTGTATATATTGTTTGGAGTTTAGTCTCTTACTGTTACTATTTTTACCATTTCTTCTTGGAGGAACTGTAACCCACATAATTTCCTTAGGGATTAAGAAAGTATTCTGATTCTTAATGTTTTAGGATACATGACCTGCCATTATCCAATGACACATCTGCTTACCTGTATCTTTTGCTATGGTGATGTGTAACGGGAGTCACGTGGGTGCTAGCGGTGACATTAAGAGGGCGTTGTCAGTCTGTCTTTCACTGGTTTGATTTTGACAGAGAGGAGGGCTGGGTAGCCGTAGTTTTTGTTGACCGCAGCACAACGAGTTTCCCCTTGTTGCATTAGAGCTGTGATGTTTTAAGAGTTTGAATCGCGAGCCGATCACATTGCTCTGTAAACTTTTCAAGCACTTTAATAACCAAGCAAGCAATTCCACCTCTCGCATTATTGCGTGAAGTTGACAGCACGTCAGGCAAATAGGCAGGCTCCATCCCCAGCCTCTAGCGACTGTGGAAGTCGCTATACTCCTCTTCTTTTCTCTTTTTTTTAAACTTTAAAAACGGGTTGTGTGTGAGACTTTAAATCAACAAAATATAAAATATACATTTTAAATTGTTATTGATCCCTTTACCCCTGGTCCTAAAGTATATATTTATTTTCTTACTCTTCTTATATTTATTGTTTGTTTACTTGCACTGCTGTAACTGGAGCCTCGTCATCTCATCTCTCTATATACTGGACTGTATGTAGCGGAGATGACAATAAAGTTTACTTTGACTTCAGCAGCGAGCAGGCGCACCGAGGGCTCTCGCGCTCACTTTTCGCGTATAGAATTTCGAAAAAACATCGGTGCAAATTATAAGTCTGTATCATAATGTCTGCTGTTTTCGTGTTTGTTGTATGTTTTTATTTTATTTTATTTTGCGAGTTGGTTATTAGATGCTGCTCCAGCCAGCCAGAGAATCCCCCGCCGCCCCGCCCTCTCCTCCCTGTGCCGCAAGCAGCAGGCGCACCTCGCAAACGGAGGGCGCCCTTACTCCCAGCAAATTGGCGATAGAAAACCGATCGGTGCCTATGCCATTCCCAATATGCGCTGGCATGATGTCGGGGCAGCATGAGTACGAGCATTTTTTTTTACCGATGCCCGTGATGCCGCCCCCCACCACGATGCCGCCCCGGGCAACCGCCCGTGTCGCCCGTATCTAAAACCGCTACTGTTGGTTGTAATGAGTGGTTATTTCACCTTTAAATCAGCTTTCTTACCCATTCTGAGTTATTTTGAGCTCTAGCATGTCATCATGATCATCTTTGAATTGACATTTGTGTTAAGGAGTAGTTGAATAGGTGTGCCTAATGAAGTGAGTTTCTTATAAAATAAGTTAGGTCAACAGAAACAACAGACACTATTAATATAGACCAGCATTTTTGCAAATGAAGGTCAGTTTACCTGTCAAATTGAATCCTACTCAGCTACTCAGTAAAAACATTTTTGGAGAGTTTTCAAGCTTGCAAAACCTGCCAAAATGATGTCAAATGATTTAATCTAGAACTTCTGCAGGTCTAGATGAATCTAGATTTCATGAAACTGCACTCGAAACAGTGTATTAGAAGGTCTGTATCACACACTGGAGATGTAGGGTTTCAACAGTGTGTGTTTTCAAACACAGGAAGCCATGAAGGGGCTTTTTTAAAAAAGCTAATGTGTGGCATTATAGGTACTGTAGGAGTCTAATAAGCTAGGTTCTCATTAGACGGTACTGTTTGAGTTTGGAGCACTGTGTTGTGAGCCCCCAGCTGATAAAGAAAAGTGTCTTACCCTCTGTGTGAACAGCTGACACATAGGTCCAGTTGTATCGTTTGACAATGTCCACCAGGGCTCTGGCTTGAAGAGTATCTGAGGGTACAACCCTGAGGAAGTACTTGAACAGTGTCTTGTCACTGAGGTCAATACTAGTTGCAGAATAAGCGATCTGCGGGATGTTGAATAGCTGCAGAAGGTTTTGCACCTGAATGGCAACAGAACTGGAGCCCGGCCCAATGACTCCAACGATGGGCTTCTTGGTCGGTGGTGGCTGACTGGAAGGCGCCCCTTCAATGCACCACCTGGAGCCGTCGCTCTCATCCCGGATGGAGATGAGAGAGTCTCGTATGAATTCGATGCTCTGCTCCAGAGCCACCGAGGAATGCCAGCAGGAGTCTCTGATCTCACAGCCAAGGGTGATGTTGGGTAACAGATTTGGGTCCGAATTAATCCGATCCAAGGTGTGGAACATGGCCTCCACCCTTTGGATGCCGTACTGCTCGCGGACCTCTCCACATTTCCTCTCCGCCACCTTCTCAGCTGATGGTTGGTGGTGAACAGAGAAAAGGGCTCCAATTATAATATCCCCGTCCATCCTCGCCACCAGGCGAGAGGCAGAACTTGGCACCACCGACCTCTCATACTTTCCTCTGGACAAACCGAATGCCTCGAACAGTAAAAAAGGTAAATATAAAATGCTTACGACAGTCAGGTAAATCATATTCGACATCGTGCCAGAGGTGCTGAATGTAGAATCATGTCCACTTGGCCATAATACAGGGCCATCAATCCTCTATGAGCAAATTAAACTCATCTGCTTCTTCTTCAGTGTTTCCACCCTGCAAATGAGACATGGAGTGTTCATTCTTACTTTATAATACATTTATTACATTGACAAATCTAAATAATTCAACACATGTATTTCAGAAATCTGTTTTATGAGAATGAATTGACTGAAGGAGAAAAAATACTTGCAGATCAATCATCTTTCATCCAATCACACCATAGCTAAAAATGTAAAAATATACAGGAGATCCAACCAGGCAAATACTTTTTGGGAGGGAATAAATACATATCTAAAGAAACTACATGTTCACGTGGAAGACACAGAGCTATTTGAAAACTGAGAATGCTCAAATTCTAGCACCACGGACAGCTGCCACTGTCCTAGTTGAGGGTTTCCACAGATTCTACATTTATACCTTTGACTGCTTGTTGAGCTTCTACCTCGGGATCATTCCTCATCTCTGATGCCATTTCAAAGTGGAGACATTGTGCTAAAAATAAGAGCAAAGCTCAGGATATTACGCTATAAAAATATTGTCTGTATTCTCCCCATTACTAGTCTCATCTCTATCAATTAAAAGTGTTTGAAATCTAACTTGACTTTTCTCCAAATGTATTTTAAGGTGTTAATAAACAAGTATAATCTAAAAATTGTATGACAAAATTTGCAGTAGTATGCACAAATACATTTTTTATATTAAACATTTTTTAATGAAATATGGTCCAATTTTTAAATGATGTAACTTTATCATTTAATACCCTGCAATCGACAATAAATATATGTACAACATTGCATATTCCATTTCATTAATTGAGAACTGAGAAGATAAAGGCTGCATAATTATGCTGCCCTATTTAACCTTATGTCTAAATCATCCTTAACTGACCTGTTTAAGAAGTTACAACCCTGTAATTCAGCCATTTTTATGTGTATTTAAAACAGAGCTAGAGACCTCTCCAGTCATTGATAAAGACCCCTGTGGGATAATTTGGGTGATGAAATATCCTTTTCACACTTACTGCCCTCTTACTTCATATTAAAAGTGTCAAGTTAGTGTCAGTTTCAGGAAAAAATGCTTGCTTAATGCTCTCAACAGCTTTAAAATCCATCATGATTATCAAAAAATGAAATAATGAGTGCTATATTTTGAAATTATTAAAATTTAAAGCCCATTCGTTCTACGTTTCCTTCTGAACAGTCGGTTGGATTTTCTGACATTTTGTGGGTTTAGATGCAAAAATAGAAGTGAATGAACATTTTAAACTATCACAACCTGCATGTTATTTTGTGTGCACTCCATTATTGCTTTTTACAGTAACAAGTAAGGGCAGTTTTATGTTTAAGTCAGTCATTACTCATGTCATGGACAACAAGCTAGTTACAAAAGGGGTTTTAATATGTTTAACAACTGCATGATCTAAATTACAAGAAAAATATCAGTTCACTCTGTAAACAAGTCACCATGTTGTGTTTCACTATATCAGTGAACCAATTGAAAACATGGAACATGGAACTGCTGATGAAAGAGTCATGTCTGGATCTTGTACAAAATACAGTATATTATTTTCTTTAAGTCATGTGAGTAGAGGGCCAGTGAAGGGGGGTGTTTAGTCAATTCAGGGAATCAACTTCATGCAAAGACTTCAAGTATTAAAAATGAATTAATATCTATTAATATCCATCATGAATAAAGCTATGCAACGGTAATGAAAACATTTAAAGTATTCTGATTTAATATTTTTTTGGGTAACTGAATTGAGCGAAGATCAATGTGGACAAGGTAATTATTTAAAAAAATAAATAATCTTTGATACATGTGGTTGTTTTCTACAGTTGAGCGAAGTTAAGTAAGTAAAAGAAGCCTTTGGAAATAAGTATTGGACTATTTTGACAAAAAAAAATCTAAATAAAAAATCACTATGGCTTGAGCCAGAAATGAGCCATCTCAAACAGCACACATAATGACTAATATTCGCTCTGCCTAAATACTCTTTATTATCGTTTAGCAGCTGTCTCCAGGTCCTCAGCTGCAGCTATAAAACGGTGTCATTCACAGGTCATAACATGCAACATCATCAGCTGCATACACATGCATGTTTAACAGTCTTACAGACATGATTTCACCTACCTGAACCAGGTAAGGACATAACCGGGACATAGTGGGTCTGTGTCTCCTCTGAAGCCGCCGGTCTGGACTCTTCTGCCTCCGAAACACGGTGGGACTCTTCCTCCCTCCCTCTCTCCCTCTCTCTCTCTCTGCATTGGTGATAAGATGCTCCCTTCTTCTCCTCTTGCTCACTGCATTTTTAAATCGGGTCAAACTCACTGCAGTGTCCCTGATTTAAAACCAGAGTTCATGCACATCACGACGGTCAGTGATGCGTCGATTGATAACATTTTGGAAAAGATCGGTATGAGAGTGAGGCTCCTGAGAAGCATATTTTAAAATAAATAAATAAGTCGGGGATAGATGACGATTTGACAAGCTTCCATTAAACCCCCCTGGACCAAATCAGTCCAACGTAAGAGACTGTTTATAGGCAGTCGCTTACTTTATGTAAACTTCAAAGGGACTCGTCAAACTTCAGTTTAATTTTTCCCTCCTGCGTTGTGTCTGACACCGACAGATGTGATGTACTTGTTATTCATTGCTGCAACTGTCAAAAGAGAGCGGGCTCTGCTGCCACCTTGTGGTGAAGGGGTGATGCCACCGCTGCAACCTCACTGAATAAAAGTTTACTCAACCTTAAGAGGTACCCTTTGTAAGCCTAGGTCACAAAATAAGCAACCAGTAAAACAAAGAATTTGGCATTGCATGAACTCTCTATAAACCTACAACTTTGTGCAAAAATGTTGAGTGACTCTTTTTTTTCTTTTTTTAAATATTTTGCTTCCAATTTTCTTGTAGTTTTGGCCACTGACTGCTTTTCGGCTCATTTACAATTCAGTGTTTTTACCTGAGATTTGTCAGAAGAATCTCTGTTTTTTGTAACGCTAAGCCACATAAAAATGACATATTAATCATTCAAGCACAACAAAAAACCCACCCAACTCAAAGGATGAAACACTGTTATGTCTACATGTAAGAGAAAACTTAGCAAAGAATCAAATTTAATTGTATCTTTAAGCAGTTTGTTACCAGCAGCCCGTTAGAAAAAGGTATAATTTGTGTCCTGGTCCAGGTAGTCTTTTTTCCTACTTCTTTCTTTTCCTTTCTCTTGCCTGCTGCTCTCTCTCTCCCTCTCTCTCAGGTGGAGCTGTGGACCTGCTGTTCTCGCTGGCAGAGCTTCTGATTTTCTTCAGCCCTCATACCAGTTCCCTGTCTTTTCATCAGATGCCAGTGCTTTAAATGATCATCTGCCAAAAAAGGATTACCGGTATTTAACCTGTTCCAAAATGCTTGTTGACCTATAATCAAACGTGTTTCTTATCATTCATATTAAGTCATTTTGAGCCAGAAAGAAAAAGTAAAGTACAAGCCGTAGTTTAAGCAAAATGATTTTTATGCATCCTTTAAATAGTCTTACTGACAAATAAATAAATAAATACAATTTTCAGGAAGCCATTCTTAAGGAAGGGAAATGGGGATAAAACGGCAAATTATGCCAGAACTGGCCTGAAAATCAGTGGAAACAAGTCTAATTGGGTGATGAATCAAGATTTGAAATTTGGTTCAAACCAGCACCAGTATGTTTGGAAGAGGTCAGGAGAGCAGTACAACAGTGAGTGTTGACAGCCTATTGCAAAATTTGGAGATCTTTTCAAATTTGCTAGAATTATAAACACATTTTTAAAAAAAAACCCACATACAGCCAGATTTTAATGCAACACGCAGTGCCTTCTGGAAAGCATCTTATTGGCAACTGCTTAATTTTTCAGCATGATAATTATTTTTAAACACACTACCAATGCAATACTACCATAGCTTAAAAAAAAACATGCAATAGAACCTATCAGTCATGGACTGGCCTTCCCAAGACCCTGGACATCAACATTATTGAAGTAGTGTTGACAGAGAGTAGAATGAAAGCAGCAAACAAAGGAGATCTTTTAGTGTGCTTGAAGAAACCTCGAAAACTATTAAACTATTCCCTAAGACTACTTGAAGAGATGACAAGAAAACTGAAAAAAAGAAAGAGTTCAGGCTGAGTTGAAGAATAAAGGTGGTCATATACAAATATTGACTTTTAAACTCATTAGACTCGAACAAACTCAGTTTTTGTCTGTTTTTCTCTGATATTGGCAATATATATAACCATGAAAAAATGTAAAGAAATGCAAAAAGAAAGACAAAAAACAATCATTTGGAGCAAATCATTTAATCTGTTGTAAGTTTTGAGTCACACAAATTTGTGTTAGATAAACTTAATCTGACAGTTTCCGCTGCTTTGACGTCATTTCCTGCATTTAAAAATGGCGGACGTCAACATTGATGTCCGTAGATGAACTGTACTGCGGTTCAGCCGGATTGTTTGGAGCTGCTTTAACATGAATCGATTTCTCGTCGAGCTGTAATAACAGGAGCAGTTTGAGGCAGACCCGACAAGTAAATATGCTTTTTTTTCTTTTACCTTTTTAATTTGCTTGTTTGCAGTCAGGGGATGAAATGTGGCGCGCTGTGCGAAAGTGCTCTCATTGTGTAACACTGTTTATACCACAGACTGTTGTGTTCTGATGGTTTCGCTGCTGACTGAATTCTCAGAGGATAAACTCTCCCCGCAGGGAAGGAGCTAATTTTAAAACTGCTGTTTGTAAGCCGTCGTGTAGAAGATGTATAAGTTAGCCAGCTAGCAGTGCATGTAGCCTGAGCCATAAGTGGTAAACACAGATACAATATAGGTGAAGTGACAGGCTCCAGCTGTGGATGCAAACTTAAACTCTGACAGTTTGTCTTGTGGGATATGTCTCATTCGCTTTGATAGTTTAATAGCACAGTAAGTACCTCACATGCTGCTTCCATTGATATGCTATCTTCCAATATGAGCCTTGTTGACCTGTTGGTAAATAAGAAGTCTGTTGTATCCCATAAGAGGCCTTTACTGTGAAGCAGGGTTTCATCTTAACCAGGAAACTTCAGGGTCAACCCTCAGTTTTCTGTACTACAAAGGCAGATCACTTCTTACTGGGATCAACATCAACATAGTAGCTTATGGTGCCAACCTAAATAAGTGGACACGTTAAGGTCATTTTCCGGATTAGAAATCAACATTCATGGTATCACCACCTATTGTTTTCTGGAGAACGGCCTCACCATTATTGGAACAGCCCTTGAATTCAATTTGTCCATCCATGTTCTTCCACTTATCCAGTTCTGGAGATTATCCCAGCTGTCATAGAATAGAATTAGAATTAGAATAGAATTCAACTTTATTGTCATTGCAAATGTCACAAGTACAAGGCAATGAAAAGCAGTTTGCATCCATCCAGAAAGTGCTTTAGCAATAATATAGATATATTACAGAATATGGATCTATTATAGGTATGTTACAATGTACACGGTATGAAGGTATGTTATGAATATGCTATAACTATAAGTATGTACAGACTGTAGTGAGTTTACAAGCTATGTACAGGCTATCAAAAGGATATAAATATGGTTAAAAATATTAAACTATACAGAATATGAAACTATACAGATTGTTGATATACAATTGTGAGTATTAATAAACAATTGTATAACTATTGTATTGTACAGAATGATTGTCTATACTATTCATATGGTGAGAAGCAGGGTATACCAGATTGCCACATTATTTTAGGGTTAACACAGAGATAGACTCACATTCACCAAGTAACGTAAGGGAGATCTTTGGACAATGGGGGGAAGCCAGAGTAAATACAAACTCCACACAGAATCCAGACTGGATTTGAACCCAGAACCTTCTTGCTGTGAGGTGATGTCACTAACAACCACACCATCATCCCACCCTACATCAGAGGACTAAACGTCAATTTAATGAAATACTTACTTATGATCAGTATTGATTCCTGACTCAGTCAGAGACACAAATATTTGGGTTGTGTCAGGAAGGGCAATCAGCATAAAAGCTGCCAAACGTGGCATTATGCTGTCATGAATAGGGAAGCAGCTAAAGGTAGCTTTGTTACTTAATTCTAATCCATCAGATTCTCCTGTGTCTTAATGTCAGAGTATTCTGGGTATGCTGAAGTTGCACAGGACCCAAGTTCTCCCCAAACAAAATAGCGTGGCTGAATAAGAGATCAGCCTTGAACATCACAGTTGCTGCCACCTTCATAATAACTGCTCACAAGAGATATCCACAATCTGTCGTTGAAGTGGTCTTATTATAATTAACTGTTGCAATTATGGGTGCTCGTCTTAAACAAAAAAGTTTTAAAAAAATGAAGAAAGCTTATGTACAAGTAATCCCAAGGATCCAAGAGGTTAAACGTTTTAAAACTCCAGTTTCTAGTGGGTTTTTTCCTACTTTTGACTCTGTATGATGCCTCTTGCCCTATGGTAGCTGGGATAGGCTCCAGCCCCTCGCGACCCTGACAAGGATAAGTGGAAGAGGATGGATGGATGGACTCTGTATGATGTCAACATATTACTTCTAAAAGGATCATCTTAGACACAAAGCTCTAGCTGTGAGAACAGAAGCATTCATGCATGTACAAACATACTACAGTATTAATATAAAAGTCTTTGTAGAAACATGATTTTTGCTGTGGATCTACCAGCAGTTGATTAATGCTGTGCACACTCAGGGACTCTGAGCTGGACAGTTTCCAAAAAAGTCATCTGATAAAGTCAACTAAAAAAGGTTGTACTAAGGCACAGTAATAAATAAATATGGATTAAGTTGAAATGTGAATTATGCAAGAGTACTAGTAGAGTATATTAAGTCCTGCATAAGTGCATGTAAAAATGTAATGATTTAAGGAGGGATATAGGCTAAAAGGCAACATAAATAAACAAAATGTTTGGTTAGTGGAAAATTGGATTTTACTTAATTTTGTTTGTGTAAAAGAAAAGCATATTCCAGCTGCTCCCTTATTCACCAGGTGTTGCCGTACTCTGGAGCTCTGCATATTTAATTTGACAGATTTTTTGAACTGGATGCCCCAAAGGGATTTGTGTTTCCTCTGGAGACTGAACCATAGATCTTTCACTCATTAGGTGAATGAGTAAACCACTGTACTGTGGAGCCATGGTCTGTATGACGGAAAGTTTTTATGATTAAGTTATTGTTTATTATTAGGCAATAATCAACATTGTTCAGGGAAACTCAGGAAGGGTATTTTCTCTCTGCCTACCAAATATAAATATAAGTATTTGGCATATGCTACTGATGTAGTTATCAATGAATAAATGGCATGGTGTTTATTTTTTTGGTGAGCGTTTCATAATATTTGCCCTCTTTGCAGAGCTTCACCATGAGTAGCCGAAGAAAGAGGGCCCCTCCTGTGAGGGTGGATGAAGAAGCTAAGAAGAGGTTGAACTGGAACATGTTGGAGGACCGCAAGAATGAGGAAGTCCAGGAAGATGAAGAGATACCGACTTGTTCCATTCTTTCAGCGGACCCAGCTCCTAGTAGCACCCTTCTCTCCCCTCCAGAGGGTGCCACAGAGGCTGCCTGCACCCCTGTCCGGTTTACAGAAGAACTTCCCAGCACGTCGTCCGACATCACCGCTGCCTCTGCCTCCCTGGCGCTCACTGTGTTTCCACTTTTGAAGTTCGGCCACATCTGGAAAGCACTCATTGGGGAGTTCAGTGTCAGGCCAGCCTGGCTCCCATCTGACTGCGATCAGAGAGCTTTCACGTTTCACAGGATGGGTGAGCAACTCTGCATCAGTTACAGCAGCTGTGATGAGAGCTCAGGGGTGCAGTGCAGTCCTGATGAAGACACTTGTACGGCAGAATGCAGCCTCCGTAGGATCCCATTGGAGGACCTCGACTGGCTACAGAAGAGGAGGGTGGTGCAGCTCTGTCACCAGGCAAAAGACGACTCAGTCAAGGTATGTAGGTATTTCTACTGGGATACAAAGATCCATGTTTAGGCTTGATTTTGTTAATAAATGGTCATGAAGTTACCCTGCTTTTAATACCATATATTTTTTAAATCAGCTGTCTTTGGCTGGAGTAAAATTGTGCTCCTTTAGTCAAATCATCAAACAGTTCAAGTTTTGTTAAACATTATTTCATATTTAAGCTTTTCCCTGGCTCTGTCTGGCAGGTGGGAATTTACTTGCTGGAAACTGGGCTCGGGAAGCCAGAATTCCTCAGTGAGGGAAATGCTCGGCTCAAAAAAGCAAACCAACTGATGCAGAAGTTAATGGAGTATTTCTACGATTTCATTATTCCCGGTAAGCAGACCCCAAGTTCTTCACACCATACTATAGCAGCACAGGGTTTCCAATTCACCTTGACTTGTTTTTGTTGTTTATTCTTCATAAAGAGGTCGTAGATAATGAGGAGGAAGAATGTGATACCGACCTGGAGAGGCAAAATGTTGAGGAGCTCTACGATTATGTCAGGCATATGCAACAGGAAGAAAGCCATGCGGTGACCTATGACGTCCAGCATAAGGCTCTTATTCCTGTACTCAGGCCCTATCAGAGTCAAGCAGTCAACTGGATGCTGAGAAGAGAGAAATACAGGATCAACTCAAGTAAAGGTGCCTCTGTTCATTCCCCTGCAGCTCATGCACCTTTAACTGGAATTTTAATTTAAATCCCTTTATATTTAAGAATTTTTGAAAACAAGATATCAGTGGTTTGTTTCAAAAAGCGTCATATTCAGTATTTACTGTTTCTTTGCAGAACAATCATTGCATTTCCTCTGGCGGGAGTTGATCGGTTTGTGTGGCAAAAAGCTCTTTTACAACCCTTTTATCGGCTGGTAAGAACATAGTTATTCTCATGTTAAAGGTTCCGATCATTCGGAAATATTTTCTGCCTTTTCAATATTATAAAGATAACAGGAATCTTAGCTTTCTGCAAACAGTTTACACTTAAACTCAATATAATCCACAGGCCTCACTGTCAGCAGTTTTTATGGGGACTACTATTTAAGTTGAAATCACAAAAGTTGTGTGTGTTATTATTTTGTTTGTTAAGCACCATTAGCATAAAACTTGATGGGAGAATTGTTATCTTAAAACCACAACAGTATAACAGCCTGAAGGGACACCATCAGTGGGAAAAAACGTGTGTAATTTGAATGAGTTGACCTTTTAACTTGCTGTTATCACATTAAGGTGACTCTCAGGTATGATATAGTTCTACAGCTACTAGAATTTAGTTTCTTTTTTTATTTTTAGCTTAATTCGAGAATTTCCACTGGCTGGCATTGAGTGGCCTGGTGGGATCCTGGCTGATGAGATGGGGCTTGGAAAGACGGTGGAAGTTCTGGCTCTAATCTTGTTTCATACCCGGCAGGACCTCGAACAAGAGGCCCTCACACTCCCTGTGGTTAGTAGACCTCTACTGTGATGATTGCCACATTTTTTTTCTTCCCTAAACTTTATAATCAAATCTTATGTATGTTTAACATACAATGGTTTATGATTTATTTCTTTTTTTTAATCTCGTGGCTTTGCAGGGAAAATCTGTGAATTACTTTGTTCCTCCTCCTCCGCTAGAAAGAAAGAAAGTTATCAGCTGCAAGTCTGAAGCTCAGCCTAAAATTAAAATATCCTACCCAAGTATGTCACTCAAGTCCTTTTAGACAATCCTCATAAGTCACTGGAGTTTCACACCTTTTTGAATGATACTTATATTTCTCCAGCTGTGCGTGTCATGCTACTCACTGCTATAAAGGAGATGAGATCTGGCAAGGGAGCCTCAGTCAATGCCATCTTCACCTACATCCGAGCCACTTATGGCTATGACCTCCTCAAGAACCGCAACCACATCAGGAAGACGCTGACAAAGCTCATAGATGACGGCATGGTTGACCGGGTCAAAGGTCGGGGCTTGGCGGGGTCGTTCAAGCTGGGAAAGAAGTACAAAGAAACAAAGAAAACATTTGCAGGATCATCAAAGTCTGTAAGAATAAAGAACTTCTAATATGAATGTTTCATGCTACAAATATGACTTTATTGTGTTGCCTGAGTTTGGTCTGCATTTGTCTTTCTTAAGACTTCGAGAAGCACGGAGAGCACGCCCAGGAAAATGTTTCAGAGACGAGCAAAAGAAAAGGCAGAGGCAGCTCTACAAAACTCTCTCTCAGATGATCAGAGAGATCCGAGCACCCCTACATCTGACTGCCCTGTCTCAGAGGAAGCAGAAACAAAGAAAGAGTGGGATGAAAGTCTGAATGAGAAAGCAGATCAGCCAGATGACATGCTGGATTCTTCCACGGCACCGTTGCAGGTTTCTCAGGATAAAAGTGACTCAGATACACGAGACATGTGCAGAATAGCCGATCTCCCCGAAGAAAGAGGAGAAGCTTCACAGCTCGATGATGACAAGGAGACGGAAACCCCCACCAGAGCGTCTGTCGTCCCGTTTAACACCCCTGACTACAGATTCGAGTGCATCTGTGGTGAACTCGGCATCATTGACTACAAGGCCCGCGTCCAGTGTATGAACTGTCAGCTGTGGCAGCACGCAGACTGTGTGAACTATAAAGAAGAGAGCCTTGAAACTACACCTTTCTACTGCCCTCACTGCCTGGTAGCCATGAAACCCGTGTCCACAGGAGCCACCCTCATAATTTCCCCGAGCTCCATCTGCCACCAGTGGGTCGAGGAGATCAACAAGCATATCAGGTCCTCCTCCTTACGAGTGCTGGTGAGAGAGTAGATTCATACATCAGTCTCTTGGTAGTATCTCATATATAATATGCTCAAAGTCTAAAATAAAAATAAAATAAATCTTAAATGTGCTTCCTGAGTAAAACCAAAAGGTGGTTTTGATTATTTGCAGTTGCTGTTTGGCTCAGTTTAGGCACAAAACTGATTGGTTAGATGTAAGTAACAAAACTGTTTTGTTAAGATTAAGAAAGACCAGGTTTTGGTTTAAAATACACCCTCTACCTTCCAACTTTCAGGTACTCTGAAAATGATGCACTCACTTAAATCATTGCATGTTACACTACTGTACCATCACAACAGTGCGAGTCGTCAGTTGCAATGATGATGCAGGAGCAGGAACAACACAACATTGTGCAAGCACTACACATCTTTTATAATTTGTTAAAGCACGCACTCTTCTCTCTCATCTGTGTTTCCTGTCATATCCTTGGCATGCCTAATTATTTTGCCTTTCACGTTCCTCCTAGGTTTATCAGGGTGTGAAAAAACATGGATTCATTCAGCCTCACATGCTCGCCGAGCAGGACGTGGTCATTACCACCTACGACGTGCTGCGCTCTGAGCTCAACTACGTTGACATTCCCCACAGTAACAGCAAAGACGGCCGCCGCTTCCGCAACCAGAAGCGTTACATGGCTATACCCAGTCCTCTGGTAGCTGTGGAGTGGTGGCGAATCTGTCTGGATGAGGCTCAGATGGTTGAATGCCCCACTGCGAAGGTGAGATCATTCAATTCTTGTTGCATCTCACTTTGTTTTGTTATTTAAACGTAGTTTATGTGATCACCTGACGTTTATCCCATTAGGCTGCGGAGATGGCTTTACGTCTTGCGTCTGTTAACCGCTGGTGTGTCAGCGGCACTCCAGTCCAGAGAGGCTTAGAAGGTAATGTGAAGAAACTGTTACCTCAGAAGAAAAAAGAAATACTATGAGTTTGAATGCAAATGGAATTTTTTATGTAGCACATAAAAATATAAAGATAAAATAAGTGTAGGTTTTCACTGCCTTCACCTGCCACTGCCAGAGAAAATGCCAAAATATAATAAAGCAAAGTGTTTTTAAATCTATGCAAAGATGTAATTAATCTGTCATGGTTGTGATTTCAGTCTTTGGTCTCTTCAGCAGTAAAAAAAAAAAAAAAATTAAAACTTTTTTTTTACTGTAGATCTGTATGGCCTTGTGCTTTTCCTGGGAGTTGACCCGTACTGGGTGAAGCACTGGTGGCACCAGCTTCTTTATCGTCCCTATCGACGTGGAAATACGGAACCTCTGTACCATGTGATCGCTCAGATATTGTGGCGATCGGCTAAAAAAGACGTCATTGATCAGGTAGGATTTTAAAAGTATTTTTCTGATCGTTGGCCTGGATTTCATTGAGACTGTCTGAAGAACTATTTTGTTTGACCCATTTTTTTTTTCATATGAAACACATCCTTAAAGCTTTCTCTTTTGAATGTTTGTACTCATCTTAGATGGTCCTGTTAATCTTTCTCCAGATTCAGATCCCGCCTCAGACAGAGGAAGTGCACTGGTTGCACTTCTCGCCCGTCGAGGGTCACTTCTACCACCGTCAGCACGAGGTCTGCTCCCAAGACGCTTTGGTTAATCTCAGGAAGATCTCAGACTGGAGCCTGAAACTTGGCAGCCTCGACCGCCGTACCGTCAATACCATCCTGTGCCCGCTGCTCAGGCTGCGCCAAGCCTGCTGCCATCCACAGGCTGTCAGGGGGGAGTTCCTGCCTCTGCAGAAAAGGTATTATGTTCTCAAGGTGCTTATGCATGAGATGAGGTCTTTATAAAGGCAGCTGCAGCAGTTAATTAACAATCCAGGTGGACTAAATCACAACATTAGGATGATTGAAGCCCCCCAGCAACCTTTTTGTTGCTGGGGGTGTTTATTTAAAGCTGACCCATTCTGTGTAATCTGCACTGGAGGATTATTTAAGCAGGTTTGCCTGCCTCTCTGTAGCACCATGACAATGGAGGAGCTCCTGAAGTCCCTGCAGAAGAAATGTCGAGTGGAGTGTGAAGAAGCTCACAGACAATTGGTGTGCGCACTCAATGGTTTGGCTGGAATCCACATCATCAGAGGTATAGATCCCCACGTCTATACATCTGCTCCCTTTGCTCGTAGTTTCCCATGGGAATTAGTTTAAACAAAACAGAGGCCGTGATCCCATCTTTGTGTCTCCCGACACTTTTTGCACCGGGATGTTTTGTTAAGGCTGGTCTCAGTAAAGCGATATGTTTATTGTTGCTGCACTGAGGTGATTTGTGTAGCCAACTTTGTTTGCTTGACATGTAGTGGACATTTTAAGTGGCACTAAGGTTGACTATTTCCTTTGCCACCTGCAGGTGAGTTTGTAGAGGCAGCAGAGATGTATAGAGAAGTGCTCCGTTCATCAGAAGAGCACAAAGACAGACTGAAGACTGATTCGTTACAGGTATGTGGCCTCATACATTTCATCTCTACAAAGACTGAGGGAACACGTGACTTAAAAACCAGAAGCTAAAATCTTTATGTTTCTGGCTCTTAGAGTGTATTGACATAATTAATTTTCTATTACTCTTGCCATTGTGGTAAAACAGAGGCTTCATGCTACCCATAACTTGATGGAGCTGCTAAGCGCAAAGCATCGTGGGATTCCTCCTACCCTCAGAGATGACAGACTAGATGAAGAGGTAATTCACAGATATATATTATACTGTCAGAATGTATCTATTTTTCTTCTTTTTAAATCAAATCTGTGTTTTAAGAATTACTATTGCAGTTTTTTCATTCTCCCTGTCTCTGTAGGCCGAGCAGCTGCGACAGCACTACATGACCAAATACGATTCTGAGGTCGCGGATGCTCGGCAGGCTTTGCAGCCAGTGCTGCAGAACATAAAAGAGCTGAAGCGAAAAGTGAGAACTTATTTACCCTCGGGGAAATTACATATTTTATGAAAAGATTACATATATAAAGAGAGACATAAGTGATGTTTAGGAGTGCAAAACCAATATCTTAAGATCATCAAATTTCTGCATTGATTGCCTTTTTATATACATCCTCTGCAGCTCCTAAAATTAACTTACTTGAAATGTATTTAAAATGACATTTATTTTGATCTGTTAATGAACTCCAACAAATTAGCACAACAAAAAGAAAACTGCATAGCAGGAAATTGGAGCTTACTGATCAAATTATTTCAATAAAAAGAAAATAGTAAATGTAGCTAATGGCACCATAATTGGCATTCTACTCGTTACTTACACAAACAGTTAAAGTAGTTGAATATCACTATGATTATCTATCTTTCTCAAGGTCAAGCTGAACTCTCCCTGGTGGCTGGATGTTATTCAGAGGGCAGTTCGCTGCTCCACTGATGATGACCTGGTGTCCCGCATCAAGAATGAGCTGACGTCCAGCTACAAACAACAAGCCCACAAGCTCTCCATGGCAGACAAGTAAGCACTTTTTATCAAGTAGTTCCGAGTAGTTGCATGGTGGTTGCAAGCAGTTACCTTGAACTTATCAAAAGACCAGAATGCTTCAAGTGTCTGGTGTCCTGCAGGTTCCGTGATGCCTATGGTCTGCAGTTTCTGCTCACCACGCAAATGCAGGATCTGATGAAATCTCAAAAGACCGTGCAAGATGCAGTGAAAAGTCTTGAGGGTCCGGCCTCGAAAGAAGTTATAGAGGAGGCCACAGTTTGTCATCTCAGGCCAATGCGACTGCCACTCAACAAGTATGTCATCAGCATTTTTCAGCTTCGTACAAGCACTGTTAGAAACCTTAAAATGTTCAGTTTATAAAGTTATGTGGAGGTTATATGACAGCTTTTCCTTGTGTTACATAACACTTCTTTGTAAATACTCTGAAACTTATTTTACCTAATATCTGTCTTGTCATTTTCTAGCTGTGTTTTTTGCAAAGCAGATGAACTTTTCATAGATTATGAGTCCAAGCTGTTTTCTCACACGTAAGTAGAGCAGTATTTTTAGATCCATCATCAATCAGATTACATAACCAAGCAGTGATTAATCAGTAAAATTCCTCCACAGCGTCAAAGGTCAGACAGCCTTCTTTGAAGAAATGATCGAGGATGAAGAGGGGCTGGTCGACGACCGTCTCCCTACCACTAGCCGAGGTCTGTGGGCAGCCAGTGAGACAGAACGCACTTTGAAGGCCATCTTGTCTTTTGCCAAACTTAAACGCATGGACCCAGACATGGTGGAGGAAGGAAACACTTTTATGGAACTGTTTGAGACTTGGAAGAAGGAGTACAAGGTTTGTAGGCACACTTACAACATTACAAGGACAAACGACAACAAGAGCATCTCTTATTCTTTAAAAAGCTGCATTTTTCCAGTAGGGCTTCAATAGGCATTTGGTATTATTATATGTATTATGAGGAGTCACTTTAACAAAAATTCTTTTTTTAAGTCTTTGTTTTGGTCTTGGTGTTTGTCCTCAGGTGCTGCACGAGTACTGGATGGTGCTGCGCAATCATGTGTCAGCCATCGATGAGCTGGGTATGGCCACCGAGAGGCTACGTGTGCGTCTGCCTGATGAACCAAAGCCCAAACTGCCGCACATCATAGAGCCCCACGAGGCGAGTTAAAGACAGTGACACTCGTTTAGCGTAGCTGCACGCTTATGTCAGTCTGGTAAAAGATCATTTATACAAGTTGTGACAACATGACTGACTTGTTATTAGGACTGTTAAAGGATTGGCTCTTTGCAGAGTTACTTTGCTTCATGGACTTACTGTCTGCAGAGATTTAAGTGGGTTTTTTTTCTTCACTGTCCCCGAGTTTTCTCATAAGTTATTGTTGGATCAGTGGGTTTCTACATATAATGTAGATCTTTATATTTGCAATGTAAAGTGTCCTGATATTTTTCATTACCTGACCCCTCCTCTCGATTGTTTTGCTCCCAGGTGGAGCAGAACAGAGTCAAACTTCTGAACGACCAAGCTGTGGCAAAATCTCAGCTCCAAAAGAAGCTCGGCCAGTTTTTGTATCTCACAAATCTGGAAAAGGTAATTTTATAGGTGATAGTAATTATACAATTCATAATGTTACCCCAGCTAAATGTATTATGTGAGCTTACTCTGAACAGCATACATTTCTTGATCCAGTCGCAGGACAAGTCTACTGGAGGTCTGAACCCAGAGCCGTGTCCCATTTGTGCTCGGCCGTTGGGACAGGAGGTGAGAGTCACTACTTCTTATACATCTTGGTTGGTGGGAACATCTCAGTAGATCATCAGTTTGTGAAATATTCATACTAGCCCATCTAGCATTTTCGAACAAACCACTTACAATCTGATTTCTTCTCCATTCTGATGCTCAGTTTGAACCTCAGCAGGTCATCTTGACCGTGTCTACTTGCCCAAATGGAATAGGTTGCTGTCACATGATTGCCTAATTAAATATTTTGAATTGAAAAAAACAAAACAAAACAAAACCCCCCCCCCCCAACAATTTCCTTCGGGGTCAACCTTCAGGATCAATAAAGTTTTATTGAATTGAATATTTGTGTTAATAAGCAGCTCAAGTGGTGTACCTAATGAAGTGGTTAGTGAGGGTTTGTAATTAATGTAAACAGTTAACCATACTCTGCTATTCATACTTTAGAATAATATCTTGCTCTTCTCCCTTTTCCAGTGGGCCGTGCTGACGTGTGGACACTGCTTCTGTAACGAGTGTATTGCTATCATTGTGGAACAGTACAGCGTGGGCTCAAGGCGGCGTGCCATCAAGTGTGCCATTTGTAGGCAGACTACATCCCACACAGAAATCTCTTACGTGTTCACCACCCAATCATCCAGTCAGGACCAAGACATACCAGTCAAGGTCAGCCAGAGACCCCATTTTCATGTAATGCAGGCAGAGATGGCCGGATACCTGTAAAGAAAAAATAAATGTATAACACAGCCATGACAACGTTCCTCTTCCTGTGTTGTCAGGGAAGTCACTCTACCAAAGTGGAGGCAGTTGTGAGAACTCTGAAGAAGATTCAAGTGACCAACCCCGGGGCCAAATGTCTCGTCTTCTCCACGGTAACAGTAAACTATCTGCACTCTTCAAGACTTACTTTGGCGATATCGAGTTTGGATCTGACCTGTTTTGTTGCCTTTTCTCTTGTGCACAGTGGCAGAGTGTCCTGGACATCATCGCCAAGGCCTTGTTTGACAATAACATGGAGTTTTCTCAAATCAACGGAATTCACAAATTTCAGGTTTGATTTTGACACATAATGAATGCCACAATTTTTAATACACACACCTGCTTTTTTACTTTTGTATTGTTTTGTTTTGTTTTTTGTTGAAATACCACAGACAGTGTGATAGAGTTAAACATTTGCAGTAAAACCCCCTGTCTAAGGACTCTCTAAATACCTACCTACTAGGTTTTCCTTGGTGTGTATTCTCCACCAGCAGCAGCTAAAACAGCTGTTCGGCTTGCTGCTACACCTTGTTCTTCATTTGAAGTTGTTTTTTTGTTTTTTTTTAACCTAAGATCACTCCCTTAAGGGCACATCAACCCTAAACTCTCAATATTTCTTCCTTTACCCCAGGCCGCATGGTTTTTTTGTGTGTGAGCTATACTGCCAACAAACCAACAGGTTGATCAACTGGAGATGAATCCCTACCTCTCATATGCAGAGACTTAATAATTAAGGTTTTTCTGTAGTAAAATACAGTATAAAGACTATAATGAATAAATTCATTGTCTATGGTTTTTGTGTAATAAAAAGGAGAAATCGGATAAAATCCGATTAAATGATTGTTTGAATTTGAAAATACACAGTATTTAAATTGCAGTATAAATTTTCAGGGGATCCTCATTTTTTTCTTAAAATTATTCAATTACCGAAGCATCTCTTGATACAGATATGACTGTAATTTGTTCATTATTGCACTGTTCATTGTGGTTTTCCAGGAGAATCTAAGTTCCTTCAAGTACGAAGAGAAGATCAACATTCTTCTACTGCCTCTCCACACGGGCTCCAATGGGCTGAATATCATCGAAGCAACACACGTGCTGCTGGTTGAACCAATCCTCAACCCTGCTCATGAGCTCCAGGCAATAGGCAGAGTGCACCGGATTGGCCAAACCAAGTAAGAAGCAGGCAGTAAAGCGTGTCAGTAAACCTCTGAGGTTTCAGCATAATTTTGTCAGCACTTTAGAGCTTCGTGTGGGTGTGTTGCTGCATCTACACAAAGCTTCTGCATTTTTCTCATCTTGTGAGAATTAACTTCGAAGCTGCAGTTTTTTTTCTTAGATTCATTTTTAATACGAGTGCAACCTCCAGTTGTTTAATAAAACTATAAATCCACAACTATGCAGCTTATAGTATGAGTTCAGCGGGATACACTGAAACTGATTTCATTAGTTTTTTGTTTTTACTCACCACTGTGCTCAGGGATATGCAGTTCTTGACCAAAGTGCACTTAAATAGCGTGCACACCTCTGTCAGTGCTGTACACACATCATTACTGCTTCTAGTTACAGATCTGCATCAGAATGCACAAATGCATGTAAATTAAATCTAACTAAGATTAATTTTTTTTTTCATTTTAGGAGCAGTTAAAGTCTGACAAAGGAATGACAATGTGGAGAATTTGTTAATCCTTTTATCAAAATAATATTTATATTAAATAATCCACCCTCTACTGAACAAAACTCAGTAAACAAATGCTCATTTTTGTTTCCTCTCTCCACCAGGCCAACATTTGTTCACAGATTCCTCATCAAATCTACAATTGAAGAGAGAATGCAAGCAATGCTGAAGACAGCAGAAAAAAGGTGCATGTCAGTTCTTAATGATGCTATTTTTGTATTTAAATACAAGTTTAAGAGGTCAGGGGATACGCTGTTGTCAAAGTACCAATAAAAGTCTTTTTGATTCCAGTCACACCAGCACAGCCATGAAGCACTCGGAGGCTGCGGTACTGACAGTCGCTGACTTGGCTGATCTGTTCACTGAAGACACTGAACCTCTGGAGTGAATCTCAGCACTGGGCTCCTCATAGAGGGATACCAAGTAAAGCAAACAGGAGAAAAAGGGAGTTCACGATTTACACAGCGGTGACAAATTTTGCACATTCCACTTTTTTTATATAAGCATCCTGGTGTTATGAAATGAATTTCCAAAAACTATTTTAAGAAATCTCTGATGGATGATGACTACAAATTTCTTACTTGTTGAATTTTAACTCAATTTAGAGCTGATGCATTTGCATCACTTGTCATAGTTGTATCTTACTGGTCCAACTTGTTCAGCTGTGTTTGTTTATCACATTTAGTCAGGTGTGTTCATTTATGTGCAACTTCACTGTATCTCCAGATGGATTGAACCACTTTGAGGCATTCTCACAACATTCAGGAAATAAAAGTCTGTGAGTGACGGGTCGTCCGCCGGTTATTACCAGCTTTATTTTTTTGTCCCGTCCTTTTACTGTGTGGTTAAAAAAATGAAGCAGGAAGGACGCCATTGATTTGTGCTCACCTCTGACATAAACTCACTTTGACTCTTTTACAACTGAAGTGAAAGACTGTCGCGGGATTTCTTCGGCCGGGCAATCGACCTTAAGTTATTTCGCTGTTGAAACAAAGCCACACAGTTTGGTCTAACAATGGCGCCCATCTTATTTGCAAGACAAAAAGAAGCACAATGTGCAGATTGTTGGAAACTAATCTTGTAAATCAAACTTGTAAAAATTGTGTGAAGATGTTTTGTGCTTTACAGCAACTGTCTCATTCTTTTCTATTCCTCAAAATCGTCTGGTCAAGCTTAAGAATCATGTGGCTTAATTAAATGTTACTTGTCTTAAACTGATTAAAATAATCATTCCTCTCTTGTATTTTATGGTCTCTTCTGCCACACACATGCACTCACTGGTACTTGGCATTGTTAGCGAATTGCCCTTGACTTGTAATGAGTTTCTTTTCACCTGACTGACTGCGATTCCCGCACTTGTAAAGATTTTAAAATGTCCAGACAACAAAGAGGGACAGCCTCGTGCTGGTGTTCCTTTTTACATGGTTACCAGACGTCTTGTTACTCCGTGTAGTAAGAAACAGTCATAAGATGTTTACTAAGAGAGCGTCGCCACAGTAGGCGGTGACATGCGTGTTACCTTGGACTCCCCCCAGTTCCCCCTATTCATGCATGGAATCTCATTGTTGTTGGGGGCATCATTCAAGCTGGTGTTTTTAGGGCTTGAGGGAGGGCCGCAGTTCATTAGTTTTCAAGGGGCTGGAGTAAGAGACGGGTACTACATTTTCTGGTGTCAGACTGTGGTGAATAGCTCGCAGAAGATTCACAGAGTGTCAGAGAAGGAGCCAAAAGGTAGTGGAGTGGCTGAGCTACCAGAAAGCAGAGGGAGAGTCTTTGGAAGATGGCATCTGCCAGTTTGGTTTTTGTCTGGCTACTGCTCACCATGAGGATGGTCACCTCGGCAGTCTATCTGGAGCCTGAGGAGGAGGGTGAGCACACGTTTCACAGCCCACAAATCTGGGGATGAACAAAAAACAAACTGATTATTGATTAGCATGTTTTGTTTTGTTTTACTGGCTGCAATAATTGTAAAAAGGTTCTAACACAAGAGAGGAGGATTTAGTCCACGTCCAGTGAAAGCTGGAGTATAACTGGTGCCTTTCTTGGCAAAAGCTGTATGCCTTGACATTAAATGCAGTGACGGGTTTCAACCACATTCAGGTCTTGACACTCTGAAAATTATTGAGGCTCATTTTTAAGAAAAATATATAGAAAATGACCTATATATACATACATAATGCTCAAAAGTACTGAGTCATAGTATAACTTTCAACAAAAGAGGAAAATAATCATTCTAAAGCTAATATTTTGGATATTATTGGTTTGGTTGATTTACTTATTGGTGGCTAGACTGTTGGTCCACTACATGTGCTGACTGGTTAAATAGTAATATACCTGTTTATAGGTGCTGAGTGTAAAATGTGACTGATAAAATAACTGTTTGTCTTTTTACTGTTAGAACTTAATGAAACTGTCATTTGCACCAACGACCGTATGGAGCTTGTTATTCCAAGCGCTTTTTTCCTCAACAAAGTTCCTCCTGTTTACGTAAGTCATCACTGACCAGTCATTAATAATGCCAAAGCACTGTGTCATTTTGAGTAATTATTACATATTTGTCTCTATTTGTTTTGTGTCTTCTCTTTTAAGGCTTGGGATTTGCATTTAAATGATCCGGAGTGTCGTGGTGATGTAGTCGGAGAGGACTATGTTTTCAGCATTAAGACAAATCTGTCATATTGCGGCACTATAATGGTATGCTCTATCTTTGATTTGCCTTAAAAAGAAAAGATTGCTATTTCCGGTGATCTTTTAAGAGTGTACTCAGATATTAAATTCAGGTAAATCTTATAAGAAGACAAGCTACTCTTTATTACCTCCATTAATGTTAAGAGAATCCCCTTCATAATGAATTAAAGTGTCTACAGGTGCTGCAGGAATATCTTCAGATCCATGATCCACGCACCTTCTTTCGACTGTGATGTGAATGTGGACTATGAGGCTCTGTGTTCAGATTTTGTATGGAAATTAGCTCATAGCAAGTACAATAGATGGACAGAGAAAGCCACACACTCTGAACCCAGAGAGACAGGAATGAAGAGAAAAGAAGGGGAGGAGTGGCATTTATTCAAGAAAGAGGGACAGAGCTGTTCTTTTTGCCTATAACAGGACAGGGCCTCATTTAAAGCATCAATGGGACCCTGAATGGCCTTGTATTTCTTATTTATCAGCATTCACGTGGGAATGATGATTTTTTTATTGTTAAAGCTCACTGAATTGGAAGGCCACAAACCACTGGGCAATGAGGCTCACGGTTATTTTAATCCAGCTGCTCTACACTGAAAGTCAGCCACTGCTTAACACATAAGTGTCCTTTAAATCCTTGGAATGCTTTAAAATTTTTCTTGTAAACCACCTAAAAGGTTAACACGGCTTTCAGCAGTTCTCTCAGTACTCAAGTATGTATGAAAGGAAAGTGCAGGTAGCAGTGGGGGGGGGGGGTTCTGTAGTTTGCTGTGAGATCTGTCAGTGGTCCTCTCATTGAGGCTGCCCCCGGGGGAGCGATTGAGTGTTTACCAAAAAGTAGTAAAAAATGTTCAACTGTTAGAGGTAAAGACAGTTTGTTCTGCTTTGTAACCATGGTCACCACCCTGCATCTCAACAGGGACCTGCAGAAACTTCACACACTAGCTTTTCACCTGTTCCCATTTTATGGTTTATTTTAAAAGGATGGTGACAGCTGAAAAAGAACATTTAATCCCAGTGACTACTCAACCTAACTTTAAATTGATCACTGTGTTATTATAGGTTGTTTACATGACAGTACAAAGCACCTTGAGGCAACTGGTATGTGATTTGGCACCATATGAATGAAACTGAATTGAATTTAAAAATTTATGCGGTGATGCTAGCATATCCACTTTGCCAGTATTCATATGTACAACCACAGTAGAGTTTATGTATTGTTAAATGTTAAGTTGGATTGGTACTTATATAGCACCTTTCTACTCAGTTGAACACTCAAAGCACTTTCTAATACAAGTCTCTTTCACTCAATTACACAAACATCCATACAGTGCTTTTATCTATGCCTAAGTGCTTTCTAACATTCACACAAACTTGCACCCTGATGAATATGGTGGTGGCAACTCAGGGTTCAGTATCTTTGACATGCAGACTAAAGGCAGCCCAACCTGCATTATGTTAGACTCGTGTATATATATGTGTTTTATGATGTCGCGATCCAGATATTAGTTAGACAAAGGCATGAAAACACAGACCAGATTCAGTGGATCGCCCGACTATTTGCCCTAAACTTTCACGAAAGACATCCTCTTAAGATCTCCACTATTTAATCACCCCATCACTTAATTTCTATTCCAGGTTTCTGCAGTTGTTCTTACCTAAAACAGCATTATTGATTTCTATTTCTATAAAAATCTAAAAAGTAACGGTAAAGTAAACAAACTACATTTCCCTTCACTGACCATCACACATGCTATGTTCTCTCCATAGGCCTCAGATCACACACACATCGTGTTCATAAACACCATACAGAACAACTACTCAGATATTATTACAAGAAACTACATCAACATAACATTTGCGTGCCGCTACCCCATCAACTACATGGTCCAACAGCCCAACGGAGAAAACATGATCAGAGTGGACATCAGGTAAATGTTTTCTTCTTTTCTGACTTTTCTCCAACTGGAGAATGA
Organism: Pelmatolapia mariae; assembly: GCF_036321145.2. Taxonomy (NCBI): domain Eukaryota; kingdom Metazoa; phylum Chordata; class Actinopteri; order Cichliformes; family Cichlidae; genus Pelmatolapia; species Pelmatolapia mariae. The sequence goes on along the minus strand of NC_086241.1, from coordinate 59,354,207 downwards.
TTTGTTCTCAACATTTGGCCTATTTTAATAAACCCATTGCTTCTGCAGACCTATCACTCTGAACACCGAGGATGGGAATTTCTCAGTGTCAATGCTGCTGTACAAAGACGAAGCCTTTGAGGACAGGTGGACCACTGTGCCATCGCTGACTCTGGAGGATAACATCTTTGTAAAAGTTTTCATGGTAAATCGCAGTGAAATGCCAGTTTATTATATTTTTCGCCTCCAAATAGTAAAGATGTAGTTCTCACCTTAACCAGCTGTATTATATATTTGCAAATTGGCATGATGCACAAAAGCAATATGTTATATTTGCATTTGATTGGCAGGATAAGTATATCTGTTAATATCTAACAGGGATTATATATACTTGGCTCTGACTGTTAAGCATTCAAAGTGTTGTTAATATTCACAGCTATTTTTGAGTTAGTTTGGGTGTGCTCTTACACAAGGTTAAGCAATATGTTTTGTGGGTAGTTTTCCAACCAGTGCTGGAAATCTAACACTCCACCCATGACTAGACAGTCATTTGAGTCCTCTTTCATGCTGTTATAATCTCTTGGTACACCTGTTGTTTACTTACTATGAGTCATCATTTTGTTGTGCGTTATGGAAAACTGTTTGTCCTGTTTAAGGAATTAATTGACCGTTGCCGAACTCTGTCTGTGTCACAGATACCTTCTCATCTGCAGCTGCGTATGGAGAGATGTTGGGCTACGCCGACCAGTGATCCATACAGCAATATTCAGTACACCTTCATCACAGACAGGTCTGCCTCTGGACTGTTTAAACTGAATGCAGATGAAAATGCATGATTGCCATGTTTACACAACATACTTTAAAGGTGTGGAAGCTTGTTTATGGCGTTCTCCGTGGCTGTGTTGTTTCACCGCATTAGCAAACAGTTCCACCTCCTCCTACGGGTGCACTGTTGAAATCTGAAATAAGAGAGTTTGTTGCATAGAGAGCTGTCCAGACAACAAATCTCACAGGCTGGTCATGTGACTCCTGGCTGAGAGGCCACATGCATTTCACTTCAACAGCTGTGCATGCCCTTGACAACCAGGCAGTATTTGGTACTGTTGGCAACAGCAGAGCTATGAAATGCAGAAAGATTTCTCAGTGCTAAAGAGATGAAAGCACTCAAACACTTCTGTGTTGTATCACCTGCAGTTATGTTTGCTTATTTTATTAGCTGTTTCTCCTTTTGTTATATTTAAAGTACAGCATCGTGTTTCATTGCTATCAACAGGCCTCTTAGACTTCTTTGTCTCATTCCCTCTAGCTGCCCAGTGTTGACCAACGACCAGACTCTGAGCGTGCTGAAGAACGGTCAGGGCCCAGAGGCCACGTTCAGGATACAAATGTTTAAGTTTGTCGGCAGCTCTTACACCAACGTCTTCCTTCACTGCAACGTCCAGATCTGCCACAGTGGTCCCGGTCTGTGTCAGCCTGTGAGTGACCCCATGCTGCACTCATTCCTCAAACTGATAGTCAGAAGCCAGTTCAGACAAGTAGCCTGCTATATGTCACCAATATAGCCCCATCAGCCTAGGAGTGGTTTTCAGCCATATGAGCCGCCATCATTTTAAATATACAGTGCTTATGACTGAGGGTTATAGCAATGTTGGTTTTTAAATTTCACATTTCACTCGTGTATTTGCCAAACAGAACTGTTCCAGTGAAGATGGATTACTGAGAACACGGAGAGAAATCCCACTGTCCCATACAGTGTCTTACGGACCCATAAGACGACTATTAAACCACAGTGAAAATCCCAGTCTAGGTATGTTTTTAATTCAGTCTTTGCAGTTAATATAGTTTAACTTCATAGTTTAAAGATTCCAGACACTGAAAGCAGTTCATAAGCATGCAGTCCCACCTGTGTGTAGATGCAGGAGGAGTCCCAGCTGTGGAGACCTTTGTCCTCGGAGGACTGCTGCTTGTCTTGCTGCTGGTAACAGGAGTCTTTGGGAGGTTGTGGCTTCGCTCCAGACATTTCTACCCAGCAAGGGAAGCACAGCTTACCCTGTCCAACATTCATCACATCTCAGAAGTGGCCTCATGAATTGTATGGACTTTATAGAATTAGTAAATGGACACAGGAAAACATACGTACACGTGTTTTTATAATAATGTTATATGTTTTGTGTATTATGCTCGTTAGAATAAAAATTTGTTTGATTTGTAAAAAGCTGTGGGTAATAAACATTTCTCTTAAACACATTCCTGATATTAAGATACTTGTGCTTTATGTCATTATTTTTATTTTGTGCTACTTAATTCAACTACTGTATACCATTTGTATTTTCACTGAAGTAAATTTTTTCTTGCATGTGTGGCTTTTACTCAAAAAGAAACTATAGTGCCTTTTCAACTGAATATGATCCAGAGCAACAAAACAAAAAACATGCCTGAACATTTAATGTTTTACTTTTTAATGTTATATGACACACAAATATGCTGCTCAGTTTTGGGTCACATGGTTTTAGTTTTAACACGTGACCCAAATTGCAGCTGTAAATAAAACAATGTTCTTAAATTAATCATGTTTAATCATGTTTCATGTTTAATGAAAATGGATGTGAATTTGCTGTTAATGCTTCCTGGATATGACAGGAACACTAATCAGACTTATTTATGATAGGTTAAGTTATAATTTTACGCCAGTCTTTTTATCTTTATGTATAAAAATGTAATTAGTCTTTCTGAGTTTTTTAAGCATCCTCTGATTTTTACTTGTATGCCTACATACAGTACCATGCAAGTCTAGAGCCGCCACTCATTTCTTTGTTTTTGCTATGAAAATGGGAAATAGATTAAACTAATTATGAATCATGCACAAACATACATAGGAATGCAGCATATATATATTCTTTATGCAGTGTACCTCTCCTGCCCTCCTCCCACACATACTGATTTTGATTCACCACACTATCAGACTTGTTGCCACTGATTTTCAGTCCAGTTGTTGTGAAAGTTTGCATACCTCAGCCTTTTATTCCAGTTTACCTCCATAAGAATGGTTTCTTCACAGCCACCCTTCCACTAGGACCACGTCTAATGATGCTTTGGTGAATAGTAGAGTTAGATGCGTCTCTCAGGTCCTGTGTCAGGTCTTTAATAAGCTTTTTCCTCTTTCTTAAAGCCACAACTTTCGGATTCTGTGCCAATTCTGTGCCAGCTGCAGACAGATTTTATACCTGACACTTGTTCTGTTGTCCTCCATTTGTCCAGTTTCCTTACGTTTTTTTTAAGGACACACCGCACACCATGCTGTCTAGACAGATATGAGCTATGATATGAGCTACGTTTTCAGTTAATGGTTCTTTGGGAATCACCTTGTTGGTTCAACAGTAGTATTTTATGCCCATCATATCATGTTGTCTTTGACTTTCTGTAGATTCAAAAAAGAAATTGGAACAAATTATGTGTTTTTGCCACAGGCTTCTAGTAACGAAGTGTGTCAGAACAATGGTTCACTCCTTGAGTTAAGTGCCTTGTCATGCTGGTATGATTCATAGGTCAGTGTTAAGCAGCTTAACAAAAATAAAAACATTCCTCTGAAAATTAGTGAAAAGGCAGCAAAAGTCCAAACAAATACTTTGAAAGACCTTTAGAAAGCCAGAAGAACTATTGCTGGAGACCACTTAAAAAATGACAGGAAACTGTCTCCTTGGAAGAAAAATATTAATTAGGGGTAGCTAATTAATATTATATTAAGAGTCTATTCCCATTAAATTTCCCAGACTGCATCATAGGTATCCTAATAGAGATTATGGATGTAAAACTGCCCTCGGGGGTTTTCCCACTCTGTTTATTTCAGTGCTCTCAGGTCTGCCTCCATAAACCTAAATATGACCGGGACACCGGCCGGTTTACGTGATGACGTAGTACTGCGCCGCAGTATCAGGATCAACATAACTCCGACTGACCCCGAGCAGCGAGGAAGCAGCTGCAGCCTGTTCAATTCATAAGAAGATTTAAACACATTTAATACCGCGGGGTGTTTGTGTAGTCACAGTTTCAGTACTGCAGGCATCGACGGAGCTGTTAAAAGTTAGACAGTATAAATAAAGCACACTCGGAGAGCCCAGCGACTCGGGTAAGTTGTTTGTAGAAGCTGTGAGCTAGCTAACTAAGTAGGCTAACAAAGTGTAGCCGCTAATGCTAACCGGCTAGTCATGTTGTTGATGATGTTCTTTTGTTTAGCTATTAAACTTTTTAAAGTTTTGTGACTTAGCTTGTCATTCTTTAACTTTATACCTTGTCACGTCAATGCATACTTGCCAAGCTCCTATTGGATGTTGTTAACATGTAATCTGTTGATGGTTTGATGTGTTAGGAGTTGTTGCTGTGTTTTTGTTTGTGTTTTTAGCCATTTGTGCTTGCGTAATTTAGACAGCGGTCGCCGGCCAAGGCATTAAAGACTTGAATAATAGCTCTTCTTTGTTGCACTGCATTGTTAGGGCTTGCAGCATTGTTGTGGGTCTTTAATATGATTGTTGTCCTCTTAGCTTGCGTTCATTATCCCACAAATCCCCTACACAAGTAGCATGACCAAATAAGCCCGGCGTTATAATTCACAAGTATTTTGGTGGCTGTGTTGCACCCGGTTGGCAGGTTGAATTGTTCGCTGTTCTTGTTTTACTTGTTACCAGAATTCCTTGAAAAACTAAGGGCAAGTTACAGGGCCTAAAGGTCAGGGTTCAGGTTTGCCTTGAAAGTCCTGGAAGAACTGGTGTGACCATGAAACCTAAGATGGGTGTTGTGAAATGTTACTGAATAGCGTAAAGGTTTACAGTGCATGTGGAGGGAATCGGTGACAGGGCTTTTTGAAGGCACATGTGTGCTATTAAATGGTTGCATAGATGGTATAATGTAACCCTCAACATGTTTTGTTCCAGCTAAACCTAAAAACAGGGGTGTTACCATGACGTGTGAGATTTCTCAACAAAACAAATCTGTTTATCATTTTGTTTCAGGGTTGGACACCTTCTCCAGCTACCATTAGGGGAAAAAAATGGAGACTCTACACCCCCACTGCCTTAAATGCATCAATAGAAGATGCATGGTGAGACCAGAGACAGGTGTTTCCTGTGACCTCATTTGCTGTCCTCTTGTCTGTGGGGCAGTTTTTCACTCGTGCAAACTAGAGGAACATCGTCTGCTGTGTCCCTATGAACGCCTCCCTTGCCTCAACAGTGGGTTTGGCTGCCCTTTCACTATTGCAAGGGTCAGGATGGCACAACACCTTGAGACGTGTCCTGCAAGTATAGTATGTTGTACTATGGAGTGGAACCGCTGGCCCGTCAGCTATGCTGATCGCAAGTCCTATGAAAACTTGAGCAAAGACTTCGATGAGGTGGAGCAGTTAGACATGGCTTTGGCTCTGCAGGATCAAAGGATGCTGTTAGAGTCCCTTAAGGTCACGACTACTGTGTCGAAGAATGGAGATAAAGAATTAGATGAAAGTGATAAAATGGCCACAGCATCAAGTTTACCAGAGACAGTGTTAGGTAATGCAACAGTGGAAATGGAAGAAGAGCCCTTTAATGAGCTGTACAGGGCTTCAGTGGAGACGAGGAGAAATTTAGCTGCTGCCTTGGACATCCTCACTAATTCCAAGGACATTAATGTAATTGTTGGAAACTTAAATGGCGAAAAGACTGATAAGAATGGAGCACTCCATAATGGAGAAAATGGTGATAGCCATGGTATTTATGTCGCTGAAGGCGGGAAGAATGTAGATATGCACGAAAGTGACTCTGATTCAGAGTGTGAGCTGGGAGCGGTGGGCGGAGTGGAGAGCGCTGCTATAGACGATGGAGAAGAAGATGGTATCAACTGGGTTGAAGAAAATGATTTTGTTGAGTTGCTTTTTGATGAGAAGGAAGACGACATTGATGAACCGATAAATGATTCCAACCTTGTCTGGCCAGAGATGCCTCAGAATTACATGCCTGTTGTAGCACTGGAACCTCCTGTGCCTCAACAAGAACCACTTGCACCTCCAATGCCATTCCTACTGTCCGATCATGTGAGAAATAACTTCTTGCAACACTTACCCACTGAACTCAGGTACAGGTGCCTGGAGCGTAAGCTACAGAATGTAGAAGTGCTCAGAGGAATAAGTATGTTTACATTTAATGGACGTCGGGCCCTGCTGTCAGATCCTTATTTGTTTCGAGCGAAGATGGAGGACAAGGCAGTTGACACGTCTGACCTGGAGGTAGCAGATGACCCCATGGGCCTCCATGGCATTGACCTTATCACTGCAGCTTTGCTTTTTTGCCTTGGCGATTCTCCAGGAGGCAGAGGAATCTCAGACAGCAGGTTTGTTGATGGCTACCACATTGATTTTGGTACGCAAACATTCTCCTTCCCTTCTGCCATTCTTGCAACCAACACCATGGTGGGGGATATTGCTTCAGCTTCAGCCTGCGATCATGCCAGTCCACAGCTTTCCAACCCCAGCCCCTTCCACACTCTCAGACTGGACCTAGTGCTTGAATGTGTGGCCCGATACCAAACCAAACAGCGCTCCATGTTCACATTTGTGTGTGGGCAGCTGTTCCGACGAGATGAATTCTCATCTCATTTCAAAAATGTTCATGGAGATATTCATGCTGGACTCAATGGCTGGATGGAGCAGCGCTGCCCCTTGGCCTACTACGGCTGCACCTACTCCCAAAGACGATTTTGTCCATCTGTTCAGGGCTTCCGGATCATCCACGACAGGCACTTGGGTTCTTTCGGGGTGCAGCCTGGTTTGCCATTGAAAACTGGGGACACGCGCCTAAGAAAGAACTGCCAGTTTAGCTCTCAGTGTGACCAGTTCAGCAGTCTTCCATTTGAAGTTTTGCAGCACATAGCAAGTTTTCTGGACAGCTTTAGCTTGTGCCAGCTCTCCAGAGTGTCCCGCATCATGAGAGATGTGTGTGCCAGCCTGCTGCAGATGCGTGGCATGGTTGTTCTGCTGTGGGAGAAGAAACGGCGTGCTGATGGGTCTCCCTCATGGCAGATCACAAACAAGGTTTGTCCACTTGCGCACTTTTTAAAGACAGCTGAGAGCAAATTTCACTTGTCTGTTTTGTGCTCAGCACATGAAAATGAACAAATTTTCCTATTTCTGTTCAGGTGTGGCGATTCAGCACAGCCTTTGGTACAGTGAACGAGTGGAAATTTGCAAACATCGCCAGCATGGCTGATCACCTCAAGAAATGCAAATTCAACACAATTTCTCGTCGGGAGGAGGCGATCCCTCTGCCATGCATGTGTTTCACCAGAGAGCTCACAAAGGAAGGGAGGTGTTTACGTTCAGTTCTCAAACCAGTAGCATAAACAATGAGGTCATCCTTCAGACTCCTCTGGGTCCTACAGAACTCAAATGCACATTTTTCCTCCAGTGTTTACAGACATTACGACTCTTCCGGCCTCAGAAAGACAACTCCTGGTTGAACTTTACCTGTGGTTCTCTGCTACACAGTGGAAACAGTCTTCAATCCCTCAAATAAGACAAAGCCAGTAGTGAGCTGACAAATACTTCAGCTGAGGCTGACCTGCTGCAGTCACACATCAGGACTGTAAAAAAGCAAATTGAAGTTCTAGCGTTGTATCTTCCTCTCTGATATTAATCCTGGTGTACTGAAGTTGTATCTTTACCTACTCTGACACTGTAAATAATCAAATGTTTTTGGTGTAGAATTTTTAAACAATTTTTATATCAAAAAGTCAGTACTGTGCTACATTGGTAAGAGTAGAGCCTTAACTTGAGATACACTTGATTTTTCTCGCCATGAGGTCGTTCAGAACATCTCAGTGAGATTTCTCCACTGCTTCACGCTAGAACAGTTACTGCTATCTAGAACGCTTTGACATCTTCTTTAGATACCTACAGTGACCATGTGTGTACTGCTTAGAACTCAGATTTCACAGTGTTAATTCTACATTTTCACATTGACCAAACTTCTGTGCTCCACTTTACAGGATGATTGAACTGCACCAGCATGAGCATGCTCACACCCTATTTTTTTTTTTCTTCTTTTGGCATGTTTTAGCAGTCACAACAGTGGTCCACCCTCAACTTTTTTTCACACTTCTGACTAAGAGGCGGCTTTGTTAGTCAGGGTACAGAGACGTGAAGCAACACTATTTACCAGTTGAGTGTCAGTACTATTTTTTTTTTCTGTTTGTTTTTTAAGCCACAGTTGGCTTGTGGGTTTTTTACCAGCTATTTTGACAAGTAACCAGCAATTATTTAGAGGTTCTTCTCTTCAAAAATCTAAATGTAGCAAAGTCAGATAATGAATGTACCTGGTGAATCATCAGTGACTGGTTAGCAGGAAGCGTGGTTTCCTTCCCCTCAGTGTCAGACCTCAACAAATCCTGCAGGCCAGGTTCTAGGAAAAATAACGGGCACACACTTCCCTCCTTTAATAAGCACCATTATCTATGTTCATATTCACTATTTATCATGGTTTTTAAGTTGTTGGGTTTTTTTTTCTTTTTGGCACTACATGTCCGCTATGTTCACATATTGTTGGTGTCTCAGGGTCGTATCATGAAGCTTCGTCTCACTGTAGTATATTTGAGAAAATTGCTGAGAATGCCACAACAGCTGGTCAGCTGCTTTATTATTACAGGATCCGTGGGGAACTGTTTCAGTATTATAGTGGTGTGAGTTGCAGTGCTGAAATAACATGGTTTTCATGTTTATCAGTAAGGTTTTGTTTGGTTTTTTAAACGTATAAATCTTCGTGATTGGGCTTGTTGAACAAATTTTTTTTTAGTCTGAATTAAGAAATTTGATGTAACAAAACTTGTAGTTCCCATATATAGAAAGAAATCTTCAAAAACTTTTTGAAACTGGTTTAAAATGACAGACATGTCATTAGTTAGTGATGAAATATGGGTATGGTGTGTGTTTCTTTTTCTTTTGGATGTAGGAAAGCCCAAGCTGTGTCAAAACTAAACTGTCTTTTTCAGTTTGTGTGATTTCTTTTTTATTTATTTATTTTTTTCTTCTTCTTTTTTTTTTGTACTGGTACATTTTTTTTTTTGTTTGTTTTAAGAAATGTAAGTCTGCCTCTGTTAGGTCTGGATTTGAATTACTGATTTGCACATGACGACATGTACTGTAAAATTTAAATCCTAAATCGACAGGTTGTCTTTGTTGAAGCAGCAAGAATGCTACTCCTTCCTGTTCTTCATGTAATCAGTCCAGTTACAGACTAATTTATACAGTTTGTTTCTCAGGCACCACGCATTAATATTAGTACATTTTATGTCCTTTCTTATATTATAGAAAGAAAGAAAGGATGACAGAAAGAAAGAATTTGGCGTTCAAGTTGTCCGAGTGAGTTGAATGAGGAACTGAGCATGCAAATCAGGCTTTTATTCTGTGGATGTTCATGCATGTAAGACAAATATGAGGTCTCCAGATAACTTTTTGTTTTGCAGTCTTTGCACCTGGAGTGTATCAGCATTTTGATCAGTATTTTGGGTTAAATTATCACTCCTGCTGTTTTTTGTTTTGTTTTTTTTTTCCCTTTTGGTTTTTTTGTTTTGTTTTGGTTTTTTTCACCACAGTATGCCAACTTCATTTGTTTGACTTTTGGTCCATTTTAATAAAGAGACTCTTGAGTTCTTGAATGTTTCGACTTTTAGTATTTTTCAGTATCTATCAGAGATATGTCTGTATATTTAGATAAGGTGTGCACTAACAGATATTGTTCTCCATAAAAACTCTTCAGACCCACTTAGTCTACATATGATTGGATCAAAAGCCATTTCAAACTGTACTCGAATATCTTTGTGTTTTATTCCTCCGTTTTGATCCATTGCAAAGGCAGAAGAATATAAATAGGACACATTGTCTTCTTTTAGTGCCAGCAAAGTCTTGAGAGATTTAATACAGTGTCTGTGAAACTGGGAAAACTATACAGCATTTGTGAAATAATATTTCTCTCACCGCTAGATGGCACCACATAAACAGACCTTCACCGTCAGGGGTGCGAAACCGTCCACACAGGAAATATAAATAGGCCTCTTGGTACATAACATCTTCCACTGCGATGATGAGCCAGGGTGTGATTTAGCTGTTGGTCCCCGATTGGTGGGTTTTGATTCAAGATAAGAAGGAAGAGAAAATAAAGTATAAAAGTCCTCATCATTGACCTCGTTTCAAATATTTGAATAAAAGCGTCACTGAAGAATGGCAATGATGAAAGCTTCTCCACGTGCATGTTACTTTGCAATTACGTCTCCTTTTGTTACAGCATTTGTAAATCTGTTAGAAAACATCAACTACTGCTTTTTTAGGGGCTTTTGAATATTTAAATATTAATATTTGCTACTGTACTGCCGTTTTGTTTGCATTTGGACCACACTGTGTAATCAAATACCTGTTAACTCTCAAATCTATAGTGAGGCAGTGAGGCGTGCCCCTTGTAATTACACAAAATCTCTCTTAGTTTCTTAGCTGAACCAGAGTGCATGCGTGGTAAGAAAAAAACAGACAAAGCAATGGCAAACAATGGCTTCGCAACAGGAATCTCAAAGGAAGGTGACAATTATTACTGTGGGAGCTTAAGCGCAGAAAGGCTGACCATGAAGAGTAAAGTCGTCCTGAAGTGCATGAGACTGCACGCATTTCCTCCAAACATCGGTTAAAACTTCCGTTTTTACCAGGAGTGGGGTTCGAACCCACGAGGACTATTGTCCATTGGATCTTAAGTCCAACGCCTTAACCACTCGGCCATCCTGGTGAGTACACGTGCACAATCAGCGCATGGCACACATCAGATAAAGCCGTGTGACTCTACCAGAGGCGTGACGCCACAGTTCAAATAAACGCGCTCTTGTCGGTAAATGCCCCCAGTAGAAACCGCACAGCACTGCTGAGGAAGTGCAATCATTGCAGCCCTGAAACTCATTTCAACACAGAGCAGAGGCAGTTAAGTCTGAAAACTCCCACAGGTACACAGCAGTCTGAGTCACAACACCCTCAGTTTACCAGCTGATGACTGGGATTCCCCCAGTGAGGGATGGGCTGGCCCAGAGGCACAGGGAAATAAGGGTTTTTGAATTTTACTACCATCACAAAGGGCAGTGAGATAGGCCTCCTGTGCAAACAGAAAGTCCTCTGACCTGTTTAGTTTGCCATTCTGTTCTGTTTCTCCTGTAACATTACCTGTGCAAACACCGCATTAAGTCAGGCAAACTGCCCTGTTAAAGAGATTTCACTGGCTTTGGTGACGTTGGTTGTCTGGCAGTGATAAACAAAATCATTGACTTTCTAAAGTGGAGCTGACACAGATATTTGTGTGTGTGTGTGTTTTTTTATGTGAAGCAACACGTGGAGGAAAAGCACAGCCTTGGCTTGTAGCTGGTGATAATATACATGGGGGTGGCTAACATATAGTTGCACAATCCTCACAAATCTAACTTGCCTCCCCAGCTAACCACAATTGCTGGTTGAGCTGTGATCAGTGTTTCTACACACTTGTGAAGCAATGGTTGCAATAAGAAACACGTCTATAGCAAGTACCGGTTCCAAGCTTAGCTGTAGATGTACATTCACGTTGTCCAAATATAGCCACTCCAAGGCATTTATTTATAAATAAAATCATACTTTATGGGCTTAAATATTGCATGCCACATCAAAAACTGTACAAAGCTAAATGCTAAACAAAGCTGCAAGTCACATGAAATAATAATTTAGATGTTTTTACAGCAGTCATGTATGCATAAGCTGTTCTCAGTAGCAATCAGGAAACGTAACTACCATTATCGCACTGTATATATTTGCATATGTGCGTGTGGTTTGAATCACTCTGACTAGTTGGTATCAACTCAGTAAAGAAAATGATACCAGAATGTGATATCTGGACACATCTAGAGCAGCAAGAAGCTTTCATGTGAGCATTTAGAAACATTTGCAGAGAAAGCGGATTTGAATCAAATGTTCTGGTAGGGGGCGGGAACTGGTGGCGCCTCATTTACAGCACGGGAAACAACAACAAAACAGCTTCTTGCATGGATTGCTTTTCTTGTATTTCACAGCCTGCTTGATCTGCGCTGAAGCTTTGGCTACGTAGTCCTCTGTTGCCCCTACATTTGCTTCTATGTTGTCCAGCATGCAGCCCTGCTGCTCCACCAGCATCGCCATCTGGAAAAAAAGGTCGTGAATGTCCCTAATGCGGCCCTCCAGCTCCAGCAGCTCCTTGTGCCTGTTCTCAATCTCGTTGAGAGCAGATCTGGCAGTCCTCCCTTCCAGCAAGAGATTATCCGAAAAGACGTTCCACTTGCCCGTCTCAATCATCTCATCTATCTGCTCCCTGGTTACCTCCTTGCCCATGATCTCTGCTTGCCTCTGGATGCGGGTTTTGCAATTCTCCCTTTGTGCCATTTCAGCCTCATTGTATTCAGACATGGCACTGTGGAAGGCGCTGGTCAAAGACACGTACTGCGAGCGCACCATGCGAGCCAAAGCTGATGTAACCCCGTGGTCTTCCTCTAGCTCCTTGCTCAGCTTCCCCATTTTTTCCAGCTTTTTATAAATGGACTCCCCTCTGGCCTTGATGTCTCGTCCCAGTGCGTTGGAGTCCCGCTTGATGCTGCTGATCCTCCTGACTGATGTGAGGAACCTGGTGTTCTGCTTCCCCAGACGTTTCACATCCATTCTGAGCAACTGGATCTCCTTCCTCATCACTTGGGCATCCTTGTAGATGCCATCCATCATGTCCTCACCCTCAAACACGATGGCGTGTTGCTCCAGAGGCTCCTCATCCTCACTGGTGAGTCTCTCGTTCTCCGTGGGCTTGTACTCCTGCTCTGCAGGCGTGAAGGCCTGCAGCTCAGTCAGTCGGTCCTTCATCTTACCTGCAAGAGTCACAGACATTTATTCACCTCTCTAATGGAATTGTGGAAAATGCACTCTTTACTCTGTGGTGAAGAACTAGATAAAAAACTAATATCAAAAATTCTAATGGCACAACTTTATTTTGCTGGCTTTGCTCCTCTTCATCTTATTTCCTGTCACATGTATACTGTTCATATTAAACATAGCAAAAGTTTCAAATAATGAGGTCAGCACATGCAAGAAAACAACCAGGCTTTGGACTGTTGTTTCTACTCTCAGCTCTATATGATGTCACTTTGTACATATATCCTTAACATAGTCATCTCAGGCACACAGCTCTCTGGCCTTGAGCACAGAAGCCCCACCCATCTGTATTCAAGCCCTCTGTTTTCAGCTAATCAGAAGAAAATTGGAGTAAAGGTCGGCGGCCATAAAGAGAGAGGACTTAAAATGACTTATTTGACACCTTAACTTAAATGTTTGAGATTATTCTGAAATGTGAATCACGCAAAGCTACACAAGTCACAGTTTTTTTAAATGTATGGAAAACCTCCAGTCACTTACGGAATGAAACTGGATATTGGATAGCAAATAAGATGGGTCACATAAATGTGACCAGCATGAGTAATAATCTACTGTTCTTTGGCAATTTCCTTTCAATATTGCACTGAAACCTCCTGTTAACAGAGAGAAGGAGGGGCTGGTATGACACCGAGTTCTTCTTTTGATATGTTATTATTAATATTAAGGCACTAATGTTAAGTCTCACTTTTAGATAACGATAACAGTTTTTGATGTACTATCCAAGGTGGCTGTAGGTCAGTGAAAAGTCCTCAAAAGCAAACTGGTGAGTTACTTCCTCAGCTGTATCACTCTCATCATCATGAGATAGAAGTTATTTTAAAAGTTCCTGTCCTTCATTCGCGGTTATTTCCTGCTAAACGAATCCATTCCTGAGGTGTACTGAGATGTAGATAATGTTAAAAATCCTCACTATAGTGAAAAAACCACATCAGAGAAGCACAAAGCATCCTCTCCCGTGATAAGGTGAGATCGGGAGGAAACAGAATAGCTCGAAAGCAATCTTTTGATACAGAAATCGACCTATATGATACAATACACCAATGTATCGATTACTGAGCCTATATCTATATAGAGAGTACAACAGAAGGTGCACACAGCCTACCTTTTTGTGTCCTCCACCGATATTAGAGAATTAAAGTCCCAAAAGCAGAAGGGGCGAGTACGGAAAGACTCATTTCCTCTTTTTGTCTCGGTTATAAATGCAAATTTCAACATGTACCAGAGTCAACTTAGAATTTTTGAAGGAGGTCTTGCATCACGTCCTATACATTACAAGTGACACGCTGACATTACACTGCCCATATACCCTGCAGCGGGTATTAATGCGGAAGATAACGCCTTTTCGCCTTTACACATTTCACTGCTTCTCGGGTTTGATTCCAGGAAGGAGGTGTAGGTCAGTCACAGTCATTTTATATGGTGTTTTTTTTATATCAAAGCGTGCGCATTTGGAATTTGCGCAATAAAGGTTTTGTGTTGTAAAAACGTTTTAGATTTATGAGTCGACCACGAATCTCAGTCATTTTCATTTTAGTTTAAATTCTTCGCTGTGAAGATAGAAAAGAATTCAAGAAGGACGAAAAAAGAAATTCATCTTAATATACTAATATAAAAACGCGAATAGAAGTTCAACATTAACCTTGAAAACGGGGGGAAAGCCTCGACATAAAACACATTTAGTGTTCAGGAACAAGTGTTTGACATAAGTGGAAAGTGCAACCCCAATATTTTTACATGTGGTTTTAATGATCAGGTCTAAGAATACAATGCTAAAAATATACAACGAGTATTAAAATGTATATTTCTGAGAGAAAGGGGAAGGGGGAGGGGGGAGTTACAACACTGGGAGTCTTGTAACCTGTAATAAGCAATTTTCTTTGGTAGTTGGGAAAGGAAAAGCTTTCATAATTGCCTTATATGTAGGGACAGAAGAAGTGCTATGGCCATTTGCTCCATTTAGTCAGCTGCAACAGTCCTGTGTTGAAAAAGTGAAAATGTATCAGATTATTTAAAAAGCTGAAGTTCTCCTAATGTAAAATTACAGATGATAAAGATTAAGTTGAAATAAAGAAGCGATAGTTACACAAGGTTTTTTCTTTTTTTAATTTTACTTAAGGAGGGCAAGTCACACAGACTTGGTATAGGCTGATATCCAGACTGCTGACACTCTCCTTTGGCTGGTATCATACAGGAGCAAAGGCTTTATCAACATTTGAACAGAAATCATTAATGGTTACAGGAGTCTTAGTCATACCGGCCTGTTAATGGCTAAACTTTTATACTTCCATCAATAAAGGCCACATTACAATTTCACATAAAATCACATAAAGTCTAAATATACCTAAAATAACAATCTGAAATCACCTAAGTTAAGGATTTAAGGTTAAATATTAACAGTTCTATGAGTCTTTACATTAGCAATTGCACTTTGCTTTTACAGATAAATGCCTTAAATAAATATTTTACTATAGATCTATTTTTAAGCACCTATACAATTCAGGCTTGCAGGAAGTGGGGCCCTTCCCAGAGAAACGGAGAGCCAGCCCATTGGTGGGTCTTGTTTTATGATGACCAGCGCAACTTGGCTTCATCACCATCAGTGTTCAAACCTTTCTATTAGTGGCGCCATCTACTGTGCTCCCATCTGTGGGTGTCTCCTGGAAGCCAGTCCGATTCATTAAAAGTTTCACCGTATTTTAGAATCAATAAAAGCTTCATAAGACCTAAATGTGATAACATGGAAAGCAGCCGCAAAACAGCTTCTTGAAGGGGTTGTTTTTATCAGATTTAGTGGCATTATCCAGATAGACCCTGCTTTCCAGAATGATCACACCAACATTTTGAACATTTTTCTGGATGTTTTCCACTCCTGTGCCCTGCTCCTCCATGAGGACAGCCACATCTAGGAACAGTTCCTGGATCCCCTCGATTCTCTTCTCCAGCTCCTGCAGCTCATGGTGCCGGCTCTCTATCTGCATTAGGGCAGACCGGGCAGATTTCCCTTGTATCTGGGTGCTGAACACAGTCAGTTCTTCACCCTCCATCATCTCCTCCAGGTCCTCCATGCTAACCTCCTTACCCACTATCTCCATCTGTCTCTGGATCTGCTTTTTACAGGCTTCCCTGTGGTCCATCTCTGTGTCATTGTAGCTGAACATCACCTCCCGCAGAGCGTTGGTCAGGCAGTGGTACTGTGTTCGAGCAATGCGCGCTGTTGGGTCCAAACTGCCGCACTGGACCTCCAGTTCACCTCTGAGGTTATTTAGCATATGCAGCCTCTGCAACACAGCTTCACCTCTGCGTTTAATATCTGCCCCGATTGCGTTGGAGTCCCGTTTTATCACAATGGAGTCTGAAGTCTTATTCAAAGCCTGATAGTTCACGTCCTTCAGATCTCTGATGTCATTTTGGATCTGCTGGATTTCCAGACGTATCAGCTGGGCCTCCATCAGGACATCATCCAGCTTATTATCTCCAGCTGTTGCTTCATGATCTGATAGGTTATCTAGCTGCACTGTACTGAAACCCTCAGTGTCAGTCTGCACCTGATGCAGGTGTCCCAGTCTGTCTCTCATGGCTGGAAGGAAACAGAAAAAAGGTAGATTTACTCATCTGGGAGAAAAGGTTTATCCGTGACTTGAAAAAAAAGCATCACACCCAATATATTTAGTGTTTAGCAACTTTTAGAGGCAATGAGCAACCTTATTCTTCATTTGTAGTCATGTTTGAGGCCAGTCTTCAGCTTCTAAGGGAGGTATTTGGCTCTTTGGCTGCTAAAGTTGAAATTAAACTATGTTGAACAGCTAGGTGTGTGTCTGTGTGTGAGAGAGAGCATATTTGTTTGTCGTTCTTTTCAGAAAAAAGCAGTCTGCAGCAGTTCAAAATGATGTGAAGTGAGTGTCTTAAAGTGAAAAAAACTCTCAGCGTTATGAAGCTGAGGAGATTATTATCATCTGTGGGTTTGTGAGTACGTGCAGTGCGTTGTGTAGATTAAAAATAAATAAACAGTAAATAAACAGTAAGCTTTGCAGCTGCTTTTAGTTTTTTTTGTTTTTTTTTACACAGTGAATGAATAAAAACATTTCAAATTGAAATTAAAGGAAATATTTACTCCTCAAACTTGGTTTAATTGATCACAACTAAACATCTTACTGCTGAACCGACCGCCACTGCCTGACCTTTTTACCCCGAACTGGCCAAACTGTAACATCCCTGCTGAAGACATAAATGCTTCCTCTTTTACAAGCTAAGAAGAAAAATGCAATTAAAAAAACAGAAAAACACCAAGAGAAAGCTGTTTCCCAGCTATTGACTGTAAAGCTTTTATTCTGGTAAGCTCATCTTACAAAATAAAACACAAAGGTTTTGTAATCACTGCATAGCACCGTGGCACATTTTCTACGTCTCCAGTATCGAGTAATCTTAGATGAATTCTCCTGATCCACTAGGACGTGTAGTCTGTCAAAGACTTGCCAAACAAGTTCTCAAACAGAGAAGCTGTTGGATTTTTTTGTTAGTGGTAAAACTTTGAATTAAAGTGTTTTAAGCTTTGGTGACGGTTTAGCTCCCAAGCAGATCAAGTAAACATGAGCCTCAAGGCTGAATGCAGCAGCCCAGGTTTGATTTGGACTTGAGGAACTTTAACACTCTCATTTCCTACTTTCCTGAAAAGCCCCACCCCCAAAAACAAAAATAATAATATTAAAAATTATTTTAAGCTTAACTCAACAAAAACAACAGAAGACAAGCAAATCATGTTACTGATCACCGTCATACAAAGCAGACATGAACTCAGTCACAAGGAAGTCTGGTTGGATTTAAATGATTTTTACAATAGATAATACATATTTTACATTATTGAAACACATAATCTATTATTCTGAGCACTGAAAAAGCCTTATTGGGATTTGAATAATTTCTGTAAACATTAACAGTGTAAAGTACATGGACATAAGTGTATGATTTTGCCAGTACTGGCCCTTTTCTTTGATGATGATTCATCAGGAAAAATTCTCCCTTTCTATCAGATGCAGTATAAACTCACTAACAGTTTAATATCTTGTAGCATGATGCTGTGCTGACAACATTTGCACCCCTGAGCAAACCTAAAGAATATAAAACCTATGAAGCTATGATTAATTATTATATCTTACTTGTATTGTTCCTAGTTAGCCGTAGATGAATTTCAGATACTTCCTTGTCCTCTGTAGTTAAAGGTGATAATGAAAATGGGAGTTCAGTCCAGTTAGTAGAGTGACGGCTGCTTTAAGAGCAAGTGATTTTTTTTAAAACTGTTAACCATCATCTCTGATAGACCTGCTTATGAGGAAAGGTTTTTAAAAACAAAACTTTCTGCATTCCTCTCGTGTCACGTAGAGACGTGAGGTGACGTACAGTAGGACAAAGCCATACTTGTCAATGATTTAACATATAGATGAAACACCCGTGCTTACATTTCACCTCTATTATCATTACCTTTACCGCACTGCTTTTTTTTAAAAAAAAAAAATAGCGTTCTCGGGTGTTGTTTTCTGTCAACAGAAATGGCAATGAAGGGGGTAAATGGCTGTGCTGAGGCCTTGACAAAGCACATATAAGATAACATCAGGGATAGAGGTCACTGACTTTGGACACACAACATGTTAAAAAAAATAAAGAGGAAGTATTTGAGATAGCTTATCTTCCAGAGGGGTGGGACCAAAATGTTCTTATATGATAAAAACTCAAATCTAAAAGAAAAAGAAGAAGAAGAAGACAAGAAAGACTGTCTTCTTTAGTTAATACTTCCTTTCCTGTTTCATGAAACACAATCTAAGTGTGAAGCCTCCAACTATCAAGTGATTTTCAGTCATGCAACCAGAAAAAGAAACTCAAGCTGTGTAGATCATTCGGTGCATAGGCTGCATGTACATGAGCAGTAATTTCCATCGGCCTACTGAGTTTCTGAGTCACTGGGATGTTTCTCATGGGGGATTTTTTTTGAAGGCCAACGTGTGCCCTATAGCTGTATAAGCATAACTGACACTTTACTCTTAAGACAAAAGCATAAATGAAACCATGTGAAGTTAAAAATTCCCCACTAAACCACAACCAGCAGTAGTGTTCTCTTTCACCGTTTCTGTTTTTAGCACATTTCTCACTCGCCTTCTTAAGACCTGGTGTCATGGGCTAATGGAGAGAGGACACAAATGTAGTACATAAAGAGAAATTGGGTATTGACTAAAAAAAAGGAATAAAAGCAAGCTAAACAAAGGGCAAAAAGATTACCCTAACACAGCACAGGAAGGACAATTAAAGAAAGACAAGGAGAAAGAGGAAGACTGGACTATATATAGACTGTGGACTAAATGGGGAATAAGAGACAAAAGAGGAAAAAGACACAGGTGAAACACAATCATAACATCCTTTATTTCACAAAAGGGGAAGGAAAATTAAAAAGCAAACTGTTAAATTTAAGCAGTAGACAGACACATTACTCGCACTAAACATGATAACAGAGAGGGTAGAAGAATATAGAGAGGAAACATAGACAAGGGAAACACTGTGGGAACTAAAAACCCCAAAAGAAGAACTTCCAAAAACCACACAGGAAACAGAACTCAAATTTAAAAAAAGCTAAAGCTCAACATCATTAGAATGATAAAGACGTCAAAAGAAGGAATCCAGAATTAAACCTTCACACAAAATCCTAGAAAATGCTGAAAGACGAAGAAACTTGGTTCATTTTTTGTGGTCCATGACTAGAAAAAAATTCAAACACATGCATTTGTTGGTCAATTGTCTGTTCAAATCACAACAAAGCAAAAGACCAAAAGATCGACCACTAGATGGCAACAAAAATAGATCGTTCAGTCAGAACACCTCAAATTAGAACCTGAACTTTGTTTTTCTAGTTTAACTGTCACCTACGACTTTGAGTAACGGAAATATTGACCACTTTATTTCATTTATCTCTATACAAGAGTGAAAGGGAAGTTTTACAAGATGATAGTGAGACCTGCTGTGATGTATGGTTTGTGACGGTGGCACCAACAAAAAGACAGAAGGTGGAGCTGGAGGTGGAGGCGGCAGAGCTGAAGACAGACCAGGATAGACAGGATTAGAAAGGAGTGCATCAGAGGGATGGCTCAGGAAACAAAGTTAGGGAAGCATGCAGCATCTATCTGGGCAGTGCAGAGAGCTATTTTCAATATATCAGATCAAATAAGTTCACAGTCAACAAGTGTAAAAATGATCCGATATTTCATGAAGAGCCAAAAAAGTAAAAAAAAATAACACATAAAAAATCAAGTAAAACAAAGATTATATAAAACTTTAATGAAAAAGCCCCAGAATGCTTGGGATTTAGTGGTTCTGCTAGTGGTTTTGCTGGCATGGTTATGCTCAGTTTGTCCAGTTAGAGGGAAGGGGTGATCTATTAAGCACTACCTCTTCTGCTCACTCACTTCAATCTTCTTCTTCTATCCAGCTTGCTGTGCCTTCTTTCTGCCACACCATCATGTGAAGCAGACCTTAGGAAGCTGCTCTGCTCCCAGGCTGTGGAACTGTCAGCCCCCAGATATAAGAAACATTTGTTCTCTCCCCCCAGTTTAAATCAACTCAACTCTGTTCAAATCTGCATATTCGCTGTGAATTTATTGTTTGTTTATTTTATCTTGTGCTTTTTGCTTTTATTGTTCTTCATTGTCATTCTTCTATTATGTGTTTTATTCTATTTTTAAGTGTCCTTGGGTGTCTTGAAAGGTGCTTTTAAATAAAATTTATTATTATTATGAAAATTTTTCTGAAATTGTATTATTTATCGTAAGAATAACAGTCTCTTCAGCAGTGTTATGGAGACTTGGAGAGCCAGTGCCAAGAAGCTGTTCTGGTGGTACACCACCTAAGTAAGACAACTTATGATTTTTTTTCCTTTAATCTGTCACCTGTGCTTTTTTGTGACATTTTTCTGGCCCGCTTTACTCCCCCTTTAACCATCACAGAACCCCTGGAATAAATCCTGAGACCCACTGGCTGCTCACACATCCGGAGGGATCTCAAGGTAGAGCCTCTGATCTTGCATCTTAAAAAGAGCCACTTGAGGTGGTTTGGATGCCTCCTGGAGGCCTTCCTTTGGAGGTGCTCCAGGCAAGCCCACCTGGGAAGAGAATCTTGTCTAGCTTGGGAATACCTTGGGAACCCCCTGGAAAAGGAATAACGTATTGACTTTTTAAAAAAATGTTTTTTCTGCATAACAATAAGTTCTTTTTTTGTATCTTGTGTTTTCACCCCATAATGAAACACATTTCTTCTTACATTGTACTGCTTTGGATCTCTTGCCTTGAGAGATGTCTAATACTGAATGTGATACTAATGGCACTTAACTTGGGGGTGCTCAAAGCTAAAAAAATAAAAATAAAAAAAAAATTAAAAAAGATCTGAAAGCCCCAGCTGCAATATCTCTTTCTAGAAATGTTGAGGGCAGTTTCATGTAGGAACTACTTTTATTTCTATTGAAACTCTTGCCAAGTCACCATGCAAAGGGAAGAGTCCACCTGCGCCTGAGGACACGCTTGTGTTGGTGACACTGTGGTGTAAACAGTGATGGCTGAGCTGCACGATTCTTTTGGTTCAAGTGAGAATGATGTACACCAAAGGAAAAACATATCAATTAGAGGTGAACTTCTGCCGGAGATTCACTTTTGCCACATTGTCTGTGCAACATGTTGAAGTATTTATTTTATCCAGCAGATGTCAGTGATAAAACAATCAGGTCTCAGGGCCACAGATACAACAGTACTTTAATCTGCTCCAGCAAAGCTCATTAAGTTTCCAAAAAACAAAAACAAAAACAAACAAACACATACACACAACCAGCACGAGGCGAGCAATAAACTAAAGACTAAGCTTTATACCTCTCCAAGTCATATGTAAACTAATGCAGCTTACATAATTGTTTTAACAAATTTCTGTTATTACCTTTTGAGACAGATGATGATATTAAGAAACATTACATAAGATTAAAAAGCATGCGTATTAGACTTATGGATCTTTATTTTTGTGGACAGTTTTTATTTTTAGATATTTTCCTGCAGATGTTCGGGCTTTTTATAGATTGCAGTGTCTTTGACTTATTTCCAGCACCAGACGCAGCTAAAAAAAAATAATAAAAATAAATAAAAAAGGGGGGGGGGGGGGGGGGGGGGAGAAAATACAAATTGAAAGTTCCAGTTCAATTTATGTAATCTGTTTTTTCAGTCAGCTGGTTCTAATTTGAGCAGCTACTAATCAATAAACCATGTTGCATGAGATTCGCATGTACATTTCCCTGGTCACAAGTTGTGATCTGGGCATGTGATCAGCAAACTAACTCTTAACATCAGACTCTAACTTTGACACTCTCTGCCCTGTTTCTCAAAGGTCCAGACCTAACCGGCTCAGTTAAAGAAACACTGGGAAACTGTTCATTGTGAACTAGCCAAGACTTCTTATTCTTAATGAAAAGCTGTAAATCTGCTAAACTCAATGACAAAGGTCTACTTTGTGCACTCGGACAGTTGAACAAACCAATATTCTCTTAGGCACCACTGTAACACTGTAACACTTTGCCACATTTCTCTGCAAATTTCCTTCTTTTTTTTAACCTACAGAGCGTTTTGTTACATAACGGGATCGCAATGTAATGGGAAAGATCATAAAAAAGGTGCCTTCTAAATTCTAGGTTTTAGTGATAAGATTCAGTAACTAGAACTGTCTTAAAATATATCTGAAATTCCTATTTAAAGTACAAAATTGGTGTCAAATTAATCAAATATTTACGTAACTGTGATAAGATGATAATCTCTGTAGAACAACATGCTTAATGCAATATATTACAGTAGCTTTCTGTGTGTGTTTTCCCCAAAAGCAAGCTGCAGCCATGTTTATAGTATAGTGATCTACAGTTAATCACATTTTCTGCATTTCTGCAACATATACAGTGCAACTGTGCAGTGCAAAGATAAAAAACAACAACAACAACAACAAAAATAGCTGTGTTAAAGCTTCTTTTTTTTTATAGAGCAATACATTTCATTCAGACATAAAAATTGAGTCATCTGTTAGGTCTGAATTTTATACATAGTCCTTTATGATACCACAAAACGCACAGGTAGAAGAGGACATGTACACACATGGAAGCTGACTCACTGAGACCCCCTACACTTTTATTACATTATGCAGCATTAGGCCTCAACAGTTAGGCTGCTGTAATCAGTGGAGAAAACATCAGCTGTTTTCACTTAGCCGAAGTTGTGACTCTAATTAAGTGAGCTTATTAACTTTGTACTAAGGTTCACATAACAGCACCAGTGTCTCAAAGCGTCTGATCAAATCAACATGAATGCCTGTCATGGGTTTGCAGAAGTTTCTCTGCTCTAAGCTTTCCCAAGGTCTCATTTTATCCACCTTGGTGACATATCATACTGCTTTTTCACTGAGGTGAAGAGAGGACATCACTGCTTCTATTACAATATGAAGCAAAATTAGTGCACGTATTTAATGCCTTTTAGGTTTAGAAGTTTAAAGGAATTTTTTTTAAACAAATAGAGCATATGTTTAATAATCAGTATATAGTACTCTTTCACTATAAGAAGCTTTGCAAGAGGAAAATTCTCACTTCATTGTTGTGAATGAAGATATTTTCTTTCCAAATTGATACAAATTTAATAAAAAATAAAATTGGATCTGGTCAAAAAAAAAACAAAACATAGACACAAATGATGGGATTTTCCTAAAATAATCAGCTAGTGACAAAAACAATGATTTATGATACCACATCATAATAAGAAATTATGAAAGGAAAGTTCTAAAGAAAATGTAAAAACATTAGAGAAACAATTATCAACTGTAAATACTGAAGATGGATTGTTTTGCTGAAGTTATCTTGAAACTGGTGGACAACTATGCAGCTGGGACTGTTTGCCAACAGCAGTGTTAAACCAGGTCTTCTGTCCAGCGTGGGCAGTAACAAAGGTCAGTCCACAACAAATAATAGCAGAGAGATGCAGTGTCCAGTAGGCCAATCAGACCAATCAGTCGGGTCCTAATTCTTTTTCAGAAGAGCATTAACAAGTTTAATCTTTTTATGAAAGTTAAAATGTGGGGTAAACAGGGGAGGGTTTTTTTCTTCCTATCTCCAGCATTGGCTGAGTTTATATGCAGACTAATCTGTTTAAAGTCCCACAACAATAAAACCTCACCTCAGTCAAAATAAGCAAACCGTTTAGAGCTGCAATATATTATTTCATGCACTTGTTATAGGTGTAAGTGACTCAGCTGGTGGCTCATTCCCCTTTAGCATGCTCTGTGTCTTGAAATCCATTTTTGCATTAGCTAATGATTTTCATCTTGTCTTATGTCTGCAGTTTCTGGCAGAAACAATTATACCTATTATAACATGCCTCAGTGTTCCAACCAGACAACCTGGAGGAGGTAGCTGGGGAGAGGAATAATGGATGGATGGATGGATGGATGCTGTAGTGGACTTACAAGCATGTTTTGTTTTGAGTGAGCAATGCTGCATCTCCAACAAGAGCTGCTCAGTGAACACATACACTGCAGGTTGGTGAGAAAATAAATTGAAATCCTGAATGAGTGGAGTGACTTTACAGTCAGTGTATAACAAAGGCTACTAAAGCTTTTCTGAAGACCTTCCTATATACATTCACCAAACACTTTATTAGGCACAGCTTGCTAACATTAGGTTAGACTTGCTTTTGCCTTCAGAAAGGCTTTAAGTCTTTGTGGCACAAAATCAACAAGATGATAGCATCACACAGTTGCTGCAATCTTACATCCTTGATGCAATCTTACAACATCCCAAAGCTGCTCTATTGGATTGCGATCTGGTGACTGTGGAGGCCACTTAAGTGCACTGAACTCAGTGTCACATTCAAAAAAGCAGCTTTTGGTGATCTGAGTGTTGTGACATGGTGTGTTATCCAGCAGGAATTAGCTCTCTGAAGATGGGTACACTGTGGTCATAAAGGGATGGACATAATCTGCAACAATATTTAGGTAGACTGTGGTGTTTAAACAGTCCTCATTTGGTACTAAGGGGCCCAAAGTGTGCCCAGAAAATGAACCCCACATCATTATAGTCTGAAATGTTGACACAAAATAGGATGAATCTATCCTGTTCTAGGGTGACAAGAGTGGCACCTGGTGTGGTCTTCTGCTGCTGTAGACCATCTCCTTCAGGGTTTGCTGTGATTCCGAGATGCTCTTCTGGATACCTTGGGTGTTACGACTGGTTATTTGAGGTTATTTTACAGTTGCCTTTCTATCAGCTTAAAGCAGTCTGTCCAGTCTTCTCTGACATCTGCTATCAACAAGGCATTTTCCCCAAGAGAACTGCTGCTCATTGAATAGTTTCTCTTTTTCATTTAAATCACATTTGTCCTTTTTCTGATGCCCAGTTTGAACTACAGCAGGTCATCGTGACCATGTCTACATGCCTAAATACACGGAGTTGGTGCTATGTGATTGGCTGCTTAGATATTTACAGGTGTTCCTAAGAAAGTGAGCAGTGATTAGGATGTGTTTTATTTATAGTTGGCTAAAATTCTGAGTTTGGCCTTTGTCATTACTTTGGCATCTAAGTAAAAAATTGCCATGACCATCATAAAGCATATGTGTAATATGCCCCCCCCCCCCCCCCCCCCCCCCGCCAAAAAAACAATCTACCACATTGCCACAATATGGCATTATCATGTAAGCCCAAACACTGCAGTGCTAGTGCTCATAAAAGAAGTTTGAGCAAAATGCTTTAATGAAAGAAATGCAGCTTAACAGATAAACACATTATTAATTTATCTTTTATTTTTTCACAGTCAGAAGTTAGACTGCAAGGGGTCAAGCTTTTGAAGCAGTCTTTTCTAAAATGAATCTTGTATTTTAGACAGACTGTTGTGTGTTTGTCTGCCCTGCTCATGATATTCTGCCCACACGCCTCAGTTTAAACACCAAATCGAATTAAGTCTGTTTTGCTCAAGAGGTACATTTGACCAGTCGGCTGATTTTCATTTTCAAGAAAACTTTTTTGCCAGCTTTAAAATATTTGATCATTTCCATAAGCTCTATGCTGTTATGAAATATTGTTTGTGTTGGACTGGTAACAGATCAGCTGATCAACACTAAATACCAAAAAAGAAACCCTCAGAGGTTAAGGGCGTAATGGCAGTCCTGACACTATGCCTTACTGCAAGCATATCCCACGTGATGCCTCCTGATGTCTTATGCATCAAGCTTTCTGTTACTCTAGGCAGGGACATTAAATCAACCAGTTATTCCATAAAATTTACCCATAGAAAACATTACGCAGTGCTTGAATTTTACACATTGGTTAAAACAGTATCTGCATGTCTGATTGTTGTCCTAAAACCTTGTTCCCTTTGAACATCAGACGCTTCATTACCAGCATGCTGATGCATTTTTATTCACCAATTTGCATCGTCTTGGTATCAATATATGTTATATGTCTTTAGTTATGTAAAGGAAAACATGAAAATGAGGCAAAGGGTAACTTTCAACATGTCTGAGAATATACATCACTAGACACTTTATTAGATACACCTTAATACTGTGTTGGACCCCCCTTTGCCTTCAGAATTGCCTTCGTTTTTAATAGCACAGATTCAACAAGGTGCTGGAAACACTGCACAGAGATTTTGGTCCATATTCACGTGATAGCATCGCACAGTTGGTGTAGATTTGTCAGATGCACATCTATGATCTGCTGTTCCACCACGTCCACAAGATATACAACTACTCTGAGATCTCGTTACGTTGGAGGGTATTTGAGCAAAGCAATTGAGTACATGTTAAAGAAACCAGTTTGAGATGATGAGATCTTTGTGGCATGATGCATTTTTCTGTTGGAACCAGCCATCAGAAGATGTCACCCTGTGGTCATGAAGGGATGGAGATAATGACAAAGTGTGTCAGAATATATCCCCAACACCACTGAACAACCAGAAGAACCTTGAACAACTTATTCAAGGCAGAATGGGTCCATTCTTTAATGTTGTTTACAACAAATTTTGACTCTGCTCATCAGTTAAGATATTTTTCCAATCTTCTAGAGTCCAATTTTGGTGCACCTATAGGAATTATACCCTCAGCTTCCTGTTCTGAGATGACAGGAGTGGGGCTGTAGCCTATCTGCCTCAACACTCGACATTTTGTGCATTCAGAGATGCTCTTATGCATACTATAGTTGTAATGAGTGGTTATTTGTCTCCCTATCAGTCCTTCTTCTCTGACCTATAGCATCAACAAGGCATTTTCACTCAGAGAACTGACATTCACTGGATATTTTCTATTTTTAGAACATTCTCTTTAAACCCTCAAGATAGTTGTACAGGAAAATCTGAGCAGATCAGCAGTTTCTGAAATATTCAGACTATCCAATTAGCACCAAGAAACACGCCACATTCAGATTTGCTTAAAACACCTTTCTTCCCCCATTTTGATGCTTCAGCAGGTCATCTTGATCAGGCCTACATCGATTGGCTGATAAATATTTCATTTTACAAGCAATTAACATGTGTTCCTAATAAAGTGGCTGGTGAGTGTAACGTATGCCATGTGGAGTGAACAGTAATTAACCTCAATATGAAAGCACTTTTAAAGTAGATTTGCTTTTCTATGGCTTTTTGTTTTGTTTTTTGGAGAAATGTCGTATAATTGTTGAACGATTTGTCCATGCAGTCTTTAAAGTGGGGAACTCTACTCAATTTTACTGTTTTGAAGATTCTGACTTAATAACAGTAATAATGGGTTAAAGTTTTAATATCTAGTCATGTTAATAATCATGTTAATATGTTTGGGTTTTTTTAGCATTAGCATGCAGCATTTTGTATATACTGTGTTTATATAAGGCTGGCAATTTGCTATTTAAATGTCCTCTTCTTTCCATTCTCTAAAAGATGTTTTAGTAGTACAGCTGCCCATTTTAATGTTATTAAATAAGTTATTAAGACATACATTTGTTTTCCCCAGAACACTTCCCACTTATTATAAATTAATTTTAAAAATGTTATACATAAAGAGGATTGTTCTAATGATAAGGATGTAGGATTTAACATGCTGTCCAAAAACTGGACAAAAGCATCTCCATAGAAGTATTTGCAGGGCAGCTGATGTAATGGCAACTTTATCAACAGGCAGTTCAAGAGGTTGTGACATTTTCCCCAGACACTGACCCACAATGTCCAGCCGCAACTTCATAAACCACTTTTGACTCTCATGGGCCTATATGACATTTGTTATAATGAAACCTGTCTGCTTATTTGTCAGACTGAATGTGCCCTACAGTGACTTAGAGAGGTTTTTGATACATAAAATGATCGCAAAATTTGGTGATCAACATGTATTCTTTTCATTGTACAGGTTATTTTACTCAGTTAGGCAAGTGCTTTACAAAGGGCTGCGCCTATTAAGTAATTGGAGGGATGCTATAACTATTATATATATAATAGCCAGCCAGTAGTTAATTTTAACTATTTTTAATTGTTAACCATTTCTTTAAAGATTTAAATAGTTTAAAAAAAAAAAAAAAAGAACATTCATGGTTTCAAAATTCTTAGGTTTTGTTTTTTGTTTTGTTTTTTATAATAAAACTAGTTATAAAATCCACTTTCCGAATAGCCAAAGTGTTAAGCAGCAACAGACTTTCTTATTTAATGCGGCATGCATTTGCAGCATCTGTTTCCGATGAAAATATCCTTTAAACCTTTAACATAGCCACTCGTTGTTCAGTGCATCAGCGGGCTAGTGCATCCTCACCAGTGCAGGTTTATGCTTGTTGCTGGGACATTCTCTTCAGTAATCTGAGAGCAGGCTGTTTTCTCTGCAGTTCTTTTTTTTTTCAATGCAGAGAGAGGCGGGCCGAGCCGGGCCGGGTCAGCTGGCTCATATGGCTTCATGTGATTCTGCAGGGAGGTGTTAATCTAAGAGGAAAGAGTTTTCCAGCATCCAGACTACACCATTTGAGAGCTGACCGCCTCCTGTGGCTCAGCTGAGCTGCCGGCCTGTTTTTCTTGTGGGATATCCGTTTCACTTGTGTGGCTCATTCCGGATAGCGACGCGCTGCAGTTCAGATAATGGGAGACACTCAGTCTGCGCAACGTGCGGGCAAGAAGGATGCAGAGGAGGAGGAGGAGAGCGCAAAAGTGAATGATGTTCAAACTGTGCAGGATACTGAAGACAAGGTAACATATCCCAAGAGCCCCAAATTCTTCCTTTATGGCTGTATTAACTTTGCAACAATGATTTAGCCTGTCCTCTTTACCAATCAGTGGTTTTCATTTGATTCATTATGGTGGCAGAGAACAAACAGTCGGCGCTTTGAAAGATGAAAAAATGCTGAGGGTGGATTTTGTTGTTGTTGTCGGGACGGTGCACACGCTGCATGCCAACACATCAATTAACGTCAGAATAAAAGGAAAAGTCCTTGTCCCTTCAAAGTGGATGAGTGCATCCAGCCATACTGGGACACTGGCGAGTAATGTGATTATTTTTTTAAGCTTTTCTGTAACAGGAAGCATTATTGATTGATATATATATATATATTGTGCTGGGTGCACAACAGCCTAGTGTAATTTCTCCTTAGACATAAAGACAAAGAAAATAAAAGGGGAAAAAAGTCTTATATGTGATGCATTTCAAATGTATATGTCCCACATTGACTGAAACTCTTTTTGGCCCCATTTTCCTTATAAAGCAAGATTTGCAAAATGTGAAAAAGAATAATAATAGTAAATCATAGCCTGAGTCTTACAACACAAAACTTAAACCATTTACTGTAAAAGTTGTTGTTGTTGTTGTTTTTTTTTTAAGTTGTTAAATGTATTGTGTGCAGTGCCTCATGTTGAAATTGTGAGTAAATTTAATGGCCCTTGACTGCTGGCTTTTGGCTCTTGAGGCTACCTGATAACTTACATCGTATTACTCTTCTGAATACTCATTTTTTACGATTTCATTGATGGCGCAGAGGTTTTCATTTACTGTAGATGAAAGAGGAAACAGCATGGAGGAATGATGACCTTTCATTCTTGGAGTGAACCAAATAAAGCCCATGGGAGAGATGGAATTTCCCTCCTGCTGGACTAAGCAGAAAACAACATTGATTATTAGTGTACAACATTATAACAGCTCATGCTGATGAGGATGTCAATTAGTACTGTCCTGTAAGAATCAGTAGAGAAATTGATGCTTTTTATTGCCGATGTTGTGTTGATTTGATGATATATTCGACCATGCTGAATGTTATTACGGTGGAGACATGACACTGCTGTAAGAAATCATGTGCTTAAGCTTGGAAGTGGGGTGTTAAAAGAAAGAAAAAACATTAATCCCAATAAGCTGTATTTAAATTGTGCTAATGGGAAAATATCTACTGATGATTATTATGGCCTTTAACTATCTAAAACTAGGTTGTTTTGCCTTCTGTTGCTATCATTTTCGGGCTCTTGGAGAGCTCGGATAGTCAGTTTAAATTCAGTTTAAATTAGATAAAACACTTAAAATAAGGCAACATTATGAGTAAACATGAGTACATGAGTAAAAATATAAGCAAAACTCTGTACATCTAATAAATTGGTTTAAAAAGTTGAAAAAAAGCTTAACTTGGAAATAATATCACCGTCTGATGCGTTTACAGTTGTTTATTTAGGTTTCTTCTGCACACTATTGGGTACAGCTAAGTTTCTTATTTCCTAAACCCTGCTCAGACATTTGCAACTAATCTGACTCATGGATTTAGGATTGGAAAAATTAGGAGCGTTAACTCTAAGGCTGCCACAGAACCTAGCCAATAGTAACTGGTCTATACTGTTTCTATAGGTCTTTGGCATCCCTGTTAATTTCAGATGGAAATTCTTCAGAGGTTCAAGCTAGACTTAAATTTTTTTCATGCCACCACACATGAGCAGAGATTTATTGTACATTCAGTTTTGTGCTTTTTTTCAGCCTCTCAAAACCAATGGGCAAATCTCTGAGATAAATGGAAAAGCAGACGGCTCTATAGCAGCACTCAATGGTCACTGCAAAGACGAGATTTCTGCAGAGGGTGGGTATTCATAATTTGTGTATTTCTGCCAGCATGGTTTCAATAGAAGCAAGAGTTGTTGGGTTCTAGGTGAAAGAATCTGTTAGCACACTGGGCCAATTTTGTTGCAACTTCTTGCCATCAAAAGTATTTTAATGATTAATTTTATTGTTGGTTTAACTATCCTTTCCCCAGACAAAGATGTTGCAAAGACAGAAAAGTCCCCTGAAGAAGAAAAAACTCCAGTGGAAAGTGTTGACATCAATGCAAAGACATCACCAGAAGAAGCTGATGCAAATGAAGTTGAAAAAGTAGAAATTATCGAAATGGAAGAGAAGCAGAATGACATCAATGAAAGTTTTAGAAATTTTTTCAGCAACATTGGTTTGAAATTGACAGTTAAAAAAGGCTCTGGTGAAAAGGCTGAAACAGATGTGCCTGAGGAAGTACCAAACATACCAGACAAGGTCAAAGACAATGCACAAGAGGTCAAAAGTGAAAATGAGGAACAGAGTGTGGATCTAAACACAGCACAGGAAGCAAATGAATATGATTCAACAACATGTCCCAGTCTGACAGATGGTACATCAGAGAATATTCCAGAAAATGCAGACATAAAGAAAACAGAAACCAAAGTGGAAGCTGAGCATGATAATGATGATGCAAGAACAACTTCACCTGCTGTAAATGAAGATGGACACCAGGATACCACACAGGAACTACATCCAGCATCACCAATGATTACTGAAGAAAAGGTGGTTGAGTCTCCATTAAAAAGGTTTTTTACCACAGGAATCTTTTCTAGTCTACGGAAGAAAAAGAAACTTGCAGAAGATGAGGTGACCGAGAAAGAACTGGTGGATATGGGGGAAAACGAGATTGCCGAAATAGCAGAGCAAGCAGTGGAAGAACAGGATAAGGAGGAGATTACTCTTGATACTGAGGCAGCTACAACTGAGAAAGGACTTGGAGAAGCTAAGATCGTGCCTGCAGTAACCACTCAGGATGATGTTAAACCACCTTCCATGGATAGATCAGATGGTGAGGGTGAAATACTAAACTCTCAAGAAAAAGAAAAAGTTCAGGCGAGTCCCCTGAAGAAGCTAATGTCAGGCTCTAGTTTCAGGAGTCTTTCCAAAAAGCAGAAAGCAAAGAAATCAAGTGACACAAAGATCTCTGACTCGCAAGAACAAGTCTGTGATCAGCTGCTGTCTTCAACAGAGTCAGCTGAAAATCAGAAAGAAGAAAATCCTGCACAACCCTCTGCACCGGCAGCAGAAGAGGACAGTGCATGGGCAGCCTTCAAAAAACTTCTGACTCCAAAAAAACGAATCAAGACGCCTTCATTGAGCAATGAACAGGCACAAACCTCAGGTTCAGCAGATGAGGAAAAACCAAGTGAAGGTGAGCAAATATCAGATTCCAGCACAGAAGAAGGAAAAAAAAGGAAAGACTCATCTGTGTCATGGGAAGCTGTTTTGTGTGGATCTGGAAGGAGAAAAAGCCGAAAATCATCAGACTCAGAAGAAGAAACACCCCCAAATAGCAAGCAAGACAGTGGACTTAAACAAGGTGCAGAATCACGACTAGAGAGATCTAATGAGGCCCAAGAAATTAAAGAAGGAAGTCCTCCAGAGAGTGATGGGGAGTCAACATGGAAATCATTTAAAAAACTTGTCACCCCCAAAACAAAAGCCAAGGATCTGGATGAAAGCAAAGATATCCATCCTTCTGACAATGAAGTTACTCAAGCTGAGTCCACGTTTTCAATTAAGAATCTCATACCTGGAAGAAAAAAGAGAAAGCCTGCTGAAACGCTAGAACAAGTATCTTTAGATGAAGCTGACAAGGAAGCTTCGGGTGATGAAGACTCTGAGACTCCAGCTGTGATTCCGCTGTCAGAGTTTGCAGATGAAATGGGAGAAACCAAGGCAGATGTAGAAAGTTACGTACCAGAAGTAACAGACAATGAAGTCCAGCAGGACTCCACTCCACCTTGTGATAGTCTTCCACTCGAAACACAAACGGTCCAAGACAATGAGGAAGCTTTAGAAAATGAGGTTCCTAAAACACTGGCTACACCTGCTCCAGTTGAAGAACCAGATGACCTTACAGAATCAATCAGTAAACACCAACAACTCAGTGATATTCCAGAGGAGGGAGTACTTACAGAGACCATGGCCACTCCGGCTTCAGGCATTGAGGAAGCAGCAAGAGATGACACTATAGCAGAGGACCTGGTAGAGATCACATCTGAAGCCATAACAGCTCCAGAGCCTGTTGATGTTACTGTGACAGATGAAACTGAGATGATCTCTGCAGTTTCCCAGTTATCAGACTCTTCAAAAACATCTGGTAACACAACACCTGTCCCAGCTGAATACAGTGTCAACAACACAGAGTTGTTGCTAGAACAAGTTGCTGAAACCATCTCTGTAAGCACGCATGTAGTCCCAGTGACTTTAGAGGAGCCAAGTTCAGAAAGAATAGTTAGTTCTGTCTCGCCTCAATTACTTGAAACATTTGAAAAAGAACAGCCGAAAATCCTGGAAATACACAAAGGATCAGATGAAACAGTGGTAAACGCAGAGCTAAACGCTGAACCAATTGATGCAATTAATGAACTTGAGGCAACAGCCCAAACAGAGAGCATACCTGATGTTAACAAAGCTGTTTTAACAGAGATTGTATCTGAGATTGTATCTGAGGAGATTGACAATGCAGAAGTCACCGAAGATGAAGTTCATGAGGTCAGTGTTACACAGGTGCAAGAAAGCATTAAAGAATTAGAAGTCACTGATGACAGCCAACATGTGCCAGAATGCATTTCTGAAGAAAAGGAAGAGTTACCTCAGGAGACATTACCTGAAGGTGATGAAGTTGCCCCAGATAAAGGTTCTCTAGTTGTGGCAGATCAAGTAGAAGAAGATACCTCAAAAACTGAGACTCAAGAAGCAGAGTCAGCTCTTTTTGTGGCTGATGAAATTAAAGATGGAAGCATCGAGCAGGAAGCCCAAAGTTCGTGCTCCATGGGGGATCAGATCAATCAAAATATTACTGAGCAAAGTCAAATTGAAGCTGAACCTTCTGTGGTGGTGGATGAGTTGGAAGCACTGGCGAATGTAGAAAAAGATGTAAAAGCCTCAGAAGAGGATACTGTTCAGTCACTTGAAGACGAAGCACCACACTTAGATGACATACCACCAACAGAAATAGTTACAGACGATTCCAAGCAGACAGAGCATCTTGCTGAAGTGACTGTTGAGTCAGAAGACAAACAAACACAGGCTGAAGCTCCTAAAACAGAGGATGACGAAGTGAAAGATGTAGTGGAAGTTGAGCAAAAAGCCACAGCAACTGCAGAAGAGGATAAAGTTCAATCACCTGAAGAAGAAGCACCGGCCTCAGAAGATGTTCCACCAGCAGAAAGTATAGATGAATCCAAACCGATAGGAGAGCATCTCACTGAAGGTGAAGTTTCCATTGAGCCAGAAACTAAAGAGACACAGTCTGAAGTTTTTGAAGTTACAGAAGTGCCAGAAGGTATTCAAGCCACAGCATTACAATCAGAAGAGGATAGTATTCAAGAAGAAATACAGCCCTCACAGGACATTCAAACTGCTGAACCAGTAACAGATGAATCCAAACAGACATCAGAGCATCTCACTCAAGTTGAAGTTTCTAATGAGCCAGAAACTAAAGAGCCACAGCCTGAAGTTTCTGAAGTTACAGAGGTGCCAGAAGATGTTCAAGCCATAACATTACAATCAGAAGAGGATAGTATTCAAGAAGAAACACAGCCCTCACAGGACATTCAGGCTGCTGAACTAATAACAGATGAATCCAAAAATACAGGAGAGCATCTCACTCAAATTGAAGTGACTGATGAGCCAGAAACTAAACCTGAAGTTTCCGAAGTTACAGAGGTGTCAGAAGGTGTTCAAGCCACAACACTGGAATCAGAAGAGGACAGTGTTCAGACAGAAATACAACCTTCAGAGGACATTCGGTCTGCTGAAATAATAACAGATGAATCTAAAGAGTTAGCAGAGAATCTCATTGAAGTGACTGAGGAGATTAAAAAAAAAGAACCACAGCCTGAAGTTTCCAAAGTTCCAGAGGTACCAAAAGTCCTTCAAGCCACATCATTGCATTCAGAAGAAGATAGTGTTCAAACAGAAATACAACCTTCAGAGGACATTCAGTCTGCTGAACCAGTAACAGATGAAAACAAACAGACAACACAACATCACACTGAAGTGACCGATGAGATTCAAAACAAAGAATCACAGCCTGAAGTTCCAGAAAAAGTAGAAGCTGTACAAGCAGCCACATTAGATTTAGAAGAGGGGAGTGGTCAGTCATGGGACAGAGAAGTAATATCGGAGGATGTTCCACCTGCAGAAAAAGATCAGCCCCAAGAGGCCAAAATGGTACCAATCACTGAAGATAAAGGTGAAGCACTGGATGATTCCATAACCAAGGATGTTCAAGAACCAGCAGTGTTACAAGTGGTACAAGCCGTCACATTAGATTCAGAGGAAGGTCAGCCTCAAGGAACTGAAGATGAGGTGATATCCAAGGATATGGGGGCAATGGAAACAGTTACAGGTGAACCCAAGCAGAAAGCAGTTGACCTAATGGAACCAGAAGCATCACTGCCTGATGCAGAAGACAATGTTCCTGCAACTGACCGTGAAGCATCCAAGTCTGCAAATGCAGTTGCATCAAGTGTTGAGGTGTTTAGCACTCAGGAGCTTGAAACTGAAGCATTGCTAGTAGATGTTCCAAAACCAGACACTGACAGCATTACAGATGAAACTGAGAAAAAGCAACCAGACCAGGATTTAGAAATAAACAAAGATCAGAAAACCGAAAGCATTTCACAAAATGATCAAGCTGAACACGAAGATAGAAAAGGTGAAGCTTTGGAAGAAACAGTACCAGCTGCTTATGTGCCTTCTGCAGAACAAGAAGAAGAACAAGCAAGTAATGATCAGGTCCATGAAGAGACTTGTGTTGACAGTGCTGAAGCTTCAGAAGAACCCAAATATGACGAGGATGTTAGCACAGCCCAAGTAAGTGTTGAGGGAGAAAAAGCTGGTGAACTTCAAGGCACTGAGGTAATCACTGCTGCCACTGAGCACGCTGTAGTGATGCAAGTAATAACATGTAATCTAAAAGATGCAGTAATACCTGATGTTTTGATTGAGGAAACAACTGAGATTCGAGAACACTTGATAGAAAGAAAAGCAAGTGAGATGGAGGTAAAGGACACTTTTGAGACTACAACACCATTAGAGAAGGACAATGTCATTAACACAGCAGAAGGAGGCCGTGTGGTTGTTATGATGCATGTTCCATCACTAGAGTTTGATGACAATCACAGATTCCAAGTGCGAGTGGTGGATGTTGATGTCAATTCAGCAGAGAATATCGTCAACACAATGATTGAGGTAGGGGTTACAGAAGCCAAAGAAGTTATTGATGTTTGTCATGAAACTCTTGAAAAAGTAGAAAATCTATCTGCCTCTACTGCAATCGAAGAGGAAGTGAATAACGAGGAAAACAATCTAACTGTTCAAGAAGTTATTCAACACGTAAAGGAGAATTTACCAGAGCCAACTCCTGAATCTGTGCCAGATGAGTTGGAACAAGAAGTTATAAAACAACCAGATGTTAGCGAGACAGTTCAAAGTGCATCAAGTGAACCAGAGGATGAAAAAATGATGAAGGACAGTTCTGGGGAGCTCATAGAAGAAGAGGGTGAAGGACATGGGATCCCAGCTGAGCAGAAAGAGTCTGAGGATCAATTGCAAACTTCTGATTTAGGTTTAGATATCTCTACCCATGATCACAAAGAGGATCTGGAAGAAACTAAAGCTGAGCTGCAAAAATCAGAGGTATGTGTGACAGCGGAGGATGCAACAGCAACATCTGAAGAATTAGCTAAGAAGAAAGATGGCGAAACCACCACAGAAGCACAAAAACTACAAAGTACACAAAGCCAGATTGTTACACCAAATAACACAGGATTAGTAGCCCCCCAGAACACGGGTATGATCTCGTCAATAGGTAATGTAGAGTCTCCTTCAAGCCTGTCCTTAGAATTCAAACTTAACATACAGTTTGGACAGCTAAAGGCACCAGCATCCCCACCACCTCCTGCAGAACCTGTGAAACAGCTTAATGTGTCCGAAGTTGCTGTTCAGGCAGTTGAAGCAGTGGAACCTACAAACCTGATAAATGCAATGCAAAGAGTAGAGAGCGAGAAACAAATGGAGCTAATGGAAGTCGCTGTTCAGACAACAGAAATCACTGAATCAAAAGCTGTGGTCTCCCATCCGCCTAAACTTCAGGACGTTGCTGTCCAAGAAATGGAAACAACACAACCAGCAGAACAAGTTGAATCAAAGGAACCAATAATCTCCAAAATCCAGGCAGCAGAAACCACCAAACTGCTGAAGCAAATCACAGAGCCAGCAGAAAAATTAGATTTAACTGAAAGAGCCATGATATCAAAACAGCCAGTACTACAGGCTGTTAGCATCCAGACAATAGAAACAATAGAACCAGTGGAACAAATTCAGTCAAAGCAATCGATAATTCCAGACATTCAGGCCACACAAACGACAGAACCTGTGATGCAAAAAGAGAAACGAGGCCTGTTGATCAGTCATCCTGCAGTCTTCAAGGCTCATAGCAAAGAAAAAACAGCAGAGGAGCCCATTAAACAAACAGAGGAGGAAAATGATGACGTGTGGCTGGATGCTGAGGAAGACATTTACACTCAAGAGGAAAAGGGGGCATCCCACATCGAAGTGGAAGAACCCACGGAGCCTCAAGCGGGAAGTGCACATGAGGAAAAAGAAGATCCTGAATCTGAGTTTGAAATGGCACCTGACGCCAAGAGTGAGGACGAGGAAAGTCACCAGAGAGTGCACGAAACAGGAGGAACAGGTGAAATTGAGAGTGAAGGTGAAGATTTTGCTGTTGCCCTGGAGTACCCAGTAATCACAACATGTGTCACTCAGGCAGAATGGGATTAACCTAACCCAGCTCAAGTGTTACTGAGTGGTAAGCCACTTCTCTTATTCTGTGTATTTTCACAATCAAATTCAATTAAATGTATGCCCTTTTTTGTATTTCTTTTTGTAGGTGGGACAATCAAAAAGTAAAAGGAAGAAAGCTTCATAAAGCCATCAAAGCCTTTTATTTCACATTATGTTGCACCAAAATATTCTGATATTTATTAGCGAAACTAGCCTTAATTGCTAAGATTATTTTAATATTATACAGTATATGACTTAAGAGAGTGTTTTGGAAAGTGTGCATTGAAAAAAAAAGGTTAATCTTCTCAGGGGGCATGGATTGTGATTTTTGAATGATTTTAGAAGTGTGACGATGAGCTACTTTTACCACACAGGGGCCTCAGTAAATTTAACTACCTGTTTGTCATGTAGTGCAACTTCATTGCTAATTATGTCAGGTCTCTCCACTCATACTGTATATGTCAGTAAGTCAATAAGAATATCATAATATATTTGTTGAATCTTTCACCTTTTATGGTAAAAAGCTTAAAAAATGTTCAGGTGTTATTCACAGAACACATTAAATCATGATGTATGTTACCAGTTACAGCACATAGAAAAACCTTTTTATAAAAATTAGCAAAATGTAGATATTTCACAGCTTCCACAACACATAGTTTTTGCAATCAGTATTTCACTTATATACATGTTGTCACATGATTTAAAAAGTCAGACCTGAACATACTGAGGAGATATATATATATATATATATATATATATATATATATACATATATTATTATTATTATACGTGATCTTGTACATAATGACTATTTTAGTGATTATAATTTTTACTGTGAGCAGTTTGAAAATAAGAGCATGGTGAGAGCATGGCATGAAGCAAGGTGTGACAGTGTTTCATTTAAAGCTCAACTTTATCAAATACGCAATTAATCTAATTTTAATCAGCAGTGCCTTAAGCAACCATGTTTACTCAAACTTCTTTTTTCTCCTGCTCTTTATGTACTGAAGGCTGTTTCTACCACTGAAAAAAATAAAAAATAAGTGGACATTTTGATTATCTCAAAATTTCAAGTTAAGCTGAGAATTTGAGATACTAACCCTAAATTTAGACTTCGAGACAGAAAAAATAAATCTGCCAGAAACAAGCTTCCTCACTAAGCTTGATGCCTGAGCCTCAGTAATCAAACTGCGACAGAGTGAGAGAAATAAGCTTGTGAAAGGGTATTTGTGTTAGTTGTATGTTTTTATTTTGAACATTTATTTCCATTACTGTCTGTTATGGACAATCCTTGCTTGTCTGATGTCACTAATATTGATTTATGTGTATTTATATATTTACTGATATATTTACCAGTGTTTAATTAATAAAAACAATTTTATTTGAATAAATTAATTCATATAAATTAAAAGTACTTCAGTAATAATTTGTTTACTGCAAAAGAAAAGAAATCTGTTAATAATGTTTAACATCCAAACACTGAAGCTTGGAAATATTGAACATAAATACTTTATTCCCATCTTTTTATAACAGCGTTACAGTTGGTGTTTGCGACTCAGTAAATCTGGATGTATTTCTACATCTTTTTTCCCCCCTTTCTTTTTTAAATCAGCTGCAAGATCAGTGTCAAGATGTGGGAGTCCCCGCCTTCCCATGCAAATAAGACCTTTCAAAAATGTGTCTTTGACACTGACAAGAAAACATAAATGCTTTCACATGACGTAAAAAGAAAATTAAGAACATAAAGACAAAAAACGTCCCAAAACATAAAGGTCAGATCATCACAAAAGATTAAAAATCTTCTTTTTTTGCCTACTTTGATTTTTCTTTGTTTTTTTCACAGTAATAAAGAACAAATGTGTGTAAAATACTCCCCCCGCCCTCAGCCAAGATCCTCAGCAACAATTTGTGAAATTCTTGATTTAAAAATAATTCATGGTTTTCAGAAAGTTGCTGATGTAACACATGAAGAGTAAACACATTCAGCGTTATCTAGGTCCCCTTCACGACTCA
Organism: Pelmatolapia mariae; assembly: GCF_036321145.2. Lineage (NCBI taxonomy): Eukaryota > Metazoa > Chordata > Actinopteri > Cichliformes > Cichlidae > Pelmatolapia > Pelmatolapia mariae. Next base: position 59,314,123 of record NC_086241.1, on the reverse strand, counting down.
GTGCCTTCGCACAGTGCAGCATTCTTCTTTCATAGCTGCTTGTGCCCTTTTTAGAGTTGTTGTAGCTTCAGAGGAGCAGTTTAGAAGATCATTTTTGCGAGTTCAAACATAACCTACAAGAGAAACAAATGAGATGTACTCATTATTAAACATCTCCCTGTTTTTTTTTTAAAGCATGAATAAAGGTTTGTTTTAAAAATGCTGCATTCTTTGAGGCTTCTTGCTTGACCTCTTTTACCTCAATCGTAATCAGGATGACTATCATCCACTCCAACCTCAAGCTGTGCTTCTCACTCAGGTGGCTCCTCATCAAGTCTGTCAGCTGCGTGCAATGTTCCAGCTTCTCATTCACAACCTAAAATGAGATAGATTATGAAGCTACATGGGCAAAAAAATGAATGAGTGTTAACACAAAGACCCAGCAGCGATGGTTTATCCTTTACATTGACTCTGCGGTTGATGCTGAGGAACTGGCACGTCTTATCGTAGAGTTTTTCTAGGTTTTCTCTGTCCCAGTAGAAATCAGGCGTGAGGAGGAGGTCAGATCTCAGGTTTATACAGTGTCTGTCAAAGCAGAGTGTAAATAAAAATACTAAAGTACGGTAATACTAGAAAAGGAAACAAACAGCAGTTTTTGCATTTAGAAATAACATGTACAATTACACAAAACTCAAGCTGTATTACTTGCTCATAAATAGTGTATACAAAAATAGAAAGGCTGTACTTTCCTGAATTTACCTTAATGTGAAAAGCTCTCCTATCTTCTGCATAACCTCTGCAGAGGACAACTTGACTCTTTTCCCAGACTTGAGTGTCTGGGTGGGAAAGGAAAAAAAATTAGCATGCTGCCATTAGCATTTTAGAAAAATACCTCTCACGTGCATCTTCTAACACACAGACAACCATTATAAATAATCAATTATTCATTCTTGCTGTTAAGTGTCCACTGTACCTCTGGAATTGATTGAATTGACTCTACAAAGTTGTCTAATGCTACCTCCCATATTGCCAACTTCACTGGAAAAGAAAGCAAAGGGAGAAAGTTAGCAGTGTTCACAGGAAACAAACACATTTTTTATGATTCAGACTTGAAATACAGCTTCTCACCAGACAAACAAAGTGCATTTGAAAATGCAAATTTCTCCAAAACAGCTTCCTCTTGATCCATATCATCACTCAGAATAAAGTTGCCACGCTCAAGCTTTGTATTTCCCCTGAGGTGGAAAAATGTGTCTGTTTAGAAACGTTACAGAGTCTGAAAGTACTAACAAAACAAAGCATGAGGCTCATCGTACTCTCCCACAGTGTAGTTAATTTCCTCGTTTTCCCAGTGGACTAACGCTACTTCATAAGGCTGGATCTCATGGTGTTCCAGGATTCTCAAAATGTTTTTCATCTGTAAAGAGTGAGGGGAAATTACAGAGTTTAACAATAGTATAGTAGAAAAGTGAACTGGAAATTAGATTAATTGCATTAATGGTAATGTTTGCTTACCGTTTTCTCCTCGACATTCCAGAAAACTACTGAGCCTTCTCTAAAAATTTAGGAAGTGAGACAAGTCAGTGTTTAACCCTTCCTCTCATGTTACAAAACAAACTATTGGTCCAAGGAAATCATGAGGCAAGCAGTCAAACAAGAACTCAAGAGCTGAACAAAACAACTTTTAAACTTAGAAACTTTAGACTGAGATCAGGCAATATGGGGCCAAAGAAAAAAGCAGCAGTACTAAAGAAGTATTAGTAACTACACTGCTGAAAAACGTTAAAGGAATGCTTGATTGTCAGCGTATAACAAAAAAGTCAGCTAAACTTCAGGCATATCAACCTGTCAGTTAGAAAGCATAAACTATTAAGACTCAGTTTCACCTGCTCTGGTGCAAATCGAAGGGACAACAGGTGCAGGGGGAGACAACAACAAGACAACCCCCCAAAAAGGGAATGGTTGCCACAGACTGTTGCTATCTCCTTGTCCTTACTACCACTAGTAACATGAGACACTATCACCATCTCAGCCGGGTTGCACAAATAGTCCAACTCCTCCAGGATGGCAAATCCATACGTGCCATGGCAACAAAGTTTGCGTCTCTCAGCACAATCTCAAGAGTGTGGTGGAGATACCACAGTGAGAGCTGGACAGGGCTGTAAAAGGGCATCAACCCACCAGCAGGACCAGTATCTGCTCCTTTGTGAGAGGAAGAACGGGAGGTGGCCTACAAAACCTCACGCGCATGATTTAAATCAAACTGTCAGAAACAGACTCCATGAGGGTGGCATGAGGGGCTGACATCCATCAGTGGGACCTGTGTTCACATACAAGCACCATGCAGATCGAATAGCATTCACTAGAGATCAACAAAACCAAAAGGTCCATCAGTGGCGCTCCATTCTCTTTACAGATGAGAGCAAATTCACACTGAGCATATGTGGCAGGTAAGAGTCTGGAGATGCTGTGGTGAACGTTAAGCTGCATGCAACATCCAGCATGAATGGTTTAGCAGGAGGTCAGTGATTGTCTGAGGAGGCATATCCTTGGAGGATTACATAGATCTTCACAACCTTCCGCGACTGCTTAGACACAATGCAGTGGGACCTGGATTCCTTGCCTCACGTGGCAAGAGCGTCAACAATTAAAAAAGGCACCACTGCCACTGATTAGCCTCGTGTAATCCAGACCCGAATCCAATCGACAATCTCAGCAATTGCATGTTTAGATTTGTGTGTGCATCTGATGCTGAGAAATAGATCACTGATATAGGCATACAGGCAAACCAAGGTACGCCTGTATCACCGAGTACTGACCAAACCAAATATCAATAATCCCCAAATTAAGCCATATTTTTGACAACGTTTGAACAGAACTGACCTTTCTACAACAAAATAATACCATTAATATTGGAGACAAAGTCTAAACCAAAGCGCGTCAGCATTACCTGAAGAAGAAGATTTGTGCATTGTCATCTGGTTTTGCAGCCATGTCTGTGCTTATCACCAGAACATTCGAGGCATCTGAAAATAAAACATGACGATCTTGAAAGCCATCACTAATAATCTAATGCACAGCTGTATGACCTTTTCACTCATACCTCTGGGCAAATCTATCTCATGGAAGCCGTGGTTTATCAAGTCGTGAGAAAGTGTGGGCAAATGATACTGATCTGCTGTTGCAAAAGCAATGCACTGCATCATATCCTATGGAGACAAACAATTGAATCAACACATAAAACAATACCAGGCACAGCTAAATAAAACATTTCACTACACTAAAGGGTAAATCACCTTGTCTTCACTGAGGGAAGGCTGGTTGGCTCTGGATGGCTGCTTCGTCCGTGGTCCCTTGGGTGCCCTTTTCCCAGGCACTGTGGCTGGTTTCAAACCTGGTTTCAACACTGACTTTACGAGGTTGGTTGAATACAAACTTGTTTGTCCTCTTGCACAGTTTGAAAGTCTCCCAGGGTCAGTCAAAAACCCACTGCTAAGACTTTTACATCCACTCAAAGCAGGCAAAGAAACATGTCTTTTCTGCTCGTGCTGCTGATGAATAGAGTTTAAATGGCAGGTCCTGGAAAAGCTCCACGGAGCACAGTGAGTCCTGGCAGAAGTTAAAACGCAGCCTGATATGCTCCCTGCATGCAGCTGGGCTCCCAGTCTGGACCACAACGTCCGGAGAAGCATCTTCCATTCACACTCACCTACAGGTAACCTGCAACCAAACGAAAGTGCCTTTAGGTGACTGGAACCACAGAACTATTTTAAACAACCACATCAACTTAGCTAACGGACGTATAGTTATATTGTTACACGTTAAATCTAAAGTATAGACAACAACAGTAATCAAAAGTGCATCAGCAAGCAAAACACTCGTATATCCTGCAAACTAATTAGGATAATACATTCAGCAGTACTGCGGCTCCATGCCTGGAGCTAACTTCTGTATACATGCCAGCCGCAGACAATTCAGTGAGTAGAAAACGTCAGGAGTTTCTTCGCTTACCAGGTTAGAAAAAACAAAATACGGTGTTAAATTAATTCACAAATTCCAGCTACCTTCAGTGTTTGCAGTCTTGCATACATTCACAGGCGGCGTGTTTGTTCCCCGTCGCTTGTTTCCTGCTCGAAGTGACGCAATAGAAGTAGTCACATTATGCTCTCAGCTCTGACTTGAAGGTAGAGCGTTTCCATTATAAGCTGAACTGTATTACTAAAACTTCAAAACACAGCAGGAAGTACCTTACAAATACTCAGTCGTTTATATTTAGACGAACTCGATCAGTTTATGAGTGGAAAATTTCCGGTAAGTGAAGCTCATACTGGGGTTGAGCAGAAGGGCTACCTGAAAGTCTAAGCTCAGGGCTAATGTGGTGCAAAGCTAATGACCTTCACATTGTCGCCCGTTCAGCGTGACTTTGGATTTTTTATGCTATTGTATTAATTAAGAAATTAATCTTTCTAAAGTAAACTAAATTAAACTAAAATAAAATAAAATAAAATAAAATAAAATAAAATAAAATAAAATTCCACCAACTTGATAAACGAGATGATGCCTGACAGGCTCAGCTATAGCGCCCCCTTCTGACTGAACCTGTGTTTGTTGTTGCCAGGAGACTTCTTAAAACAGAGGCAACATCTACTTAAAGTTCACTTCTCACCTCTCTTATTGGGAATTATGGAAAACTCTAACGAGGTAGGACTTAAAATATTTTAAATGTCTACTGAATTCAGTCACAGTGGGGGGGTGGGGGGGAGAAACTAAATTGATTCCTATGTTGGCAACTTTTAAAAATAGATTTAAAAAAGCATTTAATAACTATTTAGTACCTTTCTTCAACCTCTGTAATTAACAGTGCAATGAGAAGGAGAGGCTGAAGATGAGGGTTGCTGTTTTAGAAGAGAGTGTGAAGTCCAGTGAGGTGGAGTGCAAAGCCAGCAGAGAGACGGTGCTGAGGCTGGTGGCAGAGCTGGACCAAGAGAGGAGGAAGGCTGCAAGCAGTGTAGCAGCACTTGATTCACTCAAAGTGGTATATACACAACTTAAAAGAGCAGTTACTTTACAGTACAAGATTTCAGATGTCTGGACGGCTTAACCCACGAACTAAAGGATTTAGTAGCGTTGTGTAAAAAGTACTGATTTCTGTATGAAATTGTTAATTTAAAGATTTTATTACCTTAGGAGTAAATGCTAAAATTGCCCTATTGTTGTGGTGTTTGTATGTCATTTAGGAGCTTGATGGTCTGGCTGTTGGGAGAAGAAGTGTCGAGATGGAGAAGCAGACCCTAACTGAAAGACTTGAGGCCAGTAAGAGAGTGATAGAGGCAGCCAGGCGAGAGTCACGCTGTCTGGAGAACCAGGTGGAGGAGCTTGAAAGAAGGACCCAAGAAGCTGAGGGCAAGCTGCAGGCATTCTTGGAAAAGTTGGTCGGCCTCCTGGAGAAGAAGTGTGAGGACGTCATCCTGCCCACGGAGAGAGATGTGCTACAGACACTGGATAACCTCTGCAATAAGGTGAGGAACGTTGGGATTTCCAACAAAAAATGTTTAAAAGCTGCTTTAAAGCTAAATTTGTTCTCCAAGGTACAAATGTGGCTCCAGCCAAACAACACATTTGCTGACAATTATAAATCACATTGTATTTTAGTTATTAGGATTACTTTTTGTTAATCGGTATATGTCATGAATGATCAGTTACCTGTGTAAAACGAAACATACCGGTTGATTTTTATTTTATTTTTTTACCAATAAGCATGCAAGTAGCACTTTAATCTCAATACTTGCAATACAGCTTCCTGTTCCATCTGTCAAGGACTTAGTCCAGCTGTAAGATGAAAAGGAGTATGCACACAATAGTTTATGTTACCACTCATTTTCACTATGCTGGTCTTTCAGAGCTTGCCAGAGGTGGAAATGAGGCTGTGTTGTGTTTCTGAAAAGCTGAGTGAGCAGACAGAGCTTCATCACAGTGCACAACAGAGGGCTCAGCTTGCAGAGCAGCAAGTCCAAGACCTTAGGGGAAGACTGCAATGTCTGGAGGCCGAACTGCTGACAGCAGACATGCATCGTGACCGATTGCAACACAGCAAACAGGATGTGAGTAAAGTCATGTGACTAAGCATATAAGTTACAGATACAGGTTGGTATAGCGACACATTCCTATGATTTGTCTCTTTTTTTTTAACAGTATGAGGAATTCTTGGAACAGCTGTCCAAGACGATGAAGGTTGAGGACTTTGACATTGATCTTGACTTCGAAATGAAGCTAAAATTCATTCTGTCACGTGCCGAACAACTTGTTAGACAAGAGGGAACTGCTTTAGTTGAGAGTAAAAGTCTGACTTACAGCTTACAACGGAAGGTAGTTTTTTTGTTTGTTTTTTGTTTTTATTATTCACAAGTTTATACAAGTGGAGAGTGGTGCTGAACAAGCAGATAATTTACCTCTAAATGCACAAATGCAGCTTAAAAAAATGTATACAGTTGATTTAAAATATTCCCATTCCCTGTAGTTGAAATCACAGAAGGACCAAATAGAGAGCAAAGGACTCCACATCCAACTACTGAGGAAAAAGGTTTCAGAGCTGGAGGAGGAGAAGAGGACCCGATCAGCATTGGCTGCGGAACAAAATGATGCACAACTACAGGCTGCGAGGCTGCAGAAAAAACTGGAGCGTCTTCAAAGTGAACTGAAAGCAACCAAGCTTTCCAACACTGAGCTCAAGGGCCAGCTCTCCCATACCAGCGAGCTCAAGGTAGAGGGGAGAAGGGTTTGGGCCCAAATTCACTCCAGAGGGATTTTCACTTCATAATGTTTTGTGTATTTGTGTTAATTTTGGGGCATGGGTTGGTGGGTCATTAAATCATATGCATATGCAATCAATGCATACTTTCAAAGTATCAGAGTATCTTAGATTAATAATTTGACATAATTAAATAAAGTCACTCTTGTTTTACTAAAACCCGACGCTCACTCGAGTCTCTGCTGTGCCTAAAATGCCAAGCTGAAAGTCGCGCAACAGACTCAGACCATGCAGGAGCAGAAAAAGAAGCTGGATCTGGTGGCGGGTGAGAAGGCAAAGGTGGAGAAAAAGCTGAGCACAGTTAGCTCAGACCTGCAAAGCCAAGAGAAGAAGACAAGAGGCGACCTACAGGAACTCCTTACCCTCAGACAGAGCCTGGCTCAGCTGTCTGAGAGGCACAGAGAGGTAAGAGTCAGACGACAAATAGGAAAACTTGTTTACCATGCTTTCATCCACATCTCATGACCTTGCACAGCAGATGTTTGTTAGCGGTCACACAGCTCATTTAATGTTGTTTGTTAATATAAATAAAAGAAAGGTCACAAGATTTCTGAAAACTTTTGAACCAGGTAAGTTTCTTTTTTCAGTTGGTGGATTTCCGCATGCTGGTTTCTCAAACGTTGGGCCTGGATGCCACAGCGTTGGCTCTTCCAAATTATGAAATCATCAAATTACTTGAAACCCTTCTTCATGGCCATTGTCACCGTCACCACCTTCATCATCATGTTAACATACCCCAGCACTGCTCTACTCACCAGAGACCTCACCTGCAACAAGTCCAAGAACTATCCGATGGCTCCAACCTGGATGTTACCACCTGTAGATCTCACGAAACTTAAAATCTATTCACTCCATTCACACCAAAAATAAGTTGAAATGTTGAGAAATAGTGGAGATATTAATTACTTTTGAAACACAAAATAACAATTTAAAAGTTTTCTTTTATATTTGTGTTTTCATGGGGAGATCAATATAAGTATGATGCACAAAGGGTGAAATATTAAAAATGCAAACTCACAAATAAAATGACAACTTTTAGAATGAAGGTTTGGCATTCATTGTTTTTGAGAGTCGCATATACATACATTTCTCATATTTTTTCTTTTTGCATTATATACATATGTTAAATAACTCTCGACTGTTATACATTTGATACTGAACTCACAGTCTTACAAAATATGCAATAATTCTATTGGTCATATTTCTCAATCTTAAAGACATATTTCATATCTTGAAAAAATAAAACAGCAGAATGTATAAAGAGCATGGATGACTGTTAAAGGTTAAACTCCTGCGTTGCGTCTGACTTGGATATTAAATTCACTTGACTTGGCTTAAATGACTCTTGCATGAATCAATGTGGTTCAAGTTAAAAATGGACCGATTACCACAGACACAACGATGGATGTAAGTAAGTAAAAGCAAAGATTAAAACTGCATGCCAAAATACAGGTAAAAAAATAATTGCAATGTAAGATATATTAAATGTATTTGCTGTTTACAAACTTTTAGTTACAAGCAAATTCACAGGCTATATATCAGCATTTAACTTTGGTGCCATCGGCTTGAGAGAAGTTACGTCATGTTTACACCACTGAGTCGACACGTCGTTTATCCAGCAGATGTCCATTGTGGGCAGAAACCTCCAGATCCGTTACACCAAAAATGCAAATTAACTGACACAGCATTACACAGAGTAACATAGTGAGATGCTTGATCCTATGTGCTACACACAAAGATATTAACTGTAGATGGCAGCTGTTATTCTGCAGTAAAAATGGACGAGCAGGATTTGTTTTTGCTCCCAACGTGATTAACCGTTTCAAGGATATCAACATGAATCCCACTAAGGTCATTCTGGCTCAAGAATACTAAACATAAGTGGTTTTTACGTCCATCTAGACTGGAGGCGGTCCGTTGGTGTAGCTCAGCATCGGGTAGAAGGAATGAGCAAAGTTGTTGGACTGAGCACAGTAGTCCTCCTCAGACATTGGCAGCAGAAAGGCAAAAACCACTAACAGGAGCAGGAAGAGCTGGAGAGGCAGTGCGACCCAGAAGACGCGCCACAGAAACGAGGACCTACGAGATGATTGTGTCTCCGAGTCAGAAGGGAAGAAAGCGGATCCAGCGTCGCTGTGAGGCCTGCTCACACACACACAAGCATTCACAGGATTAGTCAAACACAACTATGGATTATAGACTTTTAAAATCTCCTTCTCATCTGCACTACTGCAAATGTGTTTCCAAAAAGACTGTGGCCTGAATGTATACAAAAGCAGAATGCAATGGATTTTAAATCATTTAAACCCAACCTAAATTAATTATCAATTAAAGGTTTTTTTTAATTAATGAAAAGAATTGGCAGACCTATGTCTAAATTTCCAGTTACTTTTCTTAATTTCAAGCTTGAGCTAATCAGTCGAAATTTTCAGACAATAACCCGAAATTTTGACTTTAAAATGATTTTTTCAGTGACAGAAACAAGCTTCCATACAAAACATGTAACATGCTGGAACAGAGTTCTTTAAATTATAACTTATACTATAGTCTAACCAATCAAAGTCTGATTTTCTTCATGGAAATGACGGATAGTTGGTCCTTTGGCATAAAGAGAACATGAGCCAACATCTATTATATGATAATAACAGTAGATGTAGCTTTTATAACTTGACCATCTGTGAAGAAAGATACAGGATAAATAAAAAAAGATAAATGCAGGTTTTGAAGCAACACATGCTGCCATCTAGATATCAGCTAGCCTTGTTTATTTTAGCAAAACCATAGTCTCTGTAGTAGAGAGAGTTTGGGTGATACCCGCTAAAAACTCTTGATCACAATTATAAACATGCCCTGCACCACCAATTTGAAACATGAGGCTGCTTTCAAAATTGGCTGAACATATATAAAAACATAGAACAGAATATTTTATAAATCAAATTACTTGCATTTCATCATTTGATTTCTTTATATTAAATATAATTGAGTTTAAATGATCATTGCATTTTTATTTTATTTACATTTTGCACATACTCCCGTCTTTGTTGGAAACACGGTTGTACTTTCACAGCTATATAATCCACCAATCTTACACGTACAAAACTGCTTCTCTTTGCTACAGAAATAGTAAAAATTACAAACAAATTAAATTAGTCTAATCCAATAAACAAACTTCCCTTTAAAAATTATCCTAATTTAATATCCTTCTCTCCACACTCTTCACTGTTTTAATGTTGCCTGCATAGTTTCAATCCAAATAAGATCTCAGTCCAGCGACAGTGGAACTGCATGGCAGTGTGTTAATGTAAGCACCATGCTGTGTTTGAAAGACATTGCCAACACAGGGTAAAGCAATGTTAGACAATGTTTAACATTGTGATCTACATGCTGACTGAGACTGGGATGGATAAACACAAGTACGAATACGGTCACAAAACAGTTTTCACGGCATACATTCTGCAATCCTGTGCCAGACAAAGACATGTAATACGAGAGCTTGCATTTCTTTGCAAAAGGCGTTAGAGTAAAAGGCAAACGGCATGCTGCAAGTAACAGCTGAATTTGAGAATACTCTCTTTATTCATATAACGATGGAGTCTTTGAAAGTTTGTGTCCTGTTAAAAAATGCAAAGCAAACGGAGGCGGGGAAGAGCACGGCAATTAGAAAACAGCATCTTTGACCCTGGTAGTTAGCTGAGCTTTCTTAAATCAACAGTTTGGGAAATCCAGTTCACTTTCTAGATTTAGAGTTAGATGAGATGACTGAAATCCCTTTGTGAATTAAGATGTTAAGATGAAGCTGGGAGAGAGCCTAGTTTAGCATGGACACTGGGAGGAGGAGGAAAGAGCCAGACACGCTAGCTGTTTCCAACTGCTTCCAGGTCTAAAAAAGAAACATAAATAAATAAGCGAATTCACAAAATGTCATACTATGAGTAGTAGTGTATCATTTTTCTGTCACCATCACCCTCAGTAAAACTGTCTTCTTATAGCCTCAAAAAGTTAGAAGACACGGTCAGTTGAAAGCAGTAATATAGGGGTTTACATATGTATGTATTGTAAAAAATAAAGTGTTCAGAATGTATTTAAATTGAGACAAATCAAGGCTGCTTTGCTCTCTAAATGTATTTTTCCCTCAATCCCAGAATGCATGAACAAAGTGACTCGAGCTGCCCTGTGTTTTTACCGAAAGTGCCCCTTTACCATTTCCCAAATGGAGACCTGAGAGGCAAGACTCACAGATGACAGACTGAGGGGGGGAGATGGTGGATACTCAGTGAGATAGCAGCAGCAAAGGGAGAAGAAATGTAACACACAAGAGAGAGAAAGCGCAAGAGAGGAAGAGAGCGGCCTTTGCATTGTTCATTGCAGACATTTACTGGCTCGGCAATTTGAGAGCAAAAGGGTGTGTGTGTGCTCAGTATCAGCGAAGAAGTTAGATATAGAGAAATATTTGTGTTATTCATAAGAAACGCCCTCTGGTTAGCAATATTAAGCAGCCAAGGACATTGGCAGAGAGGAGGCCTTGCACCTTTCCTTGTGAAACTCCTGTCTCGGATGCGTGGGCTACCACTCACCTGATCGCCTAGCCTACACAGAGCATCTAGACTTACAGAAGATGATGGAATTCATTATCATGAGCTGCTACTCTGGCACGAGCATTAAAAGCTGAAATTCTGAATATTTGTTTCATTTCAAAGCTGAAATCAACTGATCTCCAAGTGCATCATGGGCTGCTGAGTTCCATTATCTTCTGGGTGTGCTAGAAACCAACAGAAAGGTACCTGTGGTGTGGACTGCTCACAGAGGGTCCAGGCTGTGACAGACTACATTTGCCCCGTTGCTGTTTGCAATGAACAGGGGGGGGAGGTAAAAGAAAGAAAGTATGTTTAAGTCCAGGCAAATCAAGACAAAGCTATTGATGAAAAGAAAACCCAAAATGAAAGAAGAGCAGCAACAAAATCATACGTGAAAGTGACTGATTTTGTAACCTGTTATAATAAGGAATCTGGCTCTTCACAGCGCACAACTACTTTGAATTGCTTCAGCTTGGGAGTGCAATAAAGGGACTGCTACAATTATGCAATGTGATGCATGAATCTCTTTGGAACAAGGACATTTAGTAACATACACATAGTATAAGCAGGGACATGCTTATTTGGACTGATGTACAGTTGATTAATGAGAAAATAATGCTTTCTCATTGCTGTTGTTGATGCCATGCTTGCTCATTAAACCAACAACAAGTTCTATGCTACACTTGAAATTAAGCAGTTGCACAATAGCCAGTAATCCTAGCTATAATACTACGAGGATCGAAACGTATCTACAGTGAAAAGAAATTTAAGGGAAGTCTGAGAAAAAGAAAAGGGTTTCAGAAATACTGAAAGAGAAAAAGAAACAAACTGGGCAGAGCTAAAAAGCCTGCCAAGAAAAGGAAGGAAGAAGTAGAAAAGTTAGAAAGGAGGAAATCTCAGGAGACTGTCTGGAGATTGACAACATGCAAGAAGAGTAAAAGGCTGGAAAAAAGTTCAAAATCCAGAGGGAGGGAGCGTAACGCTGGTTGTGGAGGTGGAGAAAGATTTGAAGAGAGTGAGGAGAGATCTTGGAATGACAGGGGTGAATCTGGCCTTCACTGGGGCATTTGGGGCATTTACTCTATGTGTCTTAGGGGTTTCCAAACACTTGGTTCTCATATAGCAGCATGTACAGGTAGGGATAAACATTACCGATCGTCTGTGACTGGGAGTACTCCTTCCTGATACAGGACTGAGGGAGCCAGACGTGTCCAGCTCATCGGCAGACGACCAAGAGGAAAGATCCTGATGTTGGAAACAATCACAGATACAAAGAGAGACAAAGCAGGTGAGAGTTAAGCAAACAGTGACCCCTTTTCTAAATGTGGCCACAGACTACACAGAGTGGTTGGCAGGTGATTAGTACTTAAAAAAATCTAAATGAAGGACACAGCCAAACAATATAATCCACTCAAGTAAAATTAAGTGCATCCTGTGCTGAAACAATCATTTATTTGCAAATATGATATTTTTTATTCAGTGTAAAAATATGCTCCACATGAGAGCTATAACTAAAAATGTGAAATGATTACACTCGTACAAGATTCGGGCAAATTGCACCATCACAAGTTTACTCCCCACCTTTGCTAATATTGCACATTAATGGTGTGAGTAACACATTTGTGACTAATGAAGTATCACTGGAGATGAACCTGTGAATTTTCAGCCTGTCTGCGTTTCACAGTTCTTTCTTTTTTGAGCATTTTTCGAGATTATAGTCAAATTTATTTATTTATTTATTTATTTATTACAAAAACCACTTTAAACTTGAAAATTCTGTTTTAAAAAAATCTGATGATGGAAAAAATTGAAAATGTTTCTGTCAAATGCTTTTTGACTTTTTAAATGCAGGTGAATATAAAAGAAAAGACGTGTTCAGGTAACACATGACAGGTACACAAGTGACTGAGGCTCTACCTGTTGACTGCTTGTGATGTCCAGAATCTTGGCCAGCTCTCTGAGGTCTCGGGTTACTTCCTTTAGCAGGAGTTTTAGGCGGTTTCCTATGACGTGAACCTTCTCCTTAGCCTCCAAGCAATCACTGCCCTGCGAGTTGACCAGCAACTGGAGGGACATGTCTTGTAGTGAAGCAACTTTAAGCTGTGAGTCTAGCAGCTCCTGGCGGATTTGCTGGAGAGAAAATTTAAGAGATACATTCAAAAAAGAAACCTTTTACAGAGTGGATTTATGGAAGTAACATGGAAAGACACACTTAAGTTTAAGAGTGCGACAGTTTGGTACCGTGAGTGTTTTGTGATGCTCATGGAGAGTGTCACTGTCCTGGATCGGATCAATGGGAACCACCTCATTCCTCCTCCGATCGATGTTTTCCAACCAGAGCAGCAGACCGTGACTCATCTCATGAAATTCCTATTGATCAGATGGAATTTGGGAAGGTGAAGACCCAACTAGCATATCATAGAAGGATATTCGTACTCATGAGCAAGTCGATCTGTTCAAACAGTCCGACTTGATCAGCACTCACTTGACACTGCATCAGAGCTTCCTGTAATGAAGACCTCCATTCCTCCAGCGCGCTGCCGAGTTTATCCCAGTGGTTGTTCATGTCTTTCAGTTTGGCTTGTAGCTCTCGGGACTCATCTGTCTCTGAATGCAGAAACTCCGCACTGCACAAGTTGATGGAAAGCACTATAGCTTTGCGCTTGTCATACGCCTTCTGCAGCTCCTGTAGACAAACACGCATGTCCATGGTGACGTACAAGTAATGCAAAAAATTCCCAATTTGATGAGAAAACAAGGAAACAGTAGGAATAAAGACTGTAAGGTATATATTTATAAGTATTCAAGTAAGAAAATAACAAGCAGAGTAATAAAAAAGTTAAAAATAGGGACTTTACTACTAAAAAAAACTGTACCTTGAGCTTTTTGATACGCAGCTCAATCGTCTGGATGTCCGTGCCGAGCTCCAGTCTACGCTGCTGCTCCAGCTCTTCCTCTGTCTCTCCCAGCCAAGTCAAGATTTTGTTCAGGTCAGAGTTCAGCTGCTGCCACTGCTGCTCGTTCTGCTTTGTTCTCATCTCCTTGCTGAGGTCCTGAGCCTGCAGGAGCTCCCAGCGCTCAATCACTCCTAGATTGACGGATGTGAGACCAAAAAGATTATGTTAACTGAATTTACCAGCACCGTAGCCCAATGGATAATTCACATTTTTTTCTTTAACAAGCATAAATTAAAATAAATGCTTATTTAAGATGGAGGATAGTTATAGGTATTACCTGAAGTCTGGGACTCTGAGCTGCTGGGATCTGCCAGTCCAGACACCGTATCCTCTTCCTCCTTCAGCTCAGAGCCCATCCTCCTCACTGTGTCAATACTTCCACGACACTCGCCCATCAGTCGCAGCTACAGAGCAGTTAAACGACTGGTTATTGCAGGCAGTGTAATAGGATTATACTGACTATTTCAAAATTGGAAAAAATATTGTTAAACTGAAGAACCAAGTGAGTTCTGCGAGGAGAAAATAGATTATTAAAAAAATATGAGCAAAAATAAACAACAGCAGCATTCAAATAGACAAAGCAGAATTAATTGCGGTTAAATCTACAGTCCAGTGCAGAAAAGCTTTAAAGAATAGATTGTTCTGAGCTCTAAGCGTAATACGAGTAACACATACATATCCCATGTATGAGGAGTCCGTTTCTGTGCTTGCAGAAGTGCGGCTGCGGCTGCTGTCTGTTTGTTGCAGGTGGAAACGGCTGATATCCAGAGGGTGAATATGAGAGTCTGCAGCAGCAACCTCCCCTGTTAACACAATATTAGCTGATTATATTTCCATAATGTGTTTGTGAAACATGTTTAACATCAGAAAAGAAGGTAAGCCACCCTGATTTAAGAAAAACAAAATGTGGAGAGCGAAAAATGAGAAATAGACAGGAATGCAGATTGTTTGTTCTGGCCTTTTGTCGCAAATCACAGCACTCCCTTTGTGCCCCTTGCATCGGGAGCTGCATCCCTGATTTGAAATAATATGTTTAAAACCCGTGTTTTTACTGTGATTTGCCTTTGTGTGACCAGGGTCTATGAGACGTCTAAACAAATCTGCAGTCCCTTCTATAAGAATCAATACATTTCTTGTTTATAAACAAACAAACAAAGGAAAAAAAAACATGCAAATCAACAAATCCAAACAGGTTAGCTACAAAGAACAAGTCAAGTTAAAAAATGAATAAAGCTAGTTAGAAAGAAGGGTTAGGCTGAATTCCATTTCTGTTCTGCTGAATTAGAGCCCAAAGCAGAACAAGTGAATAGAGGGAATAAAAATGGAATTGACCCTATTCCCCAGGGTTAGAAAGTGTTGCCATTTGTGCCCAAAGTGTGTTTAAGAGAAGAAATGAACACAAATCAAATTCCAAGCTGGTGAAAAGACTACTAGTGTTTCATCACTCAGAGTGTATCTGTTATTTCTGGCCCCAAACACATGTGGCATGCTGGGGTCTGCTGTTGCCTACCAGTGGAAGACCTCAGTGTTTGTTCTGTTAGTTTAACAAAGGCCTCAGGGCTCTCTGGGATCACTACATCTGGAAGAAACATTATACAGTACACACATTTAGCAGTGGGCTTCACACTGACTCAGTGAACTGATTATCCTGGTATTCAACGGCACCAAGAAAATACATAATGTAATCAGTCACAGATAAACCCTTCACTAACTTTCTTGTGTTCCTTATGTGTTTTTCTGTGATTATTCCTTTTCTGTCCCCTATGGGAACTTTTGATGTCATTTTTTGGACTTCTCAAAAGATGCAGAGGCACAATGGTTTAAGATATCTCTCTTCTAACTTTTTTTAACAGCTAACACTGATAAAGAAAAGTTATTATTCTGAAAAATCTCTTAAATTTCAAGCATAATTTTGCACTGGTATGGGAACCTACCTGACAAGCCTGAGGCAGGGCGCTGAAGGAAGTCTCCCTCTTCACTCTGCTGCTCTCTGAGTGCCCTGCTTGCACTCTCAAGCCCACGGCTCAGGTCGTAGTCATGGTCCCATTCCAGGGGAATGGAGTCCACGCTTGCTGGGGTGTCTCTGCCCGAGCGCTCAGTCCGGAGCTGGGCAGCCAAGGAAGCTGAGCGACCGGAGGACGGCAGAGGTGACAGGAAGCCATCCCCCAAACGTTCACTCCACGGCAGACTGGACAAATCACAATGCTCATCTAGCTCCAGCTCACGATCGGACAATGACACTTCAGTGTCGTCATCTGCAAGCTAAAGATAAAGGACTTTAGTATGGGAAAGATTACATTTGGACCCAAGCCACAGATCTGTCAGATTCTCTCAATTTTGAAGTCTTACAGGAAGGCGAATGAGTTTCTTGTAGTAGCGCTCCACTCGACCAAACACTTCCTGACAGTAGCGCTGCAGCTCCTCCAGCTCTTCCTCGATGACAGCAGCATCCAGAGGCTCACTCTTCTCTATCAGAGCCTCCCCCTGGTGGAAGATGTGCTCGATCTTGGCTGTTGTTAGAGAAATCTCCTGCTGGAATGACTGTGAAGCCGGAGAGAGACAAGCTGTTAAAGCTAAACACAGAGTTGTGTGTGATGTGTATCTCTTATTAATTATGAAATATCCATTTAGCTGCTCTTCACAAGTGCAAACTGACTCTAGAAATGAAGATAAAATGAACATATGTAACAGTCAGTAGAAAGCAGTGTTTGAAAAATGCATAGTGGATTTTCTTGGTCTGAAATATCATGGCAGGCTCACCCTGAGTTGTTTGATCTTGGCCTGAATGTCACATTCAGAGAAGTGCTCGATGTTGGTCAGCTGAAGGTCCATCTCTGTCAGCCAAACCAAAATGCCATCTCTGGCTGTCTCAAACTCCTCTCTCTGATTAATAAAGTGCTGCACATGTAAAGAGGGACACTGGTGTTAGAGTCTATGCTTTCATATCGTGCAAATGGAACAAACCTTTGTTCGGGCTTTATTAGTGAAAAATAAACAGTCACAGAAAAGTTAGATGAAAAGAAATGAATTCAGAAATGCATGACAGAAATTTAAAATCAAAATGTACAAAAATGAAATGGAAATAATATATAAGTACTAGTAAAACAATTGTACCTTAAGCCTGCGGAGGATGGATGCCACCCTCTTCTGCAGGTTGTCCCATCGCTGGTTGGCATCATGTGCCATCTCCTTCAGCCGGCAGGAAGAGTCAGTGCGGTTTTCTCTGGCCAGGCGGCGGTATTGCTTATTGATTAACTCCAGCTGAGTCAGACTCTCGTGAACTTGTCTCTGGAAGGCCTACAAAAACA
This sequence comes from Pelmatolapia mariae, assembly GCF_036321145.2. Classification (NCBI taxonomy): domain Eukaryota; kingdom Metazoa; phylum Chordata; class Actinopteri; order Cichliformes; family Cichlidae; genus Pelmatolapia; species Pelmatolapia mariae. Next base: position 59,296,497 of record NC_086241.1, on the reverse strand, counting down.
CATTCATACATTTTCTCAAGAAATTTGCTTTTGTCTTTTAGCTTCGTGTTTAGTTTACATGTTTGCATTTGAGAGATAGAATTTTCTTATTTAATGCTGTCCTACTAGGTGAAAACAGTAGGTAGTTTGATCACTTGTACAGTTTACACAAAATAATTCAGCAATACCTCAAATTTCTTTAGTTCCTCCTTGGCTACAGTATACAGCACACCAGAGGAGTTGGGTAGAGCAGCTGTATTTTCTGAAGTTACCAGCCACTCCTCAAAACGTGCAAAGTCGTCCAGGAACTTTTGCCATAAACGCCATGTCTCCTCAATCCTAACAGAGGGAATAATTTCAGGATAACAGTTATAACAGTTACCTGTTATCCATAATAACGTATGCATTTGTTGCTTCCATCTAGTGTGTAACGTCTTACTTTAATCTCCTCTCCATAGACAAGGCACAGATGCTCCTCCAGCGGCGATCAAGGCTCCGCGTTGCCTGCTGGATGGAGTCGCACTCTGCATCGGTGGCGCAGGCGTCACAGTCATGCAGAAGCACCTCGCATAGATTCAGCACAGATGCCACTCCTGTACTGTGCTTCTCTATGTCACGCTGAAGCTCCTAAGAAGAAGAAAAGAGTGACACGGTAAGTAATAAGATGAGAGACAGAAGGAGAAGGAAGAAGCTTGATAGAAAGTTAGAGAATGACTTTTTGAAAGTGGTTACAAACTGTACAACAATAACTTTTATTAGTATATTATATCACAAAACCTGTTTGCATAGAATTGATACTAATAGTTACATTTTCATTACATGATTACAAAAATGTGAAAGTTTTTAGAAATTTCAGCTAAATGACTGCAAAGCCCTGTTGCCTGTATGCTATTAAAGAGCTTGCATTTGACACAGACTGAATGATTCCTGGCAAGCTGCACATATGTATTTTAGGTCCTGTTCAGTATATTATGTCACCTGCTGCAGATCGAGCTTCCTCTGAATCTCTTGGGCATCACAGGAGTCATAGGCGATAGGTTTGGACAGCTCTGTTTCGATGTGGGCGAGCCAAGAGCGCAGGCTGCTCATGTTTTTATCTAGCTGCTGCACAGCCACTAGAGTTTCTCTCAGTTTCTTTACTCTGTTAAAAGAATTTAACAGATTAGTTACAAACAACCCAGCATGGGATAAAAACACAGCTGCACAGCTGTGACTGCACGTCTGCTCACCGCGCTCCAATGAGATCGAGGAGATGCTGCCAGCGGTCACTGACTTTGTTGAGTTTTTGTTCGATTTCAGTGGCTTTGCTCTGGTGACTGGCCCTGGCCAGGCGCTCTCCCAGCTGGTGCAAATGTAGCTTGTTCTCCTCTGCTACTGTGATCTCCTCCTGGTAGTCCTGGCATACAACGCAATGCAAACAGGAAATTTGAAAAAACTGCACTTGTAAAAGAAGCAGAGTAGGAAAAACAAAACGTAACTGAAATACAACAATTAAATAACACTGTCAAACTTTGTAAATATTGGAGGTGTGTACAAACCTTGCGAAGCTTCTCGATCATCTCCTCAATGCTGACGTCTCCATTCTGGGACACCTTGCTCTCCATGTTAGTGAGCCACTCGCAGAGCTCCTTATACTTCTCGTTGAAGACAGTCCACTCATTTAGCTTCTCGCTTACCTGCTGCCTCCGCAGTGACAGCTGTGGAAGAACAGCAATACATGACAAGTTAACTGCACCTCTGTGCGAAGCACATAAAAACTGCCAACGAATGCATGGTAATTTAAAACAAAAGCTAATAAAGATCAAGAAGGCTCTAAAGGAAGCCGTTCAGACGCTTTCATTTGCATCACGCAGTGAGTGAGTGCTGTATTTCCTGTGTGTGCATTTTATCCGCTGCACACAGGATGCCGCTGTGAAAAAACGAAATCACCTTGAGGTTTCAGCTTTTCTTAACTGACTGACTGATTACATTAACTTGTCACGCCAACTGTTCCTCTCAGTGTATTCCTTTCTCAAACTTGTTGCACAATGGCATATTCAGCAAAATTGAACTACTGCTCCAACCGTTTAAAAAAAAAATGCTAATACTATGAATACCAATTTTTTTCTAGTATATAGACATAGATTTATATATGATGTTGAGCAACATCTACCATCTACATATACAAATATATGCTTTGTATCTTATAGTGAAGATTGACATTAGTAACACTATCTCCTGGGACTTGTAACTGTTACACAGTAAATATTGTGTAATATGCAGAATGTAGCTATAAACTAATTTTTGAGAATCAGACTTATAGTACACAGTATATTCAGACAATCCAAAATAGTAAGCAACTGTGCCAAGAGTTGTACCTGGTGGCAGATTTCATCCCACTGTCTATGCAGCAGCTCAATACGCTCTTGTAGGACAGAAAGGTCCTCAGCACTGATGTAGCAAGAAAGTGACTCTCTCAGTAAGGTCAGATGGGCCAGATCGCCTGTCCAGCCGTCAAATGTATTTTCCAAATCCTGGAAAAACAACAGTACCACTATTAAAACACTAAACAAGCACCTGAACAATGTACAAAATCAGCTCAACATACACTTAAATAACTCTACAGATGTCTTACATCTAGATGCACAAAGAAAAGTCAATTTTTTAAATGTTCAAGTTGTTACCTTGCAGCGGATCTGTTCAGCTTGCAGATCCTCATTGTGATCGGGAATAGGTTGAGAAAGCTGCTTTTTGAAGGCTCGAAGCTTTTCCAGTGATCCACAAATCCCTTTTTCACTCCTCTCCCAGTCCTGCATTCAACAGATTACAAACACAGGCAAAATTACGAGTTGCTCTAGAAAAGCTGTCCTCACTGAAACTACAACTAGAAGAGATTGGTGTATTATATGGAAATCAATGTAAAACTTAATACATACAATGGAGATTGTACATACAAATGCAAGAATTATAGTAGCCATCAAGGTATTCTGAAGTGGCCTGGAATTCAGAACGTGCTAGCATATTGTCTGTTTTACCTTTAACAGAGTGGAAAGTTCTTTCTTCTGTTCTTCCAGCCGTATGCTGGTTTGTTTCCATCGCTCCTGGACATCAGTGAGCTCTGCCTGCAGGGTCGCCTCTGCTCGGCTATCAGCTGATAAAAGCAATTGCCTGCCAGCCTCCACCGTCAAGATATAGCTGCCCTGCTGACGCTGCAGCACCTTTTCCTTCATCTGAAAAAGGAAGAAAGGATTCTTATCAAGCTACAAGCCTGTTAATTTACACAGATAACGCCCAACCCACAATTGCAGTTGCATGTTTAACATTATCAGATAATATATTTGTGGTTTATTACATGAAGAACATCACATTGCAACAGCTTCTTAATGTTAGCTAGCCTTTGCTGTCACTGCTGTATTAATGTGTATTACAGTCAGGTTTGTCACTATGTACCTGGACCGCGTCCAGCATAGTACGCGCTTGTTGCAGAGGAACTGTATTCCCTGCCTGAAGTGTCTCTGTACGATGGGACACTTCCAAGAGCCATTTGCGCAGCTTGTCCACCATTTCTCTATACCGCTGCCACTGGCGGATGAGACCATCGATGATCCCGCGCCTTTGCTGAGCACGTCGCACTACGCCCTGCCACTGGTTACTCAGCAGAGCCAACTTCAGATTGAACTCATCTCTGTAGGTGATTTCAGAAAGACAGGAGACAAAGAAAGGCTTGCAGTGGAGTATGGTGGTAATCTACAGATCTACAGAGTAGTCGAATAGGTTTACCTGTCATCTACCTGACCCTGCTCTAGCATTCTCTGTCCATCACTGATGATGGAGTGGAGGATCTGCTGCCGACTGAACATCTCAGCTTGGAATAACTGTAAGATAAAAAAATATTAAATTTGTTATATGTGTTAACAAAATTAAAATATACTGCCTGAGGATCATTTTCTTCAAATGGGCCCTAACCTCATGGGCTTTCTGCTGTTCCATCAAACTCTGGTAGTTCCCTGAAATTTCTACAGCCAGATTCTCTTCTGTTTGGACCAAGAACTCCATCCATGTTTCACACTTTTCAAGGAAGGTCTGCTGCTGCAGCAGGCATGACTGAAGCTTGCTGCAAGGAAACAAACAAAAGGTGATCTTATATCTCAGTCACATGGGGAGAGTGGCCTTTACCACTTTATGGTATTTGTGCCAGTCCTTCATTCATTCATTATTGAATTTATCTAACCTTGTTATTTAACAGAGTATCTTGAATTAGGATGGGTTTAAACCTTTTCAGACTGACTTGTAATTTTCTTGTCTTACCTGAATCTCTCTGTGGTCTGTGCTGAGGTGGTGGACCAGCTTCTGTTGAGATTCTGCACGCGCTTAATCTCAGAATCGTTAAGAGGGAGCCGGTAACCAAGCTCATTAAGACGCTCTAACTCAGGTGCCATACTGCTGAATTTCAACATGAGCCTCTGTAAAGCCCAGAAATTACAGAAACATTTCAGCTGTCGAACCAGTACGTGATATTCTGCAATTTGTTCACCAAACTCAAAAAGGAAAACAGTAAAACAAACCTTGAGGTCCTCCATGCGGTCCTGGATGACTGTTAGGTCAGTAGAGCCATTAGGATCTTGTGCCTTCAGAGCCTCTTCAGCTTCAACTACCCAGGACCCCAGTGATTCCAGTTGATGGTTAAAGGTTTCATAGTCTTGAACTCCAGTCTAGTATAGAAGAATGCCAAAATACTGGCTTGGTAACTGACTGCCTATACAAAAAAAAAGTGCAGTATGTTTCATAAATCTTTTTTTTTACCTGTAGGGCGGTGAGCTGTCTAGTAAGAGCCTGTTCCACTGCAGCCAGCCGCTGGGTAAGAGATAGGTGATCGGACTGGATAGCAGATGCTGCTGATGTATCCACCTGCTGTTTCAGCTGTTCTCCCAGTTCTTGGAGAACTTGAAGTGAGGCCTGGACCGGAGCTTGGGACCTGAGCAACTCCTGAAATAAAACACCCATAACATTCAGGGCAATATGTCTTCATTATCAAAACTAAAATACAACATCCAACTGCACCAAACACGTGAGGGAATGTTTAATATCATTAAAATTTTCCTTCATATCGATGTGGCTTTCACAATGAGGCATTAGAAGTGAAATACTGAGGAGTTGTTCTGATGTTGCAAGTTGCAAAGCTGTGGCTTGACTCACGCTGCATTCTTGAATCCAGTCAGACACCTCATCGTCAGCAATGTCCTTGTTGCAGGTAATCTTGAGGAGCTGATCTGCTTTTTCCTCCTGCAGCTGGATGCTGTTGCAGCTCTGCTCATAAAGCTCTTTGTAGCGCTGCCACAGCTGAAGCAGTGCTTTGCTGCTTCTGAGACGCTCTCCAATCTCCTCCAGTAAGCCAGTCCATCTAAGTGCAATGACATGGTAATACGCTAATAAATGTCTTAAATTCGTTAAAGAAACACCAGTAGTAATGATAGTAATAAGCATAGCACCATGCTAATTAGGTTCACCTTGCATTGACATCTTTCAGGGCATTGTTGAGAGAATCTGACACTGAAGGGTGGCACTCTCTCAGCAGTTGGTGGGTAACAGCACCAAATTTTCTGAGACTGCTCTCCTGTTTTTCCAGTTCCCCTTGCAAATCCTTCACAGTGACAGATACAGTGGTAAATTCACCAGCAGTTTAATGATCACATTAAGAAACATACCCCTAACATTGCTACAAGATTTCAGAAACTCATATCAATACAGTTAAAGGCTTTAGTCAGTAAATATGAAAAAATACACTGAATGCCCCTTTATCTTAATATACCTGCAGACTTTGCACTTGCAGATGAACAGCCTCCAGTGAGCCTGTGAGGAGGCGGAAACGAGACACAGAGTACCTTCCCTCCATCAGGTAGCCATTGATCTCCTCTGAGGCGTGTTTGTATAGAGTCCACTGGTCCAGCACTGACTTCAAGCTGATCTTTAGCTGCCCAATCTGTAGAAGGTGAAATCAAAAACATGCATCTACATCCAGTAAATTGCAAAATCAGGCCAAAGTCTGAGCACGATAGGGATGGACAAGAGAGGACAGAATAAATGGGCCTAACCCAGGTAATAAAAAATAACAAAAAAAAGAACAAGGAGATTACCAAGTGGTCCAGGTTAGCCCAGGTGTGATTGACACCTTGGAGTGTCTCCATGACGATAGCACAGGCCTCATCAGTCTTATTTTGAACAAGGGCACAGCCTTGCTCTTCGACTCGCTCCAGCTCTTTCTCTTTTTCTTTTACCAGCTCCTCCATTTCCTTTAAAAAAATTGTTTTTATTTAGCAAATACAAAGACAAGATGAAGGGCAAGAATATCTTAATCAGATCTACAGTACCTGGCAGTCTTTTAGAGCATTCTGCACAGATGTCAGATCCTCTATCCGGTGTTTCCTCTTCAGCCTTTCTTCTTGAGTTACCATCCAAGACTTCAGGGCCTGAATGCTGCTCTCATAATCTAACCACATCTCCAAGAGGCTCTCAAGGAACTGGATCTTTAAGAATTTCATGCAAAAAAAAAAAAAGTTAACTTTGGATGTTGCATTGATAAAGGACATTGGGTGAATATGCTGTTGGTTTTATTGTAACATTATCAATGATTACGCCCTCACCCTCTCATTGATGCGGCCTTGTAGGATCTGCCAGCGCCTGTTCATGGCTCCCAGGCGCTCAGCAAAGTCTGTTTTATCACTGCGCTTGCTCTCCACATCCTGACCACTGAGCTGCAGCACTGACTGGTTGACAAAGTCCACAGTCAGCTGCTTACAGCTTAAATCTACTCTGAATCCCTAAAGTGAGGAAACAACAGGAGATTTTATAATAAAAGATCTACAGTTAGAACCAGTAGTTGCATCACCATTATGATCAGGTTAGGAAAACTCCATGTTTAAAAATCGAAATTTTAGCTCTCAACATATGCTCTTATTAAGAATTTTATCTAGAAAAAACCTTACTTGCAATGGCAAACCACAAAAAAACCCCAAAACCATTCATTCCACTAAAAAAAAGTTATATTTTTGATTTAATAAGAGTTCAGACCATACATGTAAACAAAAACTGTCATGAATCAATAAAAAATGCTCCACTACCTTATATTTTTGCAAATAGTCTTGAATCACACTTGATCCCACAGCACTCTTGAGGTTTTCTTCATCCTCGTCAATGACACTCTCCATCAGCGATATCCAGTTAAACAGCTCACAAATGGCATGACGGGAGGCCAGTTTTTCCATTTGGATCTAGAAAAAAAAAGAGAAAAAAAGAAAAAACGACATGTTGGTAGTTTAAAAACAAACTGCAATGAAAACTTTTGCATGCAAACTGGAGAAGCAGAAAGAGGTAATCCTATTTGTCCTGAAGCAGGTAAGCCTTTTTAGTCCGGCTGCATGTGACGATACCTGATGCAGCTTCTCCTGGACCACTGGGATGCGTGTGAGTAGCTCAGACCACTGAGTGTCAATCCGTGCCAGGTCAGAGCGCAATACCACCGTGTCCACTTTCTTCAGCCGCAGCAGCTGGTTGCCCTCATTAACCACTGAGCTCTTAAGGCTAGACTTTCCCTCAACTTCTTTTGAAAATTCCTAAAAAAGAGAGAAGTGGAAAATCATCCAATCAAAACTATGTGGACCAGACTGCAGCAAAACAGCGCTACTGCAGAAGATAATAACAATATTAAACAAAAACAGGCCCAGCATGTACAAAATGAGTATGTTAATTTGTAGTATATCCTACTGATGAACTGAGGTGTTATGTTCATGCCTACAACTGCCATTAATTGAGGCAGCTGGTTGGCCAGCAAAAACAAAACAAAACTGATCAACCAAATTGATTGTTTTTGGCCTCACAAGGAAAGCAGAGAGATGATCTCTGACGGTTTCCAGCTCCTGTGGCACTAACACCGCCTGCGTGTTCCAAAACTCCAGACGCTCCAGAGCAGACTGCAGCCATTCGCTCATCTCTCCACACTCCCTTTGATACCTAAAGAAAAAACAATTGAAATTAGACCATGCACTTATTCACTGGATATTTATATCCAAAGCCTAAGAAACAGTCCTTAATTAAAAGTCTTTCTGACCTGGTCCAGTGTTTCAGAATAGCCTCGAGGCGTTGTAACTCCTTGTTGACCTTGGCAGTGTTGTTGAGCCAGTGTTCCCCTAAGAGTGCGAGCTGATTCTCCAGCGAGGGGCAGCACACTGACAGTAACAGATGTTTACCTTCATCCAATACCTGGTAGAGCTTGTGCTGGTGCTCCGCTAGTCTCCCCTTCAGACCCTTTGCAAAGAAGAAGAAGAAAATGTGTTTCCAGCTAGATAAATATATTTTTCTACTTTGCAGCAAAGACAGGAAGCCCGTTTTGACTTGAACCTTTCTTAATCAGCGTATAAGAGAATTTAAGCGGCTTGTTCCTTTGTCACAACTAAACAGTTAGCCCGATGTAGTAAATTTACACCTGAACTCATGTGACATTGTACCTGATACAGTGATATTCTGTCCATAAGCCTTTCTTCAGTTTCTTCAACCAGACCAACAGAAGGAATACTTTCTTCAACAGCCTCCAGATGTTGGTTCAGACTCTGGTAGTCCTGCACCAAACGGCACCAAGTCTGAAAATAAACATGATTATAAATAAATATTTAAAATTCAGTCGTCTGACAAGTACATCTTTGCTCTTTTAATCAGCACACTTGTTACTATGTAACTATAATAATATTTTTTTAATTTTACCATTAATTTGATTTTTTGTTGAGAGATTTTGTACTAAATGCTTGCAAACACATCGGTCCTCCTACAGTACAACTCCAGCATTATCTCACAGCTACCAACTTTAATATGTAATTTTTTTCAAGGTAATTAAAAAGGCTTTTAAAAATGTGTTTATATAGCTTGTGATGTTCTAATATATAACATTTAAAAACTAAGTAAATGTCTTTTATTAAACATGTCATATCTATTATATCTACATGTAATAAGATACAGTTAAACCAACCACACTTGGAACTGGTCAAAAAATTATCCATTATCAGAATTTTGTGACTACGTTAACCTAATATGGCATAAATACTCCTTCACCTACCTCTAGGATACACTCCAGTTCGACTCCTTTACTGTGCGCCTCTTTGAGGACTCTCTGAGCCTCAGCTAGTGTCTCTTCCAAGGCTTGGTTTTCTTTGGGAAGCATCAGGCCACTGATCTTCCTGAAGTATGTTTCCGTTAGAATCATATGGGACTCTAGACCCTGGAAGAACTCCTAAAAGAGGCCAGAAACAAAGACGATCAGCTCTATTTGTCTCCTGCATCACAGCAAATTGGGTTCAACATGTAACCTTGTTGATTCTTTAAGCCTAAAGGATTTAGCAAGTTGACTATACTTTATGTTTGTCCAGGTGATTCTGGACTTCCTCCACAGAGCTGGCAATAATTCTCTGATCGGCAGCCATCTTGTCTTTAGCTGTGTCCACCAGGTCTTTCAGGTCCTGCAGAGCACGTTCATACTGCTCCTTCAGTGCCATGTTCTGGTTCAGCCCACTGCGCCGGGAACCCACTGTCATCACCAGCTCCTCATAAGAATCCTGGAAAAACACAAAATATCAGTTTCAGGTTTTGCATCTTTTGAATTTGACGGTAATTTCTTTGCTGTACATTCAGAAGTAAAACCAAATTGATGATTTCTCCATGAGCCATCAGTCATGCGTGTTACCTGTAGTTTGAGCAGTTTGTTTGTTGAGATCTGATCCGCGTGCAGTGCTGATCCTCTGGTTTTAAGTTCTGTGATTCTTTGCTCAAAGTCTTTCAGGCTCTCCTCTGCGCTGGCAATGACCTGAGAGAAACCGATTAGATGTATTAAAGACATTCACAGTAATGTTCTTGTTTTCTACAAGCTTTAATGGGAGATGGTTAAAGCTTCAGGAGGAATATCAGTCAACTCTTGCATTACCTCCAGTTGTTTTGATGCTGGTCTATCCATTGCTCCAGCTAGGGCTTGCAGTATCTGGCATTTGGTCTCAATTAAAGCAGTTTGAAGAAGCTGCAATTCAGTCTGTGTAAGACACGAGGTAATTTATAGGAAATTAAGTCCAAATGCATGCATGCATGTCTGGTTTCATAATATAAAGATATAAATGTTGTTCCCTATAGGCTTGTCTTTGTCTTCTGCAACAGTGGCTTAACTTAATAAAAAGAAACATTTCCCCAGTGGCTGTCTCTTTAAATCGTCAAACATTAAAGGGCTTGAAAAACAAAAAGCACAATATGAGGCAAACCTGATAGGACGTGAGTTCATGTGCTCTGCTCCTCATTTGGTCACAGCGTTGTCCCAGAGCACAACCCAGAGCTCCTAATCTCTCTTTGAGGCAGTTAAGGTTGTCTTCCAAAAGTACTCGTTCTTCGTGCCTTAACGCTGAAGATGAAGCGAGCAGAGTTTGGCTGAGCTTCACCTCCTCCGTCATGTGCCTCACATCGTTCTCCAAGGTCTGCAGAAGAGGTCAGAATCATCAGCTTGATTTATACTAAATAATTACAGGGTGAAATCTGTAATATGGGAAAGCATTTTGATTGACAGTGTAACACTGCAGTTAAAATGACATAGCTTTATTTTTATGCATCAGCACCATGCTTCCCACCCAGAACTTTAGCCACATGCTGGTGTAGACGTTACCATTTAACCCTTGTGATCATGTGATTTATTCATTTGAGATTTCCTGCAATATTTACTAAAGCTCCACAAATAAGGCCAATTGTACCTCCTGCTTTTGTAGCTGGGTCTCTGCATTTTCAGCCAGCAGCACTGAGCCAGAGAAGACGTTGTTCTCCACATTATCCAGCCAGGAGGAGGTGGATGACACAGCTGTGTAGAGCTGTTGTTCCATCTGCGCCACCTGTGTCTCACCACCACCAGGCTACATACACATGTACACGGGAAGAATGTAAGTTTTCATTGAGACCACATGCTTGAAATAAAAAGTTGCATTTCCAACATTGCATTAAAATATAATAACAGATATGCTAAACCTGCGGGGTGACGTCTTCTACTGTTTGCCTGAAGCTATTGTACAGAGTCTTCAGAGAGGACCTGTCAGCCTGGGTGTCTCCTTTAAACACCGGCCCAGATGTGGACACACGGGAAGCTCTCGAAAAAACCTAAAGGACAAAAAATAAATATTAAACACTCTGATTAGTTTTTTCTATTGAGTGTATGCTAACAGTAATTGAAAACACAGGCATATGTACTGGCTGCTTGTGGTCCTGCTCCAGGGTTTTCTGCAGGAGCTGGAGTTTAGTTTTGAGCTCCAGTCTCAGACTCTCCCATCTCTGCCTCATCTGCTCCCGCCCAGCGTGCGTTTCCCTTTCAGCCAAAGCTGCTGGTGAAAATGGTTCTGTCATACTGCAGGATGACAGAGAATAAATTAGTGCTCTGTTACATTACTTACATTTATATTCTGCCATAAGAATGAACCTCATACATATACTTCATATTTTATTATTCATTTAATTATTATTCGTGTATAATATAACTGTTATTAACAGACCTGGCACTGCTGGGTGAAGCCTGCTGGATGAGGATCTCCTCTCCTCTGCTGGCAACTGACTGAAGAAGCTTTTTCTGCTCTGCAAGCTGCTCTTCCAGTTCCTACAGTAGAAAACAACCAACAAAACAACAGTGTTAGACCATATGTGGCATCACAAAGAAACATTTATGAAGTTATTTATACAAATGCTCGTTAGACCCTTAGGGATACACATGTTTTGGTGAGAAACACAGATTTTTGGCTCTTGTGGGGACATGTCATTTATTGCACACTCACTCCTTTTTACATTCAACTCACAGATGAGGACTGACCCAAAAGACAAATTAAAGTTTGTCATCAACATTAAGAGAATACTTTGTGCAACTTTATTGTGCATTCCTGGGTAATAGTCAAAGAAATCCAATGACAAACTATGTAAGAACGTGTATTTAAGTCTATACTGAACTTAATGAAGGTTAAAAAAAGAAAATCACCTTCTGTCTCTGAAGACTGTCTTGGTGCTGTTGGGTTCGTGTGGTTCGGGCCTGGGCCAGCCAATCTTGTACACTGGGACTCTGAGAGAGGCTGGAGTCTGATTCACTGTCTTCCTGCTCCTGCAGAGAACCCTGTCAGATCAGAAAGTTAGACATAAGACAAATGCTTCAGAAAAAGTAGTATTATCAAATACAATAATTCAAAATTTACATGTGCATTTGTTGTAGACCCATTGCTGATAAATACACCAGAGCAAACTTTGCAAATATGGTAGTCACAGTGAGGACCAAACACAGAGTCAAATATTCTGCACTACATGCACACACATCAGCGGATGACAACATTTAGCCCATGCAGCAACCTCACCTGGATGTTACCCTGTTTGTCCTGTAGCATCCTCTGCAGCTCCAACAAACCACCCTTCAGTGTGCGTAACTTCCTCGCCAAATGTTCAGCTTCCTCTCTAGTGTCTGTGCGGCCTCCCCGCAGCAAGTTCTCACTGTGAACTGACAGCTCTGACAGGGCCAGCACCTTCTCTTCAATCTCCAGCAGCATGTTCTGCAGCAGTAGGAGGAGAGACGCCAGATCAAACATCGTGTTTCACCGCCTACAGGAGCTCCTCCATCTACACGACAGCCTCTCCAGGTACGGATGAACCCCCTTCACCAGCAGCTTTCCCTGTCCAAAGGACAGGGACGGCTCTCATCCTTGGCCCACCTCTTCGGCCTTGCCTCCTGTGCAACATATTACCGCTAATCCTTCAGGCTCCGTGCTCTTCAGCATACATGCTCTCCCTCAACTTACAAACCAGTTTGTCTGTGTAGAACACCATTCTAATTCCAGACCAGCTGTCAGTGCCCATCAGTAAAGATTGTACAAATGTTTAAAGAAACATTTGTTTTTTGATATTACTGACATTCCTTTGCAATCGTTAGAGTCTGCATGTTATTCTACAGCAGAGAATCGCTTCCCACCCTACTATCCTACACTCCCTGTACTCTAGGATTCCCCTACTTGGATATTCTAGCAGCTTTGTCCCGAGCACCAATCCAGGTAGCGAGCTCTGACTACACAGCCCTAGGCTTCTAACATGCCCCTGTCGCATAGAGAGATCTGCATAATCTGCTTAAGACTAGTGCTACAGTCACTTAGGTCCAGCCATGTGAAGGTCCCTATTACTCCTCTAATACGCTTGTTTACTCACTGAAAGGCCCCTGACCCCCTGAAATGATCCATGTGTAATAAGGACAAAATACTGAAAGATGAGACGTAGGTAAATAATCCACTGACAAATCTGATTTGCACTAGTGTGCTCAGAAAAAAATCCCTGAGCATCTAAAAAGTAATCCCAGACATCCACCTGTCATTTCTGAAAATTTCCTGTGACATGCATTATTAATTAACCCCACATTTATATTCACAAATCCATTAATATTCTCAAGTACAGCAGTGTTCGAGGCTGCATTACTGTGGGTGAACAGCAGGGGGAACTCTTACTTGACATTCAGCCAGTTGATTCTGCATATCTGTCTCCTCTGCAAGTTTAGGTTCAAGGAGGGACATTACAGCACTGCGCATTTTGCCCAACCACTGGTCCAGTTCATCTGCCTGGGTGTGATAGAGCTGTACGGCCTGTTCCTGAAGCTGACCCTCCAGGCGGTCACTGACACGCTCCTGAAGGATGCCACATCCAATTTGAGTTATTATAACAACTTTCTAAGTTGGTATTCGAGAAATAAAGTTTGATTAATTAATAAAACAACTATTTCTACTATTTGATATGATTTTCGCAAAAAATACCTCTAATAATTGTTGTTTCCCCGAGGCTTTCATGTGGATGGTGGCCATCCTCTCAGCTAACACGGCAAGGGAGGACTGCATAGCCAGCTGGTCAGCCATGTCTGAGTCCACAGCATCAGTGGCCAAATCTTCCGTGAAGCTTGTCTGCAGCCGGTCTATTTCTTCCTGCACACTCTGAATCTCTTCTATCAGACCCTTTACAAAACAACCAAAAGTTATCCTACTCAGTTTACAAGCAAAAACTGAGACAGTGAAGTAATGTTTACACAAAATACCATAATCCTGTAAAAAATAATATTAAAGATTCAAAACAAGGTGATATGATTTGGCCACAAATACATCTTCGACAAGTCTGACTTTCCTCAACTCAGCTCTCTAATCTTCACAATATGCAAGACCTTTCTGTATGTGACAAACCTTATGTGCCTTTACGTGGCTATCTGGACTTTTATCTCCCTCCAGAGGTTCACTGAGTTTGGCTTCTAACGCCTCCATCTTAGAAGAGATTGATTGGAGTGAACCCTGGTAATGCTGCTGCTTCTCGAGAGCTTCATACAAAGATCTCTGCTTCTCACTGATCTGTAAGACAAAACAGAGTATAAAAAAAGGTCTGAAATACCATTGATACACTAATAATGCTAACCATTAACAAGGAATAATCAAATACCAAATTCATAACATTGTTTCTAGCTGCTAAAAACAGTGTTTTATTAAAAAATGTTCAAATCTACGTGCTGGTAATCGACATTTTTTATTAAAAAAGCAGTAAGATGAAGGCTTTCACATACCACATTCTTTAAACTCTCCCAGGAGCGCTGCAGGTCATCTAAGTTGGCCACAGACTCAAAGGTTGGGTCATACAGTTCTTGAATGGGAGCTCTTGTGAGTGTCCCTCGTCCCATCTAAAGGGAAATTTAAAGGGTGTCATCAGCAGTTACGTTATTAAATGGATAGTAACCAGACAGAAATATTTACACGAAGACCCAAATCTAGTGTCATCTACACTACACAAGAGAATCCTTTTACTCAACAACTTCGAACAAAAAGAAGAGAGAAGGCTGAAACCTTGGTTACAGTTGCTTCAGTGTAAGTTATGGGAGAAGGAGAACGGCACACAGGAGGAGAAGAGATCTCGCTGTTAGTGCCCTCCTCACCAGACTCCTCAGTTACAGGTGACAGCAGGGTGTGACAGCGTCCAGCTGTCATCTGGCACACCATGCAGGAAAACAGAAGAGCAGACATGCAAGGTAAATCGGAAAAGATGATTCACAGGCAAGGCGTAGATAAACGTAAAAGCTCCACAATAGACCTGGACCAGGAGCGAATTAAAGAAAAATATCCAGGCTATGCTAAAGCTTTAAACAGTAGAATAGGTCAACATATTTGTTTATCCAGCACAAACTTTATAGCCATCAGTATATTATGTTGTGCATGATGTTCTCTTACCACGACAGCTTGAGCTGCAGATTTCTTTGATTTCTCCCCATCCATCTCCTGGAGATCCTCAGGCAGACCCTCTACATCAGTCACTGTCAGGAGCATGGTGGCGTGCTTGGCCTTCACTGCCAGCATTTTGCATTTTGAGTTGAGTGAGGCGATTTGCTCCTGGTAACCTTTGATCTTTTGGGCAAGTTCCTATTCAAAATACATACAGACGTTATATAGCAGTTATGGGTTACATATAAGGCTCAGTATGAAAGACAAGCAGATATCAGGATTTTTTTGAATCAAAATAACAAATACAGCAGTGAATACAGCACAAGTTCACACAGTAGGTTCCTGTTTTTCTTAAGAAGAAAGACAGGGAAAGTGAAAGAGTTGAAGTACTGTACTTCATGGTGTAGGATCTGGGCTTGCAGTTCCTGGATGTTGTTGGTGGGGATTGGTCGGTCCTGAATGACCCGGTGCGCTTCCTCTATCAGCCCCTGTAGATCTCTGACTTCCTGTTCATACTGCTCGTACTGCACCACTGCCTCCTGAAAAAAGTGAAGTGAAAGTTTTAATATTACATGATTCGTTAAATCTCAGAATGTAAAAAGAGTAAACTTTTCAAATCCAGCGCGTATTAAAAACTGAAAGAAACTTTGGTTACAAACTTTGAGAGGACTCAAAATACACCTTAAAGGTGTCAAGTAACTTTCTATCAGTACCCAGCGTTGTTGCATATTTTCTGTGAATACAGTGTTGACGTTATTATGCTGCAGCAGTAGTGTCCCCCTGTACCTGTAAGATGTTGCACTGCTGAATGGCTACATGCTGCAAGTGACTGGCTTCTTGCTGCAGGCGCAGAGCTGTGCGACAGATAGCAAGGTTAGGCATCACCTCCTCTGGAACCTGCAGTGCACTCTGACACAGCTGCACGGCCTGAACCTGCTGCTTGAAGCTCTCCATATCCGCCAGCAGACGCTGTAAAAATGTAAAGTTAATATTGCATGAAAATGTTTAAAATACACAAGATGAAAAGTGAACATTTGAGGCTCTTTATTAACAATAAATAAATAAAAGGCATTCATGTGTTTTGGTTACCTGTCTCTGAGCCAGCTGTTCTTTGAGGCTCTGGCGTGCCAACTCTGGTGAAGTCAGTGTAGCTTGGACCTGCTCCAGAGCAACATGGAGGGCCTTCACTTCATACTCCAGGGCTTCCATACTCTGAAGACAGACGTCCATAAGATAATTTTCACAAAGTGCTACGAGTATTAATGCTCCTTTGGGTAAATTCTACTAGTAAAACATGATTTTAAACTAAAATAGAGATGATCAAAACTCTTAACAAGTGAAACAAAAACAAAATCTTTTATTTTTCTGTACCTTGTCTGCATCCTGCAGACTCTGCAGTCGTGTCTTCATGCTTTGCTGAAGCTCCTCAGTGTGTCGACTGAGCTCACAAACCTGCTGGCTCATAGACTCGACCTGCAGCACTTCAGACAGAAGCTCTACTTTCTCTGCCATGGATTCAAGGTCTCCATGCAGCTCTCGAGACTCACGCAGGACAGCCTGAGTACAGAAAGAGAAAGGTTAGTGGTACGGTGTCCAGAGGGTCACAGGATTGTTCCGTACAACAGCTAACTTTGCCATAGACAAAAAAACTGAACCCGTTTATGACTAATAACACTAATAACACTTTAAAAAACACGCCAACTCACCTGGTACATCCGTATCTGTTCCTGCAGATGAACAGAGGAGTTCCAGATGATGTTTGCCCTCACCAGGCTTTTGGCTTTTTCTGACCACCTCACAATGAAGTCCAGCATCTCATTATACTCATCTAAATAACAGACCGCCTGAAAAGCCACAATAAGAAAATGTAAACTCTCTTTACCTTTATTACTATGTTGGATTTATATAACTTATTGTTATGGAGACGACCTGAACAAACAAACCTTTTTGAGCCAGTTGTTTCTACAGTCTGCCAGTCTTGATGTATGATGATGCATTTCTGACAGCTTGCTGATGGCATCACTTAGCTGTTTGGCCAGCAGGGGGTTTCTGCGGCCAAACTCTTGTACAGCTGCATCGAGCTCTGCGAGAGTGCGACCGCAGGTATCCAAGTCTTCAAAAAGACTCTGGGAAAAAAAATCGGTGCATACAAGTTTATATCAATCATTGTTCTCAATGAAAAAAAGTGTAATTTCAGAGTTTCCTTTATCAACAACACATAAAATACGATCAAACACAAAGTAAGCATTCTACCTTGACCTCTTCTTTGGCATGGTCAACATCAGGAGATTTTTCCTTAAATTTAGTGGAGATGGCTTTGAGTTTCTCTGACATGTCATGGATTCTGGAGCTGAAGTCCTCCTTTATTTCTCTGGTTTTCTGATTTTCTCTCTCCTTGGAAAGAACCTGGAAAATAGATGAGAAAAGAAGTGACAGAAGTGACAAATGCTACAAATGTAACCGATGCCCATTGATGTCTAGTTTATATTCTGGGCTGTGTGTGTTGTAGAGTACCTGATCCTCAATAGCACCCAGAGCAAGCGAGACCTCTGCTAGTTGCATGGAGATTTCTGAAGGGAGTATAGTGTAGAGGTCCAGGTACTTGCTCTGTTGTTGCTCTGCTAATTTATCCACATTCTGACGATAAGTGATCACATCTCCATGCACAACCTATGCGCAATAAAGAGAAGACCTATTTAGCCTTTTTTGGCATCAAACACTTTCACTGATATTGGCCATTAAAGAACAGAATATTTTGGAGACTTAGTCGAGGTATAGTGTGAGCAACAGTGTTCTTTTCAGACATATTTAATTCACAAATTGGACATTTCTCTGTTTAGATGACAGATTTTAGATGGCAGATATACCTCAAGCTCCTGCAACAGAGAATCAATGTCTGGAGTGGGATTGAGAAGAAGTTCCCTGGTCTCCTGTATCCAGGCTTTTACAACACTAAGTTCCTTCTCCACTTCCTCTCTGTCCCTCAGCTCCTGAGCTGCCTGAGCTCTTTTGGTCCTGGACTGTGTCAAGAGGCTGAAGACAAATAGATAATTAATTCATCTTATATTCTGAACAGCAACATAGATCGAACTTCATTTTGAAGAGCATTTTTTCATCTCTGATCGCTACAGATGGACTTGTTTAAAGTTTCTCATCATCCTACCTTTCCATTCGGTCTTGTACAGCTCTGATCTCCTTCAGGCTGGGCAGCTCATCTTGTCCATTTGTTGGCGAAGGCACTTCCACATCATGCAGCAGACTGAGTGCGTACTGGCGCAGCAGCATCAGGGAGGACAGTTCCCGCTCCAAGTCTTGGCTCAACAAGTCATGCTGGTCTAACAGAGACTGCAGAGTGGCTTTGGAAGCCTTCTCCACAGCACTGTCAGGGAAACGACTTTGGAGCTCATCGCAGACCGCTTTAACCTTCACCATCTATATAAAGAAACATATTTATAGATGTTTTCTACTGCAAATCTTTATTTTTCCATACTTAGCAATACATTATTTCTCCCCATTGGCTGCAGTGTACCTTCTCTCTGAAAGTCCTCCATTCCTGTGCGGTGTCCTCAAGTACTCTCTCCTGTCCCCGTGCTACACTGCGTAATCGTGTCCACCGCTGCCACACAGTGGTCATGGAGCGACTGATGGTGGCCTTGCTGGCGTCACTCCCCACCAGCTCCAGCTGAGCTGCCTGTTCCTCTAAACCACTCAGCTTCTCTTGGAAGCCATTCACCAGAGATACAAGGGACTGAAAAAATTGAAAGAATGTCAGTAGCATGAAGCATTCACAGAAGCACCACCTATTGAATAAAATAATATCATAGGCTATCATACTCTGTGACTGCCTAGCTTGTCTTCAGCCTCTTGGCTTGTGGCTGCCTTTGCAGTAGAAAATTCAGTCAGTTTCTTTTCAGCCTCATTCATAAGCTCAATGACAGTCTGCCTTGCTTCCTGGTATGACTTCCACTGGGCCACACAGCTGAAAAAAAACAGAATATATTCAAATATAAAGTACCACTATAAAACACCAACAATAAACTGCAGATAAAGGGCAGATTGCATGATCAGACTCTTTTCTTATTACCTGTGAAGGACTTCCTGGTGACACTGGAGCTGATCTCGAACCTCCATGCCTCTCTGCTTTGCCGACTCCACACTCACCCGTAGCTGCTCTTTAGCAGTAGGGTTGACCAGTTTCTCCAGCTGAGGAAGGAGGGTTTGCAGTTCCTCTAGGTGGATGAGAAACTCCTGCTCTGTGGCCATGATGTCCGCCTGCTGCCTCAGACACTCTTCATAGTTCTCCACGTCCACACCCAAGCTAGCTTGCTGCAGGAAAGATACGGCATCTTCCAGCCACTCGCACGCTGCTTGCATCCTGAAGTGGTATTTCTGACACAACACCAAGGCTTCCTCCAGAGTAATCTTAATCAAAAAAAATCAAATGAGAAAAATATGAAAAGGAAACGTCGATCTAATTCACTGAACAGCTAACAACTTTAAAAATGAAACATTTCCATTCACTAAAGATGTTCCCACCTGTTTGGCAGTCAGTGCCTTCTGAACATCTGCCTGTAGCTTTGCCATTTCTTCAAGACTTGTATCTACGTGGGCTGGGACAAGCTCATTGGCACTGATAAACTCCTGTTTTTCCCTGCTACTGAGAGCAGCCACAATTCTCAGTCTGGACTGCACTTCTTCTTGCATGATTTGCTGCTTCCTGATCTCCTCCTGGACCTTCTCCACCCTGACATCCACAATCACAGCACAGTCAAGATCATCCCTGACTTGCTGCAGCCAGTCTAGGGTCCTTTTCATCTCCGTCTCAAAGTCTTTGCTTTGGATAAACCTGTTCTCACATTCTTCGATCAGCTCCCCTACTGCAGCTTGTAAGGATCGCAGCTCCTCTTGCCAGAGCACCACTTGCTCTTTCGAGGCATCATGGGATGATTGGTCCACACGATGAGCAAGAGTGTCCATCTGCTCCATGAGTCTTGACAAATGAGAGTTGGCGCTCTGGAGACTCCCTGCCAGAGCATGGTAGTTCTTTAGCCTCTCCTCAGCGGACTGCGTTTCTGCATTCACTTTAACCAGCTGCTCTTTTGTGGCCTTTAACTCAGAGTCAACCTGCATAGCCATCGCCTTGTGGTCCTCAAACGACTCCAAGGTTTCGTCCAGATGCTCCACTTTCTGTTCCACCAACCTCTTCAGTCCATTGTACAGGCTCACGAGCTGGGTCATTTCCTCCGGGCGCCACGGCTGGCCAGTGCTACGAAATCCCTCTTTCTTCTGGTTCAGTTCACTCACTGCTAGACCCAGGTTGCTCAGATCTTTCTGAATTGATTTGTAATCACTCTGCAGGCTGACAACTTCTTCTGTTTGCAAGCCTACAGGCTGAGTCCCCAGATTATTATACTGTTCCTCAAGTTCTTTCAGTGCTTTGTGAGTGATATCTATGAAAGACTTGTACTCGTTCCTTGTAATAATGGCCTGCTGGATTTTCTCCTGTTTCTCTTTGGCTAGTGCTAATATGCTGTTATACTGCTGAGGAAGGGTGTTAAGTTTTTCATCTAAATAGCAGTGGTCAACTTCATTCAGAGTCGGCAATATTTCCTGGCCAGCTCTTTGCACAATTAAGAGGAGGTTCTCATACTCAATTGCCTGTTCAACTATTTGTTGATACTTCAGCAACTGTGCTTCCAGTTCAGCATCTCCAACCATCAAGTTTATTTCAGGAAAGGTGACTATATCAGCTTGCTTCAACCACTGGCATATTTTCTCTAAATCAGCCTTGAAATACTTCCTAGAGATAAGCACTTTTTCAAGTTCTTGAAGTTTCTGGCCACATCTATGAAGGGTTTTGTCAAAGATACTTTGCAGCTCCTGCAGCTTTGTGAGAATCTCATTCCTTTCTTCCTCACTCGCATCCCTCATCAGGTCTCTCCCCTGAGACCACAAGGATGTCAGCTCGCTCTGATAGGCCTTCAGACTGCTCTGGATGTTGCGACAGGTTCTGACCTGCTTGCCTAGGTCATCAGGTAACAAAGCAATGTACTCTTCTGCCTGAGCCTTCTTCTCATTCTGCTGGACCCAGGAGATGGACTGACTTACAGCCATCAGGAACTGTGTCCTCTCAGTAAAAGCTTTGCTGAGGTGTTTTCTTCGCTGCGTCACCTTCACACTCAAAGATTCTACCTCAGATTGTGTGTCGGAAATCAGCTGCTGCAGATGCTGTCGTTCACTGAGGCCCAGCCGCGCTAACACCCTGTCAGCGTCGGCCATGGCCTGAGCCAGGAGGAGCTGCTTCGCCTCCAACTCACTGCAGATGCTCAGGTGATCAAAGAGAAAGCTCTGAGCTAGCTCAGGAGGAGGACTCATTTTCATGGCCTCAGACAGGGCAGGCTGCTGCTCTTCAGCCCAATCCCGAGCCTCTTTCAGACGGGCCTCCACTTGATGCATATCCTCTAGGGTCACGACTGAGTCTTGGATTTTTCTTTCAATTAGGTTTTGCATCTGAGACCACCGCTGCTCAAAGTGGCTGATCTGCTCTTTAACCAGCTCTTTGTCATCCAAGTTCAAATGCTGGATGACTTTCTGTTTCTGATCCTTGAGGTCCTCAAGAGTGCCTTTTTGCTCTTCAAGAGTTATTGCAAGCTTCCTCAAGGCCTCCAAATGCTGAGATGAACTTTCGGCATCCGTTCTGTGAATACACACACACACAAAAACATTTCCTTAAATTTGTGGACACATAAAGATTAAATTTTCTTGATTACGAGCTGAAATTCAACTCTAGGAAAAAAAAACTCTATTTATGATGAACAATTATTCTTGACAGTTTCTGCCCAGAGGACAATATTTACCTCCCAAGTTAAATGTAAATTTAATTTTCAAAAGCTATGTTATTCCTGAATTGAAGTATAGTTCATATAAAAACACACCTGGCCAAATTGTCCCACTCTTTGGACACCTGTTCAAACAGCACCTCCACTGCAGCGATACACTCATGGTATTCTTTAGACCTCTGCAGATCTTCCTCTCTCTGGCTCTGGAGCTTGTTGGCCTGGTGACAGAGCTCGAGCCAGGAATGGCTCAGACGGTCAAGCTCTGCATGCTCTGGAGACTCTTGGGCACCTGTTAATCTGCTCACAGTCTCAGTCATCTTGGTAAGGATACTCTGTTTGGACTGAAGTTGCTGGCTGCATTCCTGAGTGAGTATAGGGGATGGTCACCGGAAATACTTCCAAATACCAAGCAGATCTCACTTTAATCCCATCAAAACCCAGGCCACAAATGTTGCAATCACAAGGGAACAGATCAAGATTCACTGTGCTGTATGGTTAAAAAGCAAGTGAAAACATACAGTAAAACCTAATTTACAAATATAAGTACAGAAGCAAGGGATACTTGATAGTTATTATTGAAAAAGAGTAAACCTATCTGTGCATTAATGAAGGACTGATCATTATGATAGTGTATCCTACCTT
Organism: Pelmatolapia mariae; assembly: GCF_036321145.2. Taxonomy (NCBI): domain Eukaryota; kingdom Metazoa; phylum Chordata; class Actinopteri; order Cichliformes; family Cichlidae; genus Pelmatolapia; species Pelmatolapia mariae. The sequence continues at coordinate 59,273,792 of NC_086241.1, read as the reverse complement.
GGCTTGTGACAGCATGTTTTGTGCTATCTTGGTCTCCAGCTCTGCTGGCCTTCTGGAGAGGCTGAGAAGCTGCTGCTCCATGTCCTGGAACAGGCTGGTTAGGTCTTGCTTCTGTTCCTTGATCTCTCTCCAGCCCTCTGAAAGCTCTTGAGCACTGGACATCCGTTCCTCTATCTGCACAAACACATGGTAAATCTTTCTACGGTCAGTACAATACTTGCAAGATGATTCATTTTATAGTGTATATCTGTCTGCACTAGCACACTGCATGCCTTATTAAAGCATATACTGAGTTATTGCTTAATTAACAGCCAACTTGCTTTAGTACGTTACAATATTTTGCACTTGGTCTGAAGTTCTGTCAACATACCAAAAAAATTCTGTTTTATCCATCTTATTGCAAAATAGAGTGACTATTACCTATATTGTGATATCCACACTTTATATCCACTCTTATGTTGCAACAGGAGGTAAAAAAGATACCAACCGTGAGTTTGACTTGCTGGACCTCCGCAGCTGTCACTCTTACGGCGTCATCGGACAGGTCACACACAGAGCAAACCAGGTCTAGGTAAGTGCTGGCCTGCTCCTGAAGTGCTCTGTAGTGCTTCACCTGTGTTTGCAAAAGTAATAATCAAAATAAGTTATAGAAAAATAACTGAAGTAAAGCTGGAAAAACTGTGCAGTGCTAAATACCTGCTTCAGTGCTTCCTGCAGACCAGATGGTCCCTGATCATTGAGCTGAAGCTCCTCTTGTACAGTAGAGAGCCACGTTTGACACTGCTGCAATGTGTCCTGGTGATTAACATGTTTCTGCAGTTCCCGATCCAGACTCTGGTAGACCTGTGGAATATGTTTTGCATTACATACTTTATCCTTCAGTTTTGATTTGCTTCCCTTGTTTTTTTCTTCTTCTTTTTTTTTTACAAAACACTCGAGAAACAAAAGAGTATTGTCTTCGTCTTCAATTACTCACACGTTGGGCAGTACTGCAGATTGCAGAGTAGCTATCACTGGTTCCCTGTATGTGAGCCTGGACCTGCTGACTGATCTTGGTTTGAACTTGGTCTGTACAACTGGCAACAAGACCTTCTCCCTTCTGCTTCAAGCTGGCGAGACGCTCCTCAAAACTGGCTATTTCCTCCATTATAGCCTAAAAATGATGACACAAGAGCAAAACTGTTGAATTAAGGAAAAGCAGAGCTAACTTTGGACTACTACTTTAAACTGTAACATTAATGCTTTAAAACTTCGAACAAGAAATATGAAGTTGATTACTTTGTGTCTGGCAAGCTGCTGAGTGGCCATCTCCATACTGCTGGTCTGCATGGAGTCTGAGGTCACCAGCCTACTGGACATCTGCAAAAGCCATTTCTCAGCTTCCTGCAGCTCACTGTTGTAATCCTCATGTTCTTTCACCCACTCCACAAGGTTCTGGACCTGTGCCTGAAACACAACAAAAAGCATTTCTGTGTATTTTTTTTAATTACACCTGAAAAAGTATAGGCTTTGGACCAAGATTTGTCTTTTTTAATGTTTGCTTATATATTATAATTAAAAAAGCATAAGCAATGATTAAAATGTAGGATATTGGACCTATTTCACACCCTTCATTCCAAGTTATATTAGTGATATCTGAGTAGGAAACAGTTAAAAATACCTTAGCAGCCAAGCACAGATCCTGATAATCAGCCTGCAACCTTTTCATGTTTTCGCTGATAGTTGGATCGTTTACTGTATCAAGCAGTGCCTCTCCTTTCTCAGTGACAGATTTCACTGCTGACTCATGAGACTGGACTGTCTGCTGGATGGTCTGCGTGCATAACAAGGAGGAAACATATTGCATGTAAATCAAGAAGTTGTCTCTTTCTCTTTCAAGTTCATTCTCTCACTGGTGCAAAGCTAAAAAGGATTTAGCGGTATGAAGTTACCTTGTACTTTGCCAGCTGAGCCTTCTTCTGGTAAAGTTCAGCTTTAGGCTCTACATTTGATGCTAAAAGGTTCTTGGTCTCCATCACCCACTGGGCCTGGGCCTTGTACTTATCCATAAAGTCTTTGGAGAGGGAGATGCACTTCTCAAGGGAGCTATGCTCTGTGCGCAGAGCTGCCATAAGTTCCTCAAGCTGGAAGAGTCGTGTGCCCACCTCCTCTTTGAGCTGTTCAGCTTCAGGCTCTTCCAAGAATGCCATTGCTCGCTCTGTCTTCTCCCTCATTGCCTTTAAGTAAATGTGACCCTGCTCCATGTCAGCCTGAAGAGCCTGAAATGACATGGGCTAGCATGACTGATCGATGTCTCTATTGTGACATAATACTTCCAGCCCAAACAGGCTTTAGAAAAAAACAAATTCATATCTGTATTAGGTCTAATCCTGTGAACGTCTTTATAGATAGTATAAGCAGAAGAGATGCTATTTAATAAACTATACCTCTAGTTTCTTCATCTTTCTCTCCATGGCAAAGCGGTCCACTATATCAACACTTATAGCCACAGTGCTGAAGTTATTCTGAGCTGTGCTGAGCCAGTCTGAGAAGGTCGTGAAAACACACTGTGCCTCTTCGATGCAAGACACCTCTTCCTGGAGCTGTTTGATAGTCTCCTGCAAAGTAAAAAAAGAAGTAAACATAACAAAGAAAAAGTTAAAGAGGAGGCAAAAGCTTAGGGTAACTTAAACTAATCAAATCTTACAATTATCAGTCTAAATATAAATTCACAATGTCAATAAAGGCATAGTAATATTTGCAATTCCAGTGACGTTGTGTTCAAAATCACGTTACCAGTAAATGCAGAAGCAGGGCGTGGTAGCGGGCTGTGATCTGGGTGGCTCTGGTACTGATCCTGCTGCTAATATGTGTCTCATCGAGAACCTGCTGAGCCAAAAGACTCAGGCCCTCCATTTCTTCTTGATAAACCAGCACTTCCTCCTGCCAGCTCTAATTAAAGAAACATGCTATTAATGTCAGGACCAGACTTGGATAATTAGATTTTATTATATTCATTACTTGACTGCAGAACAAATTAATTTCTTCAACATTCAGCCATGAAAACTTGAAAAACTAAATGACCTGATAGAGGAGACAATGAGTGACACAATAATATGAGCAACTAATTATTTACAAATAACACTGCAGATCTGTACAACTCAGAAAAGATTGTCACGAGTGTACCTTTTGTGTATACTACACTAACCTTTATGAGCTGAAGCTGAGCATCTTTAGTGGCACGGTCAGATCGCCGATGACTACGCAGTTGTGCTTTGGTCTCCATGCCCTTTAGCCAGCTGTCAAGACGCTGGAACTTCTGCTCCATCTGCCGAAGTTTGGCTAGAGCACTGTTGAGCTGGGCTCGGGTGTCTGATAGCCGGGCCTGGTAAAGCCGCCACTCCTGCTGAAGCGTTTCTAGAGCTCTGTCTTCTAGCTGAGGCAAGCCCCAGGGAATGACCAGCTCTCGACTCACCAGTAGAGTGTTTAGTAAAGCCTGGCCCTCTGTGCAGTGAAGCTGTAGTTCCTGTAATTATATAAACGCTTGCTTTCACATAATATACTCCATGCTAGTGTTTTCTAACCATTTAATCCTTATTGAGTTATAATTTCCACAGTAATAATTGTCGGACCTGTAACTTTTGGAGAGTCTCTTCCAGCATATCAACATCACCCTCCAGCTGGGTGTAGCAGCCAAGCTTCTCTTGTTCCTGTTCTAGCCACTCTTCAAATGCATGAAGGCCCCGCTGATACTCTTGGTGGGCTTTCACCAGCTCCTCAGCTTTGCCAACAGCCCTCTGAAGAAGTGGAGAGCGATAAAAATTCAGTGTGAGCTAATATTTTTCTTAAATTAACCCACAGATGAGTCTAACTTGTAGTTTTTTATTTAAAAAGAAGCATTCTTTTGCAGACATCTTTAGGTTGATTTTTTTGTATCAAGCTGTAACACTGAAACTGAAATTCTGCATACGATTCTAGCACTGTTCAAATGTGTCGAGTTATTACCATTGCATTGTCTTTGACAGTGTTATAGCGCTCCTGCAGATCTTGGAGTTCCAGCTGAGTGACATAGTTCTCAGTGATGCTGGCACTCTTTGCTGTTATGGTGTCCAGTAGGGTGTTATGGGTGAGCACTTCCTCATACAGTAACTGAAACCCCAAAATTAACAATCCACTGAAAAAATATGCTTGTAAGACTATTAGAGCATAAGGTTAACACAATAAATTGTATATTTAGCACACAGTATGTAGTAGTTGTAATAGTAGAAGATTGCAGTGCCTTAGCTTTGCTCAGATTTGCAGTTTTATCTCTCATCTCTGGGCACTGTTTATCAGCAGGATCGAGACTCTCCTCAACACGCTCAATCCAAGCAACAAACTGGTGTACATCTTCCTGGTAACTGGTCCACTGAGACAGGGAGCCCTCCAATTGACTATCAGTTTTAAAGATTAATATACCGTGAGACAGTGTTTGATGCAACAGCGGTAATACGACATGAAAAAACTGAAAATACAGATGCAGCCTCAAAGTAAATCATTTACACTTTCCATGGAAATACATTTACTAAAGAATGCACTATAAAGCAACCAAACAGTACTTGCTGTTACTTTTGGTAATGCACAAACCTTTTGCATTGAATAGAAGCAGAGAGCAGAGCATCCCAAGAATCTTTTAGCTCCTGTATTTGTTTTTGAACTGCAGGCACTCCCTCGGCTGAGGTGTTCCTCTGAACTGATTCTCCTCTTGTGATCAGCATCTTCAGCTGAATTTCCTTCTCCTGACGTGCAGTTAGCAAAGCCTGGTGCAAAATCCACCCATGTGCATTTATTAAAATCCTATACTGGTATTAAACATGGTATGTTTTACTTTTGAAAAACAATAGTGACTTGGTATACCTCCAGCTTGATCATCCTGCTGTCAAGAACATTTTTGTCAGCTGTGGGAGCACAGTAAGTCTGCAACATATGGCTGGTGTCAACCACCCAGTTCTGCAGCTCTTTTAAACCTTGGGAGAAAAGCTGGTGCTCGGTGACTATCCGATCAATTCGTGATGCCTTTTCCTGCAGAACCATAAGGCAGACACAACCAGCAAGTTACTAGACAGATGGAATCCACAGCCGCTTCAAACTTTCAAACTTCAAAGTGCACATGCAGATTTAGATATCTTGCAAAGATACATTTAAATTAGTTTGTATAACCTCATTTAAAAGAGCTGCAATAACAAAACAAAGGAATCAGTGTTTAGTTAGGTGAGTTAGTACCATCACAGTTATCATCTGTAAAACATTATTAAGTCAGAGCTCTGTCCAGTCTAGTTCCTCTGTCTTCTCTCCATGCCTACCCCAGAAATGCCCCAGTGCACAAGCAGTTTGGTAAGCATTACTTTACCTTTGTCAGGTTGGTTAAAGCTAGGTACTGAGCAGAGAGCTGTGACACACGGTGCACAAAACCCTTGCCGGCAGCGTGTTCGTCCCACAACAGCTTGGCCTTCTCTTTCAGCCTGCTCAGCTGAACCTCTTGAGAGGCTAACTCCTCAAGCACAGACTGGAAAAGCACAAGCAGGTTATCAAAGACACATGCAAGCTGGCGCACAGATATTTAAGACAGTTAAATTCAGACAAACAACAAGGAGTTAGAGATGGGAACATGACAAAAAGGAAAGCGAAAGAGATATCGTGCCAGCGCTAGTCTCAATAAAGCTCTTGGTCATGACATGCAGTCGAGCCCTCAGAAAATAGTCAGTGGACAATTTTAAATAATGAAAAATATTATAAAAGGTCTTTTCATAGGTTAAATATATTAACTCATATTAAGGACACTGTTAAAAAGACATATGAGTAGCAAAGGAGCAGAAAGTATTTGCAGTTAGCATAAGCTCTTGGCAGTGCATCTAAAGTGAAGAGCAGCAATGCTTTAACTCTGTAACTTAGCTGGAATGGAGAGCTTCTGTCAATGGAAGTTAGGTTCACACTTAAACTGAGTGGCATAATTGGCCTTTATGGGTGTTCCAAATCTGGTTGATTTTGAACATTAGTACCTGTAGCTTGTGAAGCTCCAACTTCTTGGCTGTGAGATCATGAAGTCTTGTGCTGCTCTCCTGTACAGCCAGCTCTGTGGCGTTTAGGAAGTCCTGAACAGGTTCTGCACTCGCCTCAAAGTCCTTCATCTGTGACACAAGATTCTGAAACACACAGGTAGACTGATGCATCACTTGGCATAAATCTGATTTCTACACTGACGGTTTTAGGGAATAAGATGCCCCCAGTTAATGACAAGGGGTGTTTGAATGCTCACTTGCAGACATGTCTCTCTGTTGTGCAGACTGGACATCATGTTTTTCCAGTCCTCTCTGGCAGTGTTCATTTTAGCCCGAACTGCATCAACTTTATCTTTAGCTGTGACACTAGAGACAAGCTCACCGTTCAGAACCACAGCATTCAGCTTTGACTGACCTTGCTCCCTATCACTTAGAAACTCCTGTCAAGGAAAAAAAGAGACGAGAAGATCAATTATTAGGCTGAAATATTGGATATAGATGCTAGGTCTTTAGTTAGTTTCATTAAAGTCCTATACCTGAATTTTCTGCAAACTAGACGAGGCCTCACTGAGATTTTGAGGTGCATCAAAGCACTTTGCCGTGTTGATCTTAGCATTAACCAACCACTGTTGAAACTCTCTGAAGGCGGAGCGGAAACCTTGTTCCAGCAGCTTCTCTTTGCCCTGGCACTCCCTGGAGGCTTGGAGACTCAGACTAGAAACAAATCATGACGAATTTAAGAATTTCTTTCTGTTAATGTCATTATTTTCAGTCAAATCTGAAATTGTTGATTGTATTTTCTTATTTTCTGTTATAACTTTCTTGATCAATCATTTTTAAATACATGAAAAAATGTATCACACAGTATAGTGTATAAAATAATGGTCTACATTGGAAAAAAACATCATTACTTTTACTTACCTATTGTATTCCTTGATGAGAGCAGACACTCTCTCCGACTGTATTCCCATTTCTCTGGAGAATCGGCACAGATCGTTTAGTTTAGTCTTCAGACTATCAGACATGGGCTCAGCTTTGACAAGTTCCTCCAAAGTGTCCTAAATGGAAAACAAATATGAAGTTATGGACCGTCAATTAATATTAACTTATCATTGGAACCAAACTAAATCCAAGACTTGCCTTTGCTATCTGCCAGCCCTTAACAGCTTCCTCTCCGTCATTTTTTCTCTCTGCTTGGGTCAGCCTTAGTCGCCAGTCCTGCAGCTGTCGGTTGAAGTCCTGCAGGTCCTGCTCCAGCTGTGCTGACAGGCTGTTGAACTCTTGTTCAGAGCTTGCTATCTGTGAGAGTGTGGTCTCTAGACTTGCGCGTGTCTGTAGTGCTGCCCGCTCCCACTGTTCCCATGATGACAACAGGGCTGCTTCCTCTCGCTCTATAGTCTCATATCCCCCCGATCCGGTGTAGTCTCTTGCCACTACTCCGCATCTTTGAACCCGGTTCAGCCTCTCTCTGCCTCGCTGCTTAGAGTCAAGCAACTCCTGGAAAAATCCAAAGGAATGGCAAACAAATTAAATGCAAATTTCTACTAATTAAATCTGTAAACAGCAGCAAACTGTGCCCCCACTGGATATAGCGAGAAGATATCTGTCAACTGAGAAACCTGTAAACTCAGTAGTTAATGTAGCCCGCTTTTAATATTTTCAGGATAAATCCATGCGCTCAGTGAACCAGTTGTTTGCTCAGTCACACTCATGGTCTGACAAACTAAACAGTGTATTAATTCCTTCCATCTGATTCTAATTTTAAATATTTTTTTCTGCCTGTAGGACCTTTTTATCAGTTTAACAATCCCACTCCATATTTTAGAGGCTTTTATAAATAAATATAAAATAACAATTTCTTAGGTTTTAAAGGGTACAGCTGACTGGGTAACTTAATTATACTGAGCTCTTGACTGTGGCCAAAATCATAAAATTATTGCTACCTCTGGCACAAATAACTGGGATTCATGTCCAGCCCTTATTTGACGCTAAGAAGAATGGAGGAAGAATATCTTGATTCCTTATGGTTGTCTCCCTAGTGCTTATTTGGGGAAGTTTTCAGGCTGGAATATGAGACGTGCATCACAGTGGAAAAACTAGATAACCTCAAATACGTTTTGCCTTAAATATAAGCAATTATGATTATTAAGCTTCCTCACCTGCACTTTGGAGAGCTTTCTTTTAATGCAAACTGAGTCTCCTGACAGGTCAGACCAGCGCTGGAGTTCCTCTTTTGCTGAAATTAGCCAGTCGTTGAAGTCTCTCACAGCATCAAGATATTGCTCATGCTCAGACACGATGTTTTGCATGGACTGTACTTTACCCTTTGGGGAAAAAAAGACAATAAAAACACTGTCAGTTATGAATGAGTCAGCTTCCTGGATGCAGCTTCTGTTTAGCTGTCCTGTTTTCCTGTATTGATGATCAATAATTCAGTAATTATTTGTAAGCACCATTTAGCCTATGCCTGAAGTTAAATCACCTTGACAACAGCCGAGATATCAGCAAAGTGTGCATTGAGCTCTGCCCTTGACTCTGGTCCAAAAATCTGATCACCAGTTTTTTCATGCAACTCCACCGCCTTGTCTGTTAGGCGTGACAGGACTGCTGCATGAGTGTCCACGTCAACCTGGATGGCTCTGAGGCGCTCAAGTAAAGCCGACTTCTCTTTGAGGCCTGGCTGCTGAGGCAGAGTCATCCCCACCTCTTGCTCCACTGACTCCATCCACTGCTGCAGTTGGCTTTTATTTTCCTGATAGCTGGTCCACTGAGCCACTGTCCACTCCAGACGACTATAGAAAATGACAAAATTTCATCACGTAATGTAGATAATGTAACTTTTATCAGATCCCGTGTAGAGGACATGTTTCCTACCTGTGACAACTCATAGATGTCATTAACATATTAGCCCAGGCATCCTTCAGGCTCTGGAGCTGCAGACAAATAACTTCTTGCCCTTCCATTCTGTTGTGCTTTAGAACCTGTTCACCTTTTCCTACTGTCATGTTGAGCTTCACCTCACCTTCGCCCTTCATTAGCAGGATATCCTGAACATATGAGAAAACAGTAAGGAAGATCTGTGAGCCACCTATGAGATCGCTTATGCACTTCAAAATGTGTCCAGACAACACTGTGGACCAAATAACTGCATTTCTGGTACACATTATTTACTGACCTGTACAAGGCCTAGTCTTTTTTCCAGAGTCTCTTTATTGCCAACTGTGCTGTTGAGTGAAGCCAGGCGCTCCTGGACACCATTGAGCCAGGTCCAGGTAGCCTGTAGTGTCTCTTCAAAGGCCTGTTGCTCTTGCAAAGTGAGCTGGCAACTGCGCAGCCTCTCTCTCACACGCCTCAGCAAGGCCTGGTGTTGTGATTGAAGCTGAGCAGAAACTCTTGTCTCACTTCCATCACCTCGCCCACCTTCATTAAGTGCCTGCCCCTCTTGACAGAGACGCTCAAATGAATCCCTGCATGTAGGAAGGTAGGATGTTTAATTGCTTTGAATCTTTTGGGCACATTCAGAAACAATGATAATGCACTAAACAGTCTTTCCTTGGCAAATAAACATGTATAGTTAGCACCTTTCTTTGAGCACTTCCTGCTGGTATTCCTCCACTTGTTCCAGGACGGCCTTTTCAGGACCACGTTGCTGGGCTTCAAGCAGATCGGTGGTCATTTTCTTTTCCATGTGTTCCAACCAGCATCTGAGCTTCTTAAGGCGACCCTCAAATCTACAAGGAAATCAAAATGCCTCACTTATAAATGGTGGGCTTACAAAGGGCTTTACAGATGCACTTCAGCAGAGGTGCTCACCCTTTCATAAGAGATGCACTGTCTTCCAGGATCTGTTGGTTCTGTCTGCACTGCTCCACAAAGCTGTCCCAGTCCTGCTGGATGGATGAAAGATGCTGCTGGACCTGCCCAGCGCTGGCTTTGGGAAGATGAAGTAGGAGCTTCTCTCCTTCCTCACAGACCTGAGTCAGACGTACCTCACCCTCCTCCACACGATCCATGGCGCCCTGATAGATAATCCACATCACTTTTAGTTTCAAACTCCTTCACATGTGAATCATACCACCACACAAGCAGCATCCAGAGCCAGAGGAAAGACTTTATGCTTTTAACCACAGATACTGCACATACAACCCCTTCCTGTGAATGCTACATCATTTAAATGATCAAGTAAAACATCATTGTAACATCCTCTAAAAACACTTCTCTGGCTGCTAGTCAATGCCAAAACGTATGAATACAAGTGGCAATTTTGTATTTGATCATCTTGAATCAGTGACACTAACTTGTGATTTTTACCTATTCAATACCTTTAAAGTCTTCACTATTACTATATATTCAAAGATTAAAGGTTATTTACTGTAGTGGTAGTAGTCACTGTACCTTCAGTTTCTGCAGTTTGCGTTCCACAATTTGAGTGTCTCCTGATCGGTCAGAGCATTCTTTCACTATCTCCCTCTGCTCTGACAGCCAGCGATGAAACTCCTGAACTAGGTCTGAGGAATTGGGGGGTAAAGAGAATTAATATCAGGTGTAGACTTAGACAGAATCAAATCTAACACAATTAATAATTTTCTTCCTCAGGATTAAAGTTTACACAGAGCATGGATTCCCATTAAAGCGCAGTATAGCTGTACGTTTTTATCCAGCCAGCCTTCTTACCATTGAACTGCTGCTGAAGACCGTTCTGCAGTGAGGCAAGTGTCCTTGCAGAAAGCTGGTTTGCAGACTCATAAGTCTTGATAAGATCAGTGAGAGCTGAACCCAAACCAGCCAGCTCCTCCGATGGATATTTTCTGCACAATGTGTTGAGACTTTCTCTGGTGGAGTCAATACTCCCTTGCTGATTTTGCAGCTCCTTCTGGAGGTCCTAAAAACATGTTAAAAATGTAGTTTTGATTATCACTGTAACTTCTCATTTCTGTCTTCTTTCTCAAATTTATAGAAGCACATTGCATTCACCAATTTTTTGCAAGGACTATAATTTTAAATTGGTTATTATTTAGACTGTACCTTCACTCTGCATATGTCCTCAGGATCTGATCCAGTTGGAGAAGAAACTAGAGAATCTTCCATACTTTTTAGCCATGCGGACATCTGTGAGATGTAGTCTTCAAGCTGTTTCCGTTGGGAACTGAAGTCCATGAGATTTCCCATAGCCTGCTCATGTAGCTTCTGGACAGTGCAGATCTTTTTGCGCAGGTCATTCTCCAACACCTAATACAATCACAGTAAGGGCCTGTGGTATTTACTGAAGAAAGACCAGTTCGTCTGCAGCGCTTGAGCTAATATTTGTTTGTTCAGTCCCACCGAAAACCAGAGTTGCATTTAGTACCTGTAGTTTAGCTGGAGTCTCTTGGTTTTGACTGCACTTCTTCAACTCTGCCACTTTACTTTGCAGGGCTTCAAGTTTCTGCTCCTTCTCACCAAGTTCCACCTTTGAAGATATCGAATGAGAAAAGCATGTCACGCACAAGCTCACTTACAACAACCAAACCCAGGTAAAACAAATCCTTGCCAGTTTTCCAAGACATCATATATCTTACTGTACCTTCAACTCTGTAAGCCTTGCTGATATCTTCTGGCTGTTGTTTAGGTTGTTCAGGCTTTCATTTAGCTCAATCACACTTGTGCCAGTCCAGCTCTCAATATCATCATTGATTTTACGCACATCATCCCACAGCCCCAAACACTGGTTTAGTCGATCAATGTTGTCATCTACCCTCTCAGACACCTGGGAAATGGAATACACTTTACCATTGTTGATTAAACTGTGTGGACAGTAAACCTTAATCCACAGTAGATGAAATTTATGCTCTGTTGTACATCTTACACAGAGTATAGCTTTTTACGCTCTCTGTTAACACATAGACACAACACAGATAGAAGTCCAGTCTTTTTCTCCGATTTAAAAAAACCCCTGCAAAAACCTGAGCAGAGAACTTTACTGTTAACAACAAGGCATAACACTGATGCTTCAGAAATGAACTCTTAAAGTCAGGCTTACATCCAACCACTGGTCAACAAGTGTCTCCATATCCTTTTTCATCATTTGAGAGTCACACTCAGGGACCTTCTTTAGTTCAGTCACCAGCTGTTTTCCTTTGCTGGAAAACTGATCTAGTTCATGCTGCTTGGCAGCCAGATCCACCTTCACTGCTTCATGCTACAAATGAAGTAAAGACAGCAAAGTATTTAAGTAACACAATGTAGTCTTGAGCCTCAATATAAGAAAAAGAATAGAGGCATAATTCCTAAAAGCGATTTATATATTTATATATTTTGTTCCAACCTTGGTTAGTGACCTCCTAGTTTCCTCGTGGTCCTTCAGAACAGAGCTTATCTCAAGCAAAGGCTCAGCACTCTCAATAGTGCTGCTGAGTGAGGCTTTCAGGATTTGGTATTCTCTCATAAGCTCAGTAAGGACACTGCACTGCTCCTGTCTGTCAAATGGAAATGAGTTTGTTTCATTTTAACTGTAAATTAACTGGAAAATACAGTAAATTGAAGAAAAATGTGTTTAAAGACACTCAAACACACTTAAACACATGTTAGAATGAAGGAATCCCCATTGCTTTTACTTCTGTACCTCTCTGCAATGAGCCTCTTGGTGTCTTCCCATGTAGTCTCTAGCAAGCTGATTTCCCTCAGTACCTCTCCAGCCAACTCTGCATCTCTCTGAGCCAGCTGGTTGCCTTTGTCCCTCAGCCACTGCTCCTCATGCTGGTGTGAGTGGAGCTCATCTTCTAGCTGATTAAAGAACCGAAGTCTGACACACAGAGGGATAATATGTATAGTTATTGACTATGTTCAGTTGTCAATTTCACCACTAACTTCACATTTGAATTACATCAGATATTGCTATAATACTCTACCGTTGCTGTAAGCCATGCAGGCTGGGCTCTTTAAGGCTCTGGCGCTCTGCTTTTTCTTCAATATCTTCCACGGCTTTCAGAAGCTGCTCTTTCCGCTGTCTAAATGAAGTCCACAGAGCCCCCAGGGCTTCTGCTTCATTCTGCTTAGTACCAAGCAAGTTCCTCACTGCATCCAGCTCAACACTAAGTGAATCCGCCAGCATGCGACATGACTTAGGAGAACCCTCATCAGCACCAATGTGAAGATGACTTTTGCATAGACTGCTGTCCAGACTGATGGCTAGAGTCTCGAGCTGACTAATGTCTGGGACAATAGTGGTCAGCTCTTGCTGCAGCTCCTCCACTCTTCCACGGTCCCAGCTCCCAGCACTTTCGACAGTCTGTCTCAGACCCCGCAAAACTCCAGTCACCACACTGTGGGTCTGCAAAAAAGCCTCGAGCCTTTCCAGGCACTCCAACTGGAGCTCGGCTATATTGTGGGCCTCCATGTAGGGCTGCAGACAGCTGTCTGCTCTGCTACGTAGGAGCTGTGCATCACCAGGCTCACAGAACTGACAGAGCTTCTCGGTTTGCTGCTCCAAACTCTCTCTCACACTGGACTGCTTCTGCAGGGCCGCCTGCATCTCCTGTAAGATGCAAGTTTTAGAGAATCAGCTGTTGCTCTGAAAGCTCAATTCCTCTGCCTATTTCCTTTTATCTTGGAGAAAAGCATGTTGGTTTTGTCAGTCATAGCCTTTAAAAAAGGCTATTGAATGTTACATTCAGTTCAATTCATATTTAATTTAAATAGCACCAAACCACAACAACAGTTGCCTCAATGTGCTTTATATTGTATGGTAAAGACCCTACAATAATACAGAGAAAACAGAGAAAACTGTTTGGCGACATTGGAAAGGCAAAACTCCCTTTTTAACAGGAAGAAACCTCCAGCAGAACCAGGCTCAAGGAGGGGTGGCCATCTGTTTCGGGGTTGGGGGTTTATGTCTAAATTTAGCAAAATTTGGGTATTTTAGAGACTAGAATCCAATTTTTTCCATAATATGTCTGAAGTACATCTAAATAGTAAATTAAGGTAAAAAAAATCAGGTTAAATTTGGCTCAAAAGAAAAATTTTAATAGTGTTCAAGATTACACCTTAAACATTTGATTGATTTGATTTCCTTTTTTTAATATGTATGTGTGGTTGTGACTTTAAGATCAAATAGACATACAATGTCACCCTGTGGTACACAGAAAAGGTATGTATCTTTTACTTCAATAAAGACAGATAGCAGCATCAATAGATATTCAGTAAATAGAAAAGTTGGCATGGTGGTAAAATGGTAAGCAGTGTCGCCTCACAGCAAGAACAGTTTGAGTCCTTTTCTTTTGATTAACCAGAGTTAAGAGATAAAGTGATGTATTTTTGTGTCTTGAAGGGTGGCTTAACAATGTTTAGGTAAACCTGTCTTTTCAGCATGTCTTTGCCACGGGTGTATTAGGCATGCAAATGTAAGAAAAACATTTCAGTTCTTACCTTTACTTGTGTTGCAGCAGGTTGCAGTTTGCCGATATTGATTTGAGGAGATGAGTGCAGATTTGAGAGCATGTTCTCACTCCATTGGCAGAATTTAAGCAAGGCCTGGTCAAACTGCTCTACCAGTGAAAGGTGGCTCCTAAGCTCTGAGATTCTGGGGTAGAAAAAGGCTCCATGGTAACTCCACAATTTAGTTAGTGCAAGACAAGCTTTAAAATTTAATTTGCAGTCAGACTATTTCATTGTACCTTTGAGGGAGAACTTCATTTTGGACATGCAATCTCCTCTGCAGGGTTTCAAGCTCATCTTTCAGCTGACTAACTCTCTCTCCCTCTGCAGTGGGATACAACGATGTCGCCAAAGACGCCAGTTCAGCATGAGCCCTCTCAAGGGATTGGACCTCAGAGTGCAAGGACTGCAAGGAAAAAATATTCATCCATGTTGTTACAATAATATATTATTAATGGAATTCTGTTTCATAGTTAAACTGTGTCTGTATAAATTGTACCTGCAAATTCTGTATCTCGCCGCGGAGCTTGGCTTTATCTGCTGACAGGAACGGACTTTCTGGTTTGGATGCAGATTCACTTCTCTCCAAGCAGGAAATAAAGTTTGAATGCTGCTTCTCATACCTGAAGGACATCAGAAACATTGGAATTGTAAGATTTATTCACAGAGTTGGGTGCACTTTGCTTCAAAGGGAGACACGGCTCTGTTTTGTCTATTGTCCATATCAAATGTAACTATCAGCATTTCTTAATTTTATCCTAAAGCTTTTAAAATTACTATGCTACATAATCCATACTTTTGCCAAAGGGAGAGCAGGTTTTCCAAAGTGCTCTGTTTGTCCTTTGCTTCCTGTACATGCTGGTCATAGGTGGTGTTTAGCTCTGTCACAGTCCGCTCTGCTTGCTCTTTGTCACTCAGTCGACGGGCGCCAGCCGACAGCGACAGCAAGGTTCCTTTCAGCCGTTCCAGACACTGACAGGCATCCTGGAGAATAATAACACATGGCAGTGACCAACAAAGCCTCAACCTGCACTCTCGTACCATTACTGGTATTTAAAGTTAACTCATAAAATGAGCAATTGTAGAAAGAAATTAATACCATGTGGTTTTGAAGGGCTTTGTAGGTCTCTGATGAGGAGGTGCAGGATTTGATAGGATGCTCCAGCTTTGTATACAGCTCACTAAGAGATGCTTGTACCTGACAGAAAATTAAGACCCGATTAACTCCATTAATTATTATCTCTCTAATCTTTTCTATATACCAAAGTTCAGCAGTATCAGTCAGTGAATATATACCTCCTCTAGGCTCATTTTGAACTTCTGCTGGTGAGAAGAGCTTTCCTCCAGCTGTCCATCAAGCTGCTGAACGCTCTCCTTCAGCTCCTCCCAGTACCTGCCGATTTGGGTCAAACGAGCCTTGATGCGAGCCGCCTCCCCCGAAGACACAAACTGAGCCAGGGCCTGGGAGTCTGTCTCCAGCTGAGAAAGAACCTCCGCTCGAGACTGAAGTCCTGCCACAACAGCCTGAAAAAGCAAGACAATTAAACTGTAATAAAGTCCAAATAAGATCTTTATGACTCAATCAGTGTTCCTCAATCTAAAAAGAGGTCCTGCCCACAATTAAATCACCAGTAGTTACTGTTTATTTGTCAGTAAGGACTAATTAGGAAGGAAACTCTTTGTTGGGCTAGTAGCTGTTAAACATAGTCAGACAGAATAAGGCATTCATTTTTATAATTCCAAATTAATAATAAATAGACGATGTGTCCCTTTTATTAAAGGTAATAAGTGACTAATTAATGGCGATACATGCACGAATGTGAGTCATCAGACCACAATCTATTTCTATTGTCTCATCATTCAGATCTGATGTGTGTATCCTCAAATGTAGTAATCTTCTATCTAATGTGTATTTGATGCACTTATATGATAGCCAGCATACAGTTTATCAAGATTTCCGACCCCATCTTGCCATCACAATTTGGCCCCTTGTTAAAGTTGTTAGCCTCTTAACTTAACCTCTGCCATTACTAAACTGTTCGAGTGTTGCCCGATATATCCCAACAGCCAATATTTTCTCTGGGGTTTTGTGCCTTAAATGTGCCATCTTCCAATTTTTCAGGAAATATAAGTTTCACCCTCAAGGCAAATTTGTCAAAACTGTGACAGCTTGAGGAAGTCAGATACAAACCACAGACTTCATGAGTAGCTCGTTCTCTCATTTGTGTTAAAGACTGGGGGTTGCTGTGGGTGTCAATGAGAGAGACAGGCTCGATGGGCAAAGCAATATTGCACTGTTGCTTCCAATGGCCTCTTTAGACACCTTATCGATTTTAACTTTAATGTTTTGGCTTTGTGGTTATTGCTTGCTGGCTAATATTACTTTTTAACCTGGTTTTAAAGATTTGGAGCGTTATAATACACACTACTGTACCTTGACTGTGTCGATCTGTTCCTCCAGAGGCAAAGTAGAAGACTTCATTGCATCCAGCTGTTTTTCCTTTTCAGATATCCATAAGGAAAAGGCTTCAAATCCAGCTCTAAACTGATCCCACTGATCTTTCATTTCTTCCAGATTCTTGACACTGGGGGAGTAAAAATTATAAATAATATAAGTTTTAGCTGCAAGCAATGCCTGATGAGTCATGTTAGGTGTAAGACAGCTAAATTTACTACTGCACATGTCAGTCAGCAAACTCTCAAATGCTCCAATGTGTGTATGCGTATGTGTGTTTCCGAACAAAATAAAAGCTTTAATCAATGAATCTATTTTCTTACTCTTTTTTCAGCCCAGACTCTATTTTATCCACTTGTTCGCTGAGAGAACGGGCTTGCTGTAAAAGCAGAGTCTTGTTTTTGGGGCCCAGCTGGATTTCTGCTGATCTCTTCAGCAACGTGTTCATATGTAAGGCCTTTGCTTCACATTGCTTCAGCAGCACCTGCTCACAAAATGGCAACATTTAGTATAGTTTTCTACAGTATTTATTTAAACCATACCTTTCAGTTTAAATGTTAAGAGTCAACCAAAAGATATTTTTTGGTTTTTTGGTTTTGTTTATTTGTTTGTTTTTTCTAACTTAAAAAAGAAGACTTACTCTGGCCTGATCAAGTTCAACTGCCAGACTTTCTGGACTGCTGAAGTTCAGGTCTCTCTCCATTGTTGAGCGTGCTTTGTTAACAAACTCATGAACTGCTTCCTGTTGGCTGTCAAACTCCTGCCAGGCTGCCAGTGTGACCTGGGAATGACAAGCGTCAAACTCATTAAGGTCAGATCAGCATTATTTTTAGATCCATTCATTGTGTTTACTGCTGATATCAAACCTTCATATTTAAATGTTATAGCAAGATAATAATCATCACCCAGTGGCAGAAAAAACACATTAAGATCACACTAACAGAACACAAAGGCACAACACTATACCAAACCTGCTCGGTATGACTACTATGTATGCAAATGACACCATAGTGTCTGCACCTATCAGCAGGGGTGATGAGTCAGCACTGCTAACACTCGACAACAACCACACCATACAAGGCAGCAACTGCACAAAATCATCGGTGTTTACATTACTGATTATCAGTATAACCGCTAGCATAAAAAAGGCAGAACTTAAATTTCCATTTCAACACTAACCCCTCATCTCAACAGCCCATAGCAGCACCATTAAGAATAACATATCTGACTCACTGCAGCGAGGCATCCTTAGAGCTGTAATGCTTCTCAAAGAACAGTACTCCATTAGAAAATATCAGTCAGACCTTTCAATCCTCTATACATAACATTTTCCTTTACTCACTTCATTCATTTATTTATACGCAGCAACACACATTAGCTTATATAATATATAGTAAAATGTAACTGTGTCAGAGTCCTGGAGAGAGTAAACATGCAAAACAATATAAAAACACATAAAGGGGAAGCACTGTGAATTAAAGTAAGCTTAATAATAAAAAAGGCCTCAAACTTCACAACAACAGACGCTGAACTGAACAATACTGAGGACTACACAAGAGTAGAGAGTCAGTTAGAGCAGCGGTCCCCAACCCCCGGGCCTCGGACCGGTACCGGTCCGTGAGTCGTTTGGTACCGGGCCGCGAGAGTTGAGGCTCGGGTGTGAAATGTATGGTTTTCAGGGTTTTTATCAGTTTTTAGCGTTATTTTGTTATCGTTTTTATCGTTAACTCGGTTTTCCTGGGTCTTTTCACGTGTGTTATGAATAATTTTTTTTTTCGGTACCGGTACTAGTTTTATTTTGTTGTATTTATCCGCGACACCTTAAAGGCCGGTCCGTGAAAATATTGTCGGGCATAAACCGGTCCGTGGCGCAAAAAAGGTTGGGGACCGCTGAGTTAGAGCAGAGAGAAAATGAACAGTTTGACTAATATCAGAAAAAACTTCTTACGCAATAAAGTTTACTTTGACTTTGACTCACACTTTAACAAAATAATATGAGAGCAAAGCAGTGGAGCGATAATGCGTGCTTCCACTTGGCAACCTTACGTGATATCATAACATTCATTACCATAGTTACGCAGATGATACACAGATATACACAGATATATTTCTACAGAGCCATGTGATAATGATCTACTCATCTCATTAGCACTTGACATTAACAAATTGATGACTGTAAACGCCTTAAAACTTAATAGAAACAAACTGGATTTTTTTTTTTTAAATTGGCCCTAAAAACAAACATGATCTGCCTTTTCATGAGTTGGGGATATCACCTGACATAGTACAGCCACAAATTAAAAGTCTTGGGCTTTGTTTTAGATTCTGGTTTGAACCATTATTGGTTCCATCACAAAGATATCATTCTTCCATCTTAGGAATATCGCCAAAGTACGAAGTTTCCTGCCATGACTCTGAAAAACTCCTTCTCAGTAGACTGCAACTTATCTAGAACTATATGAAATATGAAGGTAATGAACAAAAACAAATCATTCCAGTTTTAGCAGAGCTACATTGGCTTCCAGTTTCTTACAGAGTTAATTTTAAAATACTCTTACTTGCATATAAAATCCTTTTTTTCTTACTTCCTTCTCCTCCTCCCCCAAATATTTCTTAATATGGTTTTATGGGTGTAAAACCCTTTGAACCTGTACTTATACTAGGTTATACAAATTGAATCGAATTAAATTGAATTAAATTGAATTGAATTGAATTGAATAATACAACTGCTAAATTGATCACTACACCAGGATTAAGCTCAGATCCTGGGAATAACTTTTCACACCATATGCTCATTTCACCAGAATTATTCAGAGCACAGTGTCACAAAAAAGAACTTCATGACTTTAGTGGGTGAAGAAGCATGCAGCAAAAACACTGTTTCATCCCTTTAGCCAGTGTATCAGTGTATCAATAGCTTTCATTGCTTTCAGATCAGTCTTAAACACTGCTCACCTCAAGGCTTTGCTCCTGTGAATCCATATTCTGTTCCATTTTGCTAAGTGTGTTCTCTAAACTCTGCAGGTCCTGCTGCAGAGTCTCCCCCAATCCTTCCTCAGCCTGGAGTTGCTGGCCTCTGGTGAAAAGGTGCTGAACATCCTTCCTCTTTAGTTTCAGGCGTTTTAATAGTTGCTATTGGGAAACATTAAAATTGTTTGGTTATGAGAATCAAATTCAATAAGAAAATCAAGCAAAACCAAAATCCAAAGCACGGTAATGTGGAATTATTTGTTTGGTCTAAGGATACCTGATGAACAAGCAGCATCTGTTGGGCTTCTCTAGCAGTTGAGCAGTCCAGTATTTTAGTAACCTCAGCCTGAGCCTCTTTCTGCCCCTGAAGCAGGTCTTCCAGTGTAGTTTGTACCTCTTCTCTGAATTGTACACAATCCCCAACAGCCAGCACCATCTTCTCGGCCTGATTAAAGACATGAGAGAAAAATGCAACGCTGTCACAAACAATACTTACGTTTGGATATTGCTATTGTCTGCTTCTGTTGGCTGGAAAATGTCAGTTTCATGATGTCAACTGTAACAATATTTAATAACTCATATCTTAGACTGTAGCTGATAAGAGATATTTTGATAAAATTCAGTGGTCTCACTTATATGGTCCACAGGCCAGAGCCATCCTGTCAAGAGGATGACTGCACAGCATGAAAATTTATATCTTAAATTGGAGGGAAATCATTTATAATCCCAATTTTAACTGTTTTCTGTTAAAAAGTAAAATATGACTGTGATTTAGATCTACATATGAAGTATTTGTACCTATTTTTTGAATAAATTATTGGTTTGTTAAAGACTAGTAGGTCCAACTCAAACTAGGTTGCATGTGCAAGTTAACTAAAATGAGTTTCACACTCTTCATACTATATCTGTATTCACAGTTTATTTTTACTGTATGGTATTTTAATTGTTTTTGGCACCTTAAGAAAAAAACATGTGAGAACATCACTTACCTCTAACAGAGAAGCGAGAAGACCCTTAAAATCAGTGGAGAGCTTGCTCAGTGCACTTCCTTGCCTCTGGGCATCGCTGTCAGCACAGATTTCAATCAGTACAGCCATACGGCTTTTCAGCCAGCCAAGATTCCCCTCCTGTAGCTCTGCATCATTCCTCAGCTCCTGCACACAACAACAGAGTGTGATACGACCCGTGTGGACAAGAGTCACCTGACTCGGAGTGTTTATACAGTAACATCCTCAGACACGACACTGAGAAGCCTATTAGATATCAGATGTGACACACCACAGAAGAAAATGGGAAAGGAAGTAAACAGTTTGGACTTTAGGAAGAGGACTAACTCACCGTTATGGTAGCCTTCACCGTGCCATATTTATTGGGGTCATTAGCTCGGTTTCTCAGCATCCTTAGTTGGCTTTCTTTAGATATAAGCCAACAGGAAAGTTCAGCGTATCTGTTTGACACCAAAAACAAATCTCATGAAAACCTTGAACAGCACTTTAAATTTATACAGAAAATGAGTACTTCTCTAAGAATATATATATAATTAAATATCAGATGCACTACGGAAGCTGGGATAGACTCCAGCCCCCCGTGACCCTGATAAAGATAAGTGGAGGAGAATGGATGGATGGACGTAATTTGGAATCTGTGATCTTTGTACCAAAAACTGAAAACACTCGTAACTGCTACAACTGCTGTTCTTTTTCTCAAGTGAATGAAAGAATGTTAACATGATTACATTGGGTATGCCAGGAATGTGTGGCACTGCCCGGGAATGACAAACACACAGTTTTATTGCTGCAGTGCCACAAAACACAAGGTTAAATTCTAAACACAGCTCAGACCTCTTCTTGCAAGTATGTGCGTATGTGACATTTACAGAAAGTTTTTACACTGAAAGAAATGAATCATAATGACTAATTTTATAACATTATTGCACCTTTTGTTGTACTCCTTCCATTTATCTTGGTGCTGCATTAGCTTCTGGTGAGTGTTCTCAATTTCCTCCCGGACCTCAGCAAAGTCCTTTCTTGCCGTCTCCAAGGTCTGGTGAGCCAGGTCACCCTCGGGGAGTTTTTGACAAAGTTCCTCCATCAGCTGCAGCCTTTTCTCACATATAGACTGTGGACCCTTTTCCCTAAAGAAGGCCTGAAGGCCATTTATATAAAGCAGAAAATGCATGTGAATCCAAGGCAAAACAAAATGCTGCTAAGCTGGGTGACAGGAAAGAGATTCAGCTCTCGACACACTGTTACTGTGCGAGGCAGTGAACTGATTCACACTGAGTTAATCAATACATGTAACCAGGCCAGCCAGCCATCTACACTGTGCTTACCCTGTGCTCCTTAATGAGCCTTTCGCTTCCCATGCTAGCCAGGTGGCGGTTTTCCCTGGTCAGCTCTGCCTGGCACTCTTGCAGTGACAACATCAGCTTGCTTCTTTCCACCTCCACCTTCAGATGCAGGAGATGAAAGGGAGCATCTGTCTGTATATCCTGAAAAAGGAGAAAGACAACAGCAAAGCTGTCAGACTCTGAGCAGCACAGTTTGTTTGCACCAACTTTTTGAAAAGCTGCAGAGAGAGTGTCAGTCATTCCAGTACATTTTAAGAATTTCTTACTATCTTATAAAAGTCATATTGAGATTGAAAACATTTTAAATTAATGGATTAAACATCCTTGACACCAACCTTCCAGTGTTTATGCAGCTTTCTAACTGTTTCCTGCAGTGACTGCTGCTCCTGCTCCGGCAAAATGTCTGTCAGCTCATCACAAGCTTTCAGGAAAGTGTTCAAGACCCGCTGGTCGAGCTGTCCAAAGAATTCCTGAAAAATCCCATAACTGCTCATCATGTTTAACACTTTGCACAGACTATACTTTGTTTCATTGTTGTACATGTTACTGCACTGGGATTCAAGTATACATATCGTGTATACTGTCATAAACTGATATGAAAGATCTAAAACATCTGAATCTGGCAAAGTACACTCACAGTGTGTTTCTTCAGCAGCTCTTCTGGGTTGCCTCTTTCTGTCAGAAAGTTCTGTGCCATTTTAAGAACCTTCTCCAGCTCTACCCGTGACTCATCAAATCTCTTCATTAGACTGCTGTTGGCCTCCACATGTTTTCTCCACTCTGTGGACTCTTTAATCAAGTTCTAGGCACAAAATAAGTCATTTTTAGTGCTAAAATAATTCAGTCACTGATTATGGTGGAGAAGACAGCAGGTCTTGATGTTTACCTGTGATGAGGTCTGCAGGTCTGCTACCCGTTTCTGCAGTAGACCCATATCCATATGCTCAAGGGTTTTACTACTGTTCATTATTTTCTGGATGGTCTGGTGGTCTTTCTCTATTACTGTCAGACACTTCTTACAGCTATGTGTGAAGGTTGCCAGTTCCTGCAGTATTAAATGACAGGTAGGGTGTTAGCCATTTATGTTCATCCTGAGGGGTTTAGGCTAAAACATACATAAATCTGCTCGAACTACTAAAATGCCTCAGTGTATTTCACAGTGACTCACCTGGCATTTCTGTTTAAAGTCTACTGGTCCCTCCGAGTCGGTGGTGCTGGTGATATGACTAGCCTTCTCCAGAGCTTGGTAGAAGCCTGTGATATTCTTCTCCATTTCCTCCAGTGGAGGTAAAAGCGATTGAGACTCCCGAAGCAGAGGCAAACATCTCTCCCTTATCTGATTGGAGGAGAGAAATGGTAATAATATTTCATCATAAGAAACTTCATTATCCTTATGTTCAATACAGGTTATCCACTTTTAAAATTATGATTTTTTTTAAAAAAAAATGTCAGTACGTAAAAACAAAATGTTCTATTAGAGTAAAAAAGCGGTTTAGCTTTTATTCTATTAATAAAAATGGTACATTTGATGTTGTAGGAAGTGGCAGTTCTTGATTTAATTTTAATAAACCATGGGCTAGAAAATCTAAGAGGTTAGATCTCACAGCTTGGATTTCATTTAAAGACCTCCTTTGCTCAGGAATACAAAGTAGTGCAAAAAAGCTAATAGAGTAAGTAAGATGCAGTGGTGTTAAGCAGCAGGATTTCTATTTTAATCACACATTAAAGTAAGGCCATGTAATCTATATAGACTTGTACACACGTTACTCAGCTGCTCTTTGATTGAAGCCATCACAGTCATCATCTGTGAAACTTCCTCTTGTGGAGTGTCTTTGGTTAACAGCTGAGCTGTACGGCTTGCTGCCTTACAGGCTGCTTCCATAGCTGGCAATTTGTGCTTGATTTCCTAGAGGAAGTTGAAAAAAATGATGATATATCATATAATAGAGGTATTCTCTATAAGGATTTGTCTAAGTTGAGAAAGCAGATTTACCTCAACATCTTGGACAAAGGCTCTGCAATTTAGAAAAGATACTTGGATAGGAGCTGTCATCTTCTCATTGGTTGCATCCATGAACATCTTCAGTGTATTAATCCCGTCTTGGTAGTCTTGCCTCAATTTATCCACCTCATCCGCTCTTGCATACTGCAAGTGAAATAAAAGATACCACAATATTTTTGTCCAAATCGTTAAAACTTGCAGCTGTTTGGATAAAAAGTACAATTCGATATTTTTTGGTGGTGCATGTGTTGTTCCAAAGTGTGTTGCATTTACATGTTTGACTTTAACAAACAGTTCCCTCCATCTCCCGTTCAGCAGCAGAAGTTGCTGCTTTAGATCCCGTGAGACCGTATCGTCACACGTCTCAATGAGAAAGTTCCCGGCATCGTTCATGTCCATGTGCTGCTGGATCCAGTGGGAGAGGTTTCTGAAAAAGTCCTGTAACAAGGAAAAATAAAAAAGGTAACACAACTTTAACTGTCCACTCCTTGGCCAAAGAGAAAAATATGCTTTTCTTTCTATTCATGTTTTTAAAAAATCAACATAAATTGTACAGAAAATATTGTTTTTTCTATTATCTGAATGCACTTACACGTTTGGCATTCTCTGACTGGCTGAGCATCTGCTCTGCATCCTCTAGCCAAGCCTGCAGAGCTGCCACTGTGCTGCTGTACTTCTCCCAGTTAGCGATCACTTCCTCCAGCATGCTCCGTACACTGCGCACCTCCAAAGCCAGGTTCTTCCACTGAGCTGTGGTATCACTGAGGAATTTACTCACCCCCTCTGCTTCATCAACTTAAAACAGAGAATAGAAATAGTAGTTCAGTTAAACCAAAATCTGCATGGATGCCACCTGTATACAAAGTATTTGATTATGTCCGCTGATGATTTGGCCTCATGGTTGATGCTGGTGTGTTAGGTCAGAAAAATCATGCTAAAAAAGCATTCAAACTATTGTTACTGCATGCATTATGCATGATTTCATAGTTTGGGGATTTTAAAGAGAGCGAAACGAGAAGTGCAGCCCCCTATTTGCAGACAGAAATGGCTCAGGATCAGGCAAAGTTTGGACTGTTTTTGGACTTACCTCTGTTACAGGTCTTAGACCCTGTAACGTGAAATCAACAGTAAGTCTGTTTACAAGAAGCCCAAATTAAAACACTTGCATATAGTATGCACAAATAAAAAAGCAGCTTATAAATAAAAAAGCAAAGAGACTTACTTGAACTGTCAGATTTAACATAAACCTCTGCAGCTTGCTTGAGACCTGTGAAGATTGTCTCATACTGCTCAAAAAATCTGTGGCCTTCAACGAATGTCTGAAACAGAAAGAGAAACGCTCGTTGGTTTGATGTCTTTTAAAAACCCGGACTACAATTCCTATGACTTCAACTTACAAGGTAGCTTTGCAAGAGGAGTTCAACTGAATCCCGTCGGCCATATTTAATGATCCACGACTTGAGTTTTGATTCAGCCAACATAAGAAATGCCATCAGTCGATACTTCATTTCCCAGAATTCCAGCTTAATCAAGTGAGCGTGTGATGATGTAGACACAAAGTTGAACCTGCAAATTAAACAAATGGTCTGTTATTATTTTGAAAAGTGCAAAAAAAGAAATCATGAAACGGCAAAGAAAAATCCTGACAACGATCTTACCGTTCTGCCATATCCTGGAGCTGCTCAGGTGGGACAGGCACCCCATTCACCGATCTGTCCCTGTGGATCTGCTGAAAGGTTTGCCTGTGGGACTCCAAGCTTTTCAATACCTCCTGCAAAATTAAACAAGCGCCTGTTTCTTCATACCGTCCAAAACAAAGTTAACCCCACAACACGTAAAGACTAAAAGGTAAGCTATGCTACCTTATGCTGCTCTAGTTTTCTGTGAAGAACATTGGCTGTCTCCTCATGAGCATGTTGGATGGGAATGTCCTCTCTCAGAGCCATCTCGGCTCTGTGCAGCCAGGCGCCAATCACTCCCAGAGGCCCAGGCAGGGACTTGTCCAGATGGATGTGCCAGTCCAGCAGCTGCAATTGACACTCATTAAACAAAACCACTCTACCAAAGCAAGATCCCACCGTACAGGAGGCTATGCTGGGCATAACATTTCCACATGGTCACAAGCAATCAGGCCACAAAAGAGTGTTATGCAAGTCTAGACAAGCTGTGGGGGTCTCGAGGAGTAGACCGCCCCGTTAACAAAATTGCCTCTGTTCCCATCTCCTCCCCCTCTGAACAAACCGCTTGCACCCCACTGAACTTTCATTGGCAACGAGTAAATAGATGAACCCTGACTGGTGTTTCTCAGAGCCTCCAGTGCATCAATCCAATCTTTTTAGCCAAGAAAAGAACAACAACTAAAAAAGAATGATTATTACTAATCATCAGGTTTTATTTAATTCATGTGTGGTTAATTATCACAAATTTTCCTGCTGTCTTTGTGGCCCATAATGAATTATTCATGCAGTACAATTACCCTGGTAGACACACGGTCCCAGGCCTGCTTGACCAGAGCTTGATCCACAGAGAGCTTGCCATCCTTTTGGACTGGCTGTAAGAGTGGATCTGTCTGCTTTTTCTTCATTTCATACTGGACACGGAAGTTCTTAAATGCCTAAAAAAAAAAAAAGCAGACACACATTGCTAAATGAGTTTTCCAAAGAAGAATGCTACAGTCCATTTGCCACACCTCACTAACCTGGTACTTGTCAGCAAGGCTTCCCTCTGTTCCTTGGGCCCGGAGCACATCTCTCTCCAGCTGATCTAAAAACACCTTTAGTTCTCTCAGCATCTTCCGCTCCTCTCTCTGTCACAATCAGCAGACATACAGCTTAGATTGGGAACAGACCTAATCTCTTTCATTATAAGCAGGCCAATGGGAATCTCAAGTAAAAATGACATGCCGAACACACACAGTTAAAGATTAGACTCAAGACTCAACTTGCAAAGAGACACACACACAAACACAACCTCTACATTTAAGGACTAAATAGTTTTAAAAGTTAAGGTAGAAGAAAAGAGTGTACAGACAGTATCTTGTTAGAAACTCTGATTTAGTCTTTTAAGTTGAACATACCTCAAGCATTTGCTCTATATCTTGGGGACCAAACTATCCAGGAAAGCGGAGAGATGCAAATATGTGATAAAAGCATTAGAACAGCAAGGGAAAAAGAAATAAAGTGGATAGAAAATGGAACAAGATTGAGGTGGACATTCACTCCAAACAGGAAGCATGCAGCACCGTGACCTGAACGCTCACCTGGAGCACTGGCACTGACAGTGCAAAAGTTGGAATTGAGCCAAGAAGCAGCTTAATGTGCACAAAAAATAAATTAAAGAACGAAATTAAATGAGCCCATGTTGATGGAAAACTATGTTGATGATTATATTTATGCTGTGATCATGCAATGATTGCTTTATCTCACTTAAGCTTTATGTGATAAAATGACAAGAATCACATATAAGCAGACATGGCTATTCAAAACCTTTGCTCAGCAGCAGATGAAGCAATTTTCATTAAGTATGGACAGTTCTCTGTATGTCGGCAGTTTTTGGAAAAACTGTAGGCACTAAGTACAAATTTAAATGTAGTAACGTATGTAGTTACACATTCATTCTAATCCCCATTTTACCCCAAACTATCACTGCCTACATACACTTGAAATATAAATGATAAATTTAGGGTTAGCTACCTCATCCTGCTGACCGTCGGTCTCAGAATGATGGGGGTTCGGATAGTGCTTCAGAAACTGCGCCACGTATGTCATGATGGATTTCTCATCTGGCTTGTCTACGTCCACATCTGCAGATTAACATAAACATTGTCCACTGCACTTGTTGAAAGAATACAAAAATAATCATATTAAAAATGGATGCAAATATATTGAGAGGTTTAATAATCCTGTCAGTATTAAAGGTAAAACATGCTATGATGCCTGTAGAGATGAGGAGGATATCTGACACAGTCATTACTTTTGGTATTAAGTCAGTATGGCACATAAATACTTTGTGTCCTTAGGATAACTCTCCCAAGGCCTGCCAGCTAATTATACATGTCTTTTTCATTTCCATCCTTGACCTGATGTTTCTAGAAATTCGGGTCAAGCTCCTATAAAAGCAAAGGCATTTCAATGTGTAGCTGCAATAAAGCATCACGACTCTGCTAGAGAAGACAGGACTGCAGAGCTGCTGCAGACTGCTTCTACACAGACTGAAACTCAGAGCTACAGATAGCACAGAATATTAATCCTCTGTAAGGTGGTATTTTCCACCACACAACTTAGCAGCACAATTTCCTGTGCTAAAACACTAGCAAACATCCAAAACACTCAACAGTTAAGCATGCATACTCAATACCATTTGCAAGAATAGCCTGCAACTCTGGAATAATTAATGCGAGCTGTTGAAAAGGTCAAGGACACCTTCTGGATCCAGCAGACGGGGAATGCCCAACTCATTTTCTGCGAGTGAAAAGGCCTCCTCCAAATTCTCCCTGTTGCTTCTTCGCCGTACCACCTCCATGTCCACCAGGTCAGGTCTGATGGCGTGCACCACTGACTGGAATGCAACACCATCACGCCAACTGGGACCAAAGTCCTTCACCTCAATTCCAAAATTCCTTAAAAAAGAAAAATGTGAAAATGTTAATTTTGCAGACTTTGCATACATGAACCTTTCCCATATGATATATATCATGATGATGATTTTTAAAGTGACATACTTGGCTGCTGTACACTGCACCCATTTGAGCAGTGCCTTCTTGGCATTGCCCTTAAATTTGTTGACCACCTTTCTCTTCATTGGAGGGCTTCCTGTTCCAGAGCTGGCAATACTCTCCACAGAAGAGTTGCTGTTGGATAGAGCCTGAAGGGCTGGCAGGTTACTGGTTAGCTCTTCAATCTAGTTGAGAGAAAAGAAGAGAAAACAAGGAGAACATGGCAGCATGTCTTGAGATTTCCCTGCATCTGTAATTTCTAACATCACCTTTAAGCTGCTTGACTTATACTTTGTCCTTTGTAAAGGTTAGACAGCATAGAGATTAGCAATCGATTAAATGTTGACCAAAAAAATGATCAGAGGGTGTTACTTGCAGGACAGCAACTCACCTTGGAGAGAGACAATGTAATAAAACTTTTGGGATTTAAAGAGAGATGAAGTATTACCTGGAAGTAGAGGATAATAGTCCATATCAACCCAAGGACAATTGATGGTCGGCCATCTGCGATGTCAGTTGCATGAATGTTAACAAGTTTGATCTGAAACAAAAGCCAAGCGAAAGGTTATTATGAGAGTTAAGTCATATTCAGGCAGTCTAGAGGTGAGACGTTCAACCCAGAGGAACCCTTTCAGTTACACAGTCCAAAGAAATCTGCAAGCTTTTGTTTGCTCAAAGTCATCAAAGCCACGTCTTTGATGCAGTTAAGTATTGTCACTGGCAGAAGGCACAAACAGCCACAATGAAGAGTCAACCAGATGAACAAAAGAAAAGTATTCAACTAAAGGTTAAAGCAAAAGCAGATGCAACACAGCGTTTCAAACCCTGCATTGAAGAACTGCTACAATTTGTCATGTTCGCATCTCTGCTTTTGGAATTTAGGGAGCCAAACATACCAGTAATCAGTGGTGTAGTCAAAATGCTTTAAACACACATCAGTAGAAAAGCTTAATGGCTACATTTATAGAAAACAAATGACTGTATCCAAGCATTGCATAGTCTACATCGTGCATCAAAAGAAAAGGATGCATACAGCATATGATCACACAGGGCGTTTACTGGCGACTGACCGGTGATCCTCGATACACAGACTGAAGCCACACGTGATGGGAGAGAGATCACAACAATAGAAGTCTCAGTCCTGAGGGAACTCCAATGAAAGTGGGACACAGGCTTCATAGAGCCAAGAGATTTAGAGATGGCTTATGTAATCAAGAAGTCCCGTTTCCTGCTTCTCTAAACGTAGTGCATTTTCTACCGACAGCTACCTCATGCATACTAACTAAATAGCCAATCAAAAGCTTTTTCTCGGGGGTTATTAGCCATACCTTGACTTCTTGAAGACATGTCACGTATTTCAAGTATTATATTCAGTTGTGGAAGAAAAATACTTGACAAAATTTACTGTGAAAGGTCAAATTGTCATTATGACTGCATGCTTACCTTCCTGCCTTCGAGGAATTTGAGTGCAGTGCCGATGTTGGAAACCCAGTGGATCCTCTTCAGCTGGCGGCCTTGCTCACAAGGCTTAAGACAGAAAGGACAGAAAGTGAAAATTTAGCTAGCTCATTAAACTTAAGGATATCTTCATCCAACCATCTGCCATCTAATTTGTAAAATTCAGATTCAGATAACTTTATTAATCCCAAAAAAAGCTGTGTTTGTTTGCAGCTACCCCTGACTCACTGTAACACACAGGGAGTAGTCTGTGAGAATTAGCAGGACTTTTCGTATATAAATTAACAGCAGAGTGCCAAAGTTGCTTTGAGAAAAAAAGTACAATCCCAAGCTTCAAAGCATGAGTTAGAACCAATGATATCTGTCTATATTAAAATCTTGGCTGATCTAATACGACCAAGGGTGCACTTCTGAAAGCGGTAAGTGAAATCATCAAACACTGTTCACCATGAAAAGAGTGAATGACTCATTTGCCAACCAACAGCTTTACAGATGACATGGAAGTCTGTATCAAGACAGGTCTAATCAGAAATTGCAAAACAGAATCTGGGTCAGCGCGTGTGTGTGTGTTTCTGTATTTGTGTGTCAGGAGAGAGTGAAATAGTGGCACTGTAGTACTAACAGCTCCTCACAGCGGGGAGGCTCAGATCAAAATTAAGTCCTTGTACAGTAATCCACGACTAAATGTTTACAGCCTTTTCAATGAAACTTAGTTGTCTAAGTTTACAGTATAGTATATACTACTAGATTTGCTTGTTGCCTTAAACACAGGACAAAATACAATCATTGAGTAGGTTTTGCTAGCATCTTCATTTAACAGAATAGAACATTAATATTAAAACCCCACATACTGTACAGACCTGTGAAAACCTAAGTACACGCTTAGTGCTTCCATACTAATTACAAGGTAAGTAGCAGTCAATTGCTGCTAATCAAATCCACTTTATTAACTGATTATCAGCAAGTGTGACCACCCCAGTAAAAGCAGATATTTTGGCAGTTTGCAGGTCTGGAACATTCAGGTGTGTGTTAATACAATGTCAAGGAGGAAAGCATTAATAATTACATTAGAGAAGCAATTGTTGCTGCCCATTAGTCTGAGAAGGGTTATAAGGCTATTTTGAAACAATTTGAAGTCCATCATTACACAATGAGAAAGTTTTTTTGCAAGTGGAAAACATGCAGGACTTCCCAGAAGTGGACTTCCCTTCAAATTCAGTCCAAGGTCAAACCATGCAATCCTCTGAGAAATTCCAGAACATCCAGAGCTACAACTCAGAATCTACAGGCCCAATTCAAGAAAGACTAAACAAATAAGGCTTGTTCAGAATGGTTGTCAGACGAGAACATGGCAGCACAGGTTAGGTTTGAAAAGTTGGATCTGAACAACCTAAAAGACTTTTAGAATAATATTCTTTAGACAAATGAGACCAAAGTGAAGAGTTCTGCCCACAATCACACAAAAACAAACACAGTATTTAATTTTGAAGTACAGTGGCCATGAACTCCTCTGTATAACAAAGTATTTTAGAGTCAAATGTGAAACCATCTGTCCAACAGCTAAAGCTTTACCGAAAATGGGTTCCACCATAGGACAATGATCTCAAGCATATCTGCGAATCTACAACTTGAATGGCTTAAAAATAAAAGCATCAAGGTGTTGCACTGGTCCTGACCTCAAGGTGACTAAAATGCTGTGGTGGTACCTTCAGACAGAATGTCTGCAACCCTCACTGAACTGAAGCAGGATTAAAAAGAATGGGCCAAAATGTTCTCACAATAAAGTGAGAGATGATAAATTCATAGAGAAAGCAATCAAAGTTATTGCTTCTAAAGGTGTTACAAGGCACGGCATCATGGAGCGTAATTAGTTTTTCACAGGACTGTAAATTGAAAGTCCTGTGCAATCTTTCTTTTTCACATGAATGTAAATTCATATAATTTATTCCTAGATCCTGAAAAAAAAAATACTTACAAGTCTTTGGCCAGACAGGACCTCAAGCAGTGCCAAGAGCTTCACCCCATCTTTGATGTCCTCAAACAGGTCATTTACCTCCAGTGGTGGTTTATGCTGGAGGAGAGAAGACGGTTTTAACGTGCAGAAGCAAAAATGTCATGAAAATCTGCAGTAATTAGAAGCTAAACCATTACACTATGAATTCTAGTGTATCGAAGGATACCAGCACATTACAGCAAAGAGGAGAAACCAAAGGCTGTTTGTGAGAAACAAGCTTGTTAGCAACAACTACACAGCCTCCCTGCAGCTGAAAAGATGGTGCCTTTTCCTCAGCAGTGGCTTGGTGCCCAGTCCTGAGGCGATGGTACTCATTTAACCCTAACCGGTTACTGTCTCCTGATATCATATCCTCACTTTTACAGAACTGCAGATTCTCCAACATGAATGACAGCGTTATGACGTGCTGTTTTACACGTTCAGCACAGAATAAATAACCAGAACACATGTTTATTTATTCAGCACAGTGAAGCTGTAATTAAAAGCAAAGCTCACCATGGGAATTCTTTATTTGGCACTGTATACAGGCCATTTCACAACTCAACATATTCCATGACAGGATGCAGTTGGCTGCCTATTTGGGGCAAAGCAGCATGAAGAAGCAAGCTACTGTCTTGTTACTGGTTGCATGTACTGTTTTGTCTTTTTGTCACAAAACAACATTAGATAATCTCTTATTGTGCTCAGTTCTGTATCATACTACCGGTAAATGAAAAATCTCAGTAAATGCCCGGACAGTATAACACTGTGTGGGATCACCATTCGGGTTTTTCCTGTGATTTTTCACCTCTTTATACAACCTAATTAAAATGCACTTTGTTCCTTCAACACTGCAGCTTAATATCCACATTGAAGTATGAGACACAATTTTAGGAATGTAAGTTTAAAGAGTTTTATCTATATGTCGTGATCTATTCTATTTCTGTTAGATAAAAAAAAAAAGCAGCCCTTCAGCATAAAGCAGCCTTTGTAGTTTGGAAAATCGCACGTACCCTGGAAACTTAAAAATTACTGCGCTATCAGCAAACACTTAGCAGTGGAAAAACAGTGAGAATCACTGGAAAGTTGCTTAGTAACACAATATCAGAGGAAATGGGCACAAAGGCTGAAGGGAAGTGTGACAACTCGAGGAAGTTCAAACTTTGATAAACTTTGTTCAACACTCATCTATAAAAAGCTAATTTAATTCAAAGTGATTCTTAAATATTTATACATAAGTGCACCAAATCTTTATGTAGAATTTTTTCATGACAGCAAAAAAAAAGAAAAGAAAAATTGAGACCAAAAGTCGCCACTGTTAATTCTTCTGGTAAATAATAAGGCAGTCGCTCAGGAGCTGTTTGCAGTGCAAACCTGACTGTGTGAAATGGCTTTCATGATGTGGCTTATGCTACATTAGTCCTATTGGTATGCGCAGTGTGTGAGCTTGAGCGCAGTGCATGAATAATGATGAATAGACCAACAGAGCGTCCCAACTCTGGCCCACCACATTACTCAGATTCTTCTAAAGTTTTAGAAGCCAAGCTTTGAACTATCGTGGGCAGATCAGGCTCAACAAAAGACCCCCTCTAAACCAAATCCTTTGCCAGATCCCAGGCTGAAAACAAGCAGCGTTGCCCCATGCTACACATTTTGCTGTGTCATCTGCAGTTACATAAAGATTCCCAGCTAGTTATTTATATTTTGAGTAATTTCTGGTATGTAGTACATCAACGGACACAATCTAATTTAGCTCCTGATGCATTCCAGTCCCACTGTGATGCAATACAGCATGTGGGCATGTGTTATTGTTGTGCACTTAGGCCCTTGTAATTTACATGCGTGAACCTTATAAGCAGACGACGGCCTGCAGGGAACAGTCCTCACCCTCTTGCTCTCCATCTGCACACTGCATCACTGTCCCTGCCAATCCTCTCCGCAAACACACACACACACGCCGACGCACACACAGAGTACATGAATAGCCGAACACCAACACACATACTTACGCACTCCTAAACAGAAGACACACAAACGCTAAAAAAATACAAACACATAGCCCAAACGCCAGTTTTTAGTTAATCCTTAAATCCATTCCACTTTGACTATAAATATTCAAAGTGTGATTCTTTAAAACTGAACTGAGCTTTGTCTGATCTTCCCTGAAGAACCACAGGTTTGTATGTATGTGGAGTTTGTGCCTTCCCCTTCATTAGACCGATTGTAAACAACAGCCCAGTCTCATTAAACAGGATTTCATTTTAAGTGCTTAACCATCTTGGTAAATGATGTCATTATTTACAGCTAACTGGATAAATTCATTTGTCTTGTGCAGTGTTATAAAGGCTGGTGTTGTCACGTGGCAAAAATCATTTCCTTTTACAGATCTGACAGGTCAGCAGCTTGAAAATAGAAGCTACATAAATATGACAAGTTTGACAGGTTGTTTTAAGTGAGTTTGATCAGCCTGTAAATTACATCTCCGATAGTTTATAAGTGATTTAGGTTAGTTAAGTAAAGAAAGCAGTGGACTGCATGGATGGAAACTCACACTTACCTTGGCTAAATGAGAATTGATCCATTTTGTGAAGGTTCTCTTCTGCACTGCCTCTTGCTCATCTGGAAATTAAAGGAACACAGTCCATGTCAACACATGATTGCTAAATCGCATGCTCCGATACATTATGCTCCAACGTTAGGCTCACCAGGAGAACTGGTGATATTTATAGAGAACAAACCACCAGATGAAACGAACACACATAGTAAACTTCTAAAAAAAATCATAAAACACATAAAATAATAATCTCACATAAACTTTTGTGACTTGAAACCATTTTCGGACTTCCACAGTCAGAATAATATTTTGTCATAACTTACACTATATAATGTCAGGTAGCATTGGAGCACTCCTGCACTGTGTATGTCCGCATGCATAATTTGTGGACTATTTAGATGTGTGCGGTTGATTACCAGGTCTAGTATAAAGGATCCTCCTGGGAAGTGCGCTCCAAAAGAGGTCACACTAGGAGATTAGAGGATGAGTAGAGAGGCAGTTTCTCACCCCGCAAACCCTCTACGTCCAGCGTTAACATGTGTGATTGTTTAGGTCACCCTCAGCCTCTCTTGTGGCCTATTAATATATTCATTCAAAATCCCTCATGCATTATTCAGGATGTGTAATAAAAACAACACATTTCTTTGCTTTGGCTGTTGACACGGTGAGAAGTGATTTCTAACACTCTGTCAAACATACCAGTTGGCTAATGCTGCATGCCACACAGAGTGGCCATTTTCAAATATCCACCCTTGGAGATATAGACAGTGGTCACGTGTTTAAGGAGGCATTGCGAACACTATAGAGGGAGCAAAGATATCAAGTTAACCCACAGGCAAATGCTTCATCACTGATGCACTAGGGATGCCCACTGAAGCATAGCAAGTACATACAGATGTGAACATGCAAGGATGCAACACTGAGCTGTGTTTGGGCAGCAGGCTAACTAGTTCTGAAAGCAGGGATTCACCTACAAAGCATTAGGATATGTTATGCCCCATATTAGCCACATACGACCACACAGACAAGAGACGATGCCCTACTTACCACGAAGATACTGAAAAAATCCAGTCACCAGATTTAAAGAAGTCTTCCTGACAGATACATCCTTATAGTGAGCCATTCTACACCCCACTCTCCGGCTCTCGCCCTGTGCATTTCATGAGTTCCAGTGTGCATATATGTGTGTGCGAGAAAATAAAATCCAGAGTGGAAAAACTGACACAAAAACACCCAGATGTCCTTGCACCCTTTTTCCAGCAGGAAGCAAAACAGATCTGGCTGTCTGGTTTCCCAGTGAAAGCAAAAGAGCTGCTGGAGGCTGTGATGAATACGTCCCCTCCTCCCTGACACCCTCAACCTGACACACACACACACTCACACAAGCACACACACATACACACGCGCACACAAACGGCAAAGCAGAAAACCCTAACAGAAAGGGTGATTTACAATCCCATCCTTCCTTCTTCCTGTGTTTTTCCCATCCAGAGGAGCCATGCCTGTGTGGATGTGCACAGCCCCCGCTGTACTGCCTCGCTGTATCATCGTACCATCTGAGGCTGGAGAGAGCTCAGCTTGAAGCATGGCTCCACCAATCAGCATACGGGAGGCGGTGATGTCACAGCCCTGGCTGCATTATCCCGATTTAAGCTTGGTTTGTGTGTGTGTGTGTGTGTGTGTGTTTGGCTGTATTTGCCTCTTAGATTTGCCTAATCCTCTATGAGACTGACACATTTAAAAGCATTAAAAAGCCAAGACAAACAAAAACTAAAAGTTAAACAAGTTACTTTTTTCACAGCACAAATAAATAAATTACATTTAGGTTTATTTATTAAAGAACAAAATTAGACTTCTTCACAAAGCTCTCTATGCTAAAACTAATCTTAATAATTAATGCAGTCTAGTGAGTGATGTCTACCACCTGCTCTCTCAGTGTCAATGCTATTGTGACGTCAAAGCAGACACACCCACGCCGGGATCCCCTTTGTACAAAAAGAAGCATGTTAAAGCTCTCAAGCGTGCCCGTATTGTTCTATTAAGACCTCGAAGAACCCCCTCAGCTCTGACCAGTCTGACTACCACTCAACTCTCCTGTATATAACATACAACAGTTACTAAGTATGGTACGTGATAGCTTCTCAGCTCCTGCAGAAAAATCCCTTTATTCTTTCAAGACCACCAGCATGCTAAAAGCCTCTCTGATATGTTAAAAATAGGCCTGAGGTTGCCGTTCTATTATTATCGCTCTATAGACTGCTGGTGAAACTGGCCCAGAAAAGCTATTTGGGTGAAAATGTTTTTCTGTTTTTTATCTAAACATCAAAAGGTTATCGGTACTCTTAAAATGACGCGCAAAGCTGCCCATACTGAGAACAATAAGCTTTTAGAGGTACTAAAACTATTACTCAGCTCAGCTAAATACCAAACTCTCCATATCAGACAGGTCCAACCCAGGAAAAGATCTCAACTGCAAAGGAAGTGATCTGTTTTTGTTCCTATCAGAGGCAACTAGGGCAGGAATCAAGTAAAAAAAATATTGGATACTAGTGCCAATATGGGTGTGGTTGAACAACTTAACATATAAAGCTGTTTTTTTCTGCTTTTTTCTTCAGTCTAAAGCCGCTCAAATTATAAGTGTTGTTTAAATGAAAGGCACTGTTTTCGATAAACTCCTGCTTAGGTACGAGTCAAACGATAACTGTATCATGTTAAGAAGCCAAGCATGTCTGATTATAGGACCAATATTATTATGATTATTTATGGAAAGAAAATGCCATATGGAGTGGGAAAGACTTGGGCCTGAGACTGGGGTTTGGGAAAGGCATCAGTGAGACTGGCAGCAGCTCGCAGGAAGGGCAGACCCCTAGTACCAACCGGAGAAGGTGAACAAACCGGCATGTGGGGCAGGAAGGTTTGCGAAAACATATAACCAGATGCGGAGCATGGGAGAAATTCAGATAAATTATCTTCAGTGAGTTAAAACAATAAAAATCTGGCATTCAGTAGCAAGTTCTTGTTATTCTATGCAAAGAAACAAAAGTACTGATGTTCGATATCCCACCCCAAAAAACAATGAGAACATCAAAATGAACAAAACTATAAACTTAAGACTTATTGAACTTTTCCTGATGTTCCAGCTGTTCGGTACGATGCTCAGCATGGTATTAAGGAGCTGTCCAGAGTCCTGAACTCTTGTTTAAAAGGCTCATTTCCTGTAAACAGATGCAGGTAGCGGGTAGCTCACACCTTACTATCTGGATTTAAAAGCTTTGCCTAGGACTATTTAAAACAGCACGCAATCATGAGTCGTTATGATTGTGTCATACTTAATTATCAATGACATAATACTAATAGATAAGTGGCAAATAAAGTGCATACACTCAACTGGAAATAGCACACAACACATCAAACCACTAAAACACCTGCAATTCATGTGAGTAATGAGGTACTTAAGGTGATCTTAGGAGAGATGATACCACTGGAAATACTGTACAGTCAGTGCTCAGCTTCACTGGCTAACGGTGGTCACCTGGGAGCACTGTAAAAGCTCACTTTTGTTCCATTTAGTCGGCGGCAGCCCTAATTGAGCTCCAACAGGCCAACAACAATCAAGTAGGCCAAGAAATGATGTGCAGTTGGACTCAAGCCAGCCAGCCCCATATGAAATGCATGAGTGAGAATGTGTTACTTAGAATGGCTTACTTATCTTCATAGTAATATGGCAACGGTGTAATCTAATTTTCAAAAACAAAGACATATAAGCATAATACAAGCTATTGCAGAGAAATAACTAACTTCTACAATGTTAGGAATCTAAAACAGTCTGATGCGGAGAGTAATTAGGCTCCTTGTTCATGAGGTAAAATTAGTGTGATGGCTGTCTGTTTGCACCAGCTGTCAGTGACGCAGCAGAGTAAAAGCATCTCTTAGGGCTAAAGACATGCATCCTTCTCTTTGTTTGTTTTTCATTTACTTGCCGTCACTCTGTTGATGATGTAACGACAATCCACTGTGGTGCACTCAACGGGTGCACTCTTACACAGAGGCTATCAAAGTGTGACCACTGGCAACAGGCTATGAATATGTTTTAGCAAAAAGTATGATTATCAGAGCTCAATGAACGCGACAGACGCTAAACAATTATTGCTCTAATGTTACTCACTGGTTGCAGTTCTTTACATGTGAGCATTTGCTTCTTTATATCTAATTATATCTTTTAATCTGGATATCTCTACATTTTGGGCTGCTGATCTGACTGAAAAAGAATTTGAAGCCAAGACCAGTCTATCAGCCATCCATGTGTTGGTGTTGTTCCTGCATAATCATCATAATGTTGGTCCAGGATCAACATCGCAACTGACCAATCACCCTGTTGTGATGTCATAGCTTTGAAATTTGGAGTAAAAAAGGAAAGTGTTCCTTTTTTTAAATGTAAAACTCTCTTCTGGAACAAATAACAGGCATTTCAAGTATTTTGTTTATTGATTATTGGAATGTAACAAATATGTTATCAAGTTAGCGTTACTGTTAGTCAAAATTAGATTACTCATGTTGGTTTGCTGGCGACAGTTATTAGCTAACGTATTGGCTAATGCTAACAGAATGCTGAGACAACATGATTGGTCAGTTGCAAAGACGATACTGGACCAACATAATTAGGGTGATGCAGATCGTGCCTGAAATTATGTTGTTGGCTTTCTTTTTTCACCCCCTCTAAATGGGTTTGGGGTCTGTTTGTTTGAAATAATTTAAAAAGTTGTCAGTGCGTTTACATGAAAATTTTACCTTTGTGCAACTTTGTCAAACCAGATCAAGAGCTAGATCAAGGAAACCTGGATATTTCCCATCATATCTTTACAAATACATACCAAATCAAAATTTTAAAAAACTTGAAGACATTGGCTTGATCTACTCAATTAAATATCATAAATTGATATAGATCCAGATATTCTTCTGCATCCAGGAACTCAGTGTTACAGAGGGACTGAATCCTTTAACTGAGATAGTAAGTGTTGCAATTCCTAATTCAGACAATGAGGCTTCCTTACTTTCCTTACAGAACACTAAAAAATAATACTAGATTTAAAGATCTGATATATGGACTCATTTTTCTCTTAAATATCACCAAATTTTCCTAACATTTTTTTATGTGTGGTTATTTACGAGTCCTTAGTAAGACGACATAACAACACAGTTTTAAAATGATCTTGTTTTATTGTTACAAGTTTTTGTTTCCACTCTTGATATTTGTGTTTGTGGCATACATGTGTTGCCAACAAGCACATGCATGCCAAGTTGCAAAATGCTCCTTGGTAAACAAACTTTGCAACATCAATATCCATAACATGATTGAACGGTGTTTGCTCTTCACTTTTTAAATGATCATTTATCCATCCACCCATTTTCATCTTCTTCTGCATGTCTTCAGACTGTGATGAAGCTAGAATACCCTGTGAAATCCCACAGTACATGCAAACTACACAGAAAGGCCGAAACCTGGACCAGCCAATATATCAGGCTCTACTAGACATCTTAGTTTAAAAAAACAACTCCTTAAATCACATTAACAGGCTTA
This sequence comes from Pelmatolapia mariae, assembly GCF_036321145.2. Taxonomy (NCBI): domain Eukaryota; kingdom Metazoa; phylum Chordata; class Actinopteri; order Cichliformes; family Cichlidae; genus Pelmatolapia; species Pelmatolapia mariae. The sequence continues at coordinate 59,233,289 of NC_086241.1, read as the reverse complement.
TTTCTGTGTATATAATACGCGATCAGATTGCCATCTTTATGTTTCTGGAGCAGACATTCATTATAGTCCACATCACCGCACGCAATTCACTGCACGCAATTTACCAGCTGTGTTTCCGCATATCCTGTTTGACACACGGTCTCAACTAGAGTGAAACCCACAAGAAGTCAGTGAGCGTATTATGAAAGGAACACGCCTGTCACGAATGCTCCACCTGGCAACTAACAGGCATCAATTATTCCCCGAGGGCATTTAAGGTTGCAAGGTGAACCATCATAAAGGTTTTAAATCAAAGCGACAAACAGCGGGAAACCATGATAGAAGCAACACGTTCTTAATCTACCTTTTTACATAATGGCTTTGCTGTCAATAATGCATCTGTTGCTCCATTCAAAGTGAGTGTGCAATAATTGTCTCTGTAGGATACTTTAATTGACAGGAAGCTGCATATGATTTCCAGTGGAAAAGCCAAGAGCACCTTGCCGCTTGCAATCTAAAATCACCGGCACGCTAATGTCTTCCAGATGTGACTAATATACACTTCCTGGCATGAAACACAACAGCGGCTGGCACTTTGCAGTGCAGATCGTGCCATCTGTGTACTGATCGTGTGAACTTTAACAGAATTTTTATCATTTTCTTTGTAAGACCTAAGAGATTTGGCATATATTTATCACTCAGCAATACTGCAATGTCAAGAAACAATCCAAGCATGCTTCAATTAAGTCTAAGTGAGCTGGTAGTCCTTCTCATCAGGGTACAGCTCAGCCAATATGAAGACATCAAAATATCAAAACACCCACACAAAAGTGTTCTTTGTCACGCATTATAACCTTCTATTAGTTAACATATATTACCATTAAGCAAACTGAAATAGCTGCGCAATGCACAGGAAATGAGGTTTCTCTGCAGCAGGAACTGGGCAGCACTGGCACAACCACAGACAAACCTTTCATAACAGTATCTATGGCGACACGCCATAAGGTGTGAAATTTCCTAGTATACTGTATATCTGAAATACAACTAAACCTGTGCCAGACTTGACCAGACTTGTGAAATGATGGTTGTGGCCTAATGCCCTTGTAAGAAAAGGGGGACGCCAACAAAAAGAGACTCGCGTTATCGACCTATTCTCTTACCAAGGACAGAAAGGGTGTCAGGTTTTAGTCTTGTTCAGTGCATTGTCTGTGCACTTGTGAAGGCACTGTTGTTACGATTCAGTATCTCCTACCAAGACTCGAAGCAGATTAAATGTTTCTTGCAATCATTATCTTGCCTCAAAAAATAAACAGCAACCAAAATAACCTACAACTAAAGAGCAAAAATCAGACAGTTCACTGAAAGAACTTTTCTGACTAAATAGCATTCTAGCACTTAAGAAGCACAGCGTTCTCTGCACTGGTGACAAGACTTGATGCTACTTGACATGACATGATGTAAAAATGTGTGCCTCTTTATTAAGAGTTTGACCTACTAACACTCACATGAAATTTGACGTGAAGATGTGAAGACAAACTGATCAAAGAAAATGAATCATGTGCTTTATTTCACAGTATTCACAAAATAAATCAAATTGTGTTCCTCCAAATAACTTCTTAATTACCCAGTCTGGGTCACCAAACAACGCACTATGTCTTCTTGTAGTGTGGTCACAAGATTTGCAGGATTCGACATTATTTTTTCTTGATGCTCTAAATGCGATTATGTGCTACCTGGAAAAAAAGCCTTCTGACAAAAGGGACCATGTGCACACTATATTAAATTAGTCAAATGTGTAATTCTGTTATGCTTTCAAAAGCTACAAATGTTTGAGAACAAGTCAGCTGCAGTGTAGTGAAACTTTGTACTGAAACACATATGTTATAGTGCAAACTTTGGGCATTTTAAAACTATTTAAATCAACTGGCAACACAGTTTGCAGAGTGCCAAGAAATTTATTTTAAGAGTAGGTCTACTAACTGTAAGCACACATGCTCACATACTACTTTGTAAGTGTGCAAGCATGTATAAATGTAAGCCTGCATGTGTGAGCATCCTGGATTGCAAATGTTGGCAAACTTCAGATGGGCGTGCAGCCAGACTTTGAATCAGCACAATATTACAGTGCAGCAGTGCAGGAGCAGAGGATGCTGTGTCCGTAAACCAGCTGAGCAAAAGAGTGCCACTTACCCTGCAGTCTCTGCATCACATTAGCTATGTCCACAGACGATCGACCTGGCTGCCTTGGAGAAGCCATGTTGTCTCCTTGCAGCTGTAATGACAAGGTGGTGTCACTGATGCTGAGAGCAAAAGATCCTTCACAACTGTCCCGTGTGGGACATCCCCTCTGCTCCTCCCTCCTCCTCTCTGCTTCTTTCTAATTTCACTGCAGGAGAAGGCCCAATTGAATCTCAGGTTTCATGAAGGGACAAGTAGGTCTACTGTCCAATAGAGGCACTTCTTCCATTCACCGCAACTGCAACAGAAAGATATATCACTCGAGACTGAACAGAAATATTTTGCTGTATCGTTCTACTTAAAACCTAAAAAATAAAACGTCTCCAAAGATTTCTTTCAGAAGAGCCTGTTGGTTACTTTTAAGTTCTTAGTGGTCTTAATCAAATAGATATTTGCAACAGATAAGTCAGTAAATGATTGTGATCAAAAGTAACTCGTTGCTGCTATCTACTCTTAATATCATTCAAGTATCCTTTGAGACAGGCAAATTCATTAAAAATAATACTTGACTTCATTTAGTTTTCTATGTTTTCACAGATAACTAAACATATTATTGCATCACAGCAAGGAAGGCACACGTATAAGGACAACAGAGCCATGGTTTATGGTATTAGTGATACTTGTGCTTTTCTGACACTCAAGAAAATGCGTATATAGGATCCTATAAGACTACAGGTGTTACAAATTGGGGGAAAAAATGATGACACTGTCTAACAGTCAAATATTTGCTTACATGATAGGTAAGCTACAGACTACAAATTCAGACTATGACTGAATTTGACTGCACTTAGAAACTGGCAGGAAGTCATAGATACACATTTAGATATAACGGCTAAAAACGGTTTCTCCTTGGCTGATGCTTTCAGTTATCTAAAGCAAAGGTTTGTTTTAACAAAAAAGGAAGTTAAACTGTCGACTAAGGAAATGTAAATTAAGATTAGCTCAAGTAAATGTTGAATTTAGCTGGACACCAAGCTTTGCATCCAAAGCTCCCATGCCTTACTAGACCTACAGGCAAGTTACTTTACTCTTAACTATTGTCTATTAAAGTAGCAGAGCTGTAGAGCTATCTGATGTGTGTGCATGTGCGAGTTCGACAAGAGAGGAAGTTACTAACCATTACAGAAGCAACACACACAAGACCGAGCACGAAAACGCCCGAGATCACAAAATACAGGTAATTAAACAGGAGGCTAAATGAATGAAACATTAACAATCAAGAAATCTGCAGCAGCTTCTTGACATTTCATCTTACCGCACTGAGCACTGAAGAGCACGGTAACTTCACAGAGGAAGTGCCTGTGTGCTGCGCGTGTGTTGCCTCGTTGCCATTGGTAACTCTGAAAATGAAACATGGTGGCGTGAAGCGCTGCAGCCGCCGATAAGTTCGCAACCGCAAGAAGCTGAGCGGCAAACTGCTGGCAACAAGCTGCACCACACGCTGCAGGAGGAGGGTTCGGGAATGTGTGGTCAAGTTCCTGTCATTCCTTCTATTCTATTCTATTCTATTCTATTCTATTCTAATCTATTTGTTTGTTTGTTTATTTAATAGGAACAATGGGTTTGTTTTTCCGCAGAACACAGATGATTCCCGGGTATATAGCCCTTTAAATATAAATTACTTTTGATGGCAAAGTGATAACATTTTAAAATGTTTAGCAAATAGTGCATGGCATAAATGAAAGAAACACACTGTGGTGGTTTAATACAGTGCATGCACATCAATAAGCAAGGCTATTAAAGATAATCTGTGATATGTAATTAATTACTTTATTAATATTTAATGTGCTTTGCTTTATATGCTACTAGAGCTATTTTCAGGTTGCCAGATTGTTAAAAAAAAATCCTCCTCCAGCGTGAATCTTTAGAGGGACCTCAGTAGACTGTTTAATCACTTCTGCTCTGCAAAAGGGCTGCTTATTAACATTTACAAGTGACTTAATAGCTTAAAGCATGAGCATGTATTGGTTTACATGTATTACATTTAATTCTTGATACCTCATGATACAAACACACACAGAGCTCATTACTTAAACGTAGCACACAAAGTAAAGAAATTAATTTGTGTTTATGTCTAAATTTTGCGGAACACCATCTTGAAGTTTTCCTAAACGTGGCATGCTTAGAGCAGACACCCACTACAGCCAAGAATCATTGTCACTACAAAGAAATAATCGACCAAACACACATTTGTGCTAAATTTAAATTTATATTTATTCTCTAGAGACTTGCACGAACCATTGCTTGCCAATGTTTTTTATCCCCTAAAGGAAAGCAAGTCTGTACACTATCATACCTTAATATGTTTCAAAACCTATGTGCAAACCAAGTGCTCGAAATAAAACTCATTGCAAGTACTCTGGCGCCATCTACTGGACCTTTCTGTGACATGACAGTCTTACAAACGAGCATCAGCTCATTTACCTAGAAACAACACGTTTTAACTAAATGAAAGCTTGAAATGAAACCTTATAAAAAAAAAAAAACAGAGGAACACAGAAATACAAAGAAGTGCTGAGCTCCAGAGAGCTGTGGTTCAGGCTGTGCTGTTAGCCTGAAAGCTCTTAGGGCAGGAATGAAGTGGGAACACAGCAACAATTGAAGGAAATCCCCACAGAGACTCGGAGCTTGATACCCTGCAGACTCTTAAGCAGATGGTTAGGTTTTCATTATCCAGAACCTTGTCAAGACACTTGAAAACTTTCTCAGGCACATGAGGAAAGACTATTTAATCTGACTTACCTGAAAATCCATGAAAAACTTTTTATATGACACTGAATGATCTGAAAATAATTGTTACATAAGTAATAGATCTCTTAAACATGGCCTGCTTTTTAAATGTTAAAAAAAAGTGTCAATAATGGCTCATTAAAAAGTATTGATCGTAAGGAAATGATGCAAAAGGAAATGAGCTTGTTTCCCTGTGTTATGTCCCACTCAGATAAGCAATGCATTTGCTAATTTTAAAGACAGAGAGGGAAGGAAGCATGACAGCAAAGTTTCCGCCACAGCAAACACTGTAGGGGGGGAAAAAGCAAAAAGTCTGTCTTGGAAAAAGCTCAGTGTTTCTCCGTCTGTGTGGAATCTAGAGCTGGGCTCATAGTGTAATAATGGCACAAAATAAAACGGATCCCTCTTTGGAAATAGACAAATCATTCAATCTGGGTGAGTGTATCTGCATTTCTTTCCCAAAGCTGTAGCCTACACTGTGTAAAAGTACAAAGTTTTGTATTTTAAAATATAGATGTGATAGTTCTTCACTTGATTCAACACATATAGTCTCACAGTAAAAAACCTGCAATCCAAAATTAGATCACTAGAAAATACTGAAATGCACATTATTTTTGGATCAGTCAAACAAGTACTGAATGGTCTGGGGCCAAAATAGAGTCCTGCTGCTACTTCAGTACTATTCAAGTATCTTGGATGCAATTCTTTACTGTAGACAGAGTCAGAACAGCAAGTATACAGCACTTAAAATAGCCCCTTTGAGTTTCTTATATTTTCTTCTATAGTAGAACATTTTTATCTGTGATAGGCTTTGTTTGCCATAGCTGTCTTGATGTCTTATATAACATATGAATTGCTTTCTGTGCGCCTGTCCAATTTTAGTACGTGATTTTAAAAGGTTCCATTGTTTCTGGACAAGAATGACGATGGAAATGTTGAGTAATTTTTTATACATGTGACATAAATGAAATGATCTGTTTGCGCTTCATCGCACTGATACTACACAGACTAAAAAACCCACACACCAGGTATGATGTAAGGTTTTATGTAACATCGTAGCCCAGTATAGCGTTTCCCAGAAACAATAAATCAATACACCGGAGGAAAATTTCCAAACAACTCTAAGACCTTAGCTGTTCCTCTCCTGAAACTACCATTTGGATATATAATTTACCCATTATGAGAACAACACAATCCATCCTGTCTCCCTCTAAGCTAAATATCTCCAGCCATTTTTTTTTTTATCCCTCTGCAGTCCCTTTTCTGAGACTTTGCATGATTTCTCTGTTTCCAGGCGATATGATTCTAGCCTTCTGTTTATCTGTGCTTGTGGGCCTGCTGCTGGGTGCTTTGATCTACGTTCTGCTGACCTGGGCATCCAGGCGCCGGGCTACAGCCAGGATCACCAGGCACTCCAAAAAGAAATCTGGCGCTTCACAAACAAACGATGCCACGAGCAGCCAGCTGGGCCTGTACCGAAGCACTTTTTTGAGCGTCTACAGACAGCCCTCTCTCGAGCCAGTTGGCCCCCTGGGGAGTAAGCCAGGTGCAGAGACATCCACGTTTCGCCCACTGCCCAAGAAGAGCAGGCCTGCCCTAGATATGGGAGATGACACCCAGGTGTCTGAGGATGCAGCGCCTTCAAACTCATCTGATTCAGCATCGCTTGTGTCAAACAAGAGGCATTCCTTCTGGCTGGGCAACAATGGGCTTAAAGGTTTTCTACCCTCGCAGACGCCCCCGCCTGCATATGACACTGTCATCCATGCCTTTGAAGAGACTTGCACCTGAAAACGTCCACATAAATACAACAAGAACTGAAGCAGTTCGGTGGATAACAATAGACTTTCTGGCTTTGCATTGTCTTTAAAGGGACAGCTGTCTGTGCACGATTCACTTTGAAGCAGTGTGAAGGGGATGCTTTTAGAGACATGAAGTGTCAGCTCAGCTTTTGTTTAAAGACACGAATAAGGGTTGCAGTTTCCATAATTGATACATTTGCACATTATTTTCCCTATAATTCACAATTCATAAAATATCAGCAAATGACAAAATAATAATGGCCATCCTATTTTGTCTTCTTTAAATGTTACATATCCATTTGTGATGACCTATAAACGGACACAAGAGGCACATTTGCACACCGAGGAAGATTGGGGGAGCTGTTTTCGCTTTAGCTTGGAAGTGGTTCACTGATTAGTTAGTTATCAAAAACAGTCAGTGGGTGATTTTCTTTAAACTTGTTAATTGTAACATGTCCTCTCATAACCTGTAAACTACCAATTGTGTTTGTTTTCTTTTTGTTGTTTTTTTTAAAAAGGGTCTGAGAGCAGATTCTGAACCTGATTGTGTGTCCATGAGAGCCAATAAAGAACAAAAATAATTATTTTTAAATGTCTGAATCTGTTGTTATAGAATTCACACACATGTGAATTTAATGAAATTCGTGTCTCTTGTTTGTGATGGTGATCATGAAGCAGAAAGGTGGGACAGTGGGTTACCAGCACACGCATAACATCAAGGTGTTGTGTCAAGAATGTCACCTCAACTTACGTCGCAAAGATCGGGTGCGCCTTGTGGGGTTGCCATCATGAAAGATACACGCTTTTGAAGTGCAGTGTTGAATCTAATGTTTATTATATGCTAACAGCACGTGGACGAGCCTCCATATCATAAGATACCTAAACGAACTGCACATAGTCACCTCCAGCGCTTCTTAAGACGATTATCATGGGTGTTGACGCTTTTATTTTGTACTAACTTGAAAAGATTGGTCTATTTTACGTGCTACCTGCCTCATGGCAACCCGCGTTAAAGCCACAACCCCGAAGTGCGCCAGCGGAAAAGTGCCTGGCAACACTACCGCACTGTGCGCCGACTACATCTGGATTAGTACGTGATTACAGCGGTGTCAGGTACGTACAACATATAGGATATATTTTTCTCCCCACAGTCGCTTTTATAAACGAATGCATTCATTTACCACCGCAGTTTGTTTTTGTCTCGTAAGCGCTCAATCATTCAGACTACTGCATGCGGTGAGACGCCTTTGAATGGGAAAATCATTTGATGTAATGTGTCATGTAGTGAGAGACCTTTATAAAGGAAAGGATGGGTAATTTATTTCGACTGTAATCGGGTGCTAAAGTCTCAAACCTCAGTTTGAGTCATAAGATGCTATTATATTATTGTTAGCTGCACTATGATATGTTTTGGGTCTGCTTCGTGTAAAATATTGGGCATTTTAGTTCTTATGCTTGCCTGACTGCTGCTGCTGCTGCTGCTGTGGTGGTGGAAAGGAACAGACAGTATCAGTACCCATGGAGACTGCGAGTGCCTTGGTCTCCAATGCAGTGTTGCTGTTGCATAGAGACTGAGAAACACTGTGAATTTCAAGGTTGATGCACTGAATGACAAGGATGCTATTTAAAGCAAAAACCACGTCTCTCTCTCTCTCTCTCTCTCTCTCTCTGATTACCTTACTTGTTGAATAACAAAATTCCTCTTTTCCTCTTTTTTTCATCTTCACTGCAACAGGATTGCACAACTCTCTGGAGCCACATCAGGAAGACATGGGATGGGCTACTGGCACAGAAGCCTCAAGTCATTTCATGGCAAACTCTGGAGTGTAGAGCTGCTTGATTTGGGTGAATGTAGAGCTGGACACCATTTGGCTGTATGATGCATTTTACTTCCCCGTAGATTTTATTGTAAGTATCAAGAGCAGAGCAGCCACTACCCTCCAGTGCACCATCTGAATGGAAATATGGACACCTTCAATGGAGGAATTTTGACTCAACATGTCCAGGAACTATGAGGTATTTTTTTATATTTATGTGCTGCCAGACTAACTTGAATGTCATTTTTCACTTTACTTAGCCATATTATAAAATGCTATTACCTATTATGTAGTGTGCTAGACGGTACCACGTAGGATCTAAACTGTTCATAAACAGATCTTGATTTTAAATTGCAGAAGAGACACCCAAAAACCAAAATCAAACCAGACTAAATTTGGCTGTTTCTGTCGTACTTGTAAAATATTGTGTTCAGTGAAATTAGTATTATAGAATAACATTGTTTAAAAGCTACTACGGGGACCTAAAAGAATTAAAATAGCATTTTAAAGGTTCTCCAGTGCTAATGTGGGAAATCTTGGTTTTCTACTTTACGATATCTATGTGAGCTCTTTCAGACATTTTCATGTAAATCCAAATGAGTAGGAAGGCTGCGAAATGAATGCGCCCAAAAATGAAATGTGTCTAACCTACGTTGTGGAGACAGGATTTAAAAATACACTGTGGTTTGCATATTTGTGCCCTAAATTGCAATTCACATGTTTCGTCTAGTCCTCCTCTCATTTTCAGTTTGTGAATATGAAGAAATAAAACACAGACTGTCGTGATGATGTAATCTAGAGACAAATCCTGGAGCCACTCCATGGACAGTGAATAATAGAATAACAGCTAGAACACTATGAGCAGCAGACATCGTGATTTTACTGGTGTCAGAGCACATTTGGTGATTCACTTGTGTACTTGCGTAAAGTCTGTTCACGCAAATGAAAATCATTAGGATGGAATTTATCAAAGAACCTGTAAGTCATGTAAGTGCCTGGTTTCACTCGCCAGTCTGGTACCTGCAAATAAGCTCAGGAAGATGATGCCCTCTGATATCCATGAATTCCTTAATTGGGTGTTTTTTCAGAGGTTTTCTCTTAACATGCAAATTTACGCCTCTGGGAGGCAACATTTTAAAGCTGAACCAACTCTCTGCTCATAACTTGATAACATAGGTGACTCATCTTGATGATCTCTATTTAAAAGGATCATACACAAAGCTGTGTTTTTATTGTTATATAGAAAAGTCTTACCATATCTTGTGATTATACCACTAGCCCCTTGTTTATCTTTGTATATATTGAAAATCCAGTTTTTCTCTCTTTACATTAAAGACTTCTTTCCAAAATCACCCCTAAACCTGATGTTGAAAGTTCAATCTTTGTAGCTGCTTTGATTAAACTCCACCCCAAAAAAGGCCTTTGAATGAACTGCCAGGGTCCAGAAGTGCTCAGAAAAGAAGGAAATTTGTAGCAGGAAAACAGCAACTGCCTATTAAGATTGTATGATATGACTGGAAGCATCAGGAAAGCTTGGATCTTGCATTGAGATTGTTCTGTCATCTTGTGTTTTTAAAGGTCAATAAGCTTTTAATCTAAACTATTTCATATTTTACATTAGTAACCACAGCTGAGCTTCCCGTTGACCATGACAGTGTTCATACCAGAATGCCCTGAGCTTCACTGAAAAGGCAGTTTTAAGTAAATGCAGAGTCACACACTGACATAAACTGAAAACGTTCATTATCTAGCTTTATTACAATTGAAAGCATGGTGTTATTTGAAACTCTCTTTCTTGGTTTCGCTTGCCAGCCTGGTCAATCAGTAGGGATGTTGGCCGCCGTGGAACATGGTCCCATCCTCTGCAGCGACTCCAACATCCTCTGCCTCTCGTGGAAAGGCCGGGTCCCCAAGAGTGAGAAGGACAAGCCGGTGTGCCGGAGACGGTACTATGAGGAGGGTTGGCTCGCCACAGGGAATGGGAGAGGAGTCGTTGGGGTGACTTTTACATCGAGTCACTGCAGGAGGGATAGAAGTACACCTCAGAGAATCAATTTTAACCTGCGAGGACACAACAGCGAGGTGGGATTTTCTCTTTTTTGCAATGAGTTGAATGTATAAATAAGAATTTGACCTCTACTCTTTCATTTTACACAACTAAAATAATGATCTTCTTACTGATCCAGCCCACTCGTAAAGGAACTTTTGCAACAGCAGAGTAAAATCAAGAAATTACTGTTTGAATAAATAAATTAAAACAAAACAATCCTGCATATTACAGAACTAAATTGGGCTAAATGCGCACTATATTTACAGAGACTATGCATTAGCATACTTTGTAAAATGATTCATCTTGCTGAAATGCTAATTTTTATTACATTTAAATAAATTATAATGCTATATGAACAGAGTGCATTTTCATTATTGTGTGTCATTACTATTTAAACACATTTACTGCTGTTGAAATTATTATTTTTTTCCTCTCTGTAAGTTGATTTTTCTTTGAACTACTTTAGCTTTTATATCGATGAATGTTCCTCTGCTAGTGAAAAAAAGCTGATGGTGTTTGGGGTATTTGCAGGTTGTTTTGGTGCGCTGGAATGAACCCTTCCAGAAGCTGGCCACTTGTGATATGGAAGGAGGCATATTTGTGTGGATTCAGTATGAAGGAAGATGGTCTGTGGAGTTAGTGAATGACAGAGGAGCCCAGGTAGACATTTTTTTTTTTGCAAATATGAGCTAAAATTGCTTTGTTTTCCATGTTTATGGTATTTAACACATTTGTACTCCAACTGATGCAACAGAAAGGCTGTATCTTCTTGGCGCTGACCTCTTGTGTAATTACACTAATGATAGAAATCTTTAAATTAGGTGAGTGACTTCACTTGGTCCCATGATGGCACTCAAGCCCTCATTGCATACAGAGATGGGTTTGTGTTAGTTGGCTCGGTCAGCGGTCAAAGACACTGGTCCTCTGAGATTAATCTGGAGAGCCAGATCACCTGTGGCATCTGGACCCCTGACGATCAGCAGGTACCTATGTTTGGCTGAATTTGTACTACATAAAAGATAATTACAATTACGTATAATTCAAAAATGTAAAGGTGTTGTGGACTAATGTCATAATCTTGAAGTGAGTGAGTGAGATGGGTTTGTTTATCTAGTCAACTATTAAAGTTTAATGTGCAATGTCCCCTCAGGTCTTGTTTGGAACAGCAGATGGTCAGGTAATTGTGATGGACTGTCACGGAAGGATGCTTGCCCATGTTCTGTTACACGAGTCTGATGGGATTGTGAGCATGTCTTGGAATTGCCCCGATTTCCTAGTCGAGGACAGCACAGAGAGCGACACAGACTCCGATGACAATATTCTGCCTTTAGGTACTAAACCGGTTTGCCCTTCGGCTCATGTAACTTAGTTAAAAGTGTTGCCTGAGGAAGACTCACATGTGTACTTTTCTTTCTTCCTCCAAGTGCGGCGAGTTAAGCCTCTGTTGACTGTCACCTTCTTATCAGGAGATATCAGTTTGATGAATAACTATGATGACCTCTCTCCTACTATTATTCGCTCAGGGCTTAAAGGTATGAACTCTGAACTCTGAAGTATGTTAATTTGCAACTTTAGTGATATGTACTGTTAATCATGTGAAGTAAATATCCTTTTTCTTTACACCAAAGACGTCGAGGCCCAGTGGTGCTCCCAGGGAGACCTCCTGGCTGTGGCTGGCATGGAGAGACATGGGCTCCCTTCTGACTCAGCTTGTGCATCCATCATGAGGAATGCCCTTGTTAAGTTTTATAATGTCCAAGGTGAACACATCTACACTTTGGAGACACCGGCGCAGGTTAGTCCTTTATAAATTAAGGGATAGATGTCTTGCTTAAAAAAATTATAATAATGAACATAAACCTTGTGTCATATTTCATAAAATCCACAAGTGAGGATCAATTAGTAGAAATCGTCTTTCAATTGTTAACCATTCTCAGACATTCTTGAAAGCAAACTACAACCAAGATTAGGATTGACACTTTGCCAGATACAAGGGTGTAGATTGTTTGTTTTGTAATCTAACCTAAAGGGTGTTAACCTTTGTTCCAGCTCTAAGTCAACAATAGGAAGTAGCATAAAACAGAAACTAGCGAACCTGCTCTGCTATTGACGTCTGCAGGAAGTTTCTTATTCTCAGTGGTTCTTTTTCAGAGGCCCATCACCACCATTTGTTGGGGTCACAGAGATTCACGTCTGTTCCTTGCATGTGGACCAGCTCTCTATGTGGTCCGTGTGGAGCACAGGGTGGCCAGCCTCCAACTTTTATGCCAGCAAGGCATTGCCAGCGCCCTGCGAGAGGAGAAAGATGTGGGGAAACTAAACATGCCCTCGCTTCTCTGCTCTTATGTCACCACTGCTTTTATCCCCACCATCAAGGTATTAAAGTTTAATGTGCAATCCTGCATCAGGTCTTTTTTGGTACAGCAGATGGTCAGGTGTTAGTGATGCTTTTCACCACTGCTTTTCATATACACCATTGAGGTGCAATGATCCCTGTTTCATTAGTGTGCAGTGACTGTCAAAGATAGGTTTCTTACCAATTTTATTGCACAGCGAGTAAAGGAAAATTGCTGACAGGGGCATGTTTTCATTTGAGTGTCCAGCAGTCTTACAGCTCCTTCCTTTCTTTGTTCTAGCCCCCAATTCCTGACCCCAACAACATCCGCGACTTTGTCAGCTATCCCACAGCAGGGAACGAGAGGCTCCACTGCACCATGAAGCGAGCTGAGGACAGTCCTGAAGCAGGCGGACCCTGTTACACGCTGTACCTAGAATATTTAGGAGGACTGGTGCCTATTCTCAAAGGAAGGCGCATCAGTAAACTTCGGCCCGAGTTTGTTATTATGGATCCAAAAACTGATGGCAAGGCAGGTGGGTATAGACCTGAAAGAAAGCACTTCACCTAAATCTTTTAAAAGTCGCTATTCATTTTGTCTTTAGCTGCAGTGAAAACTCTGCACAGTGCGGAATGGTCATGAACCAAAGTAACCACAAAATGCATTAGGGGTGGAACAGAAAATAGACCTGCCCAGGGTCATCCTGTGTGCACCTTGTTTCTGTGCATATTTGTGCTGTGCGCTCGTCATTCACCTTGAGGAAGAACAAGTACAGAGTGTGGTGATGAGTGTTGTTTTCTGATGTAACATGGTCTGGGGCCTGATACAGGAATAGAGTATATCGTGACCTGGCTGCACTCGTGTTGCATTTAATGTTATTCATGCAGAGGTTGCCCACTAATGGCATGTTAGTAGGTGTATTGTAGATATTTTGTTCAAACTCAACTTTATTTCTTATTTTTCTTTGCTGTACTTCTTTCAGAGGAAGTTTGCGTCAATCCCATGATCTCATACACTGACAGCTGTAACTGCTCTGACTCCAGTGACATTGAGCTGAGCGATGAGTGGGTCGGGAAGAAGTCACCAAAGTTATCTCGCGGAAACAGGTCACCAAAACACATCTTAAGTTATATAAATGTTTTTTTTATTTTTTTGCATTGTTTTCTCATCATTCCAAATGATTTTATGAGGTGTAAAAATGTGTCTTTGTTTCAAAGGTTGAACATGGAATCAAGAAAATCTCCCAAACTTTCACGTGCCAATCAGGAAGGCCAGCGATCACCACGCCTACCAACAAAGAAGCCTCCCGTTCGGTCACCCAGCCTGACACGGCGTGAGTTTTCTATGGATGGAATTACGGAGGTAATGACCTGCCAAATACAATATACTGCCAAGTATTACAGCTCATGCTCATTAACTACTATTAATATTAATACTGTAGTACCTGCATTATTATCACTGTGTAATTCACAGCAACTTATGTTACAATATGTTTTCTTTGTTACTGGGCTGCCATATTTTTTTTAGATCCTTTAATGATTGGCAAACTCACAGTCTATTATAGAAAGAATATGTCACTCATTTATGATACAGTAATCATTACTGCCATAGTGGAAATACTGACTTTGAATTTAAGCATTAAAAAAAAGAAAAATATTTGTTTATCTAGGGCAGCATAGGCCAGTTATCCCTGTTGCCATACAGCAAGAAGGTTCTAAGTTCAAATCCTCCATCATCTGGCCATGGCCTTTCTGTGTTTGCATGCTCTGGGCTCTTTCCAGGTACTCTGGCTTCCTTCTGAAGTCCAAAGACATGCATTTAGCGGGGTTAGATTAATTGGTGATTCTGGTGAATGTGAGCACAAATGGTTGTGTGTCTCTCTGTGTTAGCCCTGAAACAGATTGGTGACCTGTCCAGGGTGTACCCTCTCGCCCTGTGGCAGCTTGGATAGCCTCCAGCCCCCTGAACTATCAATACATCCATCCATGGGTAGAAGAAAAGCATTTAGTTTAGGCAGCCAACTACTATGATGAAGTTCAGCACTCAAACGGATGATGGCCACTGTGTAACAAATGATTTGACTGTAGAATATATGCTCACCTGTCAGAGGTAAAGAAAAATACAGACTGTGATTTATTGTTAGGTCCACATTAATCTTGTCTCTACTTCAGCAATATTTAAAGTAAGGTACACAAATTTAAGTTTCTGCTGATGTGCCAAGTGAGCAGATGTGTGCAGCCTTTAAGGGCTCTGCTGTAGTTAACTCTGTGAAGCTACAGATAATTAACTGCTTTAGCTTCTATTTAAGTTTTTTAAACCCAGATTACACTCTTTACTTGATTATCTCTTACATGTAGGTGTGCATTTGCTCCATGATCAGGCAGCAGGGCAGGGGAAAATCAAGAGGGAAAACTAGTGAAGGGGCACTGTCATCAGTTTAATTATTTATCATGGACTATAACTGTCAATAGTGTGCTGGAAGTAGGTTCACATGTGCTTAGCAGCAAAGCTTTCACACTTATTATTCACTTTCCCCCCCTTATCTTCAATTTTCTGCCTCACAGCACAATTACCTTGCACAAGTGACATCTAATATTTGGGGGACAAAATTCAAAATTGTGGGACTTGCTTCTTTCCTCCCCACGAATCTTGGCGCAGGTAAAAAACAAAAGCAGCACATATACATGACTTTACTCAAAAGTTACTTTCTTTTTCCTTCTCGAGTCAACTCTATTTTCTTCTTTTTCAGTCATCTATAAGACCAGTTTGCTTCATTTGCAACCGAGACAGATGACAATCTACCTTCCAGAAGTGCGAAAGATTTCTCATGACTTTATGAGCCTGCCTGTGTTCAACCCCAATGTGTTCAGCGAGGATGAGGATGACTTACCAGGTAAAAAGGAAATCCAAAAAGATGCAAATAAATTAGTTTGCATGCCCATCAGTTTATTATCATCCTAAGTCGCTTATACTCTTCTTCTGTGTCTTCTTATATAGTGATGGGACCATCTGGAGTGGCTGGAGACAATCCTCCATGTACAGTCAACATTCCCATTGCTCCCATCCACAGCCCAGCTCAAGCCATGTCCCCAACTCAGAGTATTGGTCTGGTTCAGTCTCTTTTGGCCAATCAGAATATTCAGCTTGATGTTCTGACCAACCCGACCGCCACTGCTGCAGCAGCAGCTGCAGCAGCAGCAGCCTCTGTCCCTGTCACTGATCATGGTCAGGATGCTGTTGCGTCACCATATCCCGTGCCAACTAGATACACCAGCCCTGGTCAGATGATCTTCAATGGGTTGGAGATGGGTCCTCTTCTCCCTGGCACTTTACCTCCCCCACCTCCACCTCACCATCTCCCACCACAGCCTCATTCACAGCGTTCTCATTCACAGCAGCCTCGCCAGCAGCCATCTAAACAGTCACAACAAATACAGACACAGCAGCAGCAGAAAATGCACCATCATCAACAGCAGCAAGGGCAACTGCAGCAACAGCAACACCATCACCCCTCCCAATCACAGCAGCAGCTGCAGCAACAGCAGCAGCTGCAGCAGCAGCAACACCAGCAGCTACAGCAGCTGCACCACCAGCAGGGGCAACAGCAGCAACAGCAACACCATCACCCGTCCCAGTCACAGCAGCAGCTGCAGCAGCAGCAGCAGCAGCATCAGCAGCTACAGCAGCTGCACCACCAGCAGACGCTACATCAACAACAGCAACATCAGCAACATCAGCAACACCAAGTTCAGCAACATCAACAAATGCAACAAGCGCAACAGCAAGTGACGAACCAACAGCTTCAGCAACAGCAGATCCAACAGCAGCAGCAGCAGATGCAGATGCAGCACGAGCAAATGCAGCAGCAGCAGCAGCAGATGCAACAGCAGCAGCAGCAAATCCGACAGCAGATCCAAGAGATGAGGCAGCAGCAGCAGCAGCTCCAGCAGCAGCATCAGCAGATCCAGCAGCAGCATCAACAGATGCAGAGGCAGCATCAACAAATGCAGCAGCAACTGAAGATCCAAATGTCGTTGCCCCCTCCTCCATCTGGCTATCCAACCATTTCCTTGCAACAGCTTCATCTTCTTCCCCAGATGCCACCTCCCACCACTGAGCCAGGGCTCGACAGGGGAGACCATGGACACACTCTGAAGCCAAGTCTGCCACGTACATTACCTCCCTCCTTTAACGATACAGATGTGTCTGTAGAGATTCAAATGAGGAAAATAAATCCTCCTCCTCCGTACCCGGGGACTGTAGTGTCTGCAGCAGCTGCTTCAGCTGCTGCTCCTCCTCAAACTCTCATCACAAACTGTGACAGCCCAAGTATCCTGGCACCGGACCCCTGCCTGAAAAAGGATGAATTTTTGCTTCATCCTGTCACCTTACAGTACCCAACACCTCTTGGGTATGAAAGGATCACGACCTTTGACAGCAGTGGCAATGTGGAGGAGGTGTGTCGGCCACGAAGGCGCCTCATTCGCAACCAGAATGCATACGCTGTGCACAGCATTGGGGGCTCAGCCACACTCAAAGTCACTTCCTCAGAGAATAAAAAAATTCAGCTTCCATACAGCTCAGCAACATTAAGTCGTCTTTCTGTCCCTCGATACACAATACCAAGTGGAGACCCCCCTCCTTACCCTGATCCAGCCAATCAGGTAACAGCTACACTTCCTCCTCCCCAGAGAATTGATAGCAGCCTCATTCATGCCACTCTACGTCGTGAACGAAGGGATGTGGGCCTCAAAGTGCCACAGATGATGGACAGCTCAAGGACACTACCTACTAAAGCTAAAATGAACAGTGCATTAGCCCTTTCCTACCAGCAGAGGGTGCCCACTGCCTTATACACATGCACACAGTGCAGTAGTAACAGCAGCAGCACCAGTGTTAGTGTCAGTGGAGGTGGAACTACCAGTAGTGGTATTGCAGGTGGAACGGTGGTGAGGCAGGACTTCCCACCAGGGAAAGGTGCGCATCACAGTACCATTATAGTGCACTCCAAAAATGCCTCGCCAATGGCATCTCAGTCATCTTACAGTCTACTGGGTGGCGTTGACAACAGTCGGGACAGAACGGTGTATGTTAACTCTGCATTTACTGAGGACGAGACTTTAAATCAGCAGTGTCACCTTGAAAAATCAGTACGTCAGCTGACTCTTGGTGATGTCAGTTTGACAGTAAAACGTCCTCCGCCTTACCAGTGGGACACCTCCGCCACAGAAGATTTCTGGCTCACCCCGGATCAAACAATGTTAGCTCCCCCACCTCATAAACCGCCTCCCCTTATTATCAGTCAAGCTCAGCACCTTGATGTGACTCGGCTTCCTTTTGTCCTCACAACTAAACCTCCAACCAGTCCGAGCACAAGCACTCTTACTTTTCCATCAGGTTACCAGATATCCCTGTCACCTTTTCCTCCAGGGGTGGGTCACAGTGGACCCCCACTTCAGACTTTGCAAAACCCTCCGCAACAGTGTTCTCCAAATGAAGTGGTCGCTCCTGTCCCTTTTGCTCAGCAGGACCCCAATTTGGTCTTGCCACCGGGCTACCCCCCAAATCTGGCCAACTTGGCCTGCTGTCCTCTCCCTCCTCTGTACCCAGGAGCAAGCTCATGTGCCGGACTTCAACTGCACCCGGTCAGCCTCCACCCTTGGAACCCTTACCCCTGCCCACCGCCCATGCAAGATCCTCCCGCGCCTCCACTCCCAACCAAAACTCACCAGATTTTGGAGAAGCCAATACTGTCCCCACCTCCTCCTACTGCACCACCTCCCCCACCTCCTCTTCCCCCTCCTCCACCACCTACCGAGTTGCCACCATCCAAAAGTGCCACAGAAGATCTCGCAGAATCTGCCAATAACTTTCCAGAGCCATCATCCTTGAATGAAAGCCCTGTCCCACAAGAGTCAGAGCGCTTCAACAAGAAGAGCCGCAAAAGGCTTGACAGCCGGGCAGAGGAGGCCAACATGCCCACTGTGTCTGAGGGCAAATCCAGAAAGGAAGGGCGTGCGCTGTCTGATTTCAACACTCTCATTGCGAGCCCGAGGCTTGGTAGCAGAGAGAAAAAGAAGCCCAAGGGGCAGAGAGAACAACTTAATAAAACAAAGAAAATGAACAGGACCACAAATGAGTTTCAGGATAGCTCAGAGAGTGAGCCAGAGCTCTTCATTAGCGGTGATGAGCTTATGAACCAGAACCAGAGTAGTAAGAAGAGCTGGAAGAACAAGCGCAGCATGCGTATGGCAAGTGAGCTGGAGGAGATAAAGTGTCGCAAGGCAAATGAAAGGGAGGACCGTAGCTTAGGCAGCCAAGGGTTTGTCTACGTTATGGCCAATAAACAGCCACTGTGGAATGAGGCCACCCAGGTGTACCAGCTTGACTTTGGAGGTCGAGTCACCCAGGAGTCAGCAAAGAATTTTCAGATCGAACTGGATGGTAGACAGGTAAAATTTAAAAATGATTTGTCACTTCATCTCATAGGGGTTTCTATTTTTCTATTTTTGCTTCAGCCCTTAAAGCAAAAACACCAAACATGTATGACATCAGTGATCTGCTGCTCTTGTTCATCTTGTATATCTTTGGGCTTTAGCTTTAAAAAAGCAGCTTCACAATGCTTATGTTTTGGTTACTGCTTTCTTTCTGAAATATCTTCTTCTTCTACAATTTTTTAGGTGATGCAGTTTGGCCGGATAGATGGAAATGCTTATATCTTGGATTTCCAGTATCCTTTCTCAGCCGTGCAAGCATTTGCTGTTGCCTTGGCAAATGTGACTCAGAGGCTAAAGTGAAAAGGTCATTTGGTGTTGCTGTGCACTAACTCAACAGAGCTCAGCGGTCTTACTTTTCAGCGTGTGGGGCTACGATGGAGAAAATGTCCTGTTTTATTAAGAAGAGATTAATATATGTACAAGCTAGTCTTGCACATGGAGGCAATTTACAATCAGTGTGTTGAGGACAAACTCCAGCTCGGTGTTGATGAAAGAGATTTAAGTGAATCCATAATTTCTAGTTCATATATTAAATGTAGTCATGTAGTCAAACTATTATAATTATTATAATATGGTATATATTAGATTAAAGAAAACAAACCTTTTTCTGGGATAGAAAAAAATGCAAACTAACTTATGTTGCAGTGACTTTTAAAAACAGTCTGGAGGTTTAGTGGCATCTGTAGTATCAAACACATTATCTCGCTATTGAATTGCAAATTAATAACCTTGTCGTGTTTATAAAGAAATAAGCACAGCAAATATATAAGTCTGAAGTGGCGTTCAAAATTTATATACACGTTCACTAAGCCATACCATATGTTATATGAACGCTGCACTATTTTAAATCTGTATTAAGAAATAAGTAGATATATTATACAGTTTTATTATATCACACTTATAGGTATTTAATTACATTTATTTATAATCTCATTTGGATTTTTTTTCAGTTGAATGTCTTCACAATGTTATGTTCAATTTGCTGAACATGCAATAGAGGGATATATAAATTTGGTAGCTGCAACATGAAAAGTTGAGTACAGTTTACCGTGGTTTATATATTTTCTCTTTATGCTACTTCCATGAAGTGCTGCAATGAACATAGTTAATCGTATTATTTTGGCCTCTGTACATTCAACCCATTCAACTCCTGATGGTGTGTTCATTTTTCCACTTGTAAATTTAAACACATTTCGATTGAAGAAACATTATTCTCTATTTCTTTGTTGATTTCAGAATCAGCTATTGTGGATACAGTTGTCAGTAATCGTGTACAGTAAGTCTATGGGTGCCATATCTAGCCAAAGGCATTTGGCTGAAAGGATGCCTGCTAGGAAATTAGCAGAAAATGATGTCATGTAGATCTCATCTCACCCAGAATAAATCTACACAGTAACGATTAAGATCTTTTCAATCAAATTCACTTGGTTGGCTCTGTTTTGTTTCCACTGGGTGTTTAAGATGCTACTTGAATTCTGCATTTGAATGTGAAGTACAGTAGTTTGCCTATTTTGGAAACCAGTGCTGCTTTAGATAGAGCTTGTGTGCAATAATGCTACCTACACAGAACTTAATGTCGTACCTGCAAAAGAAAATGTAATGCTGCTTGCTCTGTGTATTTAGTGACCTAACATTATTATGTGCTTAGAAAAATATGTGTGTATGTTGCTAATTTGAATAATTTTGTATTTCACCTTTGCTTTAACATTGCACCTTGAGTTGTTTTTTTTTTTGTTTTGTTTTTTTGATGTTACAGAAAAAAGAATGAGAACATAAACATGCAGAGGTATTAACTACAACATACTCATAAGTTGCTAGAGATGACCCGTTAGTGGGAGTGAGATTCATGTAGATTTGGTGCTATTGTATAAAGAAAAAAAAGTGTTCATATCTGGAAATCTGTCACTTGTTTTTAGAAGATTATTTTAACTGGAAAGTATTTTGCAAAACGTTACAGAACATTTGGTGCAGATGTTTTCATTTCAGCTTTTTTTATTCAGTGCAGCTTCAGAGATTTTAGCAACAGTGCGTGTCAGTTATTATCAGCAATACTGCCTAATAACCGAATGGTTTGCTGCCTGATTGTTTTTCTCTTATTTTGTGATGGAAACAAAAAAAATATATGACTGTAGGTTTTCTGGGGACCTATAAGCTGGCCAAAATGGAATAAAAATCTATGGTTCCAAAATGTTTTGTGTTGTTTTTATTTTATTTCTTTTTCTTTTTCATATTAGATCTTTTACTAACTAATGCAATGGAAGTGATTGCAAAAGACTTCCTCTTCACTTTCTTATTTAAATGTGGGAGAAAAATTACTTAAATCTACTGCAGGGTTACTGCAGGGTTAACACAGAGAAATAGAAACCAGACACCCATTTTGCAGAGAATCACAAATTAATCTAACATGCATGTCTTTGGACTGAGAGAGAAACCTGCAAAAGACATAGAGCACATGGAAACTCCACACAGAAGGGTTCCCGCTGGCTGGTGGATTCAAACCCAGGATCTTCTTGCTGAGAGGCCAAGGAGAACCTCCATGTTGTGCTTTGATACATAATAGTTGTAATATCATGGTTATATTTGCATCATTGTTGTAGGCAATAACTTTAAGTTACAGTTTACATAAAAAAAAATACAAATATTTATATTTTAAAGGAGTCTTTAAAAGAAAAAGAAATATTAAAAGTTACAAGCAATTTGCGGTCAGATTCATCAATTATTAGCATCAGAGAACAACTGTAATATTATAAGAATTAAAGAATGCAGTCAGATATTTTAGCATAAACCTAAGTAAATGCTTAACATAAATCTATGTTGCAGTTAGTGTAATAACTAATGATCATAAAAAGGATGTTTTCTACAGTCACTGGTAGTAACATTGTAATAACCACAGGGAGTGTGCTTTTATGGTCATCTTTTAATGTAATGATTTGCCTGAAGTTTTTTTTTCAATGTGTGGGAAAATTTGGAAAAGGCAGCTGCTGCATATCAAATGCGAGTTTTTACCAGAGCCCTCGAATGGTACTTGTTATTTGCAGTACTATAATTGTGTTACGACTGTTACTATTTGAGTTTCCAATAAAATGGCAGTTTAATATGTCAAACTGCGGAGGGCAGTAATGGGATGGGACTAAGAAGAAGAGGGTTCGTCTGGAAGTGCAGCGGGTAGTCCATGCTCATGACTGTAGTCACTTGTAGCGGAGGAGGCTGTCAGAAGGCATTTACTTCGCGGCTGGTGCTGTCAGGATTTACGTTCTCCTCTTTCACTTGTTCTGTCAACGTCTGCATTTCTCAGCCACTGGATGTTAAAAATGGACCAGCGTCCTGATCTTCCGACGACAGGTTTGTGACCTTTGTACGCTGTGTAAAAAAAATAATCAATAAAATAAACTCTAGCATTGTTGGCAGTCACTCAGCTCAATATAGCTGCAGACTTCTCTTGACTTTATTCCCTTACCACTGCGATAATTTTAACCACGAACTTTATGTTCTTTCAACTCAGCATGGCCTAATCGCATTATTCATGTTTCTCTTCCCGTTTTCTCTTCAGAGATGTCAGATAACAACACAGATAACAACACCACAGCTGAATCAACAGATCCTCCTCAGAGGTTCACAAGAAAAGAGATTCTCACCTTAATATCAATGGCGTCTGTCAACTTTGGCTCTATGATTTGCTACTCAATATTGGGCCCATTTTTTCCCACTGAGGTAAGCTCAAGGAAGCCAGCATCATAGGGTACAAATCACATGTTACAGCACAAGAGTTTAAAGGTTCAAGATAATAAAAGCTTTAAAAATTAGCTTATGAATGCAGCTTTTGACTGAAGAAATAAAACACTTCCTCTGATACATGCAAGTTCATATATCTGCAAACAAATCTTTTCTTGCAGTAGGAAACTAGGAACAAGCATTTCCTTCTACTAAAATGTATTTGTGCTCCCATGTAGTTGTACAGTTCACATATTAGACTATTGCTTACCTTAAGAACTCAGTAATGTCTTCTGAAGGAAATGAATGAGTAGTCATGCGCTACCAACAGACATCCTCCCTGAAGGCCAGTGAAGACTGGCTCTTTTGTAATCAGCCTTTCAACTTAAGGTCTGTCATGAGCTAGAAATGCAAATGTTGGAAAAGAGTGGCACAACAAGCTTTGTCACCTTAACCTCTTAAGTTTAGCATATTTGATACATACAGGTTTTTTTGAGTTCTTGACACTTGACACCAGTTGTGGCAAATATAATAAAAATGAAAACTCAAATATGCTATTTTTTTAAATTTGTCAGAAGGTTCAATAAACACTCGATCGTTAAAAAAAATTGAGTTTTATGTCAAGTCTTTTATGGTTCAGGCTTGTAAGGGTTATTAATATATTTATAATTTCTACGTTACTTTTGAGATTCACTTTTCATTATCCTTGTTGTTTTTGTTGTTGTTATATAAATCCCCTAACTTTATCTGTTGTCCTGTTTTAATATTTAGGCAGTGAAGAAAGGAGCCAGTCAGACTGTAGTTGGTCTCATATTTGGGTGTTATGCTGTCTCCAATCTAATTGGTTCATTGGTACTAGGAAAATATGTAAGTATACACTTTAATTTCATGCCATATGCATAACAATTTGCAGCACAGGTGTAACCAGAGAGTCTGTAACAGTGCAACTGACCCATTCTTTGTGTATCAGATTGTCCAGATTGGTGCTAAGTTCATGCTTATTGCAGGACTTTTTGTATCATCATGCTGCACGATTATATTTGGGTAAGTGACCTGTGTTTCATATTATGAAAATATTAAGATAAAAACAATTCTGTTTATTTGGATATATGTCTGTGAAGGTTCTCAGTCATCCATGTCATAGTCGTATGACATGGATGACTGAGAATGATAAATATGCTAAGCTTCTTTAAGTTGCTTGAAGACGTTTCACCTCTCATCCGAGAAGCTTCAAACCTAGCTCCACCCTATCATGTGATTTCCTGAGGTCAGATGGCCCAGGATGTGAGTGGGTGTTAAGGCGTCTGGGAAGGGTCCTCAAAATTGGATTATAGATGGCAGACAGTTGGTGTCATAAACCACCGCCTCTATGATAGAGTGGGGCTAGGTTTCACAATGAGCTCACCCGAAACCTTAGCTGATTGTGACCTACACCCATTTTCACACCTTGGCTCATGTGATTAGGTAGAGGATCATTAGGGGGTCCATTGTCCCTCTCGGTGGGTTACTCCCACAGAGCTTAAATCTGGGAATCTCCACCATTTGACCCTAGAACTGAGGAAGCTTCTCGGATGAGAGTTGAAACATCTTCAAGCAACTTAAAGAAGTCCAGACGCTTTTCTTTCCAAGCTCCTTAGACTATTTGGATGTAGCGTTACAACTTCCTTACCTGGATGATTAAGCATGTTTTAGGACAAACCGTGACAATATAACAAAGTTCAAGGGGGAAAGATAATGACGTAAGAAAACAAGAGGAGAAGTAACAGGTGCAAAGAGAGGGGGAGATTACTAACATAAAGAGTCAAGAGAAAGTTAAAGTTTAAAAATAAACTACAACATTCACCACAATAAAAAAAAGAGAGAGACACAACTGAATCGGGAGACAAGAAAAAGAAATATAGAAATAAGACTGGAGGAACAGAATCAAGAATGGATTAACTAAATGAAAATAAGGATCTCTGGAACTGAAGCTAAGAACTGACGGCATAAAAGTGTCTTGTCTTGTCTTCTTTGCAGATTTCTTGATCGGGCTCCTGCAGGACCTATATTCATCAGTCTGTGCTTTATTGTGAGGTCGCTTGATGCTGTCGGCTTTGGAGCTGCTATGACGTCTGCTTTCGCCATGACAGCAAAAATATTCCCAAACAATGTGGCAACTGTTTTGGTGAGGGTGGACAAATTTGTCAGACTGGCATGCTGTTTAGACATTAGAATCACGAGAAAACAGAACGACCGTTATAGGTTTAAGTTGTTATGTATCTCTCACAAAACAACTGGCTCTTGGCTATGATGTAAGAAATTCCCACAGTATAGTAATCTGGGTCAATACTGTTTTAGGGTAGCTTGGAGATTTTCACAGGACTCGGCCTTATCCTGGGACCACCACTGGGAGGGTGGCTCTACCAGTCTTTTGGTTACGAAGTCCCTTTTTTAAGTCTTGGATGCTTGCTGTTGATTATGGTTCCTTTCAACATTTACGTCCTGCCGTCCATTGGTATGTAACACATGAGATTTGGGTGTATTATTTGTCCATTTGAAATTGCTATTTTGTATTTTTTCATTTTTCTCACATTATAACTGAGCCGTATTTTGTGCTTCCCTCCTCTTAGAGGCAGTCCCATCGAAGGATTCATTCTTTCGACTACTCACCCACGTGAAAACAATCCTGGTTTGCTACGTGATTTTCACTCTGAGTGCAGGTCTGGGCTTTTTGGATGCTACTTTGTCACTGTTTGCTATTAACAGGGTAATGATATCCTTTATAATCAAATTAGCTTACGTTTGGTAGAATTTTATGTGGATTGCATGAACAACTTTTTTTCCTATTCATCATCTTTAGTTCGGTCTCTCAAATGGCTACGTGGGACTAATAATGCTTGGTTTATCTTTACCATATTGTCTGGCATCACCGCTGATGGGGTATTTCACAGATAAACATCCAGTATGTATCCAAGCAATCAAAATGATAAAATATAAATGAATATGTAGATTTTGAAATTAAATTTGATCTTGTGCACCAGGCCACTAGGATGGGGGTCTTGGTTACAGGAGGCATCACTGCTACAATTGGCTTCTGTCTGCTTGGTCCCGCCCCTTTTCTTCACATCCAGAGGTTAGTGTGGGATTCAGGTAAAACTAACACTTTTGTATTTAAAAATGATGGCCATTTTAAGAAATATGTGTATCCCCTTCTGAGCCGAGAGTCATATCAGAGGAGAGATTGGAGTAGATTTTCCCAGCCTCATTTTTACAGTAATGTCTAACTCTGGGAAACAGTCCCACTGTGAATAAAAATTTGATCTTACCATTTGAAAGTGTTTTAAACCTGCACTTTTTCTAATGGCCAGAAATAATATGTGGTTAAATGTCCTCAACCAGACACTCTTGATTGCCATCAACATGCATAATTCTATTTGCCTACTTGACCAGTTTATTGAGTTGAACTGGTTGGTTTCCCGGTGTGGATCTGGCTTTCAACTGTAGTCCACAAATGTTCAATAGGGTTGAGTGTAGGCTTAGTGTTAGCCTTCTTTATCCATCCCAAAACCAGTTTGGGATCACTGTCCTGCTGGAACATGCAATTGTGTCCAAGTTTCAACGATCGAGCTGTTGATTTGAGGTGAAGTCAATGAATTTGGAGCCAGTCCTACTTCTTGATTATCACATCCACTTTGTGCATGGTACCAGTACCACTGGCAGCGAAACAGCCGCAGAGCATGATGCTAACACCACCATGTTTGACAGGTTGTACAGTGTTCTTGAAGTATCACCTTTACTACTCCAAACCATACCTCTTGTTGTCGTGGCCAGATAGCTTCAGTCTTTGCCTTGTCTGACCATGCCTTCTCCATGGCTTCTCTATCTCCATTGGCTTGTCCATGTGGAGAAATTTCAGTCAAGCTTATAGGTAATGATTTGGGTAATGTAAAACTTGCTTCACTGTGGACAGTGACGATGGTGTTGCAGCAGTTTCTAGTTCACTGAACATCCTGAATTTTCCCTCGTCTAGTCTTCAAGACTTTGGAAATACTTTAGAAAAGTGGTGACACATCTGAATAACCTATATTTACAAATAATTGTTTGAACTCATGATCTTGGAATCAGGTTTTTAGAAATGTTGCCAAGAAGCCTTTCCAAGTTGCATAAATCTATAATTTTTCTTGTTTGATTGTCACTGAGTATTGATCAGGCCTGCCAGCATAAGAAGAAGAGAAACTACCAGTTGTAGTTACTCATGATCTCTAACAAGAAGGTACAAGCCTTAGCCTTGTCGACTTAAAAGACATTATGGAAGTTTTAGTACCACTTATTAAAATAGTATATGCACATATTTCGCCTTGTGTTAATGGGAGAAAATCCAAAATAAATCCAAACGTGCACCCAATTTATATTTTTCAAAGTCATTGAAGATGTATACTGTACCATCATTCTACCCTGGAAAAAGATATTCAAAAGCTCTAAATTGCCATGACATTCATGCCTTTGAATGTGGTTGAACGTCAAACCTCAATGTAAATCTCCACCCACTCCCTCCTGGCTGCATTCTTTTCTTCATCTCTCTTGTGCACTGTGTGTTCATTTTGATGATTAAGCCCAGATATTCCAACTTTATACCACTACTAGGGAGGTCTTCAGTGGGACATACGTTGCCTACGACAACTTATACACTATTTCATCCCTTTAGCTTAAAAAGTCTAACTTCTGTATCTTTTTCTGTATTTTTGTTTTGGTTTAGTCAGCTGTGGTTGCTGGTCGTCATGCTTGGCCTAATTGGATTTTCTCTGGGTATGAGTGCAATCCCCACGTTCCCTGAGATCATCACATGTGCATAGTGAGTTGCTTCACATAATGCTCAACATTCATGAGCTGTATATTGTTTTGGGTTTTCTTGTGGGGTTTTTTTTTTTCATAAATACGGCTGGATGAAACAAATGTTCTGCAAATTTTGTTTTTTCTCATAGTGAAATAGGATTTGAAGAGGGGCTAAGTACACTTGGAATGGTGTCTGGGTTATTTGGTGCAGTGTGGTGCACTGGGTGAGTCCCTAATATATTTGTTTCCCGTCCTTTTTGCTTTTTAGCGCCTTGATGTTGGTTCTAATTTTGTGCTTGTTTTTAAGGATGTTTTATGGCCCCATTGTGGGAGGAATTATTGTTCAACATCTCAGCTTTGAATGGGCTGCTACAGTTCAAGGAGCGTTGGCATTTTTGGGTGTAAGTATCAGTGACTGCAGCGTTTAGATATTTTATGTCAATACAATGTTAATGATCACTCTGTCCTCAGGCATTTCTCATCTTCGTGTATTCTGTCTGTCAACGGACAAAACAACAAAGGTAGGCCTAAACTTTAAGTTAACATAATAATATTTGTCATTTCAACCACATAGAAAACTTTTTTTAACCTTTGTGCTGTCTGCAGCAACAAAAAAATGGTAACTCTTTTTTTAACGTTTAAATTTAAGGGTCCAAGAAAACAGCCAACAAGCAGATGAAAGAACCCCTCTCCTATGATCCTGTGTTCCAGCTCCAAGTTACACAACTTTTTAAACATCTTATCAGCCATTTTTTGTTATCAGGCTGATATTGTTTTAATGTTGTGAGTCCTTTGGTTATTTATATGTGGTTCTAGGGCATGCGTTGTAGTAGGAACTACCAAACAGGTATTTTAAGTACTTTTGCAGGTATTTATAACTCTATAGCCTGCCTCTTATCAATGCAGTAACACTGTGTAATTGTATTATGTTTTTACAAAAAGCTAGAGAGTCATGGAGTGGGTCCAAAAATAATTTGGGGAGCAACACAGATATTAAAAATGAAACCAGAAGTTCACTACACAAACCCAGCTTGATTGTGATCTAAGTTAGAGTCCTGTGCAGGTAGAATCCACAAACACAGACTCCTACCAAAGTATTTAAAACTGCCTTATAATAGTTTCTTCAACACTGCCACGATGACTCACACACAATAACACCAGCCACTTGGTTAGTAAGAGTGAGTTTTATAACCAGTGGCTTAATTGTAAAGCAGTGCAAGTGTACTGATTTAAGGTGGTGCATCTGAATGTAAGTGTTTCATATGGGTGTGTAAGTATAAATGTATTTACTATACTAAAACAGTGCAATTTACTTGATAATCACAAACTATTGCCGACCACAATTGTGCCTTTTGTAGAGATATTCATAGGATTTCTACATCACAACTTGAATTTCATGTTTAATTGTCCAATATCAACATCTGATTACCTCATTCATAGAAATGTGAAGAAAACCATGTGATATAATGATATCTTTGGAAAGATAAATTATACAGCTCATAATGAACCTTTCATACTGTACTAATTCTTCAAACAGGGAATTTATTGCAGATTTCACTGCAGTTAGAAATGTTGAATGTTTTAGATTCTTTTCTGCCTGCATTATAGATTTATTTAACACTGATATTGAGATTTTTTCACTCACTGGCAATTTAAGGGACTGCAAAGACTGATTATGAATAAAAAATGGAAATAAAACTATAAATTAATTGTTTTTGTTATTGTTGTAGAGAAATAAATAAATAAATAAATAAATTCTAGCTCTCTTACAGGGTAATCAAGTAGAATTATAATATGACATAAGTTTTCTTACATGGATAAGTTATTCAAAAAAACAAAATTACAAAAAATATGCTTATCAACTTTACATAATTAAAATAATTTTGTAATTTTGTTTTTCCCAATTCAGCTTTTCAACTTTTCAATACTAAAAATATATCACAATAATAATAATATCACAGCAGCACCACGGTGAATGGTCAATTCATCAGAATCATAAAGAGAAACAACCTAGGAATGGAACAGAGAGGTAGGACAGTTGAATAAGTGTGAAATAAGGCTGCGGCTGAGCTTTAAATTACACTGGATGCTTACTACTTGCTGAAGAGGGGCAGAATCTGTTTCCACGTGGATCCCTGAATAGTCAAGAAGAGTCTGACAAGGAAAAAAGGACATTATTTAATTCTTGTAGCAGCAATTTTAGAGGGCAGACACCACTGCAATCCTGCGTATCTTAGCAACATTAAAATTAATTGGAAACATTACAAAATCTTACCGTCTGTAGTCTAAAAGACGAAGCACCTTTTAGAAGATAATCGACAGGACTGAACCGACCTAAAAGTATAAGAAAAAACATCAAGAATTGAAACTGCATTAATATTTTATTACAATTGCCAGGAGTCCATCTGTGTTCATAGCATACATGCTGCCCAGTGCTGAAAGGATTTGGCCCATGTTGTACGTGGCGCAGTTAAAATCTTCATAACTTTTTGCATTCAGTTACACAGCTCCAATGAAGCCATTCACTGGTTAAATACAAATAACTGTGTGATTAACTGAAAAAAGCCACTTACGGGGCTGAGTGCTCAGAGAAGCCTGTGGGATAAGCTGCTCTGCCAGAGCACCAGTGAGCTTCAGTCTGGAGTGAGGTGACAGGAGAGATGAAGGTGGGAGTGAGGCATTTAATCCTGTCTGTAAAATAAATATAACAACACTTAAGTAACTTGCATAATAATTCAAAATGGCAATAATTTAATAGATTATTGAATTATTTGCTCATGCTAAAGTCAACATAGAAAGACTACATATTTCTACATATATCTGGTTTACTTTATTATCTGCCAAACTGCGGAGGGCAGTAATGGGATGGGACTAACTTAGTTATTACTTAGAAGAAGAAGAGGGTTAGTCCGGAAGTGTTGCCGGTAGTCCAAGCTCATGATTGTTTTCACCTAGCGGAGGGGGCTGTCACAAGTATTTGTCAGGATTTACCCTCTGCTCTTTCAGTTGTTGTATCACCGTCTGCATTTCTCAGCCACTGGATACAGACCCCTGAATATTGAAAATGGATCAACATGCTGATCCTCCGACGAGAGGTTTGTGACCTTTGTACCCTGTGGAAATTAATTACTGTGTAAAATAAACTGAGAATTGTTGGCAGATACTCAGCTCAACATAGCTGACCTCTTGACTTTTTTCCTTATCTCTGCCAAAAGTTTAACCACAAACTTTATGTTCTTTCAACTCAGCATGGCCTAATCGCATTATTCATGTTTCTCTTCCCGTTTTCTCTTCAGAGATGTCAGATAACAACACAGATAACAACACCACAGCTGAATCAACAGATCCTCCTCAGAGGTTCACAAGAAAAGAGATTCTCACCTTAATATCAGTGGCGTCTGTCAACTTTGGCTCTATGATTTGCTACTCAATATTGGGCCCATTTTTTCCCACTGAGGTAAGCTCAAGGAAGCCAGCATCATAGGGTACAAATCACATGTTACAGCACAAGAGATTAAAGGTTCAAGATAATAAAAACTTTTAAAAAATTTGCTTATGAATGCAGCTTTTGACTGAAGAAATAAAACACTTCCTCTCATACATGCAAGTTCATATCTTTTCTAGCCAGAGTAAACTGGGAACAAGCATTTCCTTCTACTAAAATGTATTTGTGCTCCCATGTAGTTGTACAGTTCACAGATTAGACTATTGTTTACCTTAAGAACTCAGTAATGTCTTCTGAAGGGAATGAATGAGTAGTCATGCGCTACCAACAGACATCCTCCCTGAAGGCCAGTGAAGACTGGCTCTTTTGTAATCAGGCGTTCAACTTAAGGTCTGTCAGGAGCTAGAAATGCAAATGTTGGAAAAGAGTGGCACAACAAGCTGGCTAGTTAAAAAGGCATTATATTATCCTTGCTGTTTTTGTTGTTGTTATATAGATCCCCTAACTTTATCTGTTGTCCTGTTTTAATATTTAGGCAGTGAAGAAAGGAGCCAGTCAGACTGTAGTTGGTCTCATATTTGGGTGTTATGCTGTCTCCAATTTAATTAGTTCATTGATATTGGGAAAATATGTAAGTATACGCTTTAACTTCATGCCATATGCATGGCAATTTGGAGTACAGGTGTAACCAGAGAGTCTGTAACAGTGCAACTGACCCATTCTTTGTGTATCAGATTGTCCAGATTGGTGCTAAGTTCATGCTTGTTGCAGGACTTTTTGTATCATCGTGCTGCACTATTATATTTGGGTAAGTGATCTGTGTTTTGTATTAACTATGATAATGATAAAATTGGAAAAAGTCCAGATTCTCATTGTGACAAAAGGACCCAACAACTCCAAGGATCATGCTGACGTTCTGTCACTTTATTTGTTTTACACACACCTTTTCAGTGTGCTTTTGGAGTTCGCTTTTCAGCATGACTCAGCGAGTTGCTGCTGCTGCTTCTGCTCTCCGACTCTCCACACAGCGTGTAATAGGGGAGGCATGATTAAACAGTGGTTACCAGGTGTCAGCCATCCTCCCCTGGCACTGCCTCCTGCTGCCCTATCCCTCTTCAGCAGCCGAAAAACAAACAACACCCCGCCACACTCATCTCCCACAAATTTCCTGAAAATACCAAACTAACAATGAATTTATTCATGTAAAAAATAATGTTTTGTGCTGAATAAACAAAATGAAAACAGATCCATTAGCCACAATGTTTAGCACACAGTTGTATATTTATAGTTATTCCCATATACATATTGTTCTGCTGTAAATACACAAACTGGTTGGAGTGATGACTAAATCCACAGCAGAAAATAGTTCCAAACTTGTGTAGGCAAATCTGCCAAAAGCATACTGTGCCAAGCTGCTTAAAAGGGAGCTTCAGTTGGAGCACAGACTGTGAACGGCAAGCACACTAGGGAAGTTGTAAAGTTTTGGGGGTTTTTTAAGGCTGGCGCATTGTTGGTTTTAATGAGGATAAAAAAAAAAAATAACTGAAGGTTAACATTCTTGTTAATTTTTTCATCTGTCACATAAGAGCTGTGTAGCAGGCAGATTGTGGAACCAAATGCAAAACTCAGGAAGTAAGGCGTAAACTCAAAACATAGCTTTAATGTTGCCCATCCATAAGGACACAAAAGGTTCAAGACAAACCATGACAGACAATATAACAAACATCATGGGGAAAGATGATACGACAACACAGAAAGAATACGACAAAAGACAAGACTGGAGGAACAGAATCAAAAGAAGATCAGCTAAATGAACCTAAAGAACTGAAGGTATAAAAAACACCAAAGGAAATTATATGAAGCGTCAGGAAATAAACAGGACACATAAAAACAAAGAAATCACAATGTGAATAAAAAGCTAGATTCCATGAATACAGAACCCTAATACAAAGACACAAAATGAGAAAGAACCCCTCTAGGGCCAAGGCCCAGAGACCATGGCACAATCACCTTTGTTTCAGATCACACACAGTTCCTCTGAGCTTATTTATTTCATCTGCATTTCCTTTAATCTTTCTATTCTCTTTGACACTTGCTGGCTCTTGTCTTCTTTGCAGATTTCTTGATCGGGCTCCTGCAGGACCTATATTCATCAGTCTGTGCTTTGTTGTGAGGTCGCTTGATGCTGTCGGCTTTGGCGCTGCTACAATGTCTGCTTTCGCAATCACAGCACAAATATTCCCAAACAATGTGGCAACTGTTTTGGTGAGGGTGGACAAACTTGTCAGACTGGCATGCTGTTTAGACATTAGAATCACGAGAAAACAGAAACAACATTATAGGTTTAAGTTGTTATGTATCTCTCACAAAACAACTGGCTCTTGGCTATGATGTAAGAAATTCCCACAGTATAGTAATCTGGGTCAATACTGTTTTAGGGTATTTTGGAGATTTTTGCAGGACTCGGCCTTATCCTGGGACCACCACTGGGAGGGTGGCTCTACCAGACTTTTGGATACAATGTCCCTTTTTTGTTTCTTGGATGCTTGATGTTGATTATGGTTCCTTTAAACATTTACGTCCTGCCATCCATTGGTATGTAACACTTGAGATTTAGGTGTATTGTTTGGGTTTATTATTTAAAAATTGCCATTTTGTGTTTTTTCATTTTTCTCACATTATAACTGAGCAGTAATTTTGTGCTTCCTTCCTCTCAGAGGCAGTCCCATCAAAGGATTCATTCTTTCGACTACTCACCCACGTGAAAACAATCCTGGTTTGCTACGTGGTATTCACTCTCAGTGCAGGTGTGGGCTTTTTGGATGCCACTTTGTCACTGTTTGCTATTAACAGGGTAATGATATCCTTTATGATAAAGTCAGCTTACGTTTCATAGAGTTTTTGTACATTCCTTGATCAACTTTTTTTCCCTATCCATCATCCTTAGTTTGGTCTCTCAAATGGCTACGTGGGACTAATAATGCTTGGTTTGCCTTTAGTGTATATTCTGGCATCACCGCTGATGGGGTATTTCACAGATAAATATCCTGTATGTATCCAAGCAATCAAAATGACTAAATGTGTATAATTATCTTTTTTCTTTTCTTTTTAAAAAAAATTTGATCTTGTGCACCAGGCCACTAGGATCGCTTTCTTGGTGACAGGCGGCATCGCTGCTACAATTGGCTTCTGTCTGCTTGGTCCCGCCCCTTTTCTTCACATCCAGAGGTTAGTGTGGGATTCAGGTAAAACTAACACTTCTGTATTTAAAAATGATGGACATTTTAAGAAATATGTCTATCCCCCTCTGAGCCAAGAGTCATATCAGAGGAGAGATTGGAGTAGACTTTACTAACGTCATTTTTACAATGTCTAATTCCAGGAAGTAATTGCACCTGCCAGGTAACAGTCACACTGTGAATGAAAAAAATGACATTGCCATTTTGGAAGTGTCTTAAACCTGCATAATTTTTCACGGCTAGCAGGGAGCCACTCCTGTGGTAGCAAAAAAGAAAGCCCATTGTACAAAAATTTGTGAGGAATTAACTCTACTTTAAATGTTATTATATAACACTAAATATTGTGCTAATTACTTTATGGTCTCAATTTCCAGGTTTAAGTTTATTATTGGTTAAATGTCTCAAAGTAACTGGCACCTCGACCAGACACTTTTGGTAGCCATCAACAAGCTTTAGGCATATTTCAAATTGCATAATTGACCAATATTTTGAAGGTGTTGATTTTGGAGCACGAGCTTCTTTCTAGGTCATCTTCTTTCTAGTTGATTTAAAACTTGTTTTACCGCAGATGCTGGTATTTCAAGAGTTTCCAGTTAATGGCATGTTTGAGCCTTAGTGGTTCCTGGGCTGTTCATGAACATCCTAACCAATTTCCTCTTATCTAAAAGTGACAGTTTGGGTCTTCTTCCAGACCTTGGCAAAGTGGTGACATATTTTAATAAGAGACCTTTCTACCTTGTGTAAATCTTCAACTCTCCTTGTTAGATTGTCACTGAGTTCCTTGGACTTCCCATTGTTCTGAGTATTGGTCAGTGCTTCTCGCTGCTCTCCACAAATCACCCCCTAAAACTCATTTCCACCACTCCCTCCTGTCTGTACTCTCTTCTTTATTGTTCATTGCATTGGACGGTTGAATCCAGTTATTTAAATTCATTCAGCTTCACTGCCTCTGCTCTTGGCAACTTCACTATTATGTCTGTCTCCCTATCATTGACACATAGGTCGGTTACTTTGGATGGTTAAGCCCTGGTATTTAAAATCTACACCACTGCAAGGGGAGTGGGACACATGTTGCCTCGACAAGTCATATACTGAATTAATCCCTTTGCCTTAAAAAGCCAAACTTCTGTATCCTTTTTTTGTTTTTTTTACATTTAGTCAGCTGTGGTTGCTGGTCGTCATGCTTGGTCTAATTGGGTTTTCTCTGGCAATGAGTGTAATCCCCATATTCCCTGAGCTCATTTCATGTGCATAGTGAGTTGCTTCAAATAATGCTCAACATTAATGAACTACAGTTTGTTTTTTGTGTTTTTTTTTTTCATAAATATGGCTGGATGAAACAAATATTCTACAATTTTGTTATTCCTCATAGTGAAATAGGATTTGAAGAGGGGCTAAGTACACTGGGAATGGTGTCTGGGTTATATGAAGCAGTGTGGTGCACTGGGTGAGTCCCTAATTTATTTATTTCCTGGCATTTAGCTTTTTAGTGCTGTTTTTGGCTCTAATTTTGAGTTTGTTTTTAAGGACGTTTTATGGCCCCATTGTGGGAGGAATTATTGTTCAACATCTCAGCTTTGAATGGGCTGCTGTAGTCCAAGGAGGGTTGACATTTTTGGGTGTAAGTATCAGTGACTGCAGCGTTTAGATATTTTATGTCAATACAATCTTAATGATCACTCTGTCCTCAGGCATTTCTCATGCTTCTTTATTCTCTCTGTCAACGGACAAAACGACAAAGGTAGGCATAAACTTTAAACGAACATAAGTTCTCTTTCATAGTATTCATTTCGTTTCTCACTATGGGAACGCCTTCTATGTGACCTCATCAGAAGCTGAAATGCCATTACGATAGCTCTTACAGGCTTTTTAAGTGACGCTCATGTCAGGAGGGGCTAGGGCCTCCCTATATAATAGACTGACATAGTGTCAGATGTCATTCAAAAACTCTTCTCACTTCCTACAGAAGGCTGTCGATAACTGTGCTGTTGGGTTTAAGCTAAACTGTCCACTGTCCTTGCAGCAGATTTTCTGTCCAGGGGCAACCCACTGAATGCAGACTAGAGGCTTCAACCCTCCTCTATACTTTTCCACCAGCGGCCCTCCTGACAGCTCCGCGCTAGCAAGAGAAACATTGGCTGGCTGAGATTTTTTTAGCTGCTTTCCAGCCCATCTTGACCTCATCTTCATCCCAAAGGTTATCAGTACATGTTCCCCAATAGTATTGCCTGCCTTTTACCAGCTGGCCTCCATGCACATTCCACTAGGGGCCTGGCTACCTTATAGGCTCTCTCTAAGGGAGTTTTATCCAGGAGGTGTGTGCAACTCCATGCTGGGCCTCATCTCACACATTTGCTAGGTTTTACAAGCTAGATGTGACAGCACCTAACCTAGCGCATTCAGTCCTCAGTACAGGTTCTTTGTTCACCAAACAAATGCTTTGAAAGAGAACTTAAGGTTATGTATATAACCCTGGTTCTCAGAGTAGCATGAGTGTCTCACCAGACCATCCTCCTCTCTATAAAAAATGAAAAGGTGGGCTTGTTTTGAATGACATGTGACACAATTTCAGCCTATTATATATGGAGGCCATGGCCCCTCCTGACATAGTCAGGTGCATAATGGCATTTGAGCTTCCGATGAGGCCCTACAGGAGGCGTTCCCATAGTTATACATGTATAACCTCAAGAACTGTGATTTCTTCTAAACAGAATTATTTTGGGGTTTTTTAAACATTTGTGCTGTCTGCAACAACAGCAAAAATGGTAACTCTTTTTTTTAAACATTTAAATTTAAGGGTCCAAGAAAACAGTCAACAAGCAGATGAAAGAACCCCTCTCTTATGATCCTGTGTTCCAGCTCCAAGTTACACAACTTTTTAAACATCTTATCAGTCATTATTTGTTATCAGGCTGACATTGTTTTAATCTTGTGTCTTTTAGTTATTTTTATCTGGTCCTAGGGCATGTGCTATAGTGGGAACTGCCTAAAATATATTTTTTTAAAAAAAGCTAGATACATTCATGGAGTGGGTCCAGCTGCATTCCCAACGGGTTCCCAGATATATTTGATCACTTATTTGGGGAGCAACATGCACATTAAAATTTAAACAATAAGTTAGACTCCCATGCAGATATCCACAGACACAAACACCTGCCAAAGTACTTTAAACTGCCTTGTAATAGTTTCTCCAACACTGCCATGATGACTCACGCACAATAACACCAGCCACCCAGTTTGGTTAGTAAGAATGAGTTTTTATGGCCAATGGCTTAAAAGTAAAGCAGTGCAAGTGTACTGATTTAAGGTGGTGCATCTGAATGTAAATGTTTCATCAACATCCAATTACCTCCAAAAATCATGTTATATAACAGTTATACAGGTCAAAATGAACCTTTCGTACTGTGCTAATTCTTCAAACAGGGAATTTATTGCAGATTTCACTGCAGTTAGAAATGTTGAAATGTTTTACCTTCTTTTCTGCCTGCATTATAGATTTATTTAACACTGGTTTTTTCACTCATTTTTTGTACATTAGCATTCAAATGTGACAATGTAAGGGACTGCAAAGACTGCTTATTATAAAGATGGAAATAAAACTATAAAGGAATTTTTTTATGTTGTGAAGAAATATATATATATAAAACTTCTAAATCTCTTCCAGGGTAATCAAGTGAAATTACAATATTACATACGTTTACACAGTATTATCTGTTTTCTTACATGGATAAGTTATTCAAAATATTCAATGTACAAAAAATATGTTTATCAGCATTATACAATTACAATATTTTTACAAACATATTTAACAAATTCAATCTGTATTAGGTGCAATATAAACTGTGACTTTTCAAAACTAAAAAAATATCTACAAACAAAAAAAAGTGAAAAATAGATCACAGCTGAAATAAAAATCTGAATAAAGCAGACATACGGTTGCTGTTTGTTTCCATGAGTTTATGGATCAGGTTCAAAGGCACCGTTTGTGTTGTCTGTTGGCCTCTTTGGCAAAGGTCGCCCTGCTGACCTGCCTATCCTCCTGGTGCTACTGGTCGACGCTGATGCGTCTGCATCTGAAAACGTGGCTTGAGAGGAAGCTGCAGGGACTCGTGGCTTTTTCACCTTCTTTTTTCTTCTACTTCTATGGGGGAAACGTATTTCACAATCAGCACTCAGTATCTCTCCACCGCAATACAGCTTCATCAGCCTGTGTAGTTAGGAGTAGTTAGGAGTGAAGCAAAGAGAGCCACTTACCTAGTAACTGCCATCTCAGGTTCTGTGTCGGAAAGCGTCGGCTCGGAAAGAAACCTAAGTTCTCCAGAAGAACTAATGGCAGCAGACACCTTGGAGATATGAGTATAAAGAAAAAAGTGATGGCCCATGGGAACTGGAAAATCACGCATATATAAAACCAGACAACATTTGTGAATTTATGAAATGAAAAGCAATCAAAGTGACACTTGCCCACTGTAGGCTTTAAAATGACTCATGGTTTGTCATAGTTTCGCCAAAATAGCTGCTTACAGCAGAACATGGAAGTTGTAGCTACAGCTAGATTTGCATCAGAAGACTGAAAAATACAGAAACTGATATTTTCTTCCAAATCTCTTATTTTCATGCACAAAAGGTGGAATGATGAAGACCACTGCTGTTCAAAATGTTGTTGTAGCTGTAGTATGTAAACAGAGAATCAGGAACCAGCAATATATTGATATTTTTCAGTCTTCTCTTCTCTTTTGTTGCTGACATGAAATCAAGCTGACAGTTTTTTTGACAAAAGGCCTACAGTGGGTATAAAAAGATTAATTAATGAGATGTAAACTCCACCCCCACTTCACTTCACCAAAATACATTAATGACCACATCCCAGTCAGATGCCACTCTGATTTTTTTGTTCTCTTACCCTAGTAGGTGTTGACCTCTCATCAGGCTCTTTAGACAAAGCCATGTGAGTCACCTCTTCATTGTAATCTCCTAAAACAATAACATGTTTTTATCATTTTTATAAACATTTTTTTTAAAAACATATCTACCACAATAAAAGATAATCCACCTACTCTGATCTGCTACGTAAGAAGCAAGAAAATATCCCTGCTGCCCGTTTTCAAGGCGTCCAAACCACCAGTTCTCGTTGTCTTTGTACAGTACTTGGATGACATCACCACGGCGAATGGTCAATTCATCAGAGCGATTTGCTTTGTAATCATAAAGAGAAACAACCTAGGAATGGAACAGAAAGGTAGGACAGCTGAATAAGTGTGAAATAAGGCTGTGACTGAGCTTTAAATTACACTGGATGCTTACTACTTGCTGAACAGGGGCAGAATCTGTTTCTACGTGGATCCCTGAAGAGACGTGGTCAAGAAGAGTCTGACAAGGAAAAAAGGAAATAACTTCATTCTTATAGCAACAAGCAGGCAGACACCACTAAAGTCCCTGCCTATCTCAGCAGCATTAAGATTAATTGGAAACATTACAAAATCTTACCGTCTGTAGTCTAAAAGACGAAGCACCTTTTAGAAGATGACCGACAGGACTGAACCCACCTAAAAGTATAAGAAAAAACATCAAGAATTGAAACTGCAGTAATATTTTATGTATTACCACGGTAAATATTATACATTACTACAGTAACTGCAATTTGCAGTAGTCACTTCAAGAGATGGGTAACAATTGCCAGGAGTCCATCTGTGTTTCTGTTCATAGCATACATGCTGCCCCGTGCTGAAAAGACTTGGCCCAAGTTGTACGTAGCACAGTTATAATCTTCATAATCATTTGAATTCAGTTACACAGCTCCACTGAAGCCATTCACTGGTTAAAGACAAATAACTGTGTGATTAACTGAAAAAAGCCACTTACGGGGCTGAGTGCTCAGAGAAGCCTGTGGGATAAGCTGCTCTGCCAGAGCACCAGTGAGCTTCAGTCTGGAGTGTGGTGACAGGAGAGATGGAGGTGGGAGTGAGGCATTTAATCCTGTCTGTAAATAAAATGAATAAATAAATATATAACAGCATTAAGGTGCAATAAATTAATTAATACAATTCAAAATAGCTATAATTTTCTGTCTTATAATAAAAGTAAAATTTACATTTGTGTATTTCATGTAAACCCTCTAATACAATTCTCACTGTCAGGAACACCGATTTAAAATCAAGGTTAAATAGAAATCTAAACATTTCTTTCAAATATGAAAACATAAATTAACACAGAGTGGGATTAGCATATTACACAAAGGGAAAAAATGGCTGAGTTTACAATTAAAGTATATAAACCTGGTTCTATGCTGTTTCCCTTCTCAACACATTTAGGGCAACTGAACAATAAAGCGATTGGAGGCAGATTACAGAAAACAAAATCAATATTGACAGAAAAGGCTCATAAAGCTTGTTCACCATCTGTGACCTCAGCAATGCTTCAGTATACAAAGGTGTGTATTTTGATATAGTATTGATAAAAACTCACTGTGCCGACATCTGATGTGAAGCTCCGGCCTGTGTGAGTACTGCTTAATTTATCTGCAAACCAGAAAAATAGGTT
Source organism: Pelmatolapia mariae (assembly GCF_036321145.2). NCBI lineage: Eukaryota > Metazoa > Chordata > Actinopteri > Cichliformes > Cichlidae > Pelmatolapia > Pelmatolapia mariae. The sequence continues at coordinate 59,192,093 of NC_086241.1, read as the reverse complement.
AAAATACCAAATATAATATAGCTAATTATATAAAGTCCTTCTCATCTAAGCTGCTTAGAGTACCTTGCTCATAAATGAATCCAGTAGCAGAAGATCTTTGACGTGGTTCCTGAAAAAATATGTAAAATCCTTTTCTAAGAATTTCAGTTAATTAACTACACACTTATTTCACTCTACATTTAAAAATTAACACAGCGTTATGAGCATTTACCAGAACTGAGTCCAGTTGTTCCTTCACACACTGCATTTTCAGTGCAAGTCTTGTTGCTTGGGCAAACTGATCCATGGCTGCAGAAATAGATGTGTCCTGCAAAGCTAGAGGGTCAGGTGTGTTTATAACAGTTTTGATATCTTCAGAAGCTGATCTGCTTGCTGCTTTCATACTGTGCACCTCCATCTGGGAAACTAGAAAAAATAAGAGAAAAATAAGGCAGAAATGAAGCTGTGCAAGTCTGTACAATACTACTGACTAACTTCTTCTTTTGTCAAAGAAAACACAAACCTTTGCGGTCATACAGGTACACGTGGACAGGCTGGCTCTGACCGAAGGCACAGAAAGCTACCATGTTCTCGTAGGGGTGAAATGACACGCCGTGGAGAGCCGTGGGGTAACAAAGCTCTGAATATACTGCAACTTGATCACCTGGGAAAAGAAACGGCTGGAGCAACTATGCAGAATACTGTCAAAAACATTAAGAACCGACTAGTTTCTTTGTTACAGGAAAAAATAAAAAATTTCATGCTCACCTGTATCAGTATTCCAGACATACGCCATCCCATCCTCACTGCCAGAAAAGATGAAGTTCCCACACGGTGTAAAAGTACTGTAAATCCTCTCTCTGTAGTTAATGGCTCCAGTGTATTTCTTTACAGCCAGACTTAAAGAGGGAAAGCCCAAACACATATTCAAACACACATAATATAATAATTACTCCTCATTTATATGCAAAGTATAATACAATACTATAATATTTGTCTTTTCTTTATTATATTTCTATTTTTTTATCTATTTATTTTTATTTTCTACAATTTCACACAATACTTTTCTAATTTCGTCTTACATTCTCAAATCCATCATCCTCAGTACACTGTCTTTGGCATGTATGAGCAGGCACCGCCCATTCGGATGGAGCTGCAACATGTTGATGGGGATACCACTGAGATCACTCTCATCAATTTTCTGCCAAAAGAAAACATAGGATTTTAAAATGACCATAAACTAATGTTAGGTAAATAAAGTGCAGTGAATAGTATCAATTCTTGTACCCTCTCTGTACACCAGTGGCGACATGGCTGCTGCCGCTGCCGCTGCCTGCTGTCATTTACTGAGGTTTTCCACACAATGATGAGGCCCATGTTGTCTCCAGAAAACATTCTTCGACCTATTTACAATGAAAACAACATCAGATATGGCATAAGATATACAAGAGAACAAGCTTCACATTCATTATAAAAGAGTAGCAAAACCAAACACAACACCCCTTCACAGAAAGGCACACATGTGGCTCATAGACACAAAACCAGAATTAGTTGGCTGGCTTTGAGTGTTTCTTTGCTTTAAAGAGAGCAGCTTTCCTTCTCTCTGAACTGGGCCTTGAAGTAAATGACAGTGACCGTAAAAAATAATAATAGAAATAAATAATAGGCAAGTCAAAGCAAATCAGTCAGTCTGGCATAAAGGTTATACTGGCAGGAATGTTTGGGAAAAAAATTGGAGCCAGTGGATTTATAAAAACAGAGCTATACATAAAGTTCACATTAACCACCATTTTATTTACAGCTATTAATAACAAGATTCATTAAAACATATACAAGAGACATCATTCTTTAAGAGACTACATTTACTCTTATCTTGTTCCAAGTTTTCCTAGCTCTCAGTAACTGACAACACACACACACACATCGGGGATATGTTTCCATAACAGGGCTTACAGTACCTTCGGAGTCAAAGCAAACTGTGTTAATGAAACTGCCGTGACCCTCAAACTCCTGCAGCAGCTGGCCATTCACATCACCAACATCAACTCTCCACACTCGTATCAGGCAGTCGTAGCCCCCAGTTACCACCAGGTTCTGGGCTGTGGGATGGTACCGAGCAGTGTACACAAACGATGGATGAGGGAGCACCTTCTGGGCTGTTACTTGAAGCCTCTCTACATTCCACTCTCTGAGATAAACAATGTAAAAATACAAAAACTATTTTATATAAAGAAAAATGTGTTTGCTAGTTTTTAAATCAGAACATGACCAGCATTGTTGAGGCCGTTTCTCAAAAAAGCAATGTATTACACACACTACAACTTAGTTAACTTACTTTATTTAGAGCTAAAATATAATAGATTATACAAAAACTGAGTCACTACAAGAAACGGGGACACCTCATTCACTTCTAATCACTTGTATTTAATCTTACATTGTACAGAGACGAAGTTACCTGACAGTTCCATCAGAGGAGGCAGACAAAAGGCTACGGTCATCTCTGGACCAGCAGAGATCATACACTATTTTGAGGTGACCATTGAAGGCAGCCAAAACCTTGCCAGAGGGAATCTCATACACTGAAATAACAACAGCATGTTATTATTTTTGTTTGTTTTTTACCTGCTTTTTAAAAAATATATATGCACAGACATGGGAGAATCCAGATGTCATCAAAGAGGTGTTCATGGCATACAAACAGCAAAGAAATTACCTGGTTGGAGTCAACAAAGCATTAGAAGGGGGACTTTTACACCGATGAGATGTGACCTACCTACAACAGGGAAGGCATCTTTGTCAGCACAAGCAGCAGCCAGTACGGTTCCAGCGTGAGAAAAGAGTACTGTGAAACAACCCATCTGACCACCACGGAATGCCAGCATTGGCTTGTTAGGAATTCGACAGATCTGCAACAGTAAAACTCTCTTCAGTTGTTTGACTGCCACTCTTTGCTACTGTACTTACCCATGTTCAGGCTAAAAATATAAACATGTATATTTGTATGTAATATTGACAGGAGCAGTTTAAACCCTTCTACAAACCTGACCAGGCAGCCTGCTCCATCTCAAGGTTGGAGGTTTGCTGTCTAGAGGTTGTGTCAGACTTCTCTTGGTGATCTCATTCTGCAGTTCACTATAGGAGGTGCTGCCTCTCTCCTCCTGCAGTGCCATCATAGACCGAATACTAGGGTCCACCTGAAGAACATAACCAGCTCAGCTACAACAGACTCCATCCATTAATCCATCTATGTACATATGAAGATTTATTAACCTTCCAACAACTAGGCAGTAGCAGCTAACTTACATGCTCGGGGAGTTTAATGCCTTTTACAGTAACATAGAGGGTAGATGCATATTTGGTTCTTGGGTACTTTCTCCACCATTCAACCACCTCAACTGTTTTAGGTTGGCTCTTTGCCCGATGTGGAGGGCAAAAGAGCTGGAGACGAAGCTTACTGTCAATATTCAGCACACCATTTGTGCCAACAAGCTGAAAAATGGAGGGGCATACATATTAACAGGGGAGATTAAAATATAATCAGACTGATCTTTTCTTTCTAAATGACCAGATTAAACACATTACCTTCAGAAATGCCCAGGCAATCTTTCGGAAACCTCGATCATGCTTGTCAACATCAATGTTGGCTCTTGCTTCTTCCATAGTCACAAAATCAAGGATCTTTGCAAAACATTTAAATAAAGGAAATTACTGTCACGCATGTTAAAATATGGTTCATTAACTGTTATTGAAATAACTCTTACTTCAAAGAACAGTATGACTTTGGGGCCTTCGTCATGTTGTTGAACAAAGTAGCCAAAACGTTCATTGAAGATGATCTGCTCCTGCCACTCAGGGATGACTGATTTGTTCTTCTTGAAGTCATAAGGCTGGGTCATGATCGGGAGAACGTGGTCAACATTTTCCTGCTCATAAAATGAGGATACGGGGCGATGACTACAAAAAAGAAAAACAAAATGTGAACTGAAGGTAAAATGTGTTATAATTCAAAGGTTTTGGCACTGTTAAGTGGCTTATAAATACAAATATCTATAGATCGTGCCTAAATTTAACTGAAAAACAAATAACTATGGTCCAACTATTTTAAGGTAAAAATATCTACAAAAAAATGTACCCAGAAATTGAAACACAACACTAAACCTAATAGCAGAAATGTCTCACCAGTCTTCTTTCTTCACATATTGCCCTGTGGCTTCATCAACAACGTGGATCTTCACCATGGGGTGTGAAATCATCAAGTCGGTCTTGAGGCGGTCTGTTCTGTGAATGTACACTCCAAGAACAAGGTTGTCATCAAAAACTGGTTTCTGAGGTGCTTCTGACTCCGCTTCACTCTGTTCTTTGGCAACTACAAGGGGAGAAAACAAAATATGAAATGGATCACCATCAACACCTTTATACACCTTTAACTGGAACTTGGTGAATCCTGAGAATTATCGTGCAATCACCATGTTTTTTCTTCTTCTTTTTCTTCTTTCCCTTGGATTCTGTTTCATTTTCCACATCAGCATCCAGGTCTGTATCTTCATCTTGATCCCTGGAAGCAAAAAAAGAAGAAGAAAGAAATCAAACACTGTTGCTTTATCACTAAATATAACTCCATAATACACTAATAGTTATACACACCCTGCATCTGAATCTGTGACTACAGATTTCATCTTTTTCTTTTTCTTCTTCCCCACATCATTACTAAGCGTAAAACTTTGCGAGACAGCACTCTCATCTTCTCCTTTGACCCTTGTCCTCCTTGAAGTCCTCTGCTCCTCCTTTACTATCTTTTGCTGGTATTCATGCAATAGGTTATCTTCTGTGTCCTCCACCTGGCTTGCTTCTTTAGCCTCTGTATCACCTTTGCTTTTTCCTTTTTTATTTTTCTTCTTTGGGGCCTTTCTACCTACAGAATCATCTGGATCCAATGGAATTTCAGGCTTTGATGCATTTGCATCCTCTTGGATGTGACTTCCGATGTCCTCGGGCGTAGGAGGAGAGGGAAGGTCCCTCTTACTTTTTCTTTTAGATTTTGATGTTTTAATCTCCTCTTGGTTTCTATTGTTGTTAAAATTAACCTTCTCTGCTATTTCCCTTCTTTTATTCTTAGTGTAGCGAGGGCTGCCCTCTTCTGGGTCATATGTGTTCTGGAGGATGGTCTCATTGTCTTCTGTGTCCTTCTCAAGGTTGAGATTTTTTTTTAGATTCTGAAGCTAAAGAGGAAAAGGGAAAGAGGTGTCAGTACTTAAAGTCTTTTTATTTTGTTATTTATTAAAACTTCTGCAGTTAAAATATGTCCGACATGTTGTATGTTTTGGAAGAAGGGCATCATGACAGCCTTGTTCACATAAAATGCAGAATCCACAAGGATTCTGAACTATTCAGAAATAGTTTTAAGACATGTCCTGCAAGTTCTATATGTTTTTGCCAACATATAGAACGTCTGATGTAAAATTATCAATAGAACACAAGAAACACATACCACAATAGTCTCCGGTGTTTCAGTGCTTTTCTTTTTCTTCTCTGATTCTGTGTACTTCTTGAAGACTTCATTAAATCTTTCCCGGGTTTTTGCCCGGTCTTCACTCTCACCTATAAAAGGGAACATTTTATATAGATTACATGAAAATGCAGATTAGACTTTATAACATTAATAAGATTAACTACACGTTGTTGATAACACTTCTGTAGGTTGATAAAATCTTTTTGCAAAACTTGTAACTGCATTTTTACACTACTGCATCACACTAAGTAAGAGACGTTAAAGTAGCAATGCAACAGACAGGGGACAAGTGAGGTGAAGAAGAGAGTGTAGGCATGGTGGAGTAGGTGGAGATAAGTATGAGTAGAAAGAAGGAGACCAGCAAGAGTGACAGAGAAGGTTTGCAACATTTTAGTGAGAACTAATATGATGTATGGTTTGGAGACGGTGGCACCAAGAAAAAGACAGGAATCTGAGCTGGAGCTAGTGATGGAGTTGAAGATGTTAACAATGTTAAGGGAGTGACCAGAATGGACAGGATTAAAAATGAGTACATCATAGGGACAGCTCAGGTTTAAGAGTTTGGAAACGCTACCAAAGTTAACAAACAAGACCAAGGGGGTTTGGGCATGTCCAGAGGAGGGGATAGCGGATAGATTAGACATATGTTAAATATAAAGCTACCAAACAGGAGGAAAAGAGAAAGACTACAGAAAATATCCGGGAATATAGTGAAGGAGGAAATGCAGAGGGATAAGGAGAGATGCAGGCAGATGATGTACTGTGGCGACCCCAAATGGGAGCAGCCGATAAAAAACGACATTACTACTTTAATTTAAAGAAACTTCCACCATTGGAGTGAGCAGGAACAGCAGGAAACTTACTTGCTGGCATTCTCAGACAGCGTGATGTTTGTCTTTCCGAGCGCAAAATGAGAATAATCCAGGACTTAAGACTCTCATTCTAAAAAATACATGACAACGACGTTAAAGTTGCACAACAAAATCTCTACTGGGTTAGCTAGGTTTTGCTAGCCAAGCGTTTAATTATATAGTTTAGCACTCTAGTAAAACAAAACCGTATTCAGTCTCCCATGGTGTTTAATTTGCTGAAGTCAAAGTATAGGAAAAAGTACAGTTTGTGTGAACCACTAACCTTAGCCACTTTAGCAGCTAGCTTGCTAAATGCTTCTGATAGCTCACTGACTTTGTGGGGTTACTACATTTGGTAAGATAATATTTAGGAGCTTCAACGAACAGTCTGAGTATTAAAACAAACCTCGCTCCACAGAAGCAGTCCGTAAAAGTATGTATAAGAAGCAGAAGAGTTGGCCGAGGGTTAGCGCATGTATCTACTCTGCAGTGATTGTGCTGTCCTCCATCTTTAACAACAACGCTTCGACGGTTTCCAAGTCAACAAAGCTGAAAAAGAGAGGCGGAGCCGGTCAAACGTAGTCTGACGTGCATACAAAAACAACAAATTAACCAATCAAAGCTGAAGACAGAATTTCATAACAGAAATACATTTACATGTTTTTTCTGTTATGATTAGCTTCATTTTCTTCGTATTTTTATGTCTACCTCTAAAAGCCTGATGTTTATCTGTCCATAATGTTAAATATAGAAAAATAAGTTATTGCATTAATACAATGGCCAGAAAAGAAGTATCCTATTAATTTATTCAAGTAATGTAATGTTTTTACCCGTGTTGCACTTTTTTGTAAGCTGATATGCACTTTACGCAGTTCACATAGAATATCGTACAATTCTACGTCACAGTCACAAAAGTACGGTGGCTGGGAAGTGCACACAAAAAAAGAATACAATAAATTTGTAGCCTAGAACAAAAGAAACGCAAACGAAAATACGACTAACCTAATATGAAGGCTGCAGAATTCCACAAACTTGCACAGCCGTGAAACTCCTAAAATATTTAAATATTAATATTTATTAAGTGTCACAATAAGTTTTACTTTTAAAGTTGTGTAGAGATGCAAAAACTTTAAAGCTAGAAGAGCAAGATACTTTCGAGTCTAAACTTACCTTGCAGTCACGTGACACAGCAGTAGGCGTGTCTACGTGCAGGTTGTGTAAAATAGACAGGTGTCAGGCCCTTGTGCAAGATGCAGTCATGGCTTCAGGGTTTTGTGACACCTGCTCGCGGTTGTTGAAGGAATTTGCGGATCATTTGAGGAGCGCTTGGAGAGAGCTGGAGCTCAAGATAAAGGAAGCTTTCAGAGAGATTGGACGGTGCAACTGCTTTAGGATTTCATCCGAGAGAAAGACGGCTTTTGATTTGCCTTCCTTACGCCTCAACTGTGGTAGGAAAATTGCAGCCATGCATATTTTTTTTATGGAAATCGCAGTAGAAGAACAAAAACCGAGGCAAACGGCCTCTGTGTTATTTGGAAAATTGAAAAGCATCAAAGTAAACGTTTAGAAAGCAACTTCTTTAAACTTTCATACTGCATGTGCTATTACTCTTCAAAGTTGTACACAATTTTATATGACCAATTCAATTAATCTCTTTTCCCCCTCCCAGACAACGAAACTCAACTTCTCAGCCAGGAAAGTCTGCAAACACTGAACAAACTTGCAACCTCAGAAAACACTGATCTACAAATGACTTCAGCCATGTATTATCTACACCTCAGTCATCATCGTGAGTATAAAGATTTCACGTTTTTGTTTCATCTGACAGTGTTCCTGATAGCAGTAACTTGCAGTTGATCAGCTATTGTTTGCACTTCAGGTTCCTTCATAGGCCTCCATCAGTTACTGCAGAGATATTTTCTCTAACGGATGTGACCAGTATGCAAATTTCCAACTGTATTTTTTTCCCAAGGCTGGCAGATAAAACGCCCACTTATGGACCCATGTGTTACAAAGAAGGAAGAATAAGAGGATTTTACTGTGAAATTCACAGTATGCTTTATGATAATCTGCCAACCAAGAGCCCAATGGTGCATATTAACTGAGGCTTCTTCTTTCAGTACAGCATAGACAGTGTTCTGTAGTATGTAAATGGGTGACCAGGTGTTTTGTGTATAGGTGGCAGTTGACAGATTGCTGTATTTAGATGCTTGAGGTTATAGCACAACTCATGAGGGATATATCTTTTGAATTTATAATCAGCTACAAGTATGTAAATCAAGTTTGTAACATTTAGCTTCTGCAAGTAAGACTGACATACAACTACTATAAATTGGTCTCAACTCGAACATTGTTCAATCTGACAGCCAAAAATGTGACTTAAGTTTCAAAATGTGTTATTTTTCCCTTGTTTGTGTGTTACAGTGAACTGTCCATTACCAGATGCCTTCATGGAGCCCATCATGGCTCTACTTTTATCATCTGATCTCAATGTTCAAAAGACTGTCTCTCTCGCCCTTGTAAATCTGTTACTAAAGAATAATGGTAAGAGATAATAATAGTATGATATTTACATTATTATAATTTTTTTTTAATTAATCCAGAATTTTAGTGATTTTGATAATATGATTCTAAAAACTCATGTTCTTTTGGATCAAATGGCTTATTTATGATTTGCCATCCATAAAATTTGATTTCAGTGTCTAAAGAATTGGTGATAGAAATGGGGATGCTGGTGCCCATAATTGAGTTGTTCCGGTCAGGTGATCCCGCTGCTCAGTGTCACTCCTGTGCCTGTGTTGCCATGTTGGCCTCCTCAGGTTTGTACAGACCTTCATTTTTAAAGTATTTTTTGACACGGTTTAGAAAGTACAAACACTTAATTTTAAACTTATTATGTATTGCAAAATAAATGGCAGGACTTTGAGGATGGCAAGAGAACTGAAGCCTTATGAGAAAAGTAGTTATTTTGTTTCATGTGCTTCTTGAAATGACCTCTCCTCTGTCTTGCTGAAATTCTGCTAATTTGTTTTGGGCCTCTAGCACTCCAGAATTGTCCCTGCATGCATGGTTGCTATTTCATCTTTCTTTCCAGAGTCAAATCGAGATTCTTTGATGGTCGATGGAATCATACCACTCTTGGCTTTAGCAAAATCTTTTGATCCAAAGGTCCAACGGAATGCAACTTGGGCTCTATTACACCTCACGCAGTCAGGTGGGACCATTTCATTTGAATGTAACTGTGCACTTACAGTTGTGTTTAGAAGTTTAGATACACTCATCATTGGCATCAATGCCATGGTAATTTAGGGATTACTTTGAACTGTTCTTTTTCTAGGGTGGAATGATTGTGCAGTATACATGTTTATTGAGTCTGTGCACAGTTTTGAATTTATTTGGGATTTTGTCTAATCGACCCAGGGTCAAAAGTATAGATGCAGGCTCAGATATACACACATCCTTACATTAGTGGAGGTACTAATGTTTTGTTAAATGCCCTTTAGTAAGTTGCACCTCAACCAGATGTTTTTAGTAACCATCAACAAGCTTCTGCAATAATTCTGGATGGATATTTTACCGATTCTGCCAAGAGAGGTAGTTGAGTTTTTATTTATTTGTTTTCTTGTGGGGTTTGTTTGTTTGTTTGTTTTTGTTTTTAAATAGGGTTGAGGTTTGGGAAACCCACTCCAGAACCTTAGTCTTAGCCTGCTTCATCCTTTCCAAAAACCAGTTTTGATGTGTGTCTTTGAGATCATTGTCCCTTTGGAAGACCCAACTGACTCCAAGTTTCAATCATCTAGTTGTTAATTTTAGGTGAATTTGAAGGTAGTCCTCCCTTCTTTATTATTCCACCCACTTTGTGCAATGTACCAGTACCACTGGAAGCAAAGCACCCCCAATGGGGCGATCGTGGCTCAAGAGTTGGCAGTTCGTCTTGTAATCGGAAGGCTGCCTACTGGTGGTGGTCAGAGGGCCCAGTGGCGCCAGTGTCCGGCAGCCTCGCCTCTGTCAGTGCGCCCCAGGGCAGCTGTGGCTACTGTGTAGCTTGCCATCACCAGTGTGTGAATGTGTGTGTGAATGGGTGGATAACTGAATGTAGTGTAAAGCGCTTTGGGGTCCTTAGGGACTAAGTAAAGCGCTATACAAATACAGGCCATTTACCAGAGTATGATGATACTACCACCATGTTTGACAGTTGAGTTGATAGCCTCACCTTTATTGCTCTAAGCACACCTCTTGTCTTTGTGGTATTCTCTTTCTTGGTCAGCACCCCCTCAGCCCAACTGATGTAAAACTTGCTTCACATGAACAGTGATGCTGACGTTCCTGCGGTTTTCAGGCAGGCTTGAGCCTTGGTGGTTCCTGGGTTGCTGAATAAACATCCTAACCAATTTCTTCTCATCTGAGGGTGATAGTTTAGGTCTTCTTCTTTTTTTTCCAGAGATGGGCAAAGTGGTGACAAATCCTAATAACTTGTACTTATGTACAGTTGTTTGAAGTAATGCTCTTTAAACCTGCAGTTGTTTAGAAGTGACTCCAAGAGACCTTCCTAACTTGTGTAACAGTTCTGATTGTTTGTTCTTCACTGAGTTCCCTGGAGTTTCCATTGTTCTGAGTATTGGTCAGTCCAACATGTGCGCTCAAACAAATGCTCCTTATGCAGGCAAAAAGAAACTGAGTTGTAGTCAATCATGATCACTAACAAGGAGTTAATTTGCCGTGGCCTTAGGCCTAGAAGCTTGTTGATGGCTACTAAAACCATCTGGTCGATCTGTAACTTAGTAAGGGAGGATATTTACCCATTATTGGGGGTGTAATTATATAATCGAGCCTTTATCTATACACTTTTTTTCTTGGTGTGGATTAGAGAACTGCACCCAATTTGTGTGTTTGTTTTTTTTAAAATCATTAAAGATGTATGCTGTACAGTCTTTCCACCCTGGAAAAGAACAGTTTAAAGAATTAAAAGGCCAAAATTCCCGTGACATCCATGCCGATGACGAGTGTATGTAAATTTTTAAGCACAACTGTATTTTCCAGAAACTTCTCCATTTCTTCCAGTGTTACATTTCCTTTTTTTTTTCCCTTCTAATTTTATTTATTTTTTTACTCTTCAGATTGGTCAACAAGGATGTTATGCCAAGCAGGAGCGATTCCTGTTTTGCTTCTTCTCCTACAGTCCTCAGATTCAGAGGTTCAGTTTTATAGCTGCACTGCTCTTTGCAACATCGCTGCTATCCACGAGCATCACCCAAGATTGCTCAGAATTGGGGGTCACTATTTATCAAGGTCTCTTTTGACTCTTATGTCTTCACCTGTGAAAAAGGTAACTCTGAACATGAGTTATTTTAACTTAGTTTAAAGAAAATATATTTTTAAAGAGGAAAAAACAACAACTTCCTTTTCAGAATTCAGCCCAAGCATGCCGGTGCCTGCAGACTCTTTCGAAGAATGGTAATTATAAAAAGTAAATTCAAAAAAGGTATCATACCTCTGGCAGATGGTGTTTATTACTTTTATGTGTAGTTCTCATTCAGGACCAGCTGATGGAGCTTGACTGTGTGTTGCCTCTGAAGGCACTGTTAAAAACCTCTACTTCAGTGTGGATTGAATCGGCCCTAACACTACTGTCTACACTGTCGGCACACCCGTCAAACACCGTATGTTAGCCTAAATAAATAATTAACAATAAAGCTGGGAGCAGTCCTGGTTTTATTATAAAACTGTTTAGTGGTTGAGTATGGTTTTATTTTTGCATTGTGCCAATATTTATTTAAATTTTACTTTAGTGGCATTCAGTGTCACCTAAAGTAATTGCACAGTTTTTATTTAAATTCTAATATTGACAGTAGTTTTGTAATTTGATTCCAGGACATCCTGGTAAGTGAAGGACTATTGGAGGAAATTGGTCAGGTGCTTCATCATCCCAGATCAAACTCTGTTATAGTCACATACAGCTGCAAGATAATCACCGATCTGTGCACTTCCCATGTCGGTGAGCAGGTACTTGCAGACTACAATTCTTCTTTTTTTTTTTTTTTTTTTTTCCTACCCCTGCTTTATTGATTTGTCCGAGACTGATAAAGTTATCCTAAATCCAACCATTGTAATCTAGGCTGTGATGGAAAGTCTGTGCTTACCAGGACTCCTCTGTGCGCTTGTATCTAACACCCTGTCAGATGAGACATTGCTTCATGTGACATCATGCTTGCATCACCTGATGGCCTGTGGTGAGAGATCTTGACTTGAAATAATGACTTATTTATTTTGAATGTTTGCAGTGGAAAACTTTTTAATAATCTATTACCATTACTCACTGTTTCAGATGTACTCCGGACAAAATTGTCAGCAACCATAACATCAGAACAAGTTTCAGGCTTAGTGAAGCTGTCAGAGCAAATCAGAAATTCCCAGCTGGCGTACAACTCTGCAACTATCATAAGCGAATTAGAAATGACTGGTAATGCAGTGTGGCAAGAGAAAAGAATGCCTTCCTTTTGTGTTTTTTACGCTGGATATATTAAATGTTTCTGTTTTCATTACAGAAGAGATGATCTGTTTGTTGAAGCCACATTACACTTCCATATCCAAGTACCTGTTGGGATTCCTCAAAAAGAAAGATGTTAAATTCCAGCAGCTTGGCATAGTTACCGTATTTAACCTCAAGAAAGGTTTGCATTAATTGTACATTTATTTAAGAACTGAAAATACTGATATTACTGCATAAAATTTAAACAGTCTGTCATTGTTAGAGTTCAGAGTTTCTTCCTGTCTTCCTCTGCAGATGGAGACTTTTCATCTCTGTTGACTAACAGTGAGCTACAGGTTCAGCTATTGAAGGTGCATGCACAGACAGAGGAAACTAGACAGCTGCTTCAAATGATTCAGCCCCTTTCTCCATCTCCTCTCAACTCTTGACTTTCTCAATGAAGTTACAAAGAGAAGCGCACAGACTTTGCGTGAACGTAACCACGTTGCATGTAAAAGCTACATTTTTATATAATGTGTTTTTTAGCCTTGGGTTTTAAAATGCTTGGTAGTTTTTATCTTTACAGTTTATTTATGTTTTCAGCTGGAAAAACAAGGCAAAGACGTGGCATAGTATTAACTTTAATCAAATATGGCATATAATTGGCTAACGTGATAGTCATAAGCAGTACTTGAACTATAAGATCAAATATTGCGGCTCAGATACATCTGGTTTTGTTTTATGCTTTTATATGAATAAACGCTTAAACTCTATGCATCAGACCTTGCTTGTAAAGTGATTATGCAATATCAAACAAAGCAGTCAGTGCAAAAAAAACACACTGTGCATTGTATCCTCTAAATTGGCACAAATACACACACTCACAAGAAAAATGAAGCACAGTCTTTGGAAACTATATTCCTTAGCAGCTTTGAATTACATGATTGCTATACTTTACAAAATCCAAGGTTAAGGTACAGTGGGAATGCAGGAAGTCATCTTTTGCTAACACATTAAACTCTTGTATTCTCAGAGCAAACTGCCACTTATGCTATTCTAACTCCACAGTGACAAAACCGAGGAAGAAAAGTGCAAGGGTGGCAAGAAATATCAGGAATAAGCAAAAAGCATACGGCATATTGTGACTGTTTAGAGTTCCTATTCCTAATATTTCAACAGAGGCAACACTCTCCTTAACTGATACACTGCGTTTGCCAGCACAGTCTACATCTACTGCTTTTTGGATAGTTATTAGATCAGAAAACTGCTGTACTGAAAAAGCTCATATGCGATTCGCTTTATGCTTGTGCCACTGGTTACACACAGAAAAGTGACCAAATGCTGACATCCTCATTGGGAGGCAAGGCTATAATTTTACATGCTCTTCAAAGTGCCGAAGGGGAGCAAAATAGCTGTGCAGCAGTAATTCTTGTGTTTCACCGGTCTCCAACAAAGGCTTTGAAAGTCATCCTGCAGGCATTCAGATGACCTCTAAAAAAAGCAAAAGAAGACGACGAATGATAGATATTAAATCAAAAACAGCAAATATAACATTTTGAAAGCAGCATTATGAGCATAGAACGCTTCACCATCAACTTGAATAGGTTTTTTTTCAAAGCTCGCATAACTTTCCCCCATTTATAGCTGAGTTTTTATGAGTTGGTTGCTACGGGCCTGCCTGCACAAATCACTGTGGATCATCAATCATGAGTGAGTGAGCCTGCCTGTGTGGGTAGTACAGCCAATTGGGAATTAACATGGCAAATTATAACATGTAAATGAGTAACTGGTAACTTAAGGTGGGTGATTCTACAAACACACTCGCTGATTATTAGGCTGATGGTTGGTTTCGCTTTCCCACCCTGAGGACAAGTGTTTTTAAATACTATGCTGGTTGTTTCTCACCTGCACGTTGGTGGGTCTGGATTTCCTCCAGGCCAGTGAGAGTTCTAAGAGACCTGCGTTCTTTGAAGGCCACAACAGGTAGCATATCCTCCTGACTGTTCAGCCCCAGCTGTGTGGTTTTATTTCCCACTGGCACCTTGGCTGTATCTTCTATCGTTCCATTGTGCACAGGCTGTGTGTTTTCCTTTGGTTGGGCTTCATTTGACATGATCCTCACTGGAACAGATTTCTGTGATAAAAGACATTAATCATTTTAGTCAAGGACAAGTTGTGTGGCTTTTAAAAGTTAAACTGATTGTTAAATAGCTGATGCAGAATGTGCGTCATGAGAGACCTGAGGCAGTATACTTTTTAAAAAACGAAACACTTAATCTCACCATATCTGGAGAATCAGTCCTTCTGGTTCTCCGCATGATCTCCTCAAGTCGCTGCAAAAGAAAACAACATTCACTAAAATACTTTCACTCAGAGAATACATTCAGTGTCTTTCATAAAACAGATTTTTCGGCACACCCTGTTTCCATAATAAATTTAAAAATGCTTACAAGTTAAAGGCAAAATAGTAAAACATCCACTTTTAAAAATACTGTCTGTAATATATTTTTTTGACAACCGTGGCAATGGCTAAAAGCTAAAATGAGGCAACTTTTATTGCAGAGTCTCCTGATGTTCCAAGGAACAAGGGTACCGATTTTCAGCCTCGTCCCTTGTGTACGGAAATGTCTTCGGGCTCTGTAAAACTCTGAAAGATATTAGTGATCACAGTGGATGAAATCTCCAAATTACTTAGAATTAAAAAGGTTATTCTTAAATGGCTGAAATATTTTGTCCATGCAGTCTTTCACAGAGCGATGAACCCTAGTGCAGCTTTATTTCTCAGTCTAAGTTTCTTGCTCTTTTTATACTCATTGATTTTTCTTCTTAATTTTATAAGTTGTCAGATTTTGGTATTTCGTTTTTTGGGGGCGGGTTTTAGCATTATACAACAGCGCCATTTTCAACATACTGCAGGAATCAAGTTCAAACAATGAATGGAAACAATAAAATCTCAGTTTGAACTAAGTCTTTTAAATATTTTCAGTTACACAGTGTCCATTTTTATCATTGTAACTTCTTTTTCTAAGTGGGGTGTATTAATTTTTTTGATTAATTCAGTTAATGTGTGGCCCGAGCTGTATACAGAAATGACGGTCGTACTTTAAAATCCTAGTTGTCACCTTTTTCCTTGCTTGGCGCTCTGCCTCCTCTTTCTGTGCGAGCATTTCCCGCTCTTGTTTCAACTGCTCTGCTCGTGCTTGCTCTTTGGCTAGTTCCTCCTCTCTCTGCACAGACAGGTAAAAAACATTAAGTAAGAATGTGAATAGAAAACCAAATTTATCTACGAATATAATGCATGATAACAAAAAACGTTTCTGTTTCCCACCTGTTTCTGCAAGAGGGCAGCTTCCCTCATAGCCTGAGCTCTCTCTTCCTCAGCTCGTCGCTGCTCTTCTTGCTCCCTTCTCCTCTTCTCCTCTATGAGACGCTGAGCCTCAGCCTGCTGTCGTGCCCGCTCCTCTGCCCTCCTGCGCTCAAGTTCTTCACGGCTCCGCCTGGATGTTATTTGTAATGTTCTTAAAAGCTTGCTAATGAATATTGTTACCATATACTTGGATGTGCTTTTTTACCTTTCGGCCTCCTCCCTCTGTAATCGCTCTTGCTCCTCTTTCTCCCGCTGTAGTCGGGCCTCTCGCCTCTTTTCAGCCAGGAGACGTGAGGCTTCCTCTGGGTCAGTAGTTCCAGCTGAGGGGCGGGACATGACTTCAGGAGTCTGTGGAGCTGGACAAGGAGGCATTTTGGAGAGACCTAAAGAGAAATAATTTACACTTCACTATAAATATCCCAGAAACACATTGACACACTTTGTGCTAGATACATTTTTCTAGCTTACCTCCATCTCCTGCTGTTCTGTTTGATGTCACTTTGTCTTTGTCAGGCAGGTTTGAACTTGGAGTCTCCTGTGGATTTTTACCCCTCAGTTTCTCTTGCTGAGATTCAACTGATGTCCTGACAGGCCTGAAGTTAGCAGGAGAGAGGGCAGAGTTGCAAACAGCAGCATCTTCCTCAGGGACTGATGGGAGCTCAGGCTGGAGCGGGGTTGGCTGTTTGATGACTGATCTTTGTGAGGTCCTTTAAGAGAAATTAAAAGGGAGCAGATGTACCATTTTGTTCACATTACTGCCGCTCTGTCTCTGATGCACAGTTGTGGCACTTTACCTACCGTTCTGATGACGGAGAGGATGTTCTGCTCTGCATCACAGCTGATTTTACACAGACGCTGATGGTATTTGATTGAACATTAGAGCCAGTACTCGAGGTCCTCTTAACAATGTTTTGCTGCTTTGCTGCTTTTATCTAGATCAAAAGAAAATGTTATTTCCAATTCAAAACTGTGACTGAACAAAGAGACAGCTGGCTGATCGTAAAGATTTCTAATGAAAAGAAACAGCTAGCTATACCTGTGCCACACTGATGCTTCTGTGCTGGCTGTTGCGAGAACCAGAGGAAGCAGATGGCCTGTTGTGGACTGAACCAGAGTGATGCCGGGGTTTGTGAGTGGTGGTGGTGGTGGTGGTGGTATTCATGGAGTGGAATGAAACTGCACGGCGACAAACATGGACAACTGAGCCAGTGTTTTGCGCCATAATTATGACAAATTGGAGAACAATGCACAAATGGTGGGAACAGTGAAAAGGATGGAAATATGAAGCAGTGTATCAGCAGAGAGAAAAGCAGCAGTGTTAGAGACCAGAAGGCCCTGAGATGTTAGTTGTTGTAGCAACAGAAGTTCCTTAATGTTAAATTAAAATAAGTACATTCTTCTGTTATGGGGGAGAGTACCTTGTTCTCCTGACTGACAACCAGCACTCTTGCTCCTGGCCAGATAAGAGCATGTGGGGGTAAGGAGACGACTGACCAGGTTCTTCTCCCATGTGGTCAGTGGCAAGCGATGTGGAACTAGTGTATTAATCAGTGTAAAGTTTTAAATGCAGCAAAAACAGAAGATAGGGGATGCCAAGAATTGTTGTGTTAAGATATCCTACAGAGACAACAGATACTGCAAGCAGGTTGTTATGAGTTTAGTAAGATTATGTTAGAAAAAAAGAAACGAGAGAGAAATGAAAGCACATTCGCCTAGCTTACCATTTTTAGTGAGTTTCCTTCCTCTTGCATTTTGACTGAGGTTCTGCTGGACCTTTTGGCTCTTCTCGAGTGTCCTACGCACTGCAGATTCATATCGTTCCTTAATTCAGAAACACCTTTGAGTTAATTTTACTTATGCAAGTCGCAGAGCCTGAACAGTGAACTCATCAGCATTGCTGGAAATAAAATACTCGATATCCACCATCAAAACTCACTCTCTCCTCTTTGAGCCTCTGCTTCCGCTTCTCTTCCACAGCAGCACGCCTCCTCTCCTCTTTGAGCCTCTGCTCCAGGAGTTTCTTCTTGCGCTCCTGCAGTTGTTGTTCATAGTAAAGCCTAGCCCGCTGCTCCCGCTCTAACCTGCTCAGTTCCCGAGAGGCTAAGAATGAACAAAGCAAAATGGATTTTTATGTATGTAAATATTATTAGAAATTGAGGTCAGTGTACTTGCAAGGACATGTGAATATTACCATCATGTAGGGGCCCACATACCAAGTAGCTTCTGGTGCTCTTCTCTTCTTTCTCGTGCGGCTTTCAGCCTCTCGTCAACATTTTGTCCATTACCTGCCAGGATGCAAGGATACGATACAATAGCAATTTTACTTACAGAAGTAAAAAAACATGGCCAACATCCTAAAAATATGACAGCAGGGTGAGTGTTATCTGAAAAACCTGCAGCAGCCCGGGGAGTAACTGTGTTGCAGATGTTGACAGAACAGGTTGCTTTCTTCACTGTTGCTGAAATCGGTTTGTGATACAAGCCATTTTCTGTCAGAGAGGAAAAAAAATGAATCTTATTCTGTGAAAAATTCTCTCGTCAAGGCTCTATTTTTTAATAAAACTGATACTCATTACCCAGATACTTGGAATTGTCTCCGTCTGTAAACAGACACAAGTTTATAAAACTAAATTGTTTGAAGTGGCCCTTGGATACAAACTCAAATCAAATCAGCTTTTAAGAAGCTGTCCCAAACAGTGGTGGTTCAGGACTGTTTGGCCCCAGGGTCAGCTCCACATGAAAGAGCCTTTATAAATTGCCTACATATAAAAGGCTAGCACCTGATCAGTCCTCATGAGTGCAGCTGAATCAAACACTGTAAAAGGTTATGATAGAGTGGCACACGCAAGACTGAAGAGTAATTAGTTTAAACAAGGTGTTTCTTTAGGGCTGTACCGTATACTGGTGTTGTTAGTTTATTTTGTAATATGTACAAACAGATGCCTTGTTATTTAGTTCACAGTAGTCATGTGCAAAGATTTCTTAGGAGGAGTGCATAATCTATATAATCAACTAATAATCGATATGGTGAAATGATCCTGTGGTTCTAATCTACAATCTCTGATTCAATGAAAAGGCAGTTTTGATAAGATAATCATAGAAAGCACATAAAAAGGCTACTAACCTTCTGTTTTTTCATATCTGTTTCTCTTCCTTTGGCTTTCGATGGTACGTGTAGAAAGAGGTCCCTGCGATGGAGGGATGACACACTGTTTCTTCTGCACAGCCATGCTATGTACTGAACCTGGCATACCAATGCTCTCCCTTAAAACCCCCCTTCCTTTCTCTCCTCCTCCTCCTCTTTTGAATTTCTATTTCAAGATGCCTCTGGGTCCTCGGTTAAGTGTGCTGTGCGTGGAACTGCCTCCTGCATCAGCTGCTTGTCCATCTGTGCCTCACAAATAAACAGGGAGAGGAGCAAGAACACAAAGCCTTTAGTTATACCGTGTCCAATGGATTGGAAAATATTAAGGCAGGGTTGTTCACATTGAAAATTTCCTCCAGTCTCGTTCAGGATTACGAAAGTCTGAAGAGATTCTGAGCCTCTGTGAGTGTCATCTATAAAAAGGCTACTCCCCCTTTAAAGATCTCACCCTTGTGAGCTGCTCCGCTTTACTTTCACATAATATAGCTGTGTCACTTTAATTCCCCCACCTCATTGCCTCTTTGCTGAATGGAAGCAGGCAAAGGGATGCAGCATTTCCTGGAGGCCGTAAAAAATTGAAGCAAACCTCAGAGCTTGCCATCATGCATAATTACCATTGCATCACGGCTGCAATATCCAATGACATATATTGCCTGGACATTAACTCGCTGTGATGCAGTTAGTGTTCATAACAGATGAGGCGAAAATGGCCTCTTTTTCCCTATGATTCATCCTTGGCGAATGAAATAGTCTGACCACTAGATGGAGGGCTTTCTTTAAAGAAACAGATTCAGCTATATACACCCAGATTTGACACGTGACATTTTTACTTAAGGGTTTGTTGTTATTAATTTATGTGCTTTACCACTTGAAATTGAAGCAGTACATTATAACTTAGCTGACCAGCAGTCCATGTGCTACACTTATTTTTAACCTTAACCTGTCACCTCAATTTTTCTTAGAAAAGTTTAAAAGATAGCTGCACCATTCAATAAATTTCCAGTCTACTTAGAAATCGACTGAAAACAGAAAGTGTGTATATCTCACATGGATATTTAATTTAAGGCTACAACATGATTTAAATGCAAAGTTTGATACCAGAGTGTTATTTTCTAATATTCTTTGTAAAACTGTTATTTATGACAAAGCTAATCACAAATGTATGAAAGCTTAGTGGCATAAAAATTGCTTTTACAATGTTATGAATTTAATCTTTGATTATTTTGCAAAGTTTATATGCTGATATGTAACTTTTTTAAAAAGTATTATTACAAAACAATAAATGAGTACAATCAAATGAATGCATTAATTTTACATTACAGCCTTGTGTTCAATAATCAATATTAGCTGCAAATGACTGAGAACAGGTTGTTTAACCTGTTTAACCTGCTCATTTCTTCCTAGTTGCCATCTTAACATAAAACACCATTAAAGATGGAAATCATCTGCCAAGTTAAGCAAGAGATAATTCTCCATCCATGGTTAGCTACAAAAACACTAAGCTAGCATGGCTATTAGCTTACTTTCTTCATGAAGCTAAACTATCAGCTGAACTTTTTCTAAAAAGTATAAAAAGTTTAGCTTTTTATTAGCAAATATCTACTGATAAATAGATAGTTTTGAGAGAAAATAAAACAGTTTATAGGCATCTTTCATACAACTGTTAGCATCAGATTTAGCTAAAACAAAGTCTATACTGTCTCTGAGTAAACTTAGAATGATCCAGTCAGGAACCAGAAAAGAACTGTGCTGGTGCAGTTTGAGTTGTACGGAGCCCCGCAAGGGACATGGGAGAAAAAAAATTACGATGAACTTTTGCGAGATCTCGCAAAACTTTTGCGAGATCCCGATTTAGTTTAGATAGAGATACAAGTGAGTCCAAATTATATGTTATCTTGTATAACATATCTTGATTTGGATCAGAAAACTTTGCCTTTTGACTCTCACTCCAAAGGCTTTAAAAAAAAAAGTCAGGTATGTTTAACAGTCCTTCTAAATTCGGTCTCCTCTGCACTGTGAGCAGTATTTTGGGTATCAGCTGACTGTTAAGAGTAGTGAAAGGATATTTGTTCCTTGTCTTTAGTTCCCTTCCAGGTATGGTCCTCTTTTTTTCAGCTGTGTAGTGAGCCAGAGCCAAACACAGTACAGCCAACTGCAGTGACAGTTCTTCGGCCACCAGGTGGTGTTTCCATTCCTTTCTTTGGGATTAAAGACAGAAACATGGTAAGATGCAAAAATGTATAGACTCTCCAAGCGCTGTTCCTGATGTGGTCACACAATTTGACAACACAAACACTCTCACATGATTTTTGTTTGCCCATTATATGATAATAGGGTGTTTTATTATATATAGTACATATTTCGATCCACAGACATTAAAAATAATCACTCAGATTCTGAGTATTTCTGAGGTCATATAGGGTCAAATACACCCAGGTCCTACATGCTCACTAGTTAGCACAATGCCAACTCAACACCACCACCAACAATGCCCTGTGGCTGTGTTTCACTGGTCAAGCTTGCCAGAGTCGTCATCCAAACAGTCTGAAATGTGCCCCAACGATATAGTACACCACAGTCAGCTGGTGTCCCCACAGAGTCAGTGGAGCATGAATAAGATGTTGATAACCAATCTACAACCAACAGCCAAAAGAGGTCTTTGGACACTGGACCTACATGGGATAAGGTTGCATGATTGGTATCAATTCATTCTGTGACTCATCTGTGACTCATCCTAGACGACATTGTCAAAGGTGTCACTTTCTCATGCATATTCATAAGTGTTACCTAAATATTCATCCATAATATAGATAATGCTTTCTTTTATTGCACAGTTATTGTGTTTTGAAACTCTTATGTTGTATAAAGAAGTCCACTTCAATTCAATTTTATTCATATACTGCTAATTCACAACAGTTGCCTCAAGGCGCTTAATATTGCAAGGTCAAAACCCTACAAAATTAGCGAGAAATCCCCAACAATCAGATGATCCCCTATGAGAAAGCAATTGTGACACTGGGAAGGAAGAACTCCCTTATAACAGGAAGAGACACCCAGCAGCACCTGGATTAGCCCTCCGCTCTAACAAGCTAGAAGATAAGAGGAAAGAGAAGAGAAAAAAGAAGAGCACAGAGAGACTAGAACAAAACAAAAACTATGGGAAATTATTAATTCATGTTAATTTTTGTTCTTTGTCAAAACAGAAACACCAGCGATGGCAGACTGGTTTGGTCCCTAGAGTCATCTTCTGTGCTTAAAGTTGAATTTGATGACAACATCCATCAGAGAATGAGGTTAGTATATGAGACAGCAGGGGCAACCAGTAACTTTGCACTATTGGTGACACAGTTAGCTCTCCTGGAGGAACTAGGACATCTCCTCAACCCCTCTTAGCTGGTATTGAATCATGTAATTAACAGCAGAATCCCTCAACAGACACCGGTGACACCACAGGCTGGTGTCACTGAACCGATCCAACACTTCCCACTGCGCAGGTGGGAAAAGAATATATCTGTTACGGATCTAGGTAAAAACAAGGAAGCTACTGCACAAAGTTAAAAACAGTGTTTTGTTTGAAATGCATTTACCCAAAATAGTTTCATACATGCATCAACTAAAATAGTCTTTGCATCATTTAATTAAGAGTTATCCATAGGCATTTTCCCTATATGATAACAAAGATACTGTGTTTGTGTTATTTCCTGTGAGCAAATCTATTTCTTTTATTGTGAACAGTGATACTG
This sequence comes from Pelmatolapia mariae, assembly GCF_036321145.2. Taxonomy (NCBI): domain Eukaryota; kingdom Metazoa; phylum Chordata; class Actinopteri; order Cichliformes; family Cichlidae; genus Pelmatolapia; species Pelmatolapia mariae. Next base: position 59,169,030 of record NC_086241.1, on the reverse strand, counting down.
CCTCTTAATGAGGTTGCCACATGCAACACTGACTGGGCCATCTAAATAATTTAGGGACTTGTTTCATCGGATACCAGGAACTTTAGACTTTGACGTATAGCTTACAGACTGGCTGTATGTGTAATTGATGAGATGATGAGTTGTACTTCAGCATGCAAGAGAAGTTGCATTGAATAGAAGTTGCTAAAGCATATCTCAGCTCGGCAAAATAATGCAACACAATCAAGGCTTTTGGCAAATACTTCTACTCCCCCTGTTAAAAACACATGCTGGTTTCTTAATCTTTCAAGTAAATAGCCCTATTAAAATAACAACAGTGACTCAAAATTTAGGTCATCTTTGAAATTGCTCGAACTTAAATGGATTTGAAACGCAAGGCATTGCAAATATGGTTTAACATCATTTGGCAATTGCACGATGATGATAAAAGAAAATGCATGTGTGCCCCAGGACCAAATTGGGCGCAGCACCTTATTAATGATTAAAAGGCAGCATTCTTTCAGCTAGGATGGGCTGACATTTTGGTTACTTCCATGAAATCCTATCACTTGTTACACAGCAATATACTAATTATCCAAAGTTCACACAGTTTAAAGCACTTCCAGTAGATTTTTTTTATACAACCCTAACTTATGGTAACACTATGAAAATCTTAGAATTGTCTTTATATTCACATTGTAGCAAACTTGATTATTATTTAGTGCAACATACTTTCTAAATTGTACTTAAAACATACTTTCCAGTAGTGGTATTGAAGCTTTGCAGGCTATGTTAGGAAGATTCACTACAATAGAATGATCATGAACTATCTCATTCATTTGAAATGTTTTAGATATATATATTAAAAAAAAGCTTAATACATATATCCTTTGTAGTTCAGAGCCTGTGTGGATTGGCAGACAGTGACGTCTCTCAGCGGTCCCTAGTTATAGTTACCAGTCTCGGGTTCAACACTCATGCACTATTCATTGGTGTATCACATCACTCCTGCCCAACTTTGGACTTAGACAAACCAAATTCTTTTCTGCGCAACTTTACTTTGTAGCCTTATTCTTTGTGCTGCGCAAATGTCTAAAATGTTTACGTAGTGTTTCTTCCATTTCCAGAGGGAAAAAACAGAGGAAAAAATAACAGCCTGCTTAGAGGAAGGACACAGGGGAATCATTCCTTCTGTATGGTATGTATGATCAGATTATTTGAAGTCCTCAGCAACACCAAGTTAAGTGAAAGATCAGCTGTACTGTGAAAATAACTTTGGCAATTAGGCCTCAGTGTTTTTTCCTCAGTGTTTTTGCAATATACTTGAAAGACTGTTTCTTTGATGAGGAACCCTTTCGTGGCTTGGTAGATTAGATTCGGTTGAGTTAAAAAAAATTTATGTTTCAGAGCTGAAAAAATATTCATTCTTTTAGTTATTCTAAACTTTCTCAGTGTGCGAGAAGTTGGTAAGAGTTCTTAAGTTGGTATTGGTTTGAACAGTTTGAAGCATTGATGCTTGTTTTACACATTCAGCAGAAAGTGTTGCAATGTATTGCTTTGTTTTTGGATATTAGTGAAAACTGAAAATGTAAAAAAGCAAAATTCAAAACAGCTAGAAAAGGTGACACATGCTAGTTAATTGACACCACAGAAATCCAAATTTCCTTATATATTTTTTAAAATCTCAGATAAATGAGGGAAAAATTGAATTTTCCAGTGTCCAAACTGTTAATCATGTTTTTGTCCTTATGTTTTCTTTTATCCTGGCACCTGCCCCACAGTGTGCCACTTCCAAAATTAATTATTTTAAGTGTATTATTTTTCACAATGCATGTGAAATGTATCCCCTCCAATTCATGTATTAAGGTCAGCCAATCTAAATAATTGAAAAGGCCCTTTTAAAGGGTAATCCGGGGTGTGGTAGTATGGTGACACCCTTCTTCTTACATACCTTCTGTGCAGTGTTCTGTCCTTACACTTGCTTTTTGTTTGTTGTTTGTTTTAGCATTTAATTTAAACAGCCCTAATAATTTAGCCTCTGTCTGCAGCACAGGCCAATAGTAAAGTGCCATGGTTTATTCTGCTGTGGTTTTGCAGGTGTGTTACTGAAGAATGGGTTTGGTTGCTGTTTCTGGCAACAGAACATGCATAGAAAATATACAAAAAACAAAAAACACACAGTTCACTCATGTTGATAAAAAGAAAAGTACAAAATTGTTATGAACTTTTTATTGTTTTATTTTTTTCACAGAGCACTTGAGGATTGTCGTGAACCATGAAGCGCAGTAAGAACCGTGGACAAAAGGAGGACAGAAATGGAGGTATTGGCCAACATGGATGATTAGGTCAAAATAGCACAGACCCACTAACTCAAAACCCAGCAACCACTTTTTTCAAAATGTATTAGTATCCTGAATATAAAATACAGAAATATCAGCTTTTGTATGCCAATCTTGTTAACATTTAAATTGCCTAATAGCTATTTGGATATTAGATAACTAATCCTGCACTGTTGCTTCTAATTGGTAGATGTAACACATCAAAAGGTCAGCAGGATGGGTTTCAAATTATGTTCTATGGTTTCATCTCTCTGTGTCCTCTTAATATAATGCCGCTACTATTAATGGTGTAAGGCATTGGTGTCAATCTGGGAAGGGTAGTATTTTGGCTTTATTTCCTGAAGTAAATACTGGACTGCCACTCTCACAGCAGTCAGGCTACCTGCTATATTCTCTTTTGTCTCTGCTGGGAGAGGCTGAAGGTATTTTGGGGTCTTCTCTTGTAATGACATTTTTGGAATTAACGCTGCTACTAAAATAACACGTTTTCCTCACTCTGTGTCTTTTATTTGATCGACAGATGAGCCAGCAATTTTGGAGACAGAGGACCTGGATCGCCAGGGCATGTTCATGGGAGGAGGCGTGGACCCTGACACCATCTCACTGGCCTCAGTCACAGCTGTCACCACCAACGTGTCTAATAAGAGGCAAGAGTTCTGTAGTGCTTGAACAGCAAGGACAGTACACACCCTGGACGTTCTCTGTTCAAACTGCTGCCATCCTGCAAAACCATTCAGAACCATAAAAATGAGAACGAGTGGACTGAGGAACAGTTTATCCTAGCATTTCCTTCCACTACTTAAGTTTCCACCTCACTACACACTTGACTATAAACGCTTTACGCTAGCTAAGTTGTGTACAATGCCGCTGTGTTGGTGCTGCTAAGTTTATTTTTTATCTTTAGTTACTTACCTATTTCTGTTAATTCTGATTATTTATTATTTTTATTTTAATTATACATTGTATAATGACAATGAAGATAATTTATTTGCATCCGTCTCACTCTACATTAACCACGTTCACATTGCGATGCAGGTCAAAGCCAGACATCAAGATGGAGCCCAGCTCTGGAAGACCAGTAGACTATCAGGCAAGGGAAAGTTGTTATTGAGTGTATTTATGTTTTTATATTTAATGTAGTGCTTCTTATACAATAGCAGACAAACATTTGATGATTTAATTCCAGGTCAGTGTGACAGTGATTGAAGCCAGACAGCTGGTGGGCTTGAACATGGATCCAATGGTTTGCGTGGAGATCGGAGAAGATAAAAAGTACACCTCAATGAAGGAATCAACCAACTGCCCATATTACAATGAAGTCAGTCTGTCATATATACATCATGTATAATAATTTATTAAAGTTTATTAAAAGGGCAACTGTGCATCATTGTCATTAAAACTCTTTTTGTATCTCCAGTATTTTGTGTTCGACTTCCACGTCCCTCCAGATGTTATGTTTGACAAAATCCTGAAAGTGTCTGTGAGTCGTTCTGTTCCTTATAGTTAAACATAAAAGTCACTGATAACAGTTCCTTTTCACAAGCGCACTAAATGCTGTGTTGTTTACTTCCCTAAACCAAACTATAGGTAGTGCACTCCAAAAATCTTCTGCGTAGTGGGACCTTGGTTGGAAGTTTTAAAATGGATGTAGGCACAATCTACTCCCAGCCTGGTAAAGAATTAATCGAGATCAGCTTTTTAAAAATATCACTACATTAATGATACAAATGCATTAATAAATATGTGTTCCTTGACTTGTAGATCATCAGTTTTACCACAAATGGGCTCTCTTGTCTGACCCTGATGACATCACAGCTGGCTGTAAGGGCTATGTTAAATGTGATATTGCAGTTGTGGCTAAAGGGGACACTATAAAAACTCCACACAAGGCAAATGAATCTGAAGAAGATGACATAGAGGGGTAAATAAAACACAGATGTATTCTTTTTTTAACATTAGAAACTAGTGAAGAAAATATACTAACTCTCTATTTCAGGAATCTCTTATTACCTGAGGGGGTGCCTGCAGAGAGGCAGTGGGCTCGTTATTACTTGAAGATCTACAGAGCTGAGGGGCTCCCCAGAATGAACACCAGCATCATGGCGAATGTGAAAAAGGCCTTCATAGGAGAAAATAAGGACCTGGTTGATCCTTATGTCCAAATACAGTTTGCTGGGCAGAAGGTGAGTGCTAACAAAGCTGCCATGCGTTCGTTGCCCTATATAGCATTTTTTTTTCTCATCCAACTCAAAATCTAAATCTCACTGACATAACATAAGTTTACAATGTGTGATTACTACAGGGGAAAACATCAGTTCAGAAGAGCTGCTATGAGCCTATCTGGAACGAGCAAATTGTTTTCACTGAGATGTTTCCACCACTCTGCAAACGTATAAAGATCCAGCTCCGAGATTCGGATAAAGTGAATGATGTTGCGATAGGAACGCACTTCTTAGACCTGCGCAAGATTTCTAACGATGGGGACAAAGGTGACGCAACTTTAAATGTTTGAAGAAATATCTTCTCCACAAATTAACTGCAGAAGATTTTCTTTTGACATGTCAGTTAGTTTTGCTCTTGCAAATCATTAGATTAAAATCCCCTTTTCTCTTTATTTTTCAGGCTTCCTTCCGACTCTTGGGCCTGCTTGGGTGAACATGTATGGCTCCACTCGTACCTACACCCTGATGGACGAATACCAGGAGTTAAATGATGGACTTGGAGAGGGCGTGTCCTTCAGAGCCCGTCTGCTCATCAGCCTTGGCATGGAGCTCCTGGACACCTCCTCACCTGAAATTACCAGCTCCACAGAGGTGCAGATGGAGGGAATACCCAACATCTCAGAGGTGAATGCCTGCCTGGATGGGCAGCCATGCAGATGGAGCCAACTGTTTCTCCTACTGATGGGTTATGTGCCTGCAATTACTGTGAATTATTAATAGTACCTGGTGTATTATTAATAGCTGTTTGCATCAATGTGGCTAAACACAGTGGTATGCCTCATAATATGGGATAAATTGATTGTTGTCAATATGTAATGAAATACAATGCTTTAACCTTTTTTTTTCTTTTTCTTTATTTTACATGGATGCCACCTTTATATAAGTCTTTTTTCATATACAGATGATTATACTTGTCCATTTTTTGTTTTCACAGACTGCCACTGGAAAGGTTGAGGAATTTTTCCTCTTCAGTTCCTTCCTGGAGGCCACAATGATTGATAGAAAGATTGGTGATAAGCCCATACACTTTGAGGTCACCATAGGTACTTTCCATCACCTCATTGTCAGTGTTAGTGTTTAGCAGACTTTTTTTTTTTTTAGAAATTAGCATGCCTAATGACCTTTATTAAATATCTTTACACTGTTTTATCCTTTACTATATTAGAATAATAGCTGTGTTGCTGTAGTTTTTTTAATATACAATCATATATATACTATTATTGCTGGATATATAGTAAGTACCACATCTTATGGTTTAACTGTTAACATCATGGTTCTTGCCAGGTTATTATGGAAATGAGAATGATGGAGTTGTCAAACCAAAAACAAAGGGGAAGAAGGGTGATGGAGACGAAGAGGAAACTGAACTGATCAACAATTCCAGTGAAGAGGAGATGGACGACGATGGAGATCTGCAGTCAGTGGCAACAACCCCACCCATGAAACCTGTCATCACAGACCGGTCAGAGCAATAATATCACATACAATACAAAAGTTTTTAGTTCTTGCTTTGATTTAAAAGATTGTAAAAACAGTTTAGAAGTATTGATTTAGGTATTTAAAAAAATAACATATTAGATACGCTCTAATTTTAATCCACAGAAACTATTTCCATCTGCCATATTTTGAGAGGAAGCCGTGCATTTACATCAAGAGCTGGTGGCAAGACCAGAGAAGGAGGCTGTATAATGCCAACATCATTGACAACATTGCTGATAAACTGGCAAGTCATGCATTAACTTAAAGCTAAGTTTGTCTAAGTCAACGCCAACATAATTTAAATCATTATCGTTATGTTACTTTCATAGGAGGATGGACTGAATGATGTGCAAGAGATCATTAAAACAGAGAAGGCCTATCCCGAGCGCAGGCTTAGAGGTGTTCTTGAGGAACTCAGCCAAGGATGCAGGTCCGTGGTTACAAACCTAAGCTGCACATTAAGTGTTTTTAATGATTGTAAACATTTGCACTCACCAAACCTAAACTCTTTCAGTCAGTTTCTTTCATTGGCAAACAAGGACCAGAGTCAGTCGGGCAGAACCAAACTTGACAAGGAGAGACTGAAGCTGTGCTTGTCGGAAGTGGTACGTTAACTCAAAAGAGTAATCTTTATTGTTCCCACCTATTGATTATATTTGTACTGTGCTAACTGCTGAACCTTTTCCTCATTTTAGGAGGCCATTGGTCAGCAAGCTAAGACCATGAGGTCACAGGTGAAAAAAAGCACAGTGAGAGATAAGCTGAAGCTGGCTCAGAACTTCCTGTCGAAGCTGCGCTTTCTGGCTGAGGAAGTGAGATCTATGTCTATGTCTTTATTTACAAATAATCTTTTTTGGTGCATTTGTATGTTCTATAGTGGTTATTCAATAACATGTTTAAATGAAGATTCATTCTTAATGCAGCCTCAACACAGCGTTCCAGATGTTTTCATATGGATGATAGGCAATGGAAAGCGTATTGCTTATGCACGTGTCCCCTCTAAGGACATCCTTTATTCCAGCATAGACGAGGAGAAGGGAAAAGACTGTGGGAAAGTCAAAACAATCTTTCTCAGGGCGAGTACCTAATCTATTCTGAAACAAACTCCCAGTCTATAATGAAACTTTTCCGTATCTGTATTCTGTGTTCTTCAGTAGCTAAAGTGTTTTGTATTTTCCTCTTATAAAGATTCCTGGTAAAAAGGGCTTTGGACCAGCTGGATGGACAGTGCAATCCAAGATAGAGATTTATCTGTGGCTGGGTCTGAGCAGGCAGCGCAAAGACTACCTGAGTGGCTTACCTAATGGATTTGAGGAAAATAAGTTGTCCAGAGGACCCGGCTTGCCAGCCTCACCACCCATCAGCCTCACCTACATGAGTAAGGCCATTTTGCAGCTCACCTTACACCAGCTTTTCTCATAACAGATATCTACCATTCACACTGTGGCTAAAGTGACAAATTATGCCCATTCACAGCTGTGTAAATTTATTCTTCAACTTTACTAGATTAGCTTTGTGAGAATCTCAGTTCAAAATTATCCTTTACCATATAGTTATATTTACTCTTTTTATGGCCTTCCTCGCTTTAAGCCAGCTTTCTTCTGATTGGCTGCAGGTGGGTGGACATGCTATGCTCACAAAATAGACTCTGTTTAAAAGATTGGCGTAGTCACTATGCTGTCACCCACTGGTTAGTGAGGTCCTGTCATGAAGCCTTAGACAGATTTGTATCTTGGTGTAAAACTGGTCTTTATGAGTGAGGGGTGGATTTGACTGACATTAATCACCCATTCAATAGAAACTCATCAATCACAAAGTTTTCATTTCTTTAAGGTGGCCTTTATTGTCTTTCTGAACCTTAATAGTAATGAACGATCACACATAATTTCCAAAGCATAAGGGCACCTCCTGCTGGTCATTAGAGGGATTTGCTACTTGGCTTCATTTTTTACACCTGGAAACTGCAACCTGTCTTTTATATGGAGTGTATGGCAAACAAACAAAAAAAAGTATAATATCTCTAAATCTAACTTAATCAAGAAGTACATATACTGTTATATACTTCTTGAGTCACTTATGAGAATTTACTTCTCTGTAGTGAAACAAATCTTCCAGCTGAGGGTCCACGTGTACCAGGCTCGCAGCCTGTTCGCCGCTGACAGCACAGGTCTGTCCGATCCATTTGCAAGAGTTTTCTTCTCATCGCAAAGCCAAGTCACTGAGGTGGGCAAGCTCAAAAGTTGTTGTTTTTTAATGAGATCACCTGTTAGCACGAAATTTTATTTGCTTGAGAACCTGTTCTCGATCACTTTAAACGTTTTGTCTTCTTGCAGGTGCTGGCTGAGACCCTCTGCCCCACGTGGGACCAGCTGCTGGTTTTTGAGAATGTGGAGTTGTTTGGGGAGGCCAGTGAACTGAGAGATGACCCTCCTATTATTGTCATTGAGCTCTATGATCAAGACACAGTGGTAAGAGTTATTTTGATATACAGAGGCCTCTCTGTTTATAATAATGTGGGCAAAACCTCGACAGCAGTCTTACCATGAGCCTTCATTTTTGTATGTTGAAATGTATGACTAACTGAGTCTAAAGAGGCTAAAAGTAGCATGTGGTATACCCGCAATATTTTTATTTTTATGATTACATTTTTTTTAATTTTTTTTTTGCATAAATGGTTGGGTTAATTTCATTGAGTTTGTCTTTGTCTCCATAGCAACCTGACATGAATTATATCTGAAGGAATGTGTTTGCTGACTGACTATTTTATATTATCTCCTGACAAAAACACCATTGTTTTGGATGACCCTTTGGATAAGTAGAGTGTGGATTGGCTTGATGTACTGTAGCAGCACTGTCATGTGTGCAGAGTAGATTCCTTTGAAAGGCATGCAAGAGGAATAAGATATGTCCATAAGGACCTGATGGACTCTCGTGATTAACTTATCCCTGTTGCATTCCTTTAAGTAAAACTTGTGCTTTTGTATGTGACCAACAGGATTTTTGACTTTTTATAACCACTAACTGCAAGAAAGATTAAGTTGCTTTTGTTCTTCTTCTTTTTTTTTTTTTAGAAACAATGATTAGATATTCACTCATTTTCTGAATGTGCATAAATGCATATCTGTTTTGCAGTTCACTGGTTATTTTAGGGATCTTTCATTGTTTACTTTGTCTTTTACCTTCAGTCCTTTTTATCTAGTGTGAAACATGTGCACCTTGAGCCATGTTTCTTCCTGCTAATGGGACTAATTACTTCACAATCAGCTCTCTAATTGCTTTTTTAAATGCACTCATTGTAATATAAACACTAATACGGCAAGCCAAGAAGAGCATTTTTTTAAATAATCAGATCAGATGTAATTTTTCACTGCGTCTGGTCCTTTGCTTTCAGGGTAAAGCTGACTTCATGGGCAGAACCTTTGCTAAGCCTGTGGTCAAAATGGCTGATGAGCACTACGGTCCCCCACGTTTTCCTCCCCAACTGGAGTACTATCAGATCTACCGTGGAAACTGCACTGCTGGAGAAATGCTGGCAGCCTTTGAACTGCTGCAGGTTAGCTTTCCAAAGTACAGACACCATCAAGCCGTGAGCTTATGCTTCCATCACTTCATTTGCTTCATAGTTCTTTATATCGTCCTTTAGATTGGCCCCAATGGAAAAGCTGACCTACCTCCCATAGATGGTCCTACAGATATAGACCGTGGCCCAATCCTCCCAGTACCACTGGGGATCAGACCAGTGCTCAGCAAGTACAGGATTGAAGTAAAGACTTCAGAATAGCTTTGATGTCATCTGTTAACTGACGGACATTCACTGAAAGAAAGTAAAACATCTGTAATGTCAGCTAACCTTTCTTTTCTTTAGGTTTTGTTCTGGGGCTTGAGGGACCTGAAGAGGGTGAATCTCGCCCAGGTGGACCGGCCTCGCGTGGACATTGAATGTGCTGGAAAGGGAGTTCAGTCTGCCCTCATCTCCAACTACAGGAAAAACCCCAACTTCAGCACTCTTGTCAAGTGGTTTGAAGTGGTACCGTACTGGCACTATTGATATATTTTTCCATCAATGCATTTGCGTTCAAACATAGAACTGAAGCATGGGTTGACTCATGTCAGCCACCACACCTGCTCTGCATGAACTCACTCTGGATTTTGTGTGTCAGGACTTGCCTGAAAATGAGTTGCTTCACCCGCCGCTGAACATCCGAGTAGTGGATTGTAGAGCTTTTGGCCGCTACACTTTGGTTGGCTCTCATGCTGTCACCACTCTGCGGAAGTTCATCTACAGGGGAGCTGACAAGCAAGCCAACAACTGGTCCACTACAGGTATCAAATAACTGAAAAGTAGTATACATGTTTGCGCCATACAGTATTGTCTGACAGTTTGTAATGATGTTTTTTTTTCTTTCAGAGGAAATTATTGTTGTCAGCATGGATTCTGAGCCTTCTTTTAAGAAAGTGGAAACTGTGGTCAAACTTGACTGTGTAAGTGTAACTTTTGAAAATTTGAAAATTACAGAGATAAAAAATACAAACTAAACACAATCTGGTGTTCCTTTGTAGGGCTCCGATGCTGTGGTCAAAGTTGAGGTAAGTAGAGATCTGTGCTTGCTTGATTTATAAATCAAACTGCAGTATTTTATTTCATGGTGAATCAAGATGTCTCAAAGCCTTAATCAAAAGATCTGTGTTAATTTTATACAAAGGATGATGACAAGGATGGCAAAGGGAAGAAAAAGAAGAGGAAGAAGGGTGATGAGATGGAGGAGGAGGAACTTGATGAGAGCATGCTGGACTGGTGGTCCAAATATTTCGCTTCCATTGAAACTTTGACAGAGGTAACAAGCCTTCTTTTGACTGATTATATAATGTTAACAATGTTGCAAAGTATGATGATACAGTACTACATGAAAGTTTTGAGTTGTGTCTCATTTCTTTATGTTTTGCTTACTAACTGTCTTTTAAATTTTTTTTAAAGTGTTCTTGAGCAATAGTGCTCCAGGATTTCTGTGGGACTTTCACAGTTTTTCTTTGGATATTGGCTGCTTTTTCACTTATTTAGAGTCCAGTTCTTCTACGTGACCATTTTCCGAGAAACTGCTTTTTTAAAATTTAGTATCAATGACCTATATAAACATAAAAAGGTGGAACGAGGGATGAACAAGTGTTCTGAATGAAAAAGGCGTTTCCCAAAGAGTTATTAGCCAAAAACTGTCACGATCTGAGGAGGCAGACCGTGCGGTGGTGTGTGTGTGGACCCAGGTGCGAACACACGAGAGTAGACTGGGGTAAACTTAACTGAAAGCGAGCCTTTATTGTGGCTGGTGACAAGAAGTGCAAACAAGGCAGAAACGCAGTGACAAACTAAACTATAACTAAACTGGGAAAATGATACTAGGAAAAGCTATGAAGACACGGGAAACCATAACTATAAATACAGAGACTGGCTGTGACAACATGGAGGGTGGAAACACAGACGACGCGACACAGACTGCATGAAACACAGAGACTAAATACACATGAGGGATAATCAGGGGAAGTGGCCACACATGGGAACATAGCTGACACACATGAACCTAACGACAGGACAGGAGAAGTGAAACTGAATACACTGACATAGAATACAGACTTTCAAAGTAAAACAGGAAACATGGAGATTAGACATGACATGAACTAAACATAACCACGCAGACATGACACATGAACCAGGGAGACTTAGTGCAGGGGGAGATGACATAAACAACAAAGGAACAAAGGACTAAACAGCAATCTCAAAATAAACTAGACGAGCTAAACTAGGGCACAAATGAATACAAAAGATACATAAAACTCAAACACTGGGTCGCTCGACCCAGGACCATGACAAAAACTTTGCATATATCGCCATTATGTGCAATGTGTCCTTTAAAAAATTAAAGAAACTGGTAAAAGTGGAGGACAAAATCAAAAGCAGCAGGCCTAAAAACTATCGTCATATCATTAAGAAGTAGGAAAAAAGGGCAGCAAGAAATCACACAGAATCTGGGCGATGCATCTCCTTAGGTCTATATATCTACTGCTCATTCAAGCCTCATCAGAAATGCTCTCAGTGGAAGGATGGCTGTCAAGAAGCCATTCTTAAGGAAGAGAAACAGGGAGAAAAGGCTGCGGTGTGACAAATAACACAAGGCCTGAGCTGAAAATCAGTAATAATGGGTCTAATAGGGTTATGAATTCTAATTTGAAACTTTTGGTTCAAATCATTGTCAGCATGGATCAAGGAGATCAGGAGAGAGGTACAACACTGAGACACTATCAGTCATGGACTGGCCTTCCCGGACCTCAACATTACTGATGCATTGTGGGATAATCTTTGCAAAGAATGGAACAAAAGGCAGTCAACATCCAGAGAAGAGCTTTGAATGTCCTTCATAAATCCAGGAGAACTATTCCTGAAAACTATTTAAAGAAATAACAAGAAATCTTGCCTAAGAGAGCTTTGGCTGTGTTGAAGAATAAAGGTGATCATACCAAATATTAACTTTCAAGCTCATTCAATCTTTACAAACAGTTCTTTCTTTATATACAACATTTCTGTATTTGTTTTCATGTTTCAGTAAATCATTGCAACTATTTTCAAATTTCCTTTCAATATAAAGGGCAGCTAAAGACTTTTGCACAGTGCTGTAGATTGAATTTTTCTTCAAGACTTTATTTAGACTTAATGGATCTTAACCTTGATACTATAGCTGATAAGTAGGAGGTTATGTTTGGTCTAGACAGTTAAGAAATAGAGCTTTACTCTTTCAGTCACTCAAGGCTCAAGAGGCAGCTCTCTCAGACTCAGAGGACAAAGATGACATGGACATTGCAGATGGTGGAGGTAAAAAAAGAAAAAGAAACCTTAAATTTCTTCTTTTTTGTCATCAGTTTTAAAATCCACTAATTGCATCTCCATATGTTTTTGTGTTTGCTGAATATTGTTTTTATGTGCTTTAATAAAAATCTGTGATGTTCATAATTTGACACGTGTGCCTAAGTTTAAAATTCATCCTTTATTAGCTCACTAACTCTGTTGTTTTGTTCTACAGTGCAGTAGTGAACCTCATAGCCTTCATAGCCCAAGAATGCCTCCATGTAGATGCTGACATGAATCCAAATTTCCATTCGTAGGACAATTGCTTGTTTTCTTCTCCCATACATGCATATTTGTCATATGCTAGCCATGAAAGTTGTCAATAACAAGACAGTGACTAAAAACACAAAGATGATGGAGCATGACACACAATAAAGAATCAGCTAATACCTACAGCTTACCTGGAGGATCCCGTCACAATACCAAGCATTCTCACTGAACTCTATACTTCAGGAGTTCAATGGCATGCTTGCTTTGTACCGTAATGGCAACTTTCATGTGGAATTCATGTCTCGAGCGCTCTGCTCCTTCTCCCTGTCCCTGTGTCCTCACTACTAACCTGTACTCAGATATCAAACCTGATGACTCTCCTGTGAAAGGCACAAAGAAGGGAAAAGGAAAGAAAGATAAGAAGAAACCGGCAGTCGACCCTTATGAAAAGAAAAAGCCAAAGCTGGATGAGCTGAAGGTATACAGTTGTGACTGCGACATACAGACACAGTCTTAGAAAACAAGTCTTTCCAAACCTAATTTATGTGTTTATATATACACTTATCTGTGTTCAGGTGTATCCTAAGGAACTGGAAAGCGACTTTGATAACTTTGAGGACTGGCTGCACAGTTTTAACCTGTACAGGGGAAAAGCCGGTGATGATGATGATCAGAATGTGACAGATGAAGATAGGATTGTTGGAAAATTCAAAGTAAGAAATTGTCTCTTCTTTTTCATTGATAATGAAAGTCAAAGCTCTTTAAATAATTCTTTCATATTTTCCTCTGAATACCCTTTCATTTGTATCGCTGTGTCAATTCAGGGTTCGCTGTGCATGTACAAAGTGTCGGATGATATGCCAAGAGACATGAACTTTGATTCCAACATGGGAATGTTTAATAACATTCCTAGCAATGATCCCATTAACGTCCTTGTTCGGATCTATGTCATCAGGGTAAGCTATGTGCTCTGCTGTGAATATTTATTTCAATATCCTGGGAAGAGGTCCTTTAGCTCCTTTGAGTGCTCATAGTGAGGTTCATACCAAGGGTGCTAGCTTGTGGATGGTTCTGAGCTCTGCATACGTTAGCTTTAGCCACTTTGCCTTTGAGAGTTTCTTTCAAATACCCACCCACATTTGGAAATGTTTAAGGCTGACTGGCTGGTTACCGGTCATAGCCGAGAATGCTAGACTTACTTATTATTATCATACTCAAATTTATCCAATTTTTTTCATAGGCAACTGATCTGCATCCAGCAGACATAAACGGTAAAGCCGACCCCTACATTGCAATAAAACTTGGAAAAACAGAGATAAAAGACAAAGAGAACTACATCTCAAAACAGCTGAACCCACTGTTTGGCAAGTAAGTAATTTTAGAGCATCGCGGCCTTATCTATACGATCTTACAAGTTTTTATTTTTTGTGAATATATTGAATTTTAATTAAAACCTTAAAAAGAAAATCTGTCTCTTATTAGATCTTTTGATGTGGAGGCCACATTCCCAATGGATTCCACATTAACTGTGTCAATTTATGACTGGGACTTGGTGGGAACTGATGATCTCATTGGAGAAACCAAAATTGACCTCGAGAACCGTTTCTACAGCAAACACAGAGCCACATGTGGTATCACACGCGCCTACGCAATGTAAGGATCACACAATCTGTTGACTCAAGTAGCATTAGCCAACATGAAAGCAAAAACAAAAAAACCCAGTACTTTAATTTGTTCATTTTTAATAGATGCACTGCTCTTCACCACAAACTTTACTACAAATTCAATCAAATGAAAGCGTTCAGCTAGCTAACATTATAGCTCACAGCCACCATTAATAGTTAACCTGTTGCTAGTCTGTCTTCATAGATATCAAGAAAAACCTAGTTCCTGTTGTACTTAAAACTGTTTATGATAAAGTTTGGAGTAAAGACATCATGATTTCTCGAGAAGCCCAACAGGGTAAAAAGGCAATTAAATTAATCTCCAAAACTGGGCAACTTACATCAAATCAGTCTAGATCAGGGGTGTCACAAGCCAAGGCTCAGGGCCCAGAATTGGCCTGGCAAAGGCTCCTAATCTGGGCCACTGTAAAATGTGAAGGAGGCATACATTTCATACTTTTACTTTCATACGTTTTACAGCTTTTTCTGCAAGACATCCACATGCCCAGTTGTACTTCCCCAAACTAATTAAGTCACAGTTAAACAATCAATTAACATAAAAGTGGGCTGTGGCCCGTGATGTAAAATGAGTTTGACATCCCTGCTGTAGATGAATTTGATTTGTGTTAAAGTCTTCCTTTAATATTAAACCCATTATATCTGTGTGTGTGTGTGTGTGTGTGTGTGTGTGTGTGTGTGTGTGTGTGTGTGTGTGTGTGTGTGTGTGTGTGTGTGTGTGAAGGTTTTTTAGAGTTTTAAAATGTCACCATTTACTTTCATTTGATTATAGTTTAAAAAAAATTTTTTAACCCTTTTTTGTAGCCATGGTTACAATGTGTGGCGTGACCCGATGAAACCCACCCACATCCTGGCTAAGCTGTGTAAGGATGGCAAACTGGATGGGCCTCACTATGGTCCTGCAGGAAGAGTGAAGGTGGAGAATCGTGTCTTCATGGCACCAACAGAGATAGAGGATGAAAATGGTATTCAATGACCTTCTGTTTCTCCCACTTCATTTCTCTGTAACTTACTAAAGAAAGGCAATATTGCTGTAGTGGGACATACTCTCTCCAATACTTGTTGTGTGCTTGTTTGTGAGGTTGCTAATGCACAGTTTCATGCTGGTACTACTGACAAACTGGTCTGATAAATGCCAAAAAGTTGATTCTGTTCATCAACTTTTTGGCATTTACTTACCTGGATGATTGGACACGCATCAAGTCTGATAAATGCTTAAACAGTTTAAAGGGAAAGCTTAATTTCATTTGATAATATTCACTTTAAAAAATACACAAACTTTTGTGATGATGTTTGTCAGGTCTGAAGAAGCAGACAGATGAACACCTTGCCCTTACTGTCCTGAACCACTGGGAAGAAATTCCACGAGCTGGCTGCAAGCTTGTCCCAGAACACGTGGAGACCAGACCTCTGCTCCACCCTGATAAACCAGGAATTGAGCAAGTGTGTAAAGTTATTTAAACATAATAACTTTTGATGAAAAAGGCTTGTATGTTGGAATTAGCTTCTACAGATTATTTGCATATTGAAAAAAAAAATCTCATCCTGTACTTTGTTTAGGGAAGAATTGAGATGTGGGTGGATATGTTCCCTAAAGATATGACAGCACCTGGTCCTGCACTTGACATTTCCCCAAGGAAACCAAAGAAGTATGGTTTCAACAGTCATCTTTCAGCTTTAACACACACAGTATAAAGTTCAAAACCATCTTAACGTATTTGAATAAATGATGCAGTTTAATTTGAGGTTTTTACCAATCACTATTGATCATTGATTAGTGTTTTTGCGTTTGTACAGGTTTGAACTGAGGGTCATAATTTGGAACACAGACGAAGTCGTTCTGGAGGATGATGACATCTTCACTGGCGAGAAATCTAGTGATATATTTGTGCGAGGGTAATAATGTATCTTTTGTTTTTTGTTTATTTGTTTATGAGCAGAAATCAGTCAAATCAGATTCCCGATACGGAAACATTTACAAATCCCCCCCTTTTCTCACAGTTGGTTAAAAGGGCAGCAGGAGGACAAACAGGACACTGATGTCCACTATCACTCCATCACTGGGGAGGGGAATTTCAACTGGCGCTTCATCTACCCGTTTGATTACCTCATGGCAGAGGAGAAGATCGTCATCTCCAAAAAAGAGTCCATGTTTGCGTGGGATGAGACTGAGTACAAGATCCCTGCTCGTCTTAACCTGCAAGTGTGGGATGCCGACCATTTCTCAGCAGATGATTTCCTGGGTATTGTCAAAAATCATTAAGCTAAAAAACATCGCTACTCATAAGAGCTTGTTTGTGAAACACCACTAACACAGCAGGCAACATTGTAAATTTAGGCGTAATGACATTAAGATGGCTTAACCTTCCTACTTATTTGACATTTACTGTAGAAAAAATGTCTTCATAGGTGCAATTGAGCTGGACTTGAACCGTTTCCCACGTGGCGCCAAGACTCCCAAGCAGTGTACCATTGAAATGGTGACAAATGAAGGAGAGATGCCCATGGTCTCCATCTTCAAACAGAAGAGGATCAAAGGCTGGTGGCCCTTTGTGGCCAGGAATGAAGATGATGAGTTTGAGCTTACGGTCAGTCACACCAAAGCACCACCTGAAATTATGGTTCTAAATAGGGAATGACTCATTTTTGTAATGCTAACGCAAGCAGTAAAGCACACTGTTTCATAGCATATCTCCAGGATTAAATGTGTAGTTAAACCTTTGTATGCAGAGTTCACTGGTCTCACCCACGTTATAAAATGAGTTTGACATCTTTGCTTTAGGTAATAGCGTGAATCCATATCACTCATACTGTTTTTTGTCTTTACAGGGAAAAGTGGAAGCAGAGCTGCACCTTCTGACAGGAGAGGAGGCAGAGAAAAGTCCAGTTGGTGAAGGACGAAATGAACCAGAACCACTGGAGAAACCCAAGTATGAAGGATGTTTTACTATCATCCATTCTTTTGATTGAATTTTTTCAGCGGCATGGTCAAGTATATTCTTTTGGCTTCTACATAAACCCCTCCTATAAACAGAAACAGTCACATACTAAATAGTGTGTCCGTGTACACATACCTGTACCTGCACAGACACATGCAGGTTTAAAAGTTGACAGTCCGAACAAACATCATTCAACAGGTAAGGGGGAAAAAAAGAAAAACAGAGAACATAATAGATATAGTGGTAAATTGAATTGTTAAATCAATTATTGTAAAAAAAAAAAAAACGCCTGTTAAACAGTCATTAAAAAACATATAAAAAGCAATATTAAACTTGCATAAAAAGCAATAAGCAATTTCATGAACTGAGGAAAGACAGTTGAAGGAATTTGCTTCAGTCAAGCGCTGGACTTAGACCTAGGATCTTCTTTCTTTACTCGGTAAGTTGCTGTTTCTTATCCTTATTTCTAACTAGAAGTATTTTTCCCCATCCTGCTTTCTGCTTTATTGTTGTTTCAGGGAGTCCACTTACTTTCAAAGAATTAACTCAGTTTTAATGTAGAAAAAGAATAACAGTAAAATGCTCTAAAGGCCTTCAAATCTGTAATACTAAACGTGTACATTTTTGTCCTTCCAGCCATCCTGACACCAGCCTTTTGTGGTTCCTCACTCCCTATAAGGCCATTAAACAATTGGTCTGCACCCAGTACAAGTGGCTGGTCATCAGGATTGTCACTGCTCTCCTGCTGCTGGCTGTGCTCACTCTTTTTCTCTACAGCACGCCCGGTTACATGGTGAAGAAAATGCTGGGAGCTTAAGATGCTCTGCACATGGTTCCAGCAGACTAGTCTTAGAACTTCTGTCTCACTCTCTCCTCCAAACTTCCTGTGCACTTTTTCTATTGAGTCAGCACTTTTAAAACTAAATACAAGCAATGAAGCAATACATTAAAATGTACAAAGATGTACCAAGAAAACAACATGCACTAAGAAAGGATTCAGAAACCATATTCTTTAAGAAATCTGCCAAATTAACTTTCACACACCCACGCTACAGTACTGTTTGGCCTGTTCATGCTGCTCATAAATCAATATACTTAATAATAGTCAAAAAAAGCCAAAAAATGAAAATAACAATAGGGATGTTAGACGTTATACATTTGCCTAAAATTGGTCATTTTAGCCTAGGTTGCAAGGTGGTTGCTAAGCATGTAAAATTCAATTTTTAGCACCACCTCAACAGATGAAACCTAGTTTATTTCTTCTGAGATATAAGAACTTAAGCCTTGTGATAGATTGGCAGCTTGTTCAGAGCGTCGCAGGGATTGGTTTCAGCAATGCACACAACCTTGAACTGGGCAAGCAAAAGAAAATGGACGAGTGAATGAATGGATAAGTACTAAACATATAATGCACCTGAAAAAAATAAAACAGAGAGGTCAGCAGTCACTTCTGCATGGTAACAAGTTGGAAGCAGAAAAGCAGAAGCTCATTTCTGAAATATTTCTATTAGTGGCTATGGCTCAGGATGTAGAGCAAGATGTTGACTAAGTGGAAAGTTGGTGGTTTGTTCCCTGGTTGAGTCTGTATGCCAATATATACTTGTGATACTGAAGCCCAAGTTACTCCCGATGCATTCATTGGAGTGTGAATTGCAGATGGCCCTTCCTCCCTGAGTCTGGCTCCTGTTAAAAGAGTTCGTTAACAAACACCTGAATGCTCCAGACCAGCAAACTGCCAAAATAGTGCTTTTATAGAGGTGCTTACATTTGCTGATGATCAGTTAGCCAAGTGCATTTTGACTAGCATCACCTTGCTGCTACTTAATTCTTAATTCCTATGGAATCAGTTATGGTGTTAAACAGGTAACCAGTAACCTTTGCTTGTTAAATCATGTGGGTATTTCCATCATGCAAGTATTCGATTATTTTGCTTATCTGTGGGCCAAAATGGCTTTGGCTTCTTTAACGTCTTTTTACATCTCTGTACTCCACCAGCCGTCCAGATGTTGCCCTCCTCTGGTTCCTCATCCCCTTCAAAGCTGCGAAACACCTGATTTGTGACCAGTACAGGTGGCTGACCATCAAGATTGTCACTGCTCTTCTCCTGCTGGCCATCTTTGCTCTTTTCATATACAACATGCCTGGATACATGGTGAAGAAGATGCTGGGAGCTTAAGAGAAACAGCTGAGGTTTTTACCTTTTCAAAGACTGTGTGTTCAGTGATAACTTGTATTCTGTTGTGAATGGTTTTCAGCTTTACAATATCTTAAATTAACCACCACATTGTTAAACAGGCACTATCACAGTAACACTACTGATAATACTTATTACTTGAGTGTGTCTGATATTGTTTATTAATGTGTACAAATCATATTAGAGGGGTTTTTGTTGTTGTTGTTGTTGCAGTTTTTCTTGTTTGTTGAAATAGTGTTTTCTGTATTTTCAGTGCTTGTTTTTAAAATAACTGAACATTAGTCACCTTCATATGTTGTACTGGTTTAAAAGTGAGTATATTGTGTTTGAATTCAGTTTTTTGCTTTGCATCTGTGTATGATATTTTAAATTTGTGAATAAACTGAGATCTGGACAATCCATTTATCTCTATATGAATGCCTTCTTTGTTTAGTGCTCAATAGAAAACTAAAAAAAGAGTGCATGCAGTGTTGTTTTGTCATCAGTGAGTATGGGGTTCAAATATGTTGGTTTTTTCTCATTTATGTTTTTAATGTAGTACAAGCCAATTGGTGACAACCTCTAGATGTTCGGAAAGAAAATTGGTTTGTCAGTTATTTGATGTTATTTGTCTAACGCAGTGTTTATAACTCTGTACTCCACCAGCCGTCCAGATGTTGCCCTCCTCTGGTTCCTCATCCCCCTCAAAGCTGTGAAACGCCTGGTTTGTGACCAGTACAGGTGGCTGACCATCAAGATTGTCACTGCTCTCCTCCTGCTGGCCATAATGGCTCTTTTCTTGTACAACATGCCAGGATACATGGTGAAGAAGATGCTGGGAGTTTAAAATAAACAGCTGAATTTGACTGTTTTTACACTGTAACGAAGCTTTTCACTAGTGTTTTTGAAGGGTGCGGGGGGACAGTACTGGATCTGTAATCCAGGGTTTTTGTATTGTATTTGGACTCTGGATTCTCCTTTATTTAATATTCTAAGATTTGGTGTATACACCTGGTTTTGCTTTTAGTTGTTTTTCTGGTTTGTGTACTATTTGTAGTTTCTAGTCTTGGCCATGTCTTCATTTTTGTTTAACTCTTGTCTCTGCGTTCGGTGTTTTCTTTCTGTCTCCCCAGTCAGTCTTGTTTCCATGTCTGTTTCTCTGTGATTATCATACTTCCTGTTTTATTTTGAAAATCTCTCACCCTGTGTTCAGTGTGCTCAGTTCCGCTTCCCCTGTCCTGTTAGTCTGTATTAGTTCCAGTGTGTTCCATCCTGTTTCCCATCCTGTCGTTATCCTGTGTGTATTTAAGTCGTCTGTCTTCCTCTGCTTGTTGTTGTGTTGTCTCGTTTCCTCTGTCTTTTCTTGTGTGCTGTGTTTCCCTTGTAATCTAGTTTTTTATCTCCTAACTGATTAGTTCCCCGTTCCTAGTAGTTCCCCTTTGGCTATTGGATCCTACCTCCACCTGTCACACAGTAATACAATGACATTTGACATATAAAGTTTTGATTACAAGCATATATGCTATATATGATCCCCTTTTGCAAAAATTATTCTCATATAATCTAATCCATTACCGTGGTGTGGTGGTGCAAAATGTCATTGTTTCACAATGACGGCTATATCTGCTGAAATGATTACCATTAGTTTTAGTGTTGTGATTATTGCTGCCCCGAGGTAAGACTATCGCATTTGTTCTGAATTATTGTAATATGAAAAGCTTGTTAAAGTGTGCAGTAATTTGTGTAGTTACGAAACAACAATAAACATTTTTATCATCATCTGTCAGCATTTCTTTCCCTGGAAGATTAACTCACCCTTTCAAGAAAACCCTTGAAGTTTCAGCATTTTCTTTCACTGCATATACTGACCTGCATGTGCATGATCCTTTCCAGTCTATAAAATTTTTTAAATCTAAAATCTTTATTGTAAAACACTTTAAAAGAGTTTAAAATCTTGCCACAATAGTGTTCCATAGCATGCAATGCGTGTCCAAGGAACTCTAAAATTATCAGTTGAGAGAGGATTCTGTATTATAAAGTTTCTGGCCTGTTTGCATCCATCCTGTAATGTGTGTAAATGCTCATATTTATTAATGGTTTCAATTCTTTCTGCCTTCTATTTCTATTCTCTTACCATATTTAGGGCAAATTTTTAGATCCAGTTCTTTATTTCCATTTTTCTTTCAGAATAAGAATCAGCACTTTACTCACATTTCACTTAACAGAACAGACAGTCAATACCAACAATAACAAAATCACACAGATAATAAAAATACATAAAGCATATTTGTATTTCTTTGTATAGAATCTAATTAATTAAACTACTTTGGCCATGTTGGTCCTCCATTTGACGTGTTCGCTCCTTATAATAAAAAAAAAATACACAAACCTACCTGAACACGTGGCTCTAAATACACGCTCATTTTAAACTAAATGAATATAGACAGAGGAGAGATCAATCTTTTATGAGTCTATGTTGCCATCTGCTGGTTTTCTGTGGAATTAACAGTAACAGTGCTATACACGTGCGACTGCTCCGCGTAATTCGCTGATCATTTGACACAGAGTTTGTTAAGAGGTCATCGGTTACTGATAGT
Source organism: Pelmatolapia mariae (assembly GCF_036321145.2). Lineage (NCBI taxonomy): Eukaryota > Metazoa > Chordata > Actinopteri > Cichliformes > Cichlidae > Pelmatolapia > Pelmatolapia mariae. The sequence goes on along the minus strand of NC_086241.1, from coordinate 59,146,518 downwards.
TAATGTATGAATGAAAATGAAAGAACAAATATTCAATAACAAAAAAAAAAAAAAAAAAAACATGTTGGAGGATGCGGGCATCGATCCCGCTACCTCTCGCATGCTAAGCGAGCGCTCTACCATTTGAGCTAATCCCCCTAGCTGTACAGAACCTCACGTCACCTTGTTTTATCAGTGCATCCACTGCTTAGCTTCCTGTTTTGAAATATCGTGTGTAGAACTCTTCACACAACACGTGAACGTTAATAAACACCAAAAGATAACTTCTGCAGAACTTCCTCACTACTCTTTTTATTATCTTACCTAATTTTTCTGCATACCATCCTTTTTGGTCGTTTTTTCGTAGTCAAGACAAAAAATGCTAACAGTCACTTCAACTTTAGTTACATCTATGATTCATATTAACCGAGACACAAATCTTTAAGGCTCACCTTTATTATAATTTCTGCCGAAATTACGCACGCATCAAGGATATGTTACAAGCAAAGTTTCATTGTTTCCAGTCGTTGTCTAAACTTGAACTATGAAAAATGAGGTAGAAGCCAATCTCAGCCGTTATTCCAATCACGCTAAAACAAACACTTTTTTCCTATTTTATTTCTAAATGATGCCTAACACAGGTCTGAGCATCTCAGGGTTATCAATACATTATGTGATTTTGTAATATTTTATAATACGGCCATAATTTCTAATACTATAAGAAATTATATTTTCTAATACTATTATAAATTATATTTTCTAAATGAATACTTATATAGCAATTATATTTACCTACACATACTAAGTTAACTACACTAGAATAAGAGGGTAACAAATCAGGTTTTTACAGGAGATTTTCAAGATGACATTGTTGGTCAGAAACAAAGAAATCATTATACTGTAAGTAAATTTAACTATTTTGTAATGAATGAATGAAGAAGTAGTGCATACATAATTTGTAGTGCTCCTTAAATTTCAAAGGGAAGGAGACTCAAATTACACGCTAAGTACTGCGTAACTTTTTTTGTAATCGTTGCAGAAAAACAATATTTCCCCATCTGACACTGTCACACCTTAGTTTTGGGCATGTGAGCTAAATTATGAAGTGGCTTAACCTTATTTAACATCCAGACATTTTATAGCAAAGGAGACATGCCTTTCCTATACACTACTTTTTAAAATTATGTTTGAACAGTTTTTGTGAGAAAAAAAAGACTTCATCATCGAACTTACATAAGCCTGCAATTATTGATGGTATTTATTTTTTCTTGCAAGTTGGTAAGGGAGAACAGTTCTCATCACATGTATTTTGGTAAAATAAAAGGATAATAGAACATCCACCATGCAACATCAACATAATGACTATTAAATAAGGATGTAAAAAGGCAAGATTAATCCACTCTATAATACGGCCCCACCATGAAAAGTACGATGGGGAATCACTGTTTGTCAAATTGCACACTGCCTGTCAAATTGCACACTGCCTAAACTTAATTATTTAATCATTTCTTTGTTTCTTGTAACATTCTGACTGATTACCCCCATATTCCAGCCTACCAAGCTATCTGGATCCAACTATAAGTATTTTTAGGTAAATAGAATTATATTGTAATTTCAAATAAAAAACACTAAAATTCCTTTTAATTACAGGTGAATACGACCTTTAAATCGTGGGCCGTATTATAGAGTGTTACCAATTTCTGAGTTCATAATTGCACAGTTCAGGAAACCAATGATGAGTTGATAAACAAGAAATAAATTCTGAAAAAAAAAACCACCCCTGAAATGCTCTTCTGTTATGTTAGTTACAAATATAAAACAATGTACATACTAAAAGCTGTTCACAATACAAGACACTACACAAATATACAAAATGTAAAAAATGTAAAAAAAAAAAAAAAAAAAAAAAAAAAAAAAAAAATCCTCCAGTTTAACGCTGTCAAACAACTGCATACAGCATTTCTGTTGCACTAAAACCAACAATAAGGCATCCATTAGAAAAGACAAAGAGAAACAAAGAAAAAATGACGACAAAGCTTTCTGAGAAAAAGTGTGGCTGAACTGATAAGCTAAAAAGTATTGGTCATGCAGTAAACAGTGTTCAGATCCATAATCTGCAGGAGATCCTGCAGAGATGTTTTCATGGCAAAGCTGTATGCGTAATTTTGTTTTTTGGTGCCTGCAATACCCCAAACTACCAATAGAGGGCCGAAACATGAAGTGTGGACATTACTCATCTTCCAAATTAAGATAAATTAAAAAAGCAGACTGCAAACAAAAATATATAACAAAGATCCGACTTTACTGGAATGGCAAGATTTTCATTCAGATACAGTACACTGGCCTTGTTTTTCGCTCCATAAAGACTGCATTGTCCCATCCTCGGCCACAGCACAGCACAGTTTTAGCACACCATGATTTTTAATGTCACATTTAAAAGTTTTGGATCCAGTTAGTCACAACGCACATGTGTAACCACAGCAGAAATAACCACAGAAACCAGCTGCATGGTCACATGGTAGAATGATAAACAAGACCATGTTGTGCTCCTGTCATAACACTGTGATCTAAAGAGAAGAAAAGAATTTAAACTTGAAGCGCCTGGCATTTATTTTTCCATTTTAATTAGGATATGTCACTTTACTGACACAGTATTCACAAATAAAAAGATCAATGTAAAGATAGCAATTTTATTAATTAAGCGTAAGGTTCACCTCTGTTCTGTTCTGGGCTTTTTAGTAGAACAAGTCGTAAACCAAGATTCTTTATGAATATGGCCCTCGGTGTCTAAATTAACAATGATAATGCATCGGTTATGCACAGATAACCAGTTTCAACATCACATACATACAAACACAAACAAATGGATAACATATTATGGCTATATGCAGCTTTAGAACAAGGCACAAAGGTAAGATAAATATCTGTGTGGAAACACCGGGAAGAGTGGAGCAGCATTTTATGCTCTTTTGGAAAAAAATCATTAACACTAACAGACTGCAGATAGTCGTCATATGTGGACCAGCAGGAGATGCTGGCTTGGAGTCTTTGCAGGCCAGGGTTTAGCGATTGCTCCTGATGGCTTCCTTGGCTGCCAGGATGAGCGGGGTGAGGCTGGATAGAGGCTTCGCCATCTTCAGGAATGGATGCTGAATGGAAAAAAGTGGATGTGTGAAATTTTAATGTTAGGGGTGAAATGTATTTTCTAGGCTCAACCTTAGATAATAGTGTACATAATTCACTGAGATGCATAAGAAAAAAAAATCTAGATTCAACATTTAAAGACATCTTGAATTTGGATGAACAGGTCAGATGAATAGGTCTTTTCTACCTGCAGCAGCTGTCTGCCTGACCCTCGTTTCTCCACGTCCATTTCCAGACAAAGGTTAAGGAAAGATCTGAACACAGGAGACAGCTTCTCTGGGTTCTGTAGCTCAGGGGTCCCATTGGTGGCGATTAAATACAATGCCTAAAACCAGGATAATGGCAAAGTAAGAAAAGGTGGGCAAAATATTATTTAAGCACTAGTCTTTAAACACAAATGTAATTTCTTATAAATTGGATTGGGACAGTCAAAACACCAGATTTTACCTTCACGGTTATTGTGATAAAATTCACAATATTATTGAGGGTTTTTTTTAAAGCAATAATGCTATCAGTCCAGTTATTTCCGATCTTTGCTTACTGTGTGTAACCTTTTGTGGAAAATCAGTACAAACTGCCATAACGGCACAGAGCTGGATTGGATAGAAGCCAGACTCCAGTCATGCAGTCATTACAGCCCTGCTATGAGCTCTGTAAGCCTTTCATATTTGACCAAAACTGCAACAATAACATGCTTGTGCTGACACATGCTTAGTGATAAGAAGGTGTAATGTTTCCCATGTTCATCATCTTACTTTAGGAAAGATTTTCCCATAAATTACTGTGCAAACAAAGAGAATCATCAACCTCAAGGTGGTGCTATAGGAAAAGCAAGAATTCTTCACTTAGGAATTGTTTTTAAAAAAATGTTCCAGTCCATCTAGTAGATGCTGTCATATTTTTAAGTTTAAGTGAAGTGAAAAAGCGAACATCTATCCAAAAATAGAGGATCGCAAATGTCATCAGGGTTCAGCGTCTCAGCCACGAGGTTATAATGTAATGGTTTTCCATTCGGTAGTTGCTGAGGTATTTCAGCCTGGATCAAGCCAGTTGACATACTGACCAGCAGAATGTGCACATTTCCATCCACAGAGCTGTGACACATGTTCTATTTCCAACATCTTAAATGTCAGCATTTTCTCCTTTTTCTGCATTATTTCATTCTGAAAAAAATAGACTTACATTTCCTTTTCTATGATTTTCAAGATAAAATTTTAACAAAAAACTTGCAGCTTAAATCTCAGGTTCGCATATTGAACCCTTAGTGTAGGTAACTGTACAAACATCACAACAGGCACCTGATCATTGCTGCTCCCAACACACACTCACCCTGAGAGGATTTTCATTTAGGTATGGAGGCTCTCCCTCCACCATCTCTATGGCCATAATCCCCAGAGACCAAATATCCACTTTGGGTCCATAGGCTTTCCGGGTTACTACCTCTGGAGCCATCCAGTAGGGTGTACCCACCATGGTGCTGCGCTTGCTCTGCTCTGGGGTAATCTGAGCACAGAAACCGAAGTCAGCTGCAAAGAGAGAGAGAAATAAGTTGAGGTTAGAAGAAAAAGCAATGTGTTGTTCTGTTTGAAGTATATTATTAATCAGTGGATGTGTACACATCTGAGTGCGTTCTCACTCACTGAGTTTGACTGATCCGTCCATCCCAAGGAGAACGTTGTCACTCTTGATGTCTCTGTGGATGACCTGGTTTGCATGGAGAAACTCCAGGGCCTGAAGGACCTGAACGCATGTAGGTAGGAAGATTATAATCCACCAAAATTGCAATAGACAAACTGTTTTCATTAGCTCGGCTGTCTGAGAAAGATCCTACCTCTCTGCAGACAGCAGCAATCTGAGCTTCATCCATACAGGTCTCTGTCACAACATCAGTTAGCGACCCACCAGCCAGGTATTCCATTACCACGAAAAGTTCGTCTCCAACAAGGAAACTATAAACACGCACAGAAGGTCGTATTTACAAAGCGGTCCACTCACAGCTGGTGTTGTGAGGTGTATTGTATGTTTTGCTGTGCAGCATGTTACCTGTCTACAAAGTTGACAATGTTGGGGTTCTTCAGCTCCTTCATGACCAGGATCTCATTGATAATTAGCTCCTTCTTTGGCTGCTTCTGCAAGTTGATTTGTTTGATGGCAACCTGCAGAAGACAAGATATTGTAAATTTGCTTCAAAACACACACAAAACCTATCTGAGCAATCACAAGGTGCAACTAATTTTGTTCATAATATTTCCTGAATTTGGATAGTCAAATCTAGGAGATGTAAAATTGTAAAGACAAAAGAAAAAATAAACTGCTTAGTCAGCCATAACTGCAATATGAAAAATGTATATTCTTCTGATAAGGACTAAATGCTGGGGTTTGAAGTGTTGGTACAGACCCTGCAGTGTACTTGTAATATTAAAACACAGATTAAACAAATATCATTAGCGATGGCTCATTTTTATCAAATCTCTCAGTTAGCAATGAGTGTGACAGCAAGCACGCCCAGGACTCGGCAGCATAAACCGCTGTAGGCAAGGACAAGATTAAAAGTATGATAAGCTTTCTGGTTTCCAGCTGTAGTCTGAGATTGATTAATCACAAGAGTCACAAGTTGCAAATGTTATTTGCAACTTTTTACATCAGAAATCTCTATAAGCTAATTCAGCAGAATGCCAGAATCATGAAATTCGATATCAAAATTAAACAAACTAAGTTTAATACAGTCAGTGAAGTACCATATGTGGTATTCGTGATAAGGCATATCAAAGTGTGTGCTGAAAAAAACATTTTTTTCCACTGTGATCTCCTAATATCTTCTTGTGAAAAAACCTACAGGGTGACGGAAACAAAACAGCAAATTGCAACATAGTTTAGTGTTTCTAACATATTAAAACCACTGAAACTAAAGACAGCATGTGGTGCGATTGTGTTTCTCTCACCTCAAGTAACTTTATGAACTAAAAAAAACCCCACCAGAATGTGTTTCATAATATATTAATAACTTGTAAATAAATAATTAAATAGATAAATCCCAATCCAACTTCATTCTGAAAACTGAGGTAAAGGTGAGGTAAAAATTTTGGTAGTGTCTCCAACACTTACCTCTTGCCCTGTGGCAACATCGATGGCTGTGTAAACTGTGCCAGACGCTCTGGAAGTGAAAATTTCAACAATTACTGTACATAATTTATTTTACTAAACTTGTCATTTTGAACCAGCAACTTGCTACACGTTCTTACATTTTTCAGTATACACAGTGGCCAGAATTAAAACTCACCCCTGACCGATCTTGTCATAGCGAGTGTATTTCTTCTTAGGATCTCCAATGCTCACAATCGTTCCTGAGAATCCGGAAAAAATAAATAAAATGAATAGTGCTTCACCAGAGCCAAAAACTCTGTTGGGCTGTGATTCATGATTTTTAGTGTGTGGGTGCTTTGCATACTTAGTTTTTCCATGATTTCATCATCAGTCATCTTTCTTGGCGTATTGTTCTGCTTGTCAGATGCCTTAGAGGTGGCATTTCCATCTGGAGCTGGGATTGGTTCAACCGTCTTCGTGTACATCTGATACACACACACAAAAAAAAAACATAAGTCCTGAATAAATACTAAACTTCGACTGAACCTGCTAGCAATTTTGACTATTAAATTCTTACAATATATTCATTTTAATTTACTGTCTAATTTTAATTGTGAAAACAAAACATCAAACTCACTGATTTCGTGTGTTCTGGCCGTGGTGCCACGATTGGTGGCGGCGCATCATCTTCATCGTCGTCGTCATCCTTGCCTGATGGGGAGGTTGCAGTACCCTGCTTGCCTGGCTGCAACAGTAAACGCATAAATAGCACTTTAGTCTGAATTTGCTGATGCAAATAAAGGCAGTGAATAAAAGTAGGAAAAAATGAATGGAGCTACTTACCGACTGTGATCCTTTGTCTGAAAGAAACAAAATAATTCAAAGTTTAAGAACAGAAAAGTGAGCCTGCACCAAACCGTGCTTTTATTTATCTGCTGAGAAAAAGAAAACTAACCCGGGCCAGAAAAACTGAGGTATTTCTGTTTTCCACTGGTGGAGTCGTAGAACTTGAGAACATCAAGGACGGCCTGAGGATTTTGTTTCTGTTCTGATTTACTGATGTTAGAAGTTTGAAGGAGACGGGCCCACTGCTCTGGCATGCCCTGGACAAAAAGACCCACAGATACATTTTAAAAAAAAAAAAAACAACCCAAAAAACCCCACATACACAGATCTATTCAAATGTAAGAAATTCATTAACAGGAACACAGATGAAACACAGGCCACAGTCTTGAATGGCCAGTGAAGAGTATTTCATCCAGCTGGACATCCATTTTTTTTTAGCCAGTAGTTCCTTTCTCTCCCTCTTACTTCCTTTAGCTCATGTCAATAATATCTTTTTGAACAAAACAAGAACAAAAAATAAATAAGTCACCCGTCTTCTGACTTCCAGTTTTCAAGGGTTAAAGAATATAATACTTATGCTGACTCCACACAGAGGAGGGCATGAAATATTGCACGCCTGACCAACAAATCTTACAGCAGCACAACAGGAAATTCCTGGGACTTTCCATGGCTCGTCACAGTGGAATCACTGGATCAACTTCTCTGGAAGCTCGGCTCCAGCTCTAGTTACACATGAGTGCAACAACCACCAAAAAACATCTAGAACATTTCTGAGTGAAGCTCCATGTGGAGGGGTCTTACAGTCACAAATGCATGCTACAAATTCTTCTTCTTTTTTTTTAATCTCAGACAGCTGCAGTGATCTCATCTTGTCCCAGCAAGCACTGCAGCTGACAATCTCACAAGTTATCTTATTTACAGCAAGTATTTCCTAAGTGGAGATTTACATGGTAAACAAAGCTAGTCCAAATAAACCAGATCTTACAGAGATTAACAGTGATAACTTTTGCATACCACACTGAACTAACTGAGAAATCTGAAGTTAGCTTGCTGACATACCTAACCTATAATGGACTGCAAGTAAAAGATGTAATGCGATAATTGCATCTTTTACACAGCGACAGTAACTTTTAACTGCTTGCCAATTGTAGTATAAATCAGAAATCACTCCAATTATTAGATACTGAACCTGTAATTAATATGCTATAATATGATTAATGCCTAAAATGATGTGGCACTGAGGAATGTAAAAAGATGACAGCATGCAGAGATCTCAGCTGTCTAATTAAGGGCTTTTTGCAGTGCTGGTGAAACTGGTCAGCAAATGAAACACCATGTCTAAGATACTGTGGCTCCCTCAGAAATTCTACAGTGGATTTCACACTACACTGGATTTTATGCTTCTGCGTTAATCAAGCCATGCTATAGCTAAGGAAATTCTTTTGAAACCATATGATGTAACCTGCACCATAACCTGGTGTGCATTTCCCAAGAAATGTAACTACACGCCACAGCCCATAACAACTGTGATTGGCCCTTTGTGTAGGTTAGATTAATTGGTGACTCTAAATTTAAAATAATAAAATAAAATAAAATAAATTTAATTTTCATCTCATCATTTAATATTTTATCAATGAATAAGAAAAGTCATATTTTAATCAAGCCTGATGTTTACTCAAACATAAAAGAAGCATTCCCAGACTATTCCTTAAAGATATGATTACAGTTCATTAATTTAACACTATTTTGTCTGCAGATGCCTTAAGCCAAGGTATCAGTGAGATCAGTGTATGAATTAAAATCTCATTTTGCAAGTGAACACTGCTCATTATTTAAGGTACTTACCGTGAATTCTCCAGTAACAGCATCAAAACCCACATGGATGGTGTGCTCAAAGTCTGATGGGGAGGAGATTTCAGGTCTGTCCTTATCCCGGTCCTTTTTCTTGCCTGCTGCAGACAAAGGTCAGAGGTCAAAGTGACATTCTTCCATGGCCACTCGTGTGGTCTTTTATTGTGTTACTGTGCAGTATATTAAATGTCTGGGTTTACTTATGTGCGTGTGCTCCACGTCTCACCTTTCTCTCCAAAGATGGAGATGATCTTGTTTCTAGGCTTCTTCTCCTCTGGTGCAGACGGAAGTGGCCGAGAGTTGTGATTGGCTGATTGGGCGTCTTTGACTCCTCCTTGGCTGCTCATCCTGACAGGGGGGGCGGGGGGCTTATCCTCACACACTCCGCTGTCACACATCTACACTCACCTCGACCTGCAGAATCAGGGTCCACAAATTTAACCGACATCCAGAAAAATCCACAAATTTCACAAACATCCAAAAAGTGCAGTGCACACTAAAACTGCGGTCCTCTTCTTCCTGTTTTTTCACATGTCGCAATACTTCTATTGCACGTTAGGCCAAGCTGTCAGAGAGAAATGGTTGCTGCTTCGAATAAAGCTTAGCATACGCCACACACAGAAAAAGAAGTAGCCAAACAATAAATTTAGAAAAAAAACTCACACAGACATAACTAATCCATCCATGCTACAATGTGAGAATCGGCTCTGACTGTTGGAGCGAAGGGAACCAGCCAAATGTGAACAGGAAGCAACGCTGAAAGGCAAAGTGACGTGCTGAGTCGGTTACAAATGAATGAGGAAGGAAAGCAGACAGAAAGAGAATAAGAGTGTGCAAATGAGTGTGACGCCGAATGGTATGACAAGTGTATTACAGGGGAAAAGACCAGCCCTAAAAAAGGGCCTGATCAGGGTAGTATGGATCCCTAAAAACAATGTTCAGATTGAAGTTTAGAAGTTTGTTATTCCTTTCTTTATTTAGTAATATACTAGTAAAAAAAATATAAATTTTATGTTATGAAATGCGTTTTCAACTTTTGTTTTGGTATGTCATTATAATCTCATAGAGAACCCAAACATATTCTGTTAGTTTGTTGTTTCAGTCAATTAGGTTTTCACTTTTTACCAAACACAAATGAACTCACTTGTGCAATTCAGAGCTGGGTCAGTTTAGCACTTTATGTTGTCTTCAGTGCCACTGTGACTGACTCACATTAAATTCGGGTATTGGCATGTTGGATGCAAGCATGCCAACAACATGATCTGACTGTTGCTGGTGGAATTCTGACTGGACAAAGCTACTGGGACGAGGTCTTCTAACCTATATTTCTCCCATTCATTCTGGATGACAAGCACATCCAGACACTTCCTGGCTAGCATTTAGTCCTGATATACCTCCTACTGAACATGCCTGAGATATGGCATGATGATATGTTCATTAGGGGCAGCCACGGCCCACGCCCACTGAACAGCTGCAGGTTGCATTCATCCAGTAATGGAGAGAAATTTGAGGAGTCCATGCACAGATAAAAGACAGCTTGGATCACATTCAGAAGAGGCTATGCCATATATTTTCCATCATCAATATTAGAATAATATAGTGTCTATATATAAAATCTATTTAAAACACAAACATGTTTCTTTTACATGTTGGACGGTCAAATTAACGACTGCCAAAGTCTCAAATGTTCAAGTCCCTCCAGTGAGGCAAAAGCTCAAGATTCAGACTGGTCTAAGCAGACCATTTCAGACAGTTTTTGTACTCTTAGATCTGCATGATGCCAATGAGAGCACATGTCCTTATATGGTCATCTCAGACACACAAGTTGTCAGCACAGAAACCTTCTATTTGCAAGAAGCAGCCAATCAGAATAACGTTTGTTGTTTCAGACAGAAGATGACCAAGGCTGTATATAATATAGATTAGCATTATTTTTAACTGTGAGTCATGCACTCAGAAAGTTATGTTGTTGAAGAATTCAAGAATATTAGTATTATAGAAAATGAGAGTAAGCAGAGGTACTTGTTAGGGCTGTGCGATATGACGAAATATATCAGATGACGATATGGAAACATCTGTCGCTTCAAATTATACATTATCGTTTGCTTTGTTGTGTTGCAAACTACACTGTTTATGGCAATATTTTTTCATCGGGGTACAGAGAATACAAGCATAGCCATTAAAGAGGAGGCAGAACCAAGTAGCTCCAAACAGAAGGACCAGTGAAAACAAATCGAGGACCTTATTCCTAAACGAGGGGCTACCTCTGTAGCATTGACACGGTTTGGTTATGAAAAGTCTGACACAAACCAGAAAACTGTACTATGCAAATTATACCGCAAACCAGTCCCCACCAGACTCAAACATGACAAACCTCTTCTATCAGCTACGCAAGAATCACGTGAAAGACAATGGAGAGTGTTTATGGATAAGAAACAAAAAAAGAGCCATCAGGTGCTCAAAATAAACCTTAGACTCAAATGTTAGAACAGGCTTTTCCTCGCAGCAGTTTCATGCATCGGTCAAAACACTCGACTCCAGGTACACGACGCCCAGCTGAAAGCACTTCACACAAGTTGAGTTGCCCGAGATGCACAGAATTTGGTCATATCGCACAGCCCTAGTACTTGTTTATACATCCATGTTTCAGTTTTCAGGGAACCTCAGAAAAAAATTAACTTTTCTTACACCACCACATCTGAAATGCACTGTTATTAGATACTTTTAATATCAATATTTTGCATAAAAGACCATCTCTTTAGAAATAGTTTGCAATAACAAACAAACAAGGACTAGAAATTGATGTAAGAAACTTTGTTTTGCTTCATTATTGGCATGTACAGCATGATCATTCAAGATGCATCTCTTAATCTGTTGCATGAATAAAGTCCCAAACTATATAAAGCAACAACCAGTGTCCTTATTTAACATGTGGCAAGTGCTAAATGCAGCTGTATTTTCTGTCCACTCACCAAGTACATCTGACACATTGGTGCATTCATGCGTGTACCTAAATAGTCTTTTCACTCACCCACACATGCACAGACACATGCATATCACGAGGAGGCACTCCTAACCATCTAACCATAACCATAAAGAAGTGGCAAAAATCTAGCCAATCCAAGGCACAGTAGTGGCCAGCGAGAAAAATGTTTGCTTGGAGAATCGCAAAAGGTCATTTCAAACGCTGGCTACAAGAGTAAAACGTTTCTTGGTCATCTCTGAATTGTATTAACAACATAAAATTGTCTTATATATTAAGATATTTATCATAGGGCCAATCTTCTAAGGTACGTATGCTCAAAATAGTCAATTATTTTGGTCCCAACTTAAATACTACTACTACCACTTCTTACTTCCCCATAGGTACACATCTTTGGGTTTATCCTAATATGGTGAAAACTGAGATTGCAGACAGACACGCGCAAACACAGAAACCCTGAACCTCAAAAGCACCTTTTAGGCTCTTGCAAAGCAAGAAGTTCGATCAGCTCTGAGCTGCTGCTTGCATTCTTGATGACATCACAGACAGGAAATAGGAAGCAAACAGAGGTTTCCTCACTTCCTGCGTCTGACCGCAGATGACACAGCTCGTACTCAAACAATATAACAAACGTGGCTCAGCTAGGTATACCTATGACCTCTTCTTTACACAGAAACCCTCCCCCTTGCCGTAGAAGCTCTGCAGACTCGACTCGGTTGTAAAATAAAATCAAAACACAGAAACTAAATCACTGGATTTCAACACTGATCCATTTCCATGATACATTAATCAAAGCCTTTGTGGGTATCAAAAAAATCCACACAAGCAAATTAGTTCTATGTAATAGCCAAGCCCTCAGGCCCCAACATGGATACAGGCTAACATTTAACTGTGTCAAGGCTAAATACTTCCCGTTCTGCATAATGTCTGAATCATTGTACTGTAGGTGCGAGGCTTTCTCCTCTTCAGACTGACTCACTGGATGGCTGTGTGTTAACTCTAGTTGGTTTTCACACTTTAGGTCAAGCTTTCTATTGTGACAAGAGTAACATCAGCAACAAAGTCCACCAAGTCCACCCACTCAAAATGAGGCACCTCCTTTATGCTCTTTAAGCCCTGAAATCTCTTTAAGCTGTGAGCACTAACCTGTTTTGTGCTTCTTCTGCCCCTTAGAGAAGACCAGGTAAACAATAAAAACTGCTGTACTCCCAGTGGATCTGTGCACCTCTTTCTCTGGTGCTCATTTATCTACTTAGCTCTTGCCTTTTTCCTTACACCCTTATCTCTATATTTTCACCCTCACAGGGCAGGTCTTAACAGGCTGCCTCATTCCTCAGTTATCCTGAAGTGGACAAGTGTATTCTTGCCCAAGCGGGAAAAAACTAGACCCCATCCAGCGTTAATATCCAATTCCACAGAAACTGTGTGTGTGTGTGTGTGTGTGTGTGTGTGTGTGTGTGTGTGTGTGTGTGTGTGTGTGTTGGGATGAATTTTGGGAGCAGGCTGTTCAGGTTGAGACACGTTGTCTCTCTGTAGGAATTCCATAGCCTGCAGGGCTGCATTAGGAGCTGGGTGTGTTCCCCTGTTCATCACAAACACACAAGCCTTGTGCATACCTCACACACACATTCCCTGCCCTAAAACACACCCTCCTTCTGCCAATAGATGCTTCAATAGAGCATTTGATCGTGTTTCACGTAGCTTTGGGGTAAAACATACTAGGGTGGGGGTAAAATATCAATATGTCAGTATCATACTGCTTCCTCTTGTGGTACAATAATAAAACACAATGGTTAGGAAGGACAGCCACTATAAACCCAACAATCTGACGTACTAGAGTTGCTGCTCATTCGTGGTGGAACTTCTCAAATGAAAAAGAAAGTGAAAAAGTGAAAAGAAGTTCTAGTACAAAAAACTCACAAGGGGAAAGATATCACCGGAAAACAAATCAGCGTAGTAATAATCTGACAGCTTTTCTTCCTGCCTAGCAGCTCCATTTTCAGCATTCCTTTATCCAGTATATCGCCTACCTGTGCACATGTATAAACCCTCTCACCCTTCCCTCTTTAACTTCATCTTCAAACCATTAAACCTGAGCTATCCCTCTGATGTACTCATTTCTAATCCTGTCCATACCAGTCCCTCCCAGGAAAATTAGCATCTTTCGGTTAATCTCACCATCTCTAAGCAATCGTATTGATCGCATCGTAGCAGGCCGCGCTACCATCTTGTAAGTCAGCCCTTTCACTCTTGCTTCTTTCCTTCTGTCATAAATCACTCTCGATTCTTGTCTCAACCTGCGCTTTCTTCTTCACCTCTCTTGTGCACTGTCCATTGCTTTGCACGGTTAAACCCAGGCATTTAAACTCACAAACCTTCACTACCTCTTCACGGAGACTTCTGCTTAACCTCAACTGTCAACGTGTCCATCACCATCGCAAACAAGAAAGGGCTCAGTGCAGATCCCACCTCGACCTTAAACCCATCTGTCACTCCTCACCACTGTCTCGCTGTTCTCCTACATGTCCTGCACCACCCTCGCACGCTTCTCTGCCACTTCCTGATATAGTAATACAGTTCCTCTCTTGGCACCTTACCATATGCTTTCTCTAGCTCTACAAAGTGCAACTCCTGACCTTTTCTATACCTTTCTATCAACACTTTCAAAGTAAACATTGAAGTTACAATCACAGAATAGCTGTATTACAATACCAACACTATTGTGGGCAACATGCAGTGACATTGTGGTGAGTCTCACTCCTAGCATAAACTGTGTTTGCATTTAGCTTTAAGCCTTTCAGCATAGCTTCGGGTAGCTGCTATTAGCATTTCTCTCTTAAGTGACAACTCTATTACCGAAAAGGTTAATACCTGAGACCAGTTGTCAAGCATGGTGATTGTGGGTCACAAGGCCTGGGCACCTTGCAGTCGTTGAGTCAACCATGCTTTCCTCATATTTAGTCAAATGTGATGCCCACTGTCCAACAACTAAACTTGTTCACAATTGGGTCTAGACAATATTCCCAAGCACAGCAGCAAATCAACCACAGAATGGCAGTTTTTAATTGAGCAGTTATTTCAGCTCTACTGAAATATGTTGCCTTTAAAATCTTCTGTCCCGCCAAGCCAGCAACATGCCTGTGCCTATACCATTTCTATTCCTCATTCCCCACTCTCTCACTACATCAGGATACTTTCTATTCTCTGCGGTTGGCTGTGATCAAGGGAAGCCCACTTCCTCATCCTGGAACTCCCTGAGCCACAAAGGGTCACAACATCTTGCCAGCCAACCAGAGAGCGGAGAACACGGCCGGCAAGATGTTTACAGGAAGTGGACAACAAGTCTTTTGTATTCAGCTTCTATAAAAGGAAATTCTGTGGAGTACTTCCTGGAAGGAGTGATAATGAGTGATGGAAGGAGTGATGAAGCCATGCACACACACACACAGCTTTCTTCCACCTTCCTTTCATTCAGTGACATAAATATGCAGAAACATACAGTTAGATGAGAAATCACACATTTATGTGCACCACACAGACAGAGACACACACACACACACACACACACACACTGTATTTACATTCTTCCTCTTCCCATTTACGTCCCTTCCCTGACCGTAAGTCTGACAGCAAATGAAGCGTAAACACGCTGCCCAGCTGCACACCCACAATGAACACCTTATCCTGTTTTTCCAAACAGCTACCTCACCCCCGTGTCAACAGTTTAATGGCTCAAAATAATCAACCTGCAAGCAACTTGAGGGCTTTAGGCTTTGTATCAGGTACAGAACTAAACTCACAAATCAAAGTCGCAATGTTTTAGCTTCCTGCTCGACTACAAAAGTCACAGTGTGGATGGAGAAATGACAGGCACAGATTTACAGATGTATAGCACTTTTTGGCAAGCCAGAGTCACGTGATGCCCACATTGCTCCGATTTTCCAGGATGAAAGTTGTTTTGGCAAACACCTTTTAGAAAAAATCATGTTTAGCTCTTGTTTTAAAAAATGTCTAGAACTGACTATTTATAATCTATCTGATTCATTTTCATACAGCCAGAGTTGATCACGTGCTGGTTTACAGTGCAATGTCTACAAGTTTGTTAGAAAACTACTAAATTCGTGATTGTTCTTTATCAATTTTAATTAGAAACAACAACAAAAATGCCTTTAAATGTCACGAAAATGCACTAATTAGGTTTAAATTTGACTTAAGTGTGTGATTTCTCTGCAAGTACAGGCTGTATTCATTTAAAGTCCACCTTACTTAAGTTAAAAATGTGGTCCTACAGATGTAAACCACATTCAAGTTGCAACTTCAACACCTCACTCTCGGTACCGTCATTACTAAAGCAGGTTTTGCTTATTTATAGACTCCTATTTGTAGAATAGATTCCAGCGGTTTGTGTGAACACAGTCCCTGTAGACTGACATCACTTGGGTTAATTATTATATTGCTTTGACAATATGACAATGTGGCGAAGCCAGCCACAAACCCAATTCACACTGGTATCTAAATTTTTTGCCTCCTGTACTTTATTATAGTTTTTTCAATCTCATCTAGTGATCAGTATGATCTAGTGCCTTCTCAGTAATTATGGAAGGAGATGCTATCCGGTTTGGGTGCTTCCTGTGCCAGAAAAAGATCTAACCGAAGCAAAATATTTAAGACAAGTGTTGCATTGACTAGTGAATGAAGAAATCTTAACTTACCGGTTGCTCTCAACCGCAAAACTCAACCGCACTCCGGCCAAAACTACCGAAACTCCGCCCCGTGTCTGTTTGTTTTTAGTCCGTTTAAAGCCCAGATTTGACGCTGAGATTTCACGACAGTCCTCGCGGGTGCGAAAAACGAAGCCGTCTTTTATCACGCTACAGTTTGCCTTCTTTTCTCTCCCCGAGTGTTTTCAACTTGACTCCGTGCTCGGGCCGGGGAGGAACCTGACGGAGAGGAAGCGAAACAAACCGAGCAATCGGAACCACGCGGCTTCCGTAGTGCTTTTAGGGCAAAACTCAAAGGCGCGTAAACGCAGCTCCTGCGCAACATCCGTGGCAACGACACCGGAAACAACAGATCTTTAATTTTCAGAATAATACCAAAAAGGGCTGTTCTGATGATATAAACGTATTATCTTCCTTTTTTAAAAGTATTGATTAACTAATTCATAATTCTAAAACCTGGCACAATGATCAAAAGCAAGAATTAGAATTTTTTGTGGTTTTTGAAAAAAATGAACCCAAAATATACTGCCATTTGTTGTATTTTCTATGGTTAATAAAATATACTGGACTAAAATTATGATGAGATATTGAGCTGTCACATTAACAGTAAACAGATGTGTAAAGTAAAGTACTGTCTAGATCAAAGATTCAGGTTTTGATCCATCCCCCATTTCTTCATATTGCAAGAAAAAGGTGAAATGAGTGCAGATATATATTGAAACATGTGGAAACATATATGGAAATACAGAGTTTGCACAGTTCTATTGAGCTTGACCACCTTCATTCTTCAACACAGGCGGAATTCTCTTTGGCAGTGTTCTTTTAATTTCTTTAAAAATGCCATCAGGAATCGTTCTCTGTGTTTCTTGAAGGACATTCAGGGCTCCTCTTTGGATAGTGGTAGATGATCCCACACTTCTTCAATAATGTTCTGGTCCAGGCTCTGGGGAGGCCAGCCCATGCTTTCTAGATAGTATTATTTGGTAGCTCAAAATCTGATTGCACTTTTTTGTGTATCATAATTCTATCAATTTTGACAACATCACCAGTACCACTGGGGACCAACACACAGATCCTCCACTGTATTTTGCTGGTTTCGTTTCTGATTTCCTCTGTAGAAGTAGAGGGAAAAGAAAATATGTAGGCCCTAAAGCATGGTGCAACCTGTCAAGTGAGGTGTATTATTTGGGTGTATGGTTTTGGTGGTGGTAAAGCAGGATGCTGATACAGGATGAGAGGTGTCTTGAATAAGGTTATCGCTGTCTAATCGCTGTCTAATCTTTTTTTATTTTACAACTCATTTGATTACTAAACGTGAACGCTCTCATATATAAATGTCTATTTACTGGGCGATCTTTTTAAACGAAATAATAATTTATTTTGAAACGTAGTACCGGAAGTTATAAAGCAACTAAAGCCGTTTTTACTTTTTGAATAAGCAGCAGATGAAAGTAGCTCAAACGTCAACAAAATACGTCAAAAACAACAAACTACAGTCTTCACCGAGAGGAAGTTAAACAGTATGAACGATTTGTTTCATGTCGACACTCTGTAACAGTCTTTTATTTGTATGGACACACTACACATGCTAACTCTTAATAGCTTATAAGTCTGTATGTAGGTATAGGTTGAGAAGCTAACTTTATTATATTGTTATTTATATTATAGTTTAATTCCACTGTTTAAGTGCTATTTCTGCATCTGCGTGTCCTCGAAGTTAGAATGCGTATTTTCTGTCGTTACAGTCTGCAGCTTATCTTATCACATCAGTTCAGGGTACTCTGTTATCTAAACTCATGTTCTTTCATCTCTGCTGCAGTCATGCAGTTCAACCGCAGGTGGAAGTTTGGTTGGGGCAGGTTCAGTGAGGTGGACCTCTTCACAGATCGCCATGAATCCAATGCAGAGACTCTCTCACAGGCCATCAGAGCTGCAGCGTCTGAGGAGCCCGATGCAGACGGCAGCGTCCTGTTTGGTCAGCTCAAGGGAACCGTGGTCGGCCTCAGATATTACTCAGGGGTGGTGAGGATCAGTCAGGGTCACTTTTATTCCTCTAGTGGACAGATGAGACAACACAGATCAGAGCTACCACAAAGGTCAGAAACATGTTCAGAAACCTGAAAAGCAAAAGGTATTTTTACTCTCTGGACAGGTGAACCAAGGGGAGATGGTCGGTTTAGTGCGGCAGCCTCAGAATCCATATGACCGCAACGCAGTGATGGTTGCCAACATTTATGGAAATCAAGTCGGACACATCAAGAAGGAGCTGGCAGCAGCAATGGCTTACATCATGGACAACAACTTAGCTAAAGTAGAAGGGTGAGCTGCTATATGCCTGAAACTATTGTCCCTTTCAGAAAATAGGACTATCATTACTTGAACCCCTAAACAAAAGCACTCGGGTGTTGCTGACCACTAAAATCACATTATTTAATCAAACTATTTACTCCTTTTTTGTACATATATTCCTTATAGTACTGTACTGTTTTGGATAACAAATGTAGGATCCCTGGTTTGCTTCCAAGAGAAGAGACAAATCCCTTTGGGGTTGTGCAGGAAAGGCATCTTCTTGCAAAAATCTCCAAAACCAGACATGTGACATTGTCAAAGTGACATTGAGCTGAGGCGCATGTTCATTATTAGAGGATTAATGTTGGCAAATTGTAATTTCCTACGTGTACTAATACACTTCTCATTACTTTTTCAGGGTGGTGTACTCGGGGACGAAAAACACCTACACCATGCCGGTGATGCTGTCCTTCTGGGGGAAAGAAGAGAGTAAAAATTCTGTACTGGAACATATGTCACGCCGAGGATATAAGCTGAACACAGAGGGAGGCAAACTGAAAGGTACGCCCTGCACAATTGCTGGACTTAATTTACTCAATTTTAATGTGTGTGTATGCTCGTGGTTCTTCATTTACCTGCATGCGTTGGATTTCAGGCGACAATCAACAATGGTATAGTAGTCAAGATGCTCGTGCATTTTCATCAAAAAAAGGTGTGACCACTGCACTGACTGCTGACGAGGTAAATAAATTACATTAAATGTTTTAGTAGTACTCTGTAAGGCTTTATAGCTTTTAATAAAATAATAATAATAATTATACATTTTATTTATAGGCCCGAAAACACTCAAGGACACCTTACAAGCAAATAAATAACAAACTCATGGGATGGACCAACATGTATCTGTGTTGAAAACAATGTTTTTTTACTTATATTTTTTTCCTTTCAGCTAAAAAATGCATTTGATAACCTTTTCGAAGGGTTGATGGAGAGTAAGGATGGAGAGAAAGAAGCTGCTGTGGTAGGTATTATTACCTGCTTTTGTCTGCAATATGTTTGTTTTTAAACTTCATAAACAACAGTTAAATGTAATGATTGAGATCATTTTATTTTTTATACTGGAGTTAAGGAAAGAGTTTTGTATATCTCTCCAAGCAGTCACTACATTTTGCTTTTCTTTACATCGGAGTGCAGCTTTAGTGTTTAACATACAACCGTCTCTCTTTCCAGTCTGTGGCTACTCCCCTCCTGCTCCATCAGAAGCAGGCACTGTCCTGGATGTGCGCTCGGGAAAACAAAGCTGCCCTGCCGCCGTTCTGGGAGAAGAGAGGCGAGCTATACTACAACACCCTCACGTGTTTCTCTGCCAAAGAGCTACCAGAGAGGGTTCGTGGAGGCATACTGGCAGATGACATGGGGCTGGTAGGTGACACACAGATAGACATATCAAACTACACATATCACATGATCATATTCTAACAGCATCCACAGTCAGCGTATATTGCACTGTTTCCTTTCTTTTAGGGGAAAACTCTGACTGTAATTGCGCTGATTCTCACCAATTTTCACAAAGGAAAGCCGCTGCCTGTGGAGAAATGTGTAAGTAGGAGTGTGTTGCAGTCTTTTCAGGCAATATGCTTCATGAGTAACTTGTTTTCACCGATTACAAAATGTGTGTTTATATGTGTGCAGGTTGAGAAGGTTTCGCCCATTAAATCGAAAACGACATCACAAATGGCCCTGACACTGGAAGGTACTGAAAACTTTTAACACAGTTTATGATTTTGTCGAAATTAAATAAAAGATGTGGTGTGTTTGCTTCAGGAAGCAGCAGTGCGGGTAGAGCTGGAGTGAGTGGCACATCAAGTTGTTCTAACCTGTGAGTGTATTATTGATGTACATTTCACTCAAATTATACAACCTCAATTCCAAAAAAGTTGGGACTCAGCGTAAAATACATGTCTCAAAAATAAACTGGGACAGTGGGACAGGCCATGTTTACCACTGTGGAGCATCCCCTCTTCTTTTAACAAAACTGTAAACATTCATATACCTTTCAACATTAATGATGCCTTTCCCAATGTGCACGCTGCCAGTTCCACAGGCACTAAATCTTCCCTATACCAGCAAATGCAGGATTTTGTGCTGAATGTTGATAAGAAGCCAGATGGTCCCTTTCCTCTTTAGTCTTGAGGATGCATCTATGAAATTTTCCAAAAAGAATTTGAAATTTAAATTTGTCTGACCACAGAAGAGTATTCCACTTTCCCTCAGTCCAGTTTAATGAGCTTTGACCCAGAGACGACTGCAGTGTTTCCAGATCGTGTTCATATTTAGCGTGACAGAGCTTTTGTGGATAGAAAATGTTGATGACAGAGAACTGTGTTCACAGTGATTTCTGAACTTGTTCCCAAGTCCATGCAGGGATTTTAGTGGCAAAGTAATGCCTGTTTTAATGCATTGCTAGCTGAGGACCCAAAGATCACAGACTTCAATAACGATTTTTAGCCTGTGCACAGAGATTTCTCCAGATTCTCTGAATTTTTTGATGATATTATGTACTGCAGGTAATGAGGTATTTAAAGTCTTCACAATTTTGCATTGAGGAACACTATTTTGAAGTTGTTCCACAATTTGTAGACAGTTTTTGCATATTGGTGACCCTCTGCCTCCCTAAGATGCTCTTTTTATGCCCTGTCATGTTACTGATGTTTTGCTAATTAACATAATTAGCTGCTAAATATTCCCCCAGCTTTCTTTTTAGTACCACTTGCTTTTCCAGAGATTTGCAAGTCATTGCATTCTGTTTTTATATACATTTTACACAGTCTCACAACTTTTTTGGAATTGGGAATCTATTTTCTGCACTATTATATTCTGTGTTAGCTCATGACCCAATTCCCCTGTGTGAATCAGTACCCAGGAGGAGGTGATCTGTGTTGATGAACCACATGCAGTGAAGTCAGCAGATAAGTCAGAGAAAAGTAAGAATTGTCATCTCCACATGTTTATTTTAAAACTTTTGTTTGTGCATTTGTGACTTACTTGCATTTTTAACCTGACTTAATCTTAACCTGACCACTTAACAGGTAAGAGCAAAGAGAAGATGAAAGCAACCAAGAGAAAACCAAGCAAAGGTATAACTGTAACCTGTAGAACTGTGTACTTGTGATGTGGCTCAGGAGGTATAGAACATCATCTGCTAATTGGAAAGTTGGTGGTTCGATCTATGGCTGCTCCAGTCTGCATGCCAAATTATCCTTGGGGTAGATACTGAACTCCAAGATGCACAGATTTACAGACAGTGTATGTGAATCTGTGCAATGAGTGTGAATGTACGATAGAAAGAACTTGGGTAGAATGAATGGATGAATAAGGCATGTTGTATAACTGTGAGTGCTCAGATAGAGTAGAAAATTGCTTTAAAAGAACCAGTCCATTTACTGATGAGAAAGTAGATGCATGATTGCACTGAACTCATTCTTGTTTTGCTTCTAAACACTCTTAATAATCATTTCCTGTGAGTAAAGTTATTGACTTGTATGCTCTCGGTGCAGAGGGATCGGTGTTGTTCGAGGATCTGGACTTTGCTGCAGCTCTGAGTGGCTCAACATCTGACACAAGCTCAAAGAAGAAGAAAACAGACAAGAAGTCCAGTCTCACTCAGAGTGAGTTCCAACAGTGCATGTTTATTGAGTGTTTTATGTTTATATTTCTGTTTAAAGAAAGAGAACTTGGACAGTCATTTAATATTTGATTTGGGCTTCTTTTTTTTTTAAACGTGCAGGTGCTGAATCCTCCATCGCTGAAAGCACAGATGACTTAAAAGCAAGAACAACTCTCATCATCTGCCCCCTCTCTGTGCTCAGTAACTGGCTGGTAAGAAGGCACACTTTGAAAGAACTGTATTTTTGCATGCCATAACAATTGGCTACAATTAAAGTTAAGCAATAGTTTTTTTCATCATTTTCCTCTCTTCTTGCATGCAGGACCAGTTCGAGCAGCATGTGGACCCTAATGTGAAGCTGAATGTGTATTTGTATTACGGTCCAGAGAGAAACAGGAGTAAAAAGTTTCTGTCCTCTCAGGATGTGGTGATCACCACGTACAATGTCCTCTCTTCTGATTTTGGGGTGAGTGTATATACACAAATGTGTTGCAGTGTGGACTGAAATATTCACACAAATTAAAACTGAAGATAATCCAGCATTGGTTAAAATTTTTTAAAATAATTCATAAGTAACTGGACTGGACGCTTCTCTTAGGAGATCCCTAATGTACTATAATGATTTCCTTTCAGAATAAGAGTCCCCTCCATGGGATCAGCTGGCTGAGGGTTGTGCTAGATGAGGGGCACATCATAAGAAACCCAAATGCACAGATGAGTAAAGCTGTACTTGACCTGAAAGCTCAGAGACGCTGGATTCTTTCAGGTATCCCATGTCTACATACACACACACAGATTTCAATAGATGACAGTGATGGTATGGCACGGTTTCTACTGGTCATTTAAAAGAATGAAATGAAACTCAAGGAGATACAAGTTTTAAAATATTTAATATTTTCTGTAAATTTGTTATAGGTATAACATTTGAAGATGAACTGTTTCAGACTCATAAAAAATATAAACTTTGTTAAACCAGTTTTTAAAGTGTCTACTTGCATTTATTTGCGATGCATTTATTTTAATGTGTATTTATGTAGACTGGCACAGTAGACAGCTCTAAACTAATACCATAATTGTGACCATTCTGTGCTGTGTCATTAGCATCTTCATCTACAGAATGAAAATAACAGAAATTATGGCAGTTTCTGTTCCATCACAGAATGATATTGGTTTGATCGATCTTAATACCACAACTGTAAATACCTAAATAAACAAATCCTCGACAACATCATGGTACGCCATTATGTTTTTTGAATATGTAGTAAACAGGCACACTCATTCCTCTTCCTCCTTCTCTTCAGGTACTCCCATCCAGAACAGTGTGAGGGATCTGTGGATGCTGGTGGCCTTCCTGGGTCTGAAGCCCTTTGATACGAGAGAATGGTGGAACAGAGTGATCCAGAGACCCGTTACGCAAGGAGACAGGGCCGGCCTGCAGTGAGTGCTCAGAGATCCTTTAACTTCTAGACTGCAGCACCGCATCAATCCTCCAGAGGGTGCCATTCACTTAAGAGTAGCAGTAATCTTTCTGTTTAAAGCCTATTTGCCTTACTTTAATTTTAATATTGTTTCTGTTCCCTACTCCTTACTCATTGTTGCATTTCTTGACTTTTAAAGTTTTTCTTTGTCCAAAACAAAAGCTTAAAGCTCCAGGGTCTAATCTCTTGTACAGAGAGCCTCTTATTCAAGTTTTTAATCAGAATCACTTTGCCAGAATCACTTTCACGTTACTGTGAAAGATCCACGACAGACCTGACCACTCGTTCATGCTTTTCAGCATACTTTTACTATAGCTCTGCAGCTCACTGCTGGATGTATACCAACAACAGTCAGTCAGCACAGACTTTCAGCCGGCTAGGCGTGATTGCGGTTGCCATGCAGGTGCGTCCGCCTCCCCTGCAGTGGAACCGCAGATCATGCCCCGCATTTTGTGTGAGGGTATGATAAAGGGTTTTTTTTTTTTTTTTTAAGAATTTGTTATAAAGTACTATTAATAATCAGACACCTTACAGTATTAGTCTGTGATACTCGTTACTGTGTGCAGACACCTTCAGACACTAGTGAAGTGCATCACCCTGAGACGGACCAAGAACAGTGAGGTGAACGGGCGGCCTCTGGTGTCACTGCCTGAGAAGAAAGTCTACGTGGAGCAGGTAGAGCTCAGCCAACCAGAGAGGGAGGAGTACGAGCTGGCACGCACTGAAGGAAAAAACACCATTGGCAGGTACATGCGGAGCGTGTCAAGGTACTTGTACAAGCATGCTTGAGAGTGACGAGTGTTTTTGCTGAGACAGAAAGTACCTGTGTGAGATTATTTGACGGGACATGTGACTGTTGATTCATCCATTCATGTCAAATGTTATAATAAAAACTGTTTTATACGATTTTGTGTGCATTTTTGCAGATATGTAGCTGAAGGTACAGTCTTGAGGAATTATGCTGATGTGCTTGCCATTCTCATGAGGCTCCGACAGCACTGCTGCCACCCTGACCTGCTGGCAAAGATTTCCTCAGATTTAGGTAAAATCTGAGATTTGTGGATTATTTTGTTGTTTTTTGCTTGATAATTAGGATATTTTTACTTTGCATTGCTGCTATCTTGAGCTCTAACGTGTTGAGTTAAAATACAAAGACACTTTAGGCAAACAGTTGACTTTGCTGGTAAAACCTTTTTCTTAACACTACCTGTTCTGAGATAATCAGTCAAACAAATACTTGTATTAATACAAACATTAGAAATGTTTCTCCTTTTTCCAATTACTTCGTTTGATTATTTCTTTCCCTCCTCATCACTTTCTGGCTTTAGGTGCTGCAGCAACACCGGCAGAGCTGCGGGAGCGTCTCATAGAAAAGCTGCGCTTGGTGCTGGCCAGCGGCTCTGATGAGGAGTGCTCCGTGTGTCTGGACTCGGTCCGTCTGCCTGTCATTACACACTGCGCCCACGTATACTGCCGGCCTTGCATCGCACAGGTCATCAGCACTTCAGGACAGGTATATGTGCATCAGGCATTTGTAAATTAGCTGTCATTCTACATAAAACAAATACATATTCAGTTTAATTTAAATTTATATTTCTCTCTTTGCTGATGCTCCATATGTTGGCACAGGAGGTGGCGCACTGTCCTCTCTGTCGAGGTGAAATCAAGACCAGTGAACTGGTGGAGTTTCCACAAGAAGAAATGGAAGAAGAGAATATTACAAAGCCTGAGAGGTGGAGGACAAGCTCAAAGGTACTCACGTCACTCAAATTAAGTAGGAGAAAATAACAAATGCACTCAGTAGACCCTAAAACAGGAGCCATCCCTTAACCTGCTAAGACCCGAACTCTTCCACAGCATGCATTTTTAATTTCTCTTTGATATTTGGTCACATTAGGGCCCGATCAATGTAAAAACAAAGAATTACCAGATTTTTTTTTTTACCTTATTTTTGTTTTTAAGAAAAATCAGAGCCACATATGAGGATATTCGTTTAAAATTTTGATTGAACAGCAGCAGTATAATGTCCTCGTGAATGGATATCAGGCCCATGTAGAGCAAAATTCAGTATTTTGGTCTAAATAACCCAAAATGTGATGTCCGCATATGTGGACGCCAGGTCCTAGGAGTTTAAGCTTAATTTTCAACACATGGTAAAGCTTCAGCTAGTCTTTGCTTGCTTTTCGTCCTGGGTACTTTTATATCAAACAGAACATGACCACAAACACTGGAATATAACCAAGGTTAAGGTTTTTCTGATTCTCAGCATGTGGCTGTTCATCACACCTTGTGTCATTAAGCCCGTGGTGCACACATGGAGACTCCAGTGACTGCTAATCTCTAAGCAATCAGTGGTCTGATATTTTGTATATAATAGAGCAGATTAGTTCTCTTTCACAACTTTAGCTGAGGTGGTGCCAAAAACTTAAAGCAAGCAGGTAGCTCCACGGTTTTGATTTGGCAGGGTTGGAAAATGGGTTTGTACTGTGCCGTGTAAAAATCTGTGTCTTTGCAGGTGCAAGCACTCATGGGAAACCTGCTCAGGTTGCGATCTAAAGACAGCAGCATAAAGTGTTTGGTCGTCTCTCAGTTTACACGCTTCCTCACCATCCTGGAGACTCCACTCAGGTAATACACACTAAGATCATAGATTCAGGATTTGCAGTGATTGCTGTGGCTTTGATGGAGGACGGCAAGACAGTGGTGACGTATGCAGTATGAGTGACAGATGGGATTAAGTTGGAGAGGGGATGAGAAGGTTGACAGATGAGATCAGGCGGGAGTATCCATGGACTATGACGTTTGGACATTGTGATCTTAAGTGAGAGCAGGTAGCTGGTGGATTGAAAGTCAGTGGAAGCAAGACAGAATGTATGTTCGTATTCTCGTATGAGAGGGAGGCTGGAGGAATGGTGAAGATGCAAGGAGCAGAGGTAGAAAAGATGGATGAGTTTAAATACCTGGGATCAACCCTCCACATCAACGCACTGCACTTAAGAGAGTGTAAGAGTGAAAACAGTAGTGAGACATGTTTTAATGTATGGTTTGGAGACATTGGTATTAACAAAAAGCAGTAGGCTGAGCTAAAAATGCCAAGATTTTCATTGGCAGTGACCATAATGAACAAGAAATGGTTATATGAGAGCAGTTTGGAGACAAAGTTAGAGAAGTACAGTTCAGATACTTTGGACATGTAGCTTAGTGGAGGGTTGGTGGATATATTTCTTCCTGCTTCCTGGAAGCAGGAAGAAAAAAGGAAGACCTGCAGAGGACATACAGAGAGTTGGTGTGACAGAAGAGGATGCTGGGGTAGGATGAAAATGAGGCGGATGATCTGCTGTGGCGACCCCTAAAGGGAGCAGCCAAAACAAAAAGAAGCAGGAGCAGCTGTGGCTTTGATGACCAGGGAAAAAATACAGTGCAATAAACAAAATTTATGAAGGAAGCTCTAAATGTGTCTTCTATTTCAGTAAAATTCAGCTAATCATTTCAGTCATCATTTTTATTTACTTTTACTATTATTAATGATTGCTTTAAAGCCTATTGATTTATCTGCTACAAGACAGAAACTAGCACTGAAAACATACAGACTGTGGCGTAAATGTAATTGATTGTATTAAATATTTTATTTGATTGGTCATCATGGAAGTGTTTCCTCCTCACCAGAGAGCATGGCTTCCGTTTTGTGCGTTTGGACGGCACCATGACCCAGAAGAAAAGGACTCAAGTCATCCAGGAGTTTCAGAGCTCAGCGGCCGACAGCCCTACCATCATGCTCCTGTCACTCAAAGCCGGAGGAGTGGGGCTTAACTTGACCGCTGCCTCTCATGTTTTTCTCATGGACCCCGTAAGTACAAAGCCTGGTGAAAGCAGACATTCAACCACATGATAGATGGGTATATGCATGAGACAGCATACTTAGGTTGGTGGCCAAAGACTAAGTTATGTAACAAATTGACAACATCTAGGAATCATGTTATCAAAGATTGAGATTTTCTTTGGTGCATGTAGTGGAGGTAGACTGACTGGAATAGGCGAGGAACAGCTCTCTGAACATTAATTAAAGTTTGTTAATCTTTTTTTAATCATTAAAAAAAATAGAAAGAACAAAAGAAAACAACACAAATGCCATACATGGCTGTGTGACTAGGTCAGGACTTGGGCTCTTATCTCATAACTAAACTGATAGAACTGGTATGCATCAGGATCTGGCTTGCTTTACCACCTAAGGATAATGTTGAGGTAATGCTCACTGGTCATTGCTTGTGCAGATGCCAACACTGTGCCACAATCATCTATATTCACACCGGATGGATGCTTGACTCACTGCAGTTTATTAATGATTAGTGCTGTTGCTTAAAAAAATCATTAGTTAACTGAAACAAAGTGATGGTAGATTTTCTGCAGAACATCTGATCTTTTTCAGCTGTTGCAGCGGGGAATCCCTGTGACTGCATTGATGTTTCACAGACTGACCCACTTGCACATTTGTGCCTCCAGCCTAGCCCAGGAAGCTGCATTGGTTGCACCGATGTAGCTAGCAATGTCATGGGGGTTGCATGACAAGTCAAAATGGCATCAGAGTGCACCACTACTCAGCATTCATTACATCCCGTTAGATGTTTGTGGACAAGGATGACAAAGAAGATCTCTAAGAATGAAATCTCTAAATCTATCTTGTCATAGAAGGTTTTCAGGAATAAATATTGCATATTTTCAGTTGCCGTGAACTCTCTCTCTCTGTGTTTGTGTCTTAGGCATGGAACCCAGCTACTGAAGAGCAGTGCATTGACCGCTGCCACCGTTTGGGCCAGAAGAGGAAAGTTGTAGTCACTAAGGTCAGTAATTTGGCTCTCACTATCTATAGTATTGGAAAGACATATTTTGCTTTTTTCTGATTAGGGATTTTTTTGTTTATTTTTAAATTTAAAAAAAGATGCTAGATTACTAGAGAACTAATCATGTGACCATGTTTGTGTTTTTTGCTGCAGTTCATTGTGAAGGATTCAGTGGAGGAGAATATGGTGAAGATCCAGAGGAAGAAACAGGACCTGATGGAGAAGGCATTCGGGTCCACAAACACTGAAAGGAAGACATCTCGCATCGATGACATCATAGCTCTGATGGAGCTGTAGACGTCTGGTACTGGACTTGAACTGAAGCGTTAACACGAGTTACAAACAACGATTTGCATTTGAACCGTAACCATCAGTTATTGTGTATTCGTTTGTCATGGTCAGGCAGTGTTTCTGTTGATGATAAATGTGCTCAACGGTTTTTAAGTCACCATTTTGGTACGAAGTTGCAGGATGTACCACTTGGCAAGCATTCATATTATTCAGCTGTGATGTTTAGCAACTGCTACTCTTGATTTACATGTTTTAACAAGCCAATACTGTGCTGATTACTGGAAGCGGCTGATAAAGAGATTAAGGTTAATAATTAAATGAGGTGAAGGTTGGACAAACCTAACTACCTTGTAACAGTTTTAACTTTTCAGTTTTCCCCATGCAAAACTGAACAGTTGTGAGAGTGTTTTGAGTTTTTTTATAACTCTAGAATTAAAGAAATGCACATGACTGATGTAGTACATCTGTATCTGCTATATATAACTGTAAATACAACAGCTTCCAGATGTTAAATGAAAACTTAAATGAAGAAAAAAGGATCTGTGACACATCTGTTGTCACACCACGTAAAGGAAAAGTAGAACAAATGATGGCAGCATGTTCAGTAAACGTCTGAACCATCTACCAACCTCTAAAATGGACCAGTTTCCAAAATAAAATGTAGCTTTAAATAGTTTCCAAATCTCTTAGCCAATATAAAACCAGACATTTTGGGCTGTTTACACTTGATTCTCCACAGCCTTGACGTTTGACAGAAATCAAATAGCACAATTGCAGCACTACATCCAACCACAAGTACAGTAAAAATTAAACAACACAAGAGGTGGATTAAAGGTGTTTTGTTTGTTTTATTTGAGCTTTCAGAGGGATGTACAGCTAACAGCTGGGAAACAGGACAGATGTGCACTAACTTACGTCACTACAATTGCAACCCAAAAAGCTACATATGGACTTCTCCCGTAACCTTGCCAGCTTGTTTTAGGAGTGTTTTACTTAACAGCTGTGGGTAACAGTTTTGAGGGGCACTCGGCAGGATTGAAGCAAAGAGGGTATTGGCAACAGCAAGGGACGGAGTCAACGTTCAATCCGTTGTGCCACTAGCAGCAGTTACAGTAAGTGAGGTTTTGTAAACAGTGAACCGCAATAAGGCAGCTGGTTACACTACAGAAAGGAAGTAAAGAAGTTAAACCCAGTTAATGGCACAGGCGCACTGATGCAAGTTTGACAGGGACATACATGCAGGAGACGGATGGACGGTAACAGATGTCTGAGGAGTGCGCTATGGTTCAATCCCACGAAAACACAAGACAAACCTGACTGTTAACAGAAGATGTGGGTGGAAGCACCTCATTACTGATCCATGTTTTAACTCTGTGCCATGCAAATACAACACAACACGTCTTGCCCTAAAACGATACCAGACAACACAAAGCTGAAGTCACAGGGAGCTGGTGAGTGTCAGAGGCATAGACAGGAATGCTCATCTGTGCACTCCAGTGAGGTGAACTGTCATGTAAAGCGGGATTTTAATAACTGTCTGCATAACTGCTTTAAAGTGGTTTAGACAGAGAGGTTTATTGCCGGTAGGATAGACGGAAAAATCCTGAAGCGACTGCATTTCTGCTGAGCTGCTCAGATTTTCCAAAGATCAGGAAGACTCAGAACTGTGAGTCCGTTTTCAACAGGTGCACTTAAAAGGAACAGACATTTTAGGAAGTAGCTACAGTTTTTTTCTTTCTTGTCAAGAGTTTGGTGAGAGGATTTGCTCCACACAGCTGGATAACCTCGCTTAGCATGAAGACTCGAGCTGGAGAAACAGCCAGAGCACAACTGACCAACCAGCACCTGGAGGTTCATCGATTACAGCTCATTTATTCATCATAAAATTCATCTAAAGAAAACAAATAATAAAAATCAGCATTTATGTATTTATGTGGCTCAAGGTGCTTGGCCAAGAAAATTGAAAATTGATACGTTACAGGTTATAAAACAGAACCGTTGTTTCTTTACACTTCTGCTTTTGTAGAGAGTTTCTAATCAATCGCTAGTCTTTGTTAACTTTGGACACAGACTAGCAGCTTCCACTCAATATTTGTGACCTCGATACATCACTTGGCGATTGGGTCACATAACCTTGGGCAGGTAAATAGGATGGAAAAGAAAGTTAAAATTTAATTATTATTTTTTTAATTTCAGTTGTAAAAAGCATCTCCAAAGATAGTTTATACAAATTAATACATGTTCAGTCTCTACCCAGACTTTTAAAATGTTTGCATGGGGTGAAGCTAAGGTCCACAACCTCTGTCTTCCATTGTAATGTAAGGGATCAGTGAAAATACTGGATTTAGCTTTGTTTTTTTCAACATAAAAAATACCCCATTATACTACTATACTGCAATACTCCAGATAGACAATACACATCTCTAGGATTCTTTAAAATATCTCTCTCTATATATTTTTTGTACCGTTAGCTATGCAACTAAATTACATCTCAGAATATACACAGCACTGAGGTGAGGGATAATAACGACTATTTGCAGTCTCTGTGCTAAGGGAGTTAGTTGGTCAGCTGCTTCTATAGCTTCACACTTACTATAAAAGCACGTGAATCTTCTCCCCTAACTCTCAGCAAGAAAGTAATTTATCCTAAAATGTCCAATTTTTCCTTTAAGAGGAAAAAAAGTGGAAGGTGGAGTGCATGGGAATTTTGTTTTTGTCACACTTAACCCTCTACACACTAACAGGATGCAGAGGTTGAGACTGAAATTTGCTTAGAAGCATTCATCCAGTCAGCTGCCAATCAAGCCCCTGTGATTCACTAAGTGGTGGTTTACACTCCCACCTTCCACCCCCACCCAACCTCACAGAGCTTCAACCAGTGTCCGTCACGCTCCCTTGGTTGCCCACTACTTTAGGAAAGAGTTAAGTTTTTCCTCGATGTTGGCAAACGAGTCGTCACCCATGTAGTCGATCTGGCCCGCTTCCCAACGCTGCTTCCGCTCCTCCGATGAAATCTTCTCAGGCACAGAAGGAGGAGAGGACACCGACTCCTCTCTTACATCCTCGTGAAGCTTACCCTGCATGACATGGAGAGAGAATGAATGAATCATTAAGTGAAACTAGAGCAATACTTTATAAGGACTGCTTTCCTCAAGCCCGGCCATGCTCCGCTGGAATTACCTCACAGAGGAATTTGCTCTTTTCTGGCCTTGAGACACGTTCGGTACGTGCAGGCATTTCTTAAGGACAGTAAAAATATAAACGAGACATTTTGCAGAAGTTAAGAGTAGTACTATTTTCTGAGATAACTTATCATAACACTATAAAAATAAAAAGTTCTAGATGCTGGATGTGCACTTAATAAACTGTATCAGGTGGAAGTCAATTAGATTTTATAACTTAAACAAATATTTTAATACCAGAAGTTGTTTCCTGATTCAGAACAGTCTCCAATCAGTTGGTATTCCCCCTAATTTTTTTATTTTATTTTATTTTATTTTATTTTTTACACATCCTAATCCTTTCAGACTATCATACTCATAGATATACAATTATGAATATGAAGAGAAAAATCTTCAAATATCAAACTGTAAACATGCATTCTAATCACTTTTTTAGTCAGATTTCTTGATACTGTTATTAATGCAGCCGGATCAAAAATTGTGTACAATTTCTACTCATCATTTAAAGTCTTCTATAAAAATGTAAATAAAACAGATCCGAGTCCAGATCTAAAGAACTACACCACTATAGTTTTAAAAAGTTAGTCATAGCAAATGGAAAATTCCCTTTCTCCTCCTGCTTGTCTGTATAAACATGTAAGTGTGACACAATATGGCACAGTTTCAGGCTGTTGGGCAAAGCCACAGGCTTTTGGCAGCGTTCCTTTGTGACAGAGCTATTTCACTACAGTGCTGTGACTTACAGACTGCACGACAACTTCCTGCTATTCTGTGTTAAACAGTTGCTGAAGGTCCCAGCACGGCTCACTGATGACAGTAAGCTATTCATGCAGTTGTGGCACTGCTGACAGGAATGACAAAGTCAGTAGCGACAGACATCGTCTGGTGCTGAGGAATGTGGAACCAATCAGCTCTTATTTACTATTACTATTATGACTAAACCTAGCATTTTAAATGCAGCTTTACAAGAAATTGAAACAATTTAAAGATTTGGTAATTGCTCAACATGATGGAATTTCACACCTGAAAGATATGTGCAATATAAAGAAGAGTTGCTATGCAATTAGAAGTTTCAAAACAGTCAGGAAATGCTGATTATGCAACATGCTACAACACCTAAAATCACATACATTCATAGTCATTAATGTTTCATCACATTCCCACCAGCCACACCCGAGACCCACAAACCGTTAACATACCTCATCGCTCTGCTCTATAAAGCCGCTGAGGAAGGGAGTGTCTCCGTAGGCCTTCTGCAGTAAAGGCAGCACAGATTTGGTGTACACCTGCCACCACATCAGCAGATAGTCAGGGTGCAGCACGCAGGGGTCAGGTGAGGACTGACCTTTGACCTCGCCGCTCTGAGCATCGTAGGAGTAGTTCCACGGTTTCACTTTGCCCAGGAAGTGCACCACCTTCGCACCTTGGCCGTACCTGTGCAAACAAACAGAAGACCGTGAGAGGGGAAAAGGAGAGTGAGAGAAACATGCAGTGAGAGGGCTCTAAACACTTCATCCATCCATCCATTCTCTTCCACTTATTCTTATCAGAGTCGTGGGGGGTGCTGGAGACTATCCCATTTGGGATGGAGGATTGTGAGAGATCAGTAGTCTAGCACAGAGAGACAGACAACCGTTGACACTCACATTCACACCTATGTCCAAATTAGAATGTTGCACCAAATTTGCAACACACAAACTACAGTTTACAGCATGAGATTATTTCCTGTCAGTTCTGGAAGTGACCAGAATGCACAAGATTACAGATGAGTACATCAGAGGAACAGCTCAAAATTAGAGGCATGTGCAGATGAGGGATAGTGGCTATACTGGACAAAGGATGATGGATATGGAGCTGCAATGCAGGAGGTAAAGAGGAAAATCTCAAAAGGGGTTAATGAATATAGTGAAGGAGAACATGCAGAGAATTGGTGTGGGAGAAGAGGATGCTAGGGATAAGATGTGGTGAACATAGAAACTGTGGCTTTGATGACAAAGAAGGAGGACAAGAAGAAGACGTTTATTTTGAGGGTCTGAATTAAAATTATCACTGTACTTTTGTCCAGAGCATTTGTGAACTCCAGTAGGATTTTTTTAAAAGTGGGAATGATCCAGTTTAGTCATACTGCAAACCAGTTTGAGTCAACCTCCATTTCTTTCTCTTTCTTACTTTCTAACTATTTGGACATGAACACAGCTTTGCTTCTGTGTATTGCTTCAACAGTGGTTTTGAAATGAAGCAATGAAGAAGTAACTTAAGGGTACTCTTAATTCAAGAGAAAAAAGTCCCTAATTATTTTCACAGGTTTAAAAGTCATTAAGTAACAGACTGACAGTTAGCTGTTCATGTAAACTCTCAACGGGGACCTAAAAAGTGAAAAAAAAAACTATTATTGTAATCAGACCTACTGATAGTGGAAAATCTATAAGAGGAGAAAAAAATTACTTGGATGAGAACAGGAGAAATATCAAGCAATGAGAGGGCTTACCCCAAGATTCAAACCAACATGATGGAGTTATGTCTTGTTAGGACATCTAGGGCTGCTAATAGAACTAGTTGTTCATTGATAATGTGACTGTTGATCAAAGAATGACCAATTGATTCTAAAGTGTGTATTTAAAAAGCTGCATGACACCCTTCCTGCAACAGTTTCTTGCCACATTCCTATAAAACTCTACTAAGCAGCAATTACATTTGTAAATCCAAAGATATGAATCATGACGACACACTACATCCACCGATCTCCTCCAAAAGGACACAAGCGGTTCCGATTTAAATGAAACAGCATATATAGCTGCTCTAGTTCCTCTTATTCGAGCCAGGTTTTGGTAAAACTTGCGATCTGTTTCAGTGGCTTCTTGTAATTTAACACCCACCCACTGACACACACACAAACACAGGACCTTTAAACTGACCTTGAGGAAGTTTTGTCACCTCAACCACACAATGAGTGCATTCAGCATTTCCTCGCATGTTCACATCTACTAATTTCTGTAGTTTCCAAAGAGAAACTGTGTGCATGTGCTCGCATACTAACTGTTTGAAAGCTGGTAGGTAGGAGTAGATGGCAATGCTGCTGAGGTTGTAGATAAAGGGGAGGTGTTTAGAAATATCTGCCGTCGCCCAGGTGTTAAAGTAACTGTTGAGAACTCCCTGATCCCCACCTGAAGACAAAGACAAGCAGACAAGCATTATCAAATACACTTCACGATATAACGGAGCACAATGAGAGGTAGCCAGTGATCAAAAATACACAATAGTCTTTAAATTAGTGATAGCAGACAAATGACTTGAAAAGAGCATTTGACGCTTTTAATTTAGTGTCTTTCTAATAAAGGATAAAGATGTTCTTCAGTTTCTGGCATTTTCACCTCATCCGACCGCTCTTCTCTCACTGCTGTAATCCACACACACACACACACACACACACACACACACACACACACACTATGGTAGATACAAGAATACCCACCACCACCATTGCATTCTGTACATTCCCACAGGCTGTGTCCTATCTGACATGTAAAAATAGAAGCTGAAAGGGTGTGCTGACAACGCTGTGGGAAGATACAATGAGTAACAACATATGGCAAAAACTTTTTTAGATTTCTATGATTTAGCTACTTACTCAGTCACAGAATCAATTCTGATCATAGAAGTAGCTTTGATCTTCCGTCCACTTGATTTGTTTTTGTTTTTAATTGATTTGGGAATTGCTTTGGTTGCTACCTTAGCTAAATCATTGATTTTGATATGGGACTTCCTGAAACGACATAGTAAAATAAAAGCTTCGAACTTAAACTATGCTGAAAACACTTATTCTGGTGCCATTTTCCATCATGTTCACGCGTACACTGTCCAAATATAACCAGGGCTTTTAAAAGAAAGCACAGTTTATTCAGATACTCAAACTTGTTTATTCAAAGAAACTCTCTGCAACGAGTCATTCTGTGGACAGATAAGTCTGAGTTCCTATAACTTTCGAGAGGTGAGAGTGTTTAGTGTTCACACTAAACACCACCAGCCATTCGCACAAAAGGCTGCCTACAAGGCCACTAAGGAGACATTTGGAAACCACTTTTTACTGAAAAATATAAATATTTTTTTCCATCATGGTGCCAGGAACAGTGATCTCAACCACATAAGTTGTTAACAGCTACTCGATATATTGCAGCAATAATTTATACAGATATTCATGATTTCCAGAGATTTGCTTCAGGAATGCCATTCGATGCCAATCCTTTTATCTTGATGAGCAAATAACTACAGCAATGAGGAAATAGCTCTCATCACCTTTACTGTTGTTATAATTTGCTGATTAGCAGGTTAAATAATGGAAATTGTAAACGTTTTATCTGCAGGTTAGCTGTTAGAGTTTAAGCACGATAAGACAAGAAGGACCACAGCTGGCCCTTACTTTTCACTGCAGACAATATTATGTTTGGATGTATTTACACAGATTCACTTGCCATCAAAGCTGCCATTTTCACCACAGAATGTGATGAGCTTCTCGTGGGTCTCATTGGATGGTCTGAAGACAAATACCCCAGAGTTGAAACAATCTGGCCAACCAGGATCTGGAGCGGCAGATAACTCCTCTCTCTCAAAGAGTTCATCTATGTTGGACAGCACCTGAGTGCATAAATATAGATGTATTAAGAATAATTTATGAAAACGGCAGAGGTTTAAGAAGGAAAAGCATTTTAGATGTCCGCTGTGTCTTTACATCGCTACAAAAAAAGAGCCAATGCTGTGTGGTTTTTGTGCTGTTAACAGATCTCTTTCTCACCAGTGTGTCAGCATCCATGAACACACACTTGCTGTACTGCGTGAGCGTCCAGCAGTGCAGTTTGGTGAACGTCACCCCCAGGTCCGGACGCTTCATCAAGGCCAGATGAGCTGAATCGCCTGAATCCATCACGTCCACCACATGCACCTCATCAAAAATGGAGCGCAGCACATCTCTATAAAGCAGACGGTATGATTTACATCAGCATGTATGTCACCTCTTATCCTCCGGTAATGGCTAAACAGCTGATGCTGTTACCTGCAAGGT
Source organism: Pelmatolapia mariae (assembly GCF_036321145.2). NCBI lineage: Eukaryota > Metazoa > Chordata > Actinopteri > Cichliformes > Cichlidae > Pelmatolapia > Pelmatolapia mariae. The sequence goes on along the minus strand of NC_086241.1, from coordinate 59,109,109 downwards.
TCTGCAACATGGGGCCCCACGAGAGCGACCAGCTTCCTGGTTGTGTTGTGGCTTCGTAACAACTGGCCGAGGACCATCGCTCCCTTTGCATAGCTGTCATTTGTGGCCAGTGTCACAAAGGCTTGATCTATTTGGGGAAACACACATTCACACACTGAGGCAGATGAATAACACGTCATAACATTACTGCTATAACTTCATGTGTCTTTCAGGCACAGGCTAAAAACCTTTATACATTCTGACAGCTTTAAATATGAATGCCTTAAATACCATCTTTCTGCAAAAAGACTAGAAAAAGTGCATTTTATTTTACACCTAAAGGTGCCAACAGCAGGTCCCACAGGTCTTTTCATTCAACTCTGTATTAAATTAAGTAAGAGGTGCATTATCATTGCAGACTGCATTTCATTTCGCTTTATTTTCTGTAGTTTCTTAAGATTCTGTTTTCTTTTCTAGTGAAGGCCTTAAAAAGCTGCCCTTTTCACCACAACATTTACATAAATGTATATAAAAAATATTACTGCTAATAGAAGCAGTATTACAAATTTTGATTAAAACCAACTAAACCCGTGGCCCCGCTTCCACTTTTCCTCTATAGCAGACATTAATTGAAGCCTCATGATCCCCTTCTGCAATTACGGTAATCTCCTGCATCAATACAATTAATTTTATCGAATTTTATTCATCCTAAAACCAGTTATGCAAAGGTCAGCGTATGATGAGTCCCCAGAGCATAAATTAGCAACCACAGGGGGCAAGCAATGTTGAGTGAAAGCAGGCCTGGAGCCAGCTGAGAGCATTTATCAAGTTGAACGTATGAGCTGTCGGGGGGCTTCTGGGAAACCTGACCCACGTGGCTGTGTTGTACAGTTGCTAAGATCTTATTCAAGGAATTCTAAGCGGACTGTTTCAGCGTACAAGAAAGGCTTCTCTCACCTACAGGGCAGTACAGGAAGCATGTGTTGCATTCTCACAGGGTTAAACGTGGCTACATGAAGCCTCATGACCTTTAGGTATGATGTGAAGAATGATGATTACCCAGTTCAAAATGTGAAGTCTGCTCAAAAGCCTCCTTTGTTTACGAAAATCACATTTGTCTTTATTTGATATAAACTAATCAGAAATGTTGCAAACAATGTGCAATGATTATATTATATGAAAACAAGTATGGCTTTCTTTTAAAGAACACGTGATCCCAAACCTTTGACTTGCAGTTGCTTGTTTCATGAGTAACCTGTACTGGAAGCAGACAATTGCTTACATATTTAACTATTAGTGTTACAGTGTTGTACACACACTATAATAGTAGTTATATAACTATGTTTTCCATATTCAATCGTTAGCCACATTAAGACTTTCACAGTAACACACAGAGAGACACTAAAGATGTTTTAGTGTACTGAGAGGAAGGGGGAGGAGACAACTTCAAGCCTACATACAGCAGCGCACGTCCACACTGAGAAACAAAGTGAAGTTAATTGAACAAAAACAGGAAGTTAACAATGTATTTCTAAAAGAAATAAAAGCACGCGTAAGACGCTGAGGGATAAAGTCTAGAGAAAATTGTTACCTGTTTGAGTAAAGGGGAGGGCGAGCCATAAAACAATCAAAAACAGACTGAAAAGGTTTACATGGCTTCTAAACAAGTATTACATTTTGCAACTGGTGCTGTGTACACTGATTTTCACTGAAAAAGAAAAAAATATATCTAAAAATGCAAAAAGCAGATTTGCAGATCAAAACTTGTTCAGTTTTCTGGCTACAGACTAATCACTTGATCAGTGCATGGATACAGCCTCATGCTTCTCTACAAGTACTTGTACAAACTTTTGGTGAAAAATAAAATACCAAAAACACTCACATTTGTGTACTGTAAATATGCCACCAGCTGGCTTTCAGTCTTAGTCCTAGGCTTATCCAACTCACTACAGTTTGTATGATGAAATCATGACTGTGGGTGAGGTAACACAGGGAATTCCCACATGCCCACCCTGTGAAATCCAGATGTACTTATCAGCTATGGGCATACTAATAAGAGTTAAACATCCATGTAAGACTAAAAATGTTAGCTGATAGAGAGAAACTAGTAATTGTATTTAAGGCTATATTTTGGTATAAGCACCTCACATCTGAGTATTCAATGTCCTTATATTTATGCTGTTCTTGTATATATAAAGTGGCATACGTTTGAAGACCGATTGTTTTAAAATTACTGTAAAATTACAGTAAAGCAACAATGAAAAAACTGCAGGTGTCTTTTCATGATGCATTTAGAAAAATTTTTAAGAATCTGTTTCATGCCTTACTGAGGCATATGTACAAATTTATGTGGCATTTGAATGAGTCAATAATTCAACAGTAAGCGCTTTGACTGTTATAACACGTGGTGACACAAGGTATACCTCCAGCTTTTCTAAACATTGTAGCAAGTGTCTGCATATTTTGTGATAGTTTCGTCTGCTTGAAGTTTTTTTTTTGATATGGACTAATGTTGCATGAAATAAAGGTGAATTTAAAAAAAAACAACGGTTCGTTAGATCCGTAGTTGTTGGTACGTTTGTACCTTTTTAATCGCTTAAAACTACTCCGATTTTGAAGCTTGTGACCGGATGTGCTGCTTTTCACCATCGCCAGCTTTACTTTGGTCCAAACCTCTGCAGAAACTCATCAAAGCAACTCTATGACTACACAACCATTTAAACCACTAAATCGCAACTTCTGTGCACCACATGAGTGTGGGAGCGGGTGCTGCAGCCGCTCTACAGCTCCAGAGTTTGACAAGTACGCGTTGGTATTTCGGAGGATGCATGCAGTTCGCGCAGCTCCGCTCCGGTCCGGTCCGGTGCGACCGGGTTCCGATGTCAGTGTAACGTCTGAGAGAGTCGGCCGGTCTCTTACCCGACATGGTGCGCTTAGGAGGGTCCACCCAAGGGTCAGGGGTCGTGATGGGGAAGACGAAGGGCTTGCACTGCGAAGGGCAGAAGCGCAGCAGCTGGGAGCAGTCCAACACAGGAATTAAGCCCCACATTTTCCGGGTCATGTGACCACTGACAGCTGACACGCCCCCCTACGTTTGTCTCTTTCTGTAAAACTTTATTTGTGATGGTCTTCATCACAGACAAAAGCCATCTTTTTACATTTTTTTAAATCAGTTAGGTAATTAAGGCTGGGTAAAAGCACAGCGCCGTTAGTATAATAATAGATTACAGATTAACAGATTAATAAAGATTGGATTAGTGTGTACTTAACTGTATTCTGTTGTTTAGGTCATTATAAAGGTCATATTTTATTTATTTATTGTAAAAAATAAAAAATGTATGAACTATTAATATAATAATAATTAAACGGTAATGCGTTATTAGCTAAAGTACGCATACAGCACGCTGATTTTTCCCGATGTTGAGTTACGTTTTTTATATGTTTAAAATAAAAATCCCTGAAATTAGAGAATTAATTTTAAAAAATCAAATTAAATGGGGCAAACTATATAAAGTTTACAGTCTGACATTGATATCCAAAGGTAAAAGTGTAAGTCCCAAACATCATAAGCTTTCCCATACGTCATCCTAAAGGAAAATTTAGCGTCCGTTGTCATGGAAACGATGTCGCTGCAGTCCTTCGGGTGATGTCCATGGAAGAGCATCACTTTCACTTTGACATAATGACACCATTATACTCCCCTGCTGAGGTTATAAATGGGAACTGGCTTTAGTCGAAGGGCAGAGTTATTTCTGCAGAAATTCTCAGAGACAAAACTTTTGTTGAAATCAGGAAGTAACAGGGTTTTTTTTTTTTGTTTGTTTGTTTTAGGTATTTTATTCTGCAGCCTAAAACGCAGATGACTGTGAATTTAAGCATGCATTAATTTTACGAATTTTGTGTGAAATTATGTATTTTGTGTGTTATAAGAGTATTCACCTATATATGCATTATAATATGCAATAAATATGCCATTACACATGTCTCTTGGTACTTTTAAATAAGTATATAAATATGTTCTCCACTTCAGTAATGCAGACAGACATTTGTTTTGCTGGAATTCTACCCTTGAGTATGACATGCTTAAGACTACACTCAAATGAGCAACATTTCATTACATTTCATACCTTAATAGAGTAACATTCATTAAGTTTATATATATATATACTCCAATGTTGTCCGGGCTAATCATGCCTGATTGAACAAATTGACTCCTAAGTACATTTTGGTGATAATAGTTTCCAACGCACAGCTTTTACAGGAAAGAATATCTGCAGTAATCTTACCTTTGCAGGAAAATGATCTGGTGATTTATATCATTCAAGGACACAGGTTAGTAACACAACCTAATTTAGGCTAAACTTTAATTTTCCTTACAGTTCTGACTACAATCCAGATTTAGTTCGAGGCCTAATAAGCCTCAGATTGTCAGATATGACCTTCGCTATGTTTGTCCACCTTTCCAACAAAAACAGGGAGATCCTTTGTACTTCAGCTGCTAAGTAGTTGAGTGTCAGATGTCAGATCAATCAGACTGAAGCAGCACTGCCTCACCGTGGTAACACATCCTCATTACAATGGAACAAAGCATGAAAGGCTCAAACGCACACCTTTAACGGCGCTACTACTGTAAAATGAACAAACTAAAGTTTGTGTAATTTTGATGCAATACATGTCTGCAATACATTTAATAAACATAAGTAACTGTCTCTTCTTTGTACTGGCTTTTGGGTGTTTTTCTAAATTTCCTTTATTCTTGAGTGCTTGAAAAAAAGACAGCTGGACTGATTTTTGGCTGATGAAGACCTTTCACCTCCCTTTCACCTTCTAAGAGGCTTCTTCATTTCTAAAAACAGCTGATGCAGAGTCTCAGGCATTAGTGCAGTTGGCCCGTTAGAGGTGGTCCTGAGGGTTGTTGACCCACAACTAATCACATGAGCTGTAACACGAGCCAAAGCCTTAAAACAAGTGTGGGTCAGTGACCCCCAGGACATTATCCTGGTCAGGTACAAAATGCATTCGAATAAAACTGATAGAAGGCTTAAAATATTGTTCTAAGCATGAAATACGCTGTGTGTTTCACTTGATTCTGTTTCCATGCTGGGCTTCAGTTAAAGCACCAGTAGCAGTGAACAGACCATTTAGACAATATCCACTTAAATAACTATTTCAAGCTTTGATCAGTATGTGTTTTGCCCCACTTTAATTAAAAAACTGTTTCTGTGTACAAGAGACAATTATGGGGAGAATGGTTGCTCTAATATGTCATATAATAGTCACACAAGTCAGTAAGCTGTCTCATTAGTGATAGTTTCACAGCAACACATAAAAGTTAGTTACATTAACTATTATGAGCTAATAGTCCAAACATGTAAGAGTGCAGAATGTTGACTGCCAATGCACTAATTACTGAAGGGACATTTTCAAAGTTTGGCCAAAGGGACTGAACTTGTTTGATATACACATTAATATGTGATAGATTGGCAACTATTTAAAAGAAAATGATGACAAATAATTAGACGAAGTCTAAAAAAAGTGAGATTTGAATCTTTTAGTATTCTGATGAGCAAAAATCTGGATTTTTATTGGATGTTGTCACGCCTGCATTCTGTGTAACAAATTAACATTTGATGATCTTTAATAATTTGGGGCCTTAAAATCAAGTAATAATACACATGTAGCTCTTAATATCATTAGCAAAACAATAACAGCTGCTAAAGTAAAAGCAGCCTATAAGCCGCATGCTCAAATAATGCAAATAATTTGAATTTTAAATGTACCCTGTATATAACTCCAAGCGATCTGAGTCTGTGTACTTTTATATATCTGTGTGGCTTTTAGTTGGTTCACCTTTTTGTGTATGTGCTTTTAGATAATGTGAATAATGCAGGAGGCCCTTGAGAAAGTCTTTGATGGCTGGTACACTTTTACACTACCAACTGAACCAATACAGCAGCTCATACATCAGCAGCTGACAGAGGAGTGCTTACCTGAGAGTAACCGGAGAGCACATCAGAGTCACCGAGTGAAAACAGGCCGATCAAGTGTCAGAGGAAGAAAAGACTCAAAGGGGAAACAGAATGATGGACTCCTTGGTCTGTGTGGATGCAGGGAGTAAATACTGTATCTTAGTGATCAGAGATAAACATGCATTTAGTTCATCTTAGTCAAGAAGAGAAGATTTGTACAAACTTGTCTTTGTTCTGCCTGATTATGACACCGTATCAGTCTTCTTGACTGATACGATGGGAGAAATGGGAGAAGAACAAGCTCAGAGGTAAACAAAGAGAAAAGGAGAGAAGGAAAGTTAAAAAACAAAAAAGGTTGCAAGGACAGAACGAAAAGGGTTAATAAAAAAAACAGAGGGAGAGAACACGGAAGAAAGGAGTACAGAACTGACCCTCAGCAAGCTGATTTTCAACTCTGGACTAGCTTTGCTCAGGATCTTAAGCCCTTCAGCCTGCCTGGGACTGAGAGTAAGCTCATTATTTTTGTTCTTTTCTTACATTATAGTTACAATATGCGACAACATTCTCAAGTAGTAGTCTCAAGTGAATTTTACTGTTAAAGAAGTGCAATTATCTCCAACACTAGGCTCATTTGAAATGTGAAGCGAGGAACATGTTTTTAAAAATTTGCAACTGACTGAAAACTTTTGTAAAGCTAAAAAAGCACCTAGTTGAACATGATCATTAAGACTGTTCGAGTCTCACTGTTTGAGAATCTGAAAATGCTTCTCTGTATAAGTTGTGGACGTCACTGCAGGGGATCAGAATCCTTTGTCAGTGACAACAGTTCAGGGCTAAATCAAAAGTGATCCAGAATCAGTGCAGCCTTCACTGAGCTGGGTCGTTTGACCTCTGACTAAATATTGGTGCTTCTTGAGGTTAAAGACACCATTAATCCTGAATGATATTTGGAGCAACATCTGCTGTTATCCAGTTATCTTGGTCAGACAATCATTTTTTTAGCGCAGTAAGAGTCAGGGTGCTAAACTGGCCTACATGTATAGTCCAGACTGATAAACCAGTGGAATCAGAATCAGAATCAGAATCAGAATCAGAATACTTTATTGATCCCTGGGGGAAATTATTTCTTTGTTACAGTGCTCCATTATACACCAACATTAACAAAACAGACAAATAGGGGGTAAGCTCAGAAAAACAGAAAAAATGAGCCCAGCTGAAATCATGAAGCAAGTAACAGTGGGAAGATTTGGCTTTCAGAATGCTTACAGTGTTGGTAGCACAATAAACACCTGTCCCAACTTTTTTTGAAATGTCCTTTGACAAGACAATCAATTTTCTCAGTTTTAATGTAATTTATTTTGCAAATTATTTAATTCTTTTTTTATATGTCATTTTTACACAGTGTCTCGAGATGAAAAAACTGGACTATAGCAGGTCAAATTTCACACATTCAGCAGCAATTTATTAATATTAAAAAAAAAAAGAAAGCAGAGATCTACAAAGATAAAGATAACGATAAAGGTGGAATAAAGTTGGAATGAGGAGGAAGTAGCAGTGTTGTTGTGACGTGGACCATTTTAATCTAGGTGATGCAGTTGGCTCCGTGCCTCAGGTTACAAGGCATTGTGTGGCAATGAAGCAAGCTGTGCAAGCCTCATGTTTTAAACATGTCTAACTTAAATGCTAAATGTGATCCTGCCTCCTTAAAAAACAGCTGCAAATACAAAATACAGTCAACATTATGCACACATGTTTCACATTCTTTACTTTTTAAACATGCGAGTCAGTATAAGTGTATCACAGTTATACTGACTAAAGTTACAATTCAGTTCACTGTGTGGCTTCATGCTTGGTGGCTTTGTAAAATAGCCTTTGGTAATAAATATGCTGATTTGTGCAGCTGTTTCAATGTGACTAAATTTAATGTAATTAACTAAAAATTATATACTATCCTACAACTAATGGCCGCTTATTAACCAAAGCATTAAAAAGTTAACTGTTTATTTTAGTGATGTGAGCCACAATGGTAGCAGTCACAGTTTAGGCATAGCTGCTAAAAAAAGACCAGCCAGCAATGTGTGAAAGATAAAATAAAACAGAGCTTCCAAGTTATTAAAAGTACTTGATATCACTCTGATCTGATCAATAAACTGAAGATGAAAAGTCCAAAGTATAAAAGCAACAAGTCATGGTTTTGCAAGGTGTGCGCCACATTATTTCTGTACTAGGATGAGCTGAAATGCTGGGCAACTGTGCCTGCATAAAGCCAAGCTAACTGTTTGCCCATGCGTCCTGTCTTCGTGCTTCATGCTACATTAAAAGTCTTGTGAATTGAGACTGATATTCAATTTTATTCAGGTAATTTAAGCATGCTTATCTATCACTAAGCAAACGTCAGCTCTAACAGAGCAGTCAGGGTAAAAAAAAAAGTAATATTTCTATTGTCAAACTGTAGGCTGTGCATTTGGAAAACATTTATTTATATATGCATGTGTTTACCTTTTTTTCAGCTCCCACTACTCTGGGATGCATTGTAAGACAGGTGCGCTTTGACTGCAAATCAATGGCCCAGAAGGGGCAAACATTTGAGCTTCCACGACAGAGAATAACAGGATGAGGTGTTAAATGTTAACTGTCAGAAGACGCTTGTCTCAGGGTCCAGGCAGGCCAAAGGTCCATCGTGTGCCTCCACCCATTGACTCCTCCTAAAAGACATAATCAGCTCTCCAGTGCCTCTACGATCCAGCTTCCTCTCTGCTCCGGTTTGAAACCTTGCAGAGCTCTGGAAGGCTAGAGAGGCTTACTGCTCGAGACACGACTGAGAGGGGAAACACAGGTAATGTGAAGGTAATTGTCCTTGACTTGTCTCACTTTGCCTTTTTAGTCCCTCAAGCAAAGAAGCATGTTTGGTTTTAAAATGCTTTGGACTCCGAGATTAATAAAGAATCTTTAACGTATTTAAATGTGTTTGCATGTGGATGCTGATATGGTTGTAGTTTGGACAAAGAGAGATGTTAGTTCAAATGAAACCTACTTTTTTAAAATTTAGATTTAAAGTTTTCACATGTATAGTAATTATATGTCTTTGCAGTAATAAAGTGTTACAACTCTCGTGTTAAGTTGTCAGGTTGATCAGACTTTGTGTCCGTGGCTGAAAACTGCCCTTGTTGTGTGTGTTTTGGGGGGGGTGGGGGTGTATTTCAGGTGCACAAAGCTGCAGCTACTATGGACAGTCACGTCATACAGATTTCCCGAGATGACTTGGAAGATCTAAAAGAAGCCTTCAACAAAATCGGTCAGTTTCGCACAGAGCCACGAACATGCATACACAAACACACAAACACAACACACACACACACGCAAACTCTAACATGACCCTATAAAGGTACTGACGGTAATTCTGAACAAAGTAAGAGTTTTACTACCATCATAAAATAAAAGACTCTTATGTAAGCCAGTTTTACTGCTTGTATTGTACTTTTTGTTTCACGTGTAATAAACGGTGCCAAATTTTATCAGTAACAATCACGGCTGCACAGTTGCAAAGATCTTGATAATAATTAGCGGTGTAACAAAACAGATATTATCTTCCCATTTCTGCATGGCATAAAAATATCAAGCACAAAGGATAACAGGTCAAAGGCATCAAACAGCAATTTGGAGTAATTTAAAAATTATTTTTAACACCGTTCATCCTGGTCAAAGTTCATCTCCGACGCTCATGTTTCTTGGAACCTTGAATGTCTGAACAAAACGCGAGAGAAATCCATCCAGTAGCTGCTTACCTACCTCTCATGAAGCGCTGAATTGGTTTTGACATCATCAGTGAAAACAACAAGCACCCATAAAGTGCCACAAATAGTTTTTGCCTCATTTTAGTAACAAACCAGAAGCCCAGGGGCCACTGACATGCAGCCCCAGTGCAATGAAGTTTGTCCACATGAAACAATAAAGTTTAGAATCTATAGAAAAGAAAGTTTACAATAATAAACTTGTAACTAAAAGATATTTTTTATAGGTAAATAAAACTGAAACCTAAGCCAGTAACAATCAACTAACACACATCTATCTGAGTCCAAACTTTTTTATTCATACAGTGACTGTATGAATGATTATTCTTTGTGAAGGAAATGATTTGCTGCTTTTGTATTTTCTGTGTCTCTGTGTCCAGATATTGATAACAGCGGCTATGTGAGTGAATGGGAGCTTCAGGAGCTGTTCAAAGAGGCAAGCCTCTCCCTTCCAGGCTACAAGGTGCGAGAGATCGTCGAGACCTTCATTGCTGGAGATACAAACAAAGATGGAAAGATCAGCTTTGAGGAATTTGTCTCTGTAAGTTTTGGTACAGCCTGGGAGTAAATACACAAATTTACACACCCGATTAGACATGAAGTAATGCATCATGTTTTGCTTTCAGATCTACCAAGACCTGAAGAGTAGACAGATCAGCGAGACATTTAAAAAAATTGTGTCACGGAGGGATGGGATTCGTTCTTTTGGAGGAACATCAGGAATCTCTAGCGAGGGAACCCAGCATTCCTACGCTGGTGAGGGACAGCAAGCTGTGTGTGTGTGTGTGTGTGTGTGTGTGTGTGTGTGTGTGTGTGTGTGTGTGTGTGTGTGTGTGTGTGTGTGTGTGTGTGTGTGTTAGTGATGAATTTTATCGCACCGGTGAACGATTTTTGTGTGCATGATTTGCTCCAGCTTGTAAAGCAAAGATGTTACTGAAAGCAAATATCTCATATCTTAAACGACACCAACTGCTCTTCTGAAAGATATATTATATTATATTATATTATATTATATTATATTATATTATATTATATTATATTATATTATATTATATTATATTATATTATATTACTGATGAAATCTCATTTTAGGGCCGTGTGAGCAGGTCTTTAAATCCACTTATGAGATATCCTTAATTGATCCTTAATTTAAAAAACATTATATAAAACATAATATATCAGTTATTACTGGATAAAAGGGTTTATAAATGTTAGCAACTGGACCTAATTTACTAGGAATTTATTTTCACTATACGGATTATTTAATTTTTTTTTTATAGCTATTCTGTATCTCAAACCCTCGGTTAGTTAGTTAAATACAGCATATCAAAAAAAAAATAAACAAAAGAGGAAGTCCTTGAAAAAATTTTTTGGCTGTAATGTAGATTATTAAATGAATTATAATTTAATGTAACAGCATGATAATGTTTATTTGAGGTGGCACAAAACAACTGTAGGCTTCCCTTCAATTTTCCTATCTGTTTAATTAATTTTTTTTTTTTGTCTATTAAACATCAGATAATAGTGGAAAAGGCTTCCCTGAGGCCTGTAGAGAGTTAATAGTCCATCTTTGTGTTTTAACAGTTCAATCAAACACCATAATTTATTATAATAAACATCATAAACAGTCTACTAATCAGCTGAGCAGCTAATTGTTTACGCTCCTACATTACTTAGTGCAGAAATTTATATGTGTGTTTAGATGAGGAGAAGGTGGCTTTTGTAAATTGGATCAACAAATCTTTGGCAAAAGATCCAGACTGCCGACATCTGCTGCCCATGAACCCTGACGATGAAAGCCTCTTCACCTCTGTCCGCGATGGCATCCTCTTATGGTATTAACACAAGCTCATGCACACAGGCAACCAAGAATAAGCGCCTCTATAAACATTTTTATTTTGCACTTTTATGTTGTAGCAAAGGTTAAAAGAGAAATGGTGTAATCTTGTTTTACTATTGTTTTATAGTGTTTCAGAGCTCCTTCCTGCTCACATTTTCTCAGTGGGTTTCTCTTTATTTTACACTTGCTATCTTTCACAGACGAAAGATTGCAAGTGAACTATCAGATGGCAGACATAAACAGTAAATGCTGGATATAAAAAGGGGGAATTGAGAGCACTATAGGGTCAGGAATCAAACTTGTGACTACCCAGTGCCCAAATCTGACCCGAAGTTACACTTATCTTAGACTAGATTCAGAATCAATTCACTCTTTTACTTGTTTAAAAAAAAAATTCTCTTTCAGCAAGATGATCAACCATTCTCAGCCAGACACGATTGATGAAAGAGTCATCAACACTAAGAAACCTACCACCTTTCATATGAGAGTGAGTAGCAGTTCTGACTGAGTGGGTAAATACATATATTCACATCACCAATCCATGTTATTTGCAAAGAAAAAAATAGCTGCACAATTTCTGCCAAATTTTAGCTGAGAGCATCTGTAAAACTATATCATCAGCTTGTTAACTAAACTAAGCAACCTTGAAAGCATGCGGAATCAGGTTGCCAGATTCTGTGCAGACTAAAAGAGTCTACTGTTGTTGTTTTTTTATAAGAGGCCAGCTTATGACCTTTGCTGCACCTAAAAAAGTAAAAAGAAAGATGAAGGTAGTAAATTAGGAAATTCTCATTTAAGACACGACTACTTTAAAAGACCTGAATGTATTCGGTTAGATTTACTGTAGCTGGCACATGATAAGTCCTCTACTGAACATATGGATGTCAACTGAGATGACGATAGGTAGTAAATGTGTTAATGTGTTATTCTGAATATACTGATTCTCCCAGAATGTTGGACTTTGCAAAAAAGCCTGTAATATATTAACTTTTTACTGCATCATCCTCTTCTTTTTCTTCTGCTGTGTTATATCTCATGAACACTTCTTCCTGGATGATATTTGTCCATCAGCAGTTCCATTTTCAGCTTCTGCTGATTTCTGCTTAGTTTCTTATTATTGGCAGGATTCAATCTGTAGTCTTTATTTTCGCTGAGCTTTTAAAACAACAGAAACACTGCTGTATGACATGAGAGTGTTTGAATTAAAATCTTGATGCAACATGTGTTTGTAGGAGAATCTGGTCTTGGCCCTGAATTCAGCCTCAGCTATTGGGTGCACGGTGGTGAGCATGGATGCCCATGACTTGATGGCTGGAAAACCCCACCTGGTTCTGGGATTGCTCTGGCAGGTTATCAAGATTGGCCTCTTCGCTGACATAGAAATCAGCAGGAACGAAGGTCAGCGCACACCTGCATGCAAACACACAACTTCACATTTACAGCGCTCACCCATATGTGATGCAGTTCATGCAGGAGAGGTTTGAAATGTAAAGGTTTAGGCAAAACAGTGGAGCTTGTTAGGTTAAAACTGTATAACAGAGTCTTGGTCAAAAATGTAACCCCTAAAAGCCTGCACAATGAAATAATTGCCAGAAAACTTTTTAATGGAGTGTTTATTGAACCTTCTGTCAATTAAAAAAAAAAGAAAGAAAATAATTTGGGAGTGTTCATGATTATGTTTCTTTTCTCTAAGCATTCTGTAAGCATTTGGTGCTTTATTTTATTTTATTTTTATATGTTATATTATATTATCTGTAATCATACAGCATCTAGGTACAAAAATATGTTACAAATTTTTGATTTTTTTGTGCTTTTTTCGTAACAAATTAGTGAATTGTTTTGCACGTCTTCTTTACTTTGACCTGCATAACCACAACTGTATTACATTTAATTGAGAGTATCTTGCTGCTTCTAGGTAAAAATGCAGTTTTTGATTAATTTCCTCTTTCTTGCTTTAACAGTTGATTAACTGCTGTTATGTGTTTTCAGGTCTGATTGCCCTTCTAGCAGATGGAGAATCACTGGAGCACCTAATGTCTCTATCCCCTGATGAGCTGCTGCTCCGCTGGGTCAACTATCATTTACGCAACGCAGGAACAGAAACAATCAGCAACTTCAGTGAAGACATCAAGGTACCGTGCAGAATAAATACACACACCCGTGAATACAGAGTCATCAGTGTAACCTCATCTTGTACTCTCCCACCGAAGGACTCGCGGGCCTACTTCCACCTGATGGATCAGATCACTTCCAGTGAGGAGGATGAATTCCAAATGAATATAAAAATTGACATGAGCGGTCTCAATGTAAGCCACAAATTTTTCACATAACAGTGAGAAACTAATAAATAAAGCTAAATGTAAAGATTAACATTTCTTTTTGTCATTTTAACCTGTTTTCTTCACATTCTGATATTTACATAGCGTCTATACCGTTCTTCTATGCATACATGTCTGTGTGTGTGTGTTTGTTGTGAAGGAGTGGGATTTGGAGAAAAGGGCTGAGCTGATGCTGCAGCAGGCAGCCAGACTGGAATGCAGGCAGTTTGTTACTCCTCGTGATGTCACATCTGGAAACAGCAAACTGAACACAGCCTTCGTGGCCAACCTGTTCAACATGCACCCCGGTCTGCAGAAGCTTCTGATGAACGGAGGCAATTTAGAGCGCATAGAGAGTGAGATACATCCACCACTACATCTTGCCCTTACAATTACACGACAGAGTCAAAAATGAGCATGGAGAAAACAGACGTAATGCTATGCTAGTTATACATGCCATAGACCAATAATAAGCCAGAGATGATAATAGGTGCTTGAGTTTGTGGCAGACGTCCAGACTATAGATGAAGTCAACTGTATGATAACATGTATGATGTCTTCATATCATTCCAGGGGAGACCAGAGAAGAAAAAACATTTCGCAACTGGATGAACTCTCTGGGTGTTTCTCCACATGTGCACCATCTTTACCAGTATGTCATCAGTTATACATAATCATGTTGACCATATCAGTTATTTAGGGTGAATGGAGCTGTAAATCAAGATTACGGGTTCATTTAATGTGGGTGAGAATGGAAATGAACTGATTAGCATGAGTGTCCTCATTTAACATTCTACTGAAGAATGCAGACAGCATTGAAAATATAGTTTGAAAATAATAAATTCCTTATTTAATTATAAGTGTAATTATTATTATTTATTAGCTTTAAAGCACAGTAAAACATGAGCTCCCGCTAAAACTGCTAAAACTCCATATTTCAACAAAAATAGAGATGACATGCTTTAAGTGTTCTCAGTGGTGGTCGTTTTTTTTCTTCTCTTCTTCTATTGAAATCCATTATCTGTGTCATTGCTTTTATCCAGTGACCTGTGTGACGGCTTGGTGATTCTGCAGCTTTATGATAAGGTCAATGTGTTTGTGAACTGGAAGAAAGTCAACCGCCCTCCTTATCCTGTGCTGGGGGCCAATATGAAGAAGGTACTAGATGCTAACAAGCAGAGCTGTCACAGTGACGATGACAGGAAAAGCACAGCAGTGGGAAATATGAGAGATGTAATGTTGTTTTGTTTTTTTCCCTGTATCCCAGCTGGAAAACTGTAACTATGCTGTGGAGCTGGGCAGGGATGTCGCCCGCTTCTCCCTGGTTGGAATTGGAGGAGTAAATCTAAACGAGGGGAGTCGTGTACACACCTTAGGGCTGGTCTGGCAGCTGATGAGGAGGTATGTGCATGCAGAGCTGCAGGATGTTTTACTTGCTGTAGTATATTGTTTGGTGAAAACAGACAGTCCAATCCTTTGGTGACTGCTGCTCCTTGTATAGTTTCAGTTACCTGTACTTCTTACAATCCCCCAGGTACACAATTCAAGTTTTGTCTGATTTGGGTGATGGAGAGAGGGTGGTAGATCAAATCATCCTGGACTGGGTCAACAAGATGCTGAGCCAGAATGGAAAGGACACACAAATCACCAACTTCAAGGTGAGTATCTTTGTTTGTGAAATGGTATGATATCAAAAGACTGTGTGCTTTAAACCCCTTTTTGCCTGTTTTTTGCAGGACAAGCTGATCAGCACCAGCCTGCCAGTGATTGACCTGATTGATGTAATTGCTCCGGGGATGGTCAAGTTCCACGTGGTGGCAAGAGGAGAAAATGGAGTGCTGAAGAAAGATGATAAAATCAACAATGCCAAGTAAGAAAAAAAACTTTTTAAAACTCCCAACCTCTTTGGATTTTTCGCTCTTTTCTAATTTCCTTACTCCTCTCTCCTTTTGTGCTGCTCCTAGGTATGCAATCTCATTGGCTCGTAAGATTGGCGCTCGTGTCTACGCTCTGCCTGACGATTTGGTGGAGGTCAACCCCAAGATGGTGATGACTGTGTTTGCCTGCCTCATGGGGCATGGTATGAAGAAAGCCAAAAACTGAAGTAGGCACAAACAACACTGAATGAAGATGAAAAAATATATTTGTATTTTACTTTAAAAAAAATTATTTTTATCGCTTTTCTGTAAGTTTTAACCTCGCCGTGCGTACAAAACAAAAACAGTCTAGAATTCTCTATTATTTGTTTGCAAGAAATAAAAGCTGTAAATCTTTTTCCATCAATAAAGATAATTTTTTTTTTATATGTGATTTTATGGAAGATTGTTCTTTGCTTTATTATACTTAACCCATTTTATTTACTTCTTCTGCAATATGAGCCAGAGATCCGTCAGAAGAAAAAGCAGAATTATATACATATGTGTTCGGTCAAATACATTTTATGTCTGTAAATGTTGTGCATTGAATATTGCTATTTAATTAATAAAGAGAATCTATCAAATGTACAAAGTACCTGTGAATGTTTTCTGTATCAAAACATAAATTCCTTCTGGACTTCAGAAGTAAAGAGCAAATTGGTTATAACATATATATTAGTTCAGAAGTGCATGAAATATAATTGAATCAAAAGCCATTAAAAGCAAAAATCTGGCTTTTCTACATAGCTTCTAAAAATGGACATAACTGAAAACTTTAAGGTTAAAAATACTTGAAAGATGGAAGGTGACAATAATCTGACATTACTTGATATTTATTTATTTATTTATTACCCATTTTCTAATATGTTTCAGTCTCCCCTTTAGATAGGGGGAAGCATCTTATACATCCCAAGTGTTTCAAAAAGCTGCATGGTGAATAAAGGGACAGAAACACTTGTGTTTCTCTTGTTATTGTAGGTTCTTTACCTTACAATATAAAGTGTTTTGATGTGTCTTTTGTTGTGTTTTGTACTATATAAATACCATGTAACTGACTTAAGGAATTCTACTGTAATTTTGAATTCAGCAACTTAATTAAGATATACATTCAATTCTAATCACAAAATACATACAAATGCCTCATGAATAGTAAAGTAACACATTTGTAGATAGGCATACACAGTTTCACAAATATTTACATTGTACTATTTTGTATTATACCCTCTTGTTACATATTATTTACTACTGCAAGTGCACTACTCTTTTGCACAGTCTCAATTAGATTTTTTATTTCACCTTTTTTACTTCTCCTTTAAAAAAAACCACTGTTGTGTATATTTTTACCCTACCTACATTGTAAGACCTTTACTATGGGCCTGTGGTACTTTTTACTATTAACATTTTTTTTAAGAATTTTAAATTTTTTTTCCTGCCGTAAAACACATACTTTAACGTTACTTTAACGACCAGAGGGAGTGCTTACTAGTTTGCGTTTTGTTTGAGCTTATAGACCCTCGCTGGCTTCCGTATCAAAACAGAAACGTCATTTTGGAGCGAAAGTTTTGGAAAGACTTGACAGGCAGAAGGAGACGTGGAGATGTGTACTGGTTAAAATGATTAGACAGAGCCATATATTAATGTATTAAAGAGTTTTATCGAACAGCGACACACAAAGTTTAAAAATGGAAGGTCTGGAAATGTCTGCGATGATACCGGCTCTTCAGGAGCTAGCTAGGTGAGTACACGGCTAAAGTTGGCTAAGAGCTAAGTAGTTAACAGTACCACTCATTTGGGCTAAAGTGAGTCCTCGTCTTTACTTATTGAAGTCGATAAAAACCTTTGCTTCGTCATGTCTCTGTGAATAACATCGTGCTGATATTTGCAGTGCGAGCGCTGCAGAGTACGACCAGGTGGTACAGAAACCTCGACAGATTCTCTGCCAGTTCATCGACAGGATACTGACAGATGTGGATGTCGGTAAGCCGGGAATATCGACACATACTAGGGGTGGTCACCATAATAAAAGCCTCTGAAAGGACATCAGTAAAAAA
The DNA here is from genome assembly GCF_036321145.2 of Pelmatolapia mariae. Taxonomy (NCBI): domain Eukaryota; kingdom Metazoa; phylum Chordata; class Actinopteri; order Cichliformes; family Cichlidae; genus Pelmatolapia; species Pelmatolapia mariae. The sequence continues at coordinate 59,091,245 of NC_086241.1, read as the reverse complement.
CAAACAAACAGCTTTTTGGTGCACACTGTCAGACTTACCTGCTGAAACATTCCCTGAAGTTGTTGCTTACCATGACTACATTTCCCTCTTGTTAATATACTTTGCTGATTTCTTTTTCCCTTTTTTTGTATATTTGTCAAACGTGCATGTTTCAGATCATCAGACAAATTTTAAAAATAGACAGAGACGGCCTAAGTAAATGTAACATGCAGGTTATAAATTCCTGAAAAAATACTGTTAAAAAATTAAATTAATTTAAAAAAAAAAGATGATGATGATGATGACAAAAATAGGAAGAAAAAAACTATCCAAACCTGTGTGAAAAAGTAACTGCCCCCTAAACCTAATAACTGGTTGTGCCAACCTTAACCGGAAGAACTGCAATCAAGTGTTGGTGATAAGTTGCAACAAGTCTTTCACATAACATCAGCCATATTGGAAGTTTTTCAAGCATGAGTGGTCTGTTTAAGGTCATTCCAAAGCATTTAAATTAGATTTAAGCCTGGACTTTGACGAGGCCGCTGCAGAACTTTCATTTTGATTTTTATGGGTTTTTTTTTAATGCACTTAAAACTTCCTGGTGGGTGTGGGATCACTGATCATTATTTGTGGTTCTTTTGTGACTTACTGGATGAGTTGTTGATGCACTCTCTGAGCAATTTTGGTAGGCTGTCCACTCCTGGGAAGGTTTTCCACTGTTAAAACCGTTCTCTAATTGTGGCTCGTGGCTCTCGCTGTGGATCACTGGAGTCTCAAAGCCTTAGAAATGGTTTTGTAACCCTTTCAAGACCGATAGATGTCAATGACTTTGTTTCTCAGCAGTTTCTTTAGATCTTGACATGATGTGTTGCTTTTTGAGTTCTTTTAATCTACTTCACCTCAGATATGTTCTATTTAAGGCATTTCTTGTTCAACAAGCCATAATGGCAGTAATAAGGTCTGGGTGTTACTTGTGAAATTAAACTGAGCTTTCAACCAATGTGGTAAATCACAATTAATTCATGATTTAAAAAGGGAGGAATTACTGTTTCAGTCAGAGCCAGGTAGGTTTGGGTAGTTTTTCTTTCTCTTATTAAATGAAATCAAAATTTAAAAACTACACTTTGAATTTACTTGAGTTATCTTTGTCTAATATTAAAATGTGTTTGATGATATGAAATATGAAAATGTCACAAAAAAGTAAGCAGGTGTAAACTCTAACAAGCTCATGTGTGCACATCAGACATTATTCCTTCATTCCCTTAATTCCTTTATCTTTACCTTTGTTACATCTAGTACGCAGAGTTTATGATAAACCATATTAGTTTTTTGTCTTCCCCCCACTTGCATGAATCTTGCCCCTTACTCTACACCTGCACCTGTAACTTCCCCTGGAATATGAAGGTGATATAACAGCAGTTCACATTGCTGGCAGGTGTTTGTTCGGCAAACACAAACCCAGTCTGTGTTAGGAGTTCCAAAACACAAAGAGGGCACATCAGGTGTGACTAGAGATAGGAAAAGTACAACTAATATAAACCTGTGTCTGCTTCTGTGTTCTTGCTGCTGTTGTATAAATTTATGATGACTCAGCTTCTCAGATTCTTTTGAATAAATATTGTACCTGGAGTTTAAATCAGTGTCTTTCTTTAAGCTTTTTATCATTTAGTGACTTTTCAAGTTAATATTGCAAGAATATTTGACTTATCCTCTGTATGTGTACCAGCTCTTTTAACAAAGCAGTTGTCTTTTCTTCCAGTTGCTTTAGGGCTAAGTAAGAAGTCCACCTCAGAGCCAGCATGTGTTATGCTGCTGGACTTTGTGCAGCACATAGTTAAATCTTCATCTCTGATGTTTGCCAACCCTGCCTGTCAGCCTGCTGAATACCCAGAAACAACACAGAGCTGCACTGGTAGGAAATTCTTCTCAAAATGCTGCCATAAGTGATTTCAGAGAAAAAAAAAAGCTGAACATGTTTTTCCTTTTTAGTTTTGTCCTTTAATATCTTCTCATTCCTTGTCTTGATTTTAGACTTCAGTAAGTGGGTGGCGGTGCGCTTCCTTCGTGTGGCAGCAGCTCCAGGCTGTGATATCATCCATGGACGGGTCTCTGCTGTGTTGTGCTCTTTACTTCACACTCTGAGAGTCCGGGCACCATTTATCTTTAATTGCCTCCTTCAGGAACTCATATTTCTGTCCCAGGAACTCAGCCATAACCTGTATGCACATATTTGCACACTTGCAGGACAGGGACATGTTTTGGACATTCACACAAAGAGCCAGTGGCCTGCAAACCTCAAGTGCTTCAGTTTATCCCCCCTCTGTGCCTCCTCATACCTCACCCCCTCTGCCCTTGTGCTCTCCTCACCTGCTGCCTTGGAGTCGCTGACTGCCGTAACAATCAACATCATAACTGAGTCTCTGAGGGGAGTCATCTCCCGTCGTGACCTGAGTGTAGCCTGGGAAGCTGCATGCTTTATCCTGGCCAACGGGAACACCAGGCTGAGGAAGGCCTCCATGGTGATGCTGAGAACACTGGTGGAGCTCAGAGGATTTCCTGAGATGCAGGGCCACGAATTCTTTGCAGCCTACTTCCAGTTGCTGGAAACACACTCCTACTCTGCCTCAGCAAACATAAATGAGAAGCAAGCTTACGAAGGAGAGCTGTTAAGCCTGACCCGCTGTGTGTTTCAGCCATCGTATGTTTCTCACTCACACTTTGAGCCCATCTACCTCTCACAGATGTTCGAGTGTGTTTGCACTCTTGCTGGAGCTGGCGTCAAGTTAGGTGTAGAAGTGACCGAGTCACTTTGCCTGCTGTTTAGCTTCTCGCTATCTGTAGCACCAGTTTATGAGAGCGCCGCGTTGCTTAGGAGGCAGCGGGTCACCGAAGTCTGCGGGACACTAGCATGCACCGTGGGGACAGCAAATCAAGCTGAAGTACAACTCTGTTCTTTGTGTTTCCTTTTTAATTATCCTTTTGATATCCATACAGTGTTTCCCTCTTTACAATATCTGCTATGCTTGTTGTTCGCAGTGTGCAGAAGGGTTTCTCCGAGCTGCCCTGAAGGCTGAGACAGCTTTAGTGCTGCAGGAGTGTAAAGATGGAGCAACACCTGCCAAGAAGTCTTGCAAATCTGCCACCAGTTCAGTCGGTAAAACTCCTAAAACATCCTCAAGGTGAGTGCATCAACATTTACTACTTGGCAATAACCATGAAAATCTCAAACAAATTCTTTTTTCAAATGTCTCATATGTCGTATTGAAGTAATGTCTGTGTCTCTATCTTAAGCAAAGTGGACATGCGTGTTCGCAGTAAGGTTTGGGCTGCGTTAAACAGTCGGCTAGAGGAGCTGCTGATGCTTTTGGACTCCAGTTCTGCTAAGCCTGAGACCACCCAGAGTCTTTCTGCTCTGCAGGGACTGGCCCTCATTCTCCATCAGGCAGCCCTCTGCTCCTCACCCGTTAGGTAATTCCCAAACATACGCCCGTGCTCTTACACAAGCCCTCTCCTTTTTACCTTTTTTCTGCCTCTCAGAAAAACTACCTCTCTAGTTTTTTATTTTAATAGTGTTTAATATTAGAGATTGCTTACTTTCCTGGCTCCAGTTTGACATATGTCATTCACAGTGATTAATAGCATATTATTCACTTCAACATCTCTTTGTTATAGCAGCTTGTCACCTCTCCTTTGGGTTCCCACTGAGACGCTGAGCAGGGCCCTGAAGAGCTGTCAGTCAGTGTTAGAAGGAGGATCTCAGCCTGTGTCAAATCGGAGCTACTTTCAGTCTGCTGTCCAGATCACTGTCAGGGTCCTCGACTCTATACTTTACCTGACAAGTAAGGATCTGAATACAAAAATACCAGATGTTTTTGGTTTAGTTTGTTGTCAAAATAAAAGTTGATGTATTTTTCATATTTGTTTGTGTTTAATTTGAAGATAGAAATCAAGCCTGTTACACATCCTTTATTATAATCATAATCTTCTTCTTCTTTTTCTTTTTTTTTTTAGTGAGCAGCCAGAATGATGACAGGCTCCAACAACATGTGTGTGCTTTGTTGTCTCTTCCTTGGGTGTGTGAGAACAAGTCTGTCTCAGCCTATAAGACTTCAGGCTTCCCATCCTGGCTGCTAGCCTTGGCTCAGAGACTCGGTTTCTGCTACTGTGAGTGTTCCTGTCTGCTTCTTTTTCTTTTAATGAAAACCTAAATGACTGCTTTAAAAGTCATTTAAAGACGTCTTTCTTTCCAGCACCTGAGGTCCAGGCCGACTGCGTGTCGCTGCTGGCCTTTTTACATGGCGGTGTGTGCGAGACGTGGCGCGTGTGTGTGTTTTCAAAGGCGCTGCAGAGTCAGGAGGAGGTGGTGAGAATAGCAGCAGTCAAGGCTTTCCCTCTTCTTCTCCACCATCTGGGAAACATGCACTACAACCTCATTGGCACTACTTTGCTGTATGGAAACTCATACATTACTTAGTACTTGACCACTGATATTTTCTGTCTTTCTTTCATTGATATCATCAGTTACTTTGTTATATTTCATGGCGTATGTTTGATAATTGTAGTTCCAAGCTGGAGGACAGTTCGGAGCAGGTGAAGAAGGAACTTGCCAGGATCTTTGGTCAGCTAAGCTGCCTCCAATCAGAGCTCTCCAGCCTTAGTGACATCCACACAGACTCCACTTGTCTTCCCAAAATCCTTTGCCTCTCTTGTAGTCTTGAAACAGATCATGCTGGGAAAGCAGTGCCATCCCTCAAGGCATCTGTTGTTAGACCATTCCTACCATTGCTCAGACCACAAACTCCAAGCACCGTGAAACAAGGTACCTTTTTAATTAGTCATTTTCTACCATAAGTTTTTCACAACAGCTGATGCATTCAAGTCATTTCACAGCTGCTGTTTTCTTAAACATTTTATATATTTCACTGCCAGCTTTCCTAGAAGCTCTTCCCCACCTGTGCCAGCATGTGAATCTCACTGGTGCAGACAGCGATTCCCGAGCCGTACTCTGTGCCCTGATTGGTCTAATGGAGGATTCCGATCCTGTGGTTAGAACCCGCTTCAGCCAATCAGTGCGTTTCCTGCTAGCAGAGACCACTAGACACTCTGAGCAGGGCTCTTTGAATGAGGTGAGCAATTCTGGTGTTAAGACTCCAGTTTTTCTAATAATTTTATTATTATAACATAATTATATTTTTGTCAGGGTAAAATTTCACCATATTCCCTCTCAATCAATATGGTTTAATGCTGCATGTTTACTTGTTGTTTTTTGATGTGGCGTGTGTCACCATCACAGCTCCTGGTTGCACGTCTTAAAGAGGCATTCAGCAATGCTAAACTTAACAGAGATGATGACCTGCGTAACACTCTGATCCTCACCACTGGAGAGATCGGCAGGTATATAGACAGCTTTTTTTTTTTATTCCACAAGCTGTATGAGTTATAGTAATTATTTTTAATGAATAATATGTTATAAGATGGGAGATAAAATTATTGACCTTATATACAGAAATAAAATGTTGTGTTGCTAGTTGTTATTAGTTTGTATTATTTTCATATCCACTTAGAGGGTAGAAAACAGATGATTCCTTTTGTTAATACAATTAAAAAGACTACTTAATGAAGGAAATTTCTTCATTCCCCTTTCCTCTTCTGTCAGAGCCTCTCAGGGTAGTTTGGTGTCGTTCTCTCTGCTGCGTCTGCTCCATTGTCTCCTGTCCAAGTCGTCCCAGGTCTCTGTAGCTGCTTACACTCAAATTCGAGCCCTGGCCACCACTAAAGGCTTGAAACTGCAGACACTGTTCAGTCAGTACAAGAACCCTATCTGCCAGGTATCTAGTCTTTTGTTTAAATTGGACCAAAACCCATCCTACGCACCTGCTTATTATGAGTTGGATGACTTGCTCTATAATACTGTTATTCATAGTATATATGTGGATTTAATGTTTGAAAATTGCATTGGTTTAGTTTTCATTTGGTCTGTTTTAGATGCTGTTTTTTGTGGAAAATCTACAGTCCATTACTATGTCTTCTTTGCCTTTAGTTCCTGGTGGAGTCACTACATTCGCGCCATGCGTCAGCCCTGCGGAGCACACCAGATCAAGGAACCGAGTCAGCCAATCAGAGGGAGCTGGCTCTGGATATTCTTGCTCAGATCGCGCATGCTTTTGACTTTCCAGACCTCCACCGCTTCCTCACCGTATGTACAGTCATGCACACGCATCCACACACAGATTACACAGATAGTAAGCACTCTTTATGTGATGTACATTGGTTCTTTCTTGCATGTTTGTTTATGCAGCGGACCCTCCAGGTGTTGCTGCCTTACCTGGCAGCAAAAGCAAGCTCTACAGGCTCTGCTCTCATTCGAACTTTGGCCATTGAGTTGAAGGCAAACAGGAGAGAGATCCTGATCAACAACTTTAAGTACATCTTCAGCCATCTGGTCTGTTCTTGCACAAAGGAGGAGCTAGAGAGGGCCTTTCACTACCTACAAGTATGAACAACTTGCATTTTACAGCTGAAACATGATTTAGAGTCATGTACCTGAAGAGGTCATCTTAAAAACAAGTTTATTTTTCTTCTCCTTCATGTTCTTAAGAGTGAGACAGAAATTGAACTAGGATCTCTGCTACGCCAAGACTTCCAGGGTCTTCATAATGAGCTGCTGCTGCGTCTTGGAGAGCACTACCAACAGGTTGACACACATATGTGGAAACAGATTTTCTAAACATTAAATCTATTTCAAAATATGTGGCTATTTCAAAATATGAGGAAATTATTCTGCACAAGGCCTCCTCTTGAATAAAACTCTCACAAATGATCTAAAACACAGACTCTAGTTTCTGTTCTTGTAAGTGTTTATTTCTTTGCAGGTATTCAATGGCTTGGCAATCCTGGCCTCCTTTGCATCCAGTGATGATCCGTACCAGGGACCCCGAGACATCACCACCCCAGAACTTATGGTACTTGGCATCCTCTGCATTTCATATCAGTGTTTTAGTTTCTTGTCTTTTTGACATTTGACTAGACAAAAATACTTTATGAAACTATTTAGGCTTCAGAATCTGTGAGATATGTTTTATGTAATTAATTTAAACCAAAAATGTAATTTTTCTATGCAAAAAAAAATAAAGAGATAATAAGGCAACTAATCATCTGCTAATTATCCATTAATGAATGTTTTGTTTTTATTATTAGGCTGACTACTTACAGCCAAAGCTGCTGGGGATTCTCGCCTTTTTCAACATGCAGCTGCTTAGCTCCAGTGCAGGAGAAAAGGACCGCAAGAAACTGGTAATTGATCCTCTAAAATACCAGAATTTTAAATCTGATTGGTTAAATGTCGAATAAAGTTCTGCTTGGCTCAAACTGAACACATCTGCCTGTTTTTCGTGCAGGTTTTGACAAGTGTGATGGCTCTGATGCGACTGATGGGCTCCAAACACATCAGCTCTGTCAGAGTGAAGATGATGACAACATTACGCACCGGCCTGCGATACAGAGAGGACTTCCCTCTCCTCTGCTGCCAGTCAGTACTTGCATACTTGCACATAAAGTCACATATTGTGGTGCATTTATCTTTATTATTCGTTGGTATTTGCTCAGACATCTGTTTCTAATTTGTTTGTTTTTTTGTTTTTTTTATACACTCCCTTTTCCTCTGGGTAGGACGTGGGATTGTTTTGTGAGGAGTGTGGAGCCTGCACACCTGGGCCCCCTACTGAGTCACGTTATTGTTGCGTTGCTCCCTTTGATTTCACTGCAGCCCAAAGAAACTGCCGCCATCATCCGCTTCCTCATCCTGGACAACAGGTAGCAAACATAAACACAAATGTGCACATTTGATCAGCGTGCAAAAACAAAAACACATCTTTCTGTTATGGTTTTAACTTTAGTTAAACCAAATTAAATCACCCCCATAATGGAAGATTATTGTTACAGATATTCACTGCACACTTTGATCCCTGATCCTGGTTTTGTGATTGTATTCTCAGAATTGTTTCAAGGTAATGTAAAAGAGACAAATAGAGCAGGAGAAGTAGGGTCTTTGTTTCTTCTTCTTAAGATTTCAAGGATTCCAGTGGAAGGTTTTCTTGCCCACTTAAAAACAAAAATGACAAACTAGAATATGGCTGGACAAGGACCCACTGACGGTTGGAGAATGGTCACAGTAAAAGATATTTGTGAAATGGAAAAGATGACCTTTTCTCTAAGGCTCTGTAAAGAAAAATCTCAAACATATTGGTCAAAATGATTTTAGAGTATGCAAAAGGATTGTGAATTGTATATATCATCCCCTTTTCAATCAACCTGATTTTTCTTGTGCACAACTGGTCTTATTTCCTTTTTGTGCTGAATGGACACTTGTGTAGACATACACAACAATGTGTAAAAGGGTACACATGGATGAGTATGTATGTATGCGTATGTAGGTACTTGAAAGTGTGTGTGTATATGTACATAGGTGTGGGTGTATGTGCACAGCATGCGTGGATGTATGCGCATGCACTGTGTGTTTCGAAGTGGAAAAATTAACTTTTGCTAAGTTTACATAGCCCTGGGTGAACCCAACCCTTTTTTTCTTCTTCTTTTTCTTTTCTCTTTCTTCATGTCTGTGTTTAGGTCCATGATGTAATGTTCTTGTTCCTGAAAAAAAAAATTAAATATCATATCTCTTTTAGATGCCTCACTTCTGTCATTTAATTACAGGGAAGAAGTCAGTGACTACCTCCATGAGATTTACTTTCTACCAGACCATCCAGAGCTAAAAGAAATCCACGCAGTAATGCAGGATTATAAAAAGGTCTGTATGAAGGGCATAACAGAAAGTAAAATGAATGTGAAACAAAAGGTTGGTTGGCAGTGATCATACGTACATCACATTGTGTTTTATTTTTCTTTCTTTCTTCCAGCTGGCAGCCAGCAGCAGTGACTTGGCTGCCGCACTGCAGCTCTCCATGAGAGCCGTCCAGCATGAGAACGTGGACGTGAGGATCCACGCGCTGACCAGCCTCAGAGACATGATGCATAGCAACCAGGTACACACTCAATGAAGTGCTACAGTAAGGTAACAGCTCCATGTTTGCAAAGAGAACTCAGAAAAGAATGCAAAATATATATAATGAAACCATTAGACTGCATTATTCCAAAATCACCGGCTATGTTATCTTTTTCAAACGATTTGTCTTTGTAAAAGGTGTAAGCCTGAAAATTGGGTCATTAGCGTTAAGAATTATGTACAATGGATGTGTCCATAAATTAACATACTATAATACATCTTAGCACCTAAATTGGTGTTTCAGTTCTTAATTCTAATTCTTAGTTCAGTTCTTAATACACTTCTAGCATATTCCATGTTAAATCCTCACCGTTACCCACAAATTTACTTTAACTTAACACACTATACATATGTTCCTCTGTTTTCTGGAGTTCAGGAGTGGCTGCTGCGGCAGGTTTGTGCGAGTGAAGCAGTGGAGCCGGTCATCTCCAACCTGGTATCAGTGCTGCTGAAAGGCTGCCAGGATTCATCCCCAGAGGCCAGGCTCCTCTGTGGGGAGTGTCTGGGGGAGCTGGGCGCCGTAGATCCAGGACGCTTGGATCTTTCACAAACACACACCCACGGCAACCGCAACACCTTTGTGGTAAATTAGTAACATACAAACAAATATATATATGTGTGTATGTGACATCGCTCATCACCGTTGCCCGTATCTCTCCATCTGCCAATATTTGGTACATTTGCATTGGTTAAACAGCATGTTTGACCTCCTTGTTGGTTCAGCAGCAAAAAAACAAACAAAAATCGTATGTCCTCGTTCTTCCTTTCATTGGATACATTCAAGAAATCCAACCCTTCTCTTACAATATATATATGTATGTACACACATATACATATAGTTCTTTTTATACTTTACATACAGTTTCAGTTGCAAAAAATAATTATTAAAGAGTTTTAAAAGAGACAAACCAGGTTTATGTGATACTGTGTGTGAAGCAAAGATAACTGAACTGCATGTTTTTTCTCTGTGGCAGAGCGGAGTGGATGATCCTAACTTTGCCTATGATTTGCTGACTGAACTGACCAGAACATTTCTGGCGTACGCTGATGACGTGAGAGCCCAGGACTCCGCTGCTTATGCAATTCAGGTACGCAACAGCTTTAATTATTTGTGTTTATACAATATACTATTGTATTTATTTAATTAATTTATTTTTTGTTTATGATTAAATGTTTGTTTGTATTGGTGATTTTATATCCACTGTAGGAACTGCTTTCCATATTTGAGTGTCGCGAAGGTCGAACTGACTCAGCGGGCCGGCGTCTATGGAGAAGATTCCCTGAGCAAATTCAAGAAATACTGGAGCCTCACCTCAACAGCAGGTCTAAGTTTACACCTTCGTACACACATAGTCTCGTTTGTAATGGTCTCAGAATTCAGGACTGAACTTTCGTCTGAGGGATTTTTATTTTTCCTCTTCACTCCTCCCTTCTCCAACATTTTATCTTCTTGCCTGCAATCTTTTTGTACTCACTAAGTCCTTCCATTTTTTTAAACTTCTCTTCTTGTAAATCTATTATTTTCTACTCTGCCTCTTACCTGCAGATATAAGAGCAGTCAGAAGGAGGTGAACTGGTCTAAGCTGAAGAAACCTGTGTACCTCAGCAACAGAGGCAGCAAATTCTCTGACTGGTCAGCCACCTGGGCTGGATACCTCATCAGCAAGGTTAACCCATTTCTTTTTGAAGTGTTTCCACAGCTTTATCTTGTTTTCCAAGCCAGAAGTTAAGGGAAGTGTCTTTGCTCTCCAGGTGAGACACGAGTTGGCCAGCAAAGTGTTCAGATGCTGTAGTTTCATCATCAAACATGACTACAAGGTCACAATCTACCTGCTGCCTCATATTCTGCTCTACATGCTGCTGGGCTGCACTCCTGCAGAGCAACAAGAGGTGAGGACGCATCTGAACCACCACAGTAGATCAGTAGCCTCATCTCACCCGATCCCTACCGTCCTCCTCTGTCACACCAACCCCTCTGCATGGCCTCATTCACTGCATCCATGAATCCTCTACGTAATTTACTTCTTTCCTCCTGCCTGGCAGCTTCATATTCAGCATCCTTTGTCCAGTATATCCACTATCCCTCCTCTGCATATGTCCAAAACCACCTCAGCCTTGCTTGTCTAACTTTGTCTTCAAACCGTTCAACCTGAGCTGTCCCTCTGATGTCTTCACTTCTAATCTTGTTCCAATTCTCATTCCTGGCAATGAAAAACTAAACATCATATGTGTATTTTTATTGTTGGTTCATTTTTCTTTGGCTGTTTTGTTTCTGTCAAAGGTTACAGAGGAAATGCTGGCTGTGCTGACAGAGGGAGATGGACAAGCCGAGGGGCTTGCCCAGAAGACGGCCTCCAGCCTGTCACAGCTGAGCACTCAGACTGTGTTCAGCATGCTGTCACACCTTACACAGTGGAGTCGCCACGTCCTCTACTCCAAACCCAAACATGGTAAGAATTCAGTTCAATTCAATTCAGTTTTATCTATCACAACAACAGTCGCCTCAGGGTGCTTTATATTGTAAGGTAGACCCTACAATAATCTAGGGACTAATCAAAAGATGCATAGCTTCAGTCACTGTTGAAAAAAATGTATTTACTCAATCAACTCTATAGCAATTTATATTGCTATTATTTACATGATAATATTGAGGCTTTTATGCATTGAGCTGTATAAAAAAATAACTAAATAAAATTCACTTCTCCTCATTGTTCACTCACCCTATTGCTTTAATAAAGTATAGAATTATAACATGATATTGCAGAGAGTGGGGATTATCAGCGCGTGGTGGCCTTCCTGAAAGATATCCCGCAGGATGTCCTGGCCAAGGCCTCTCTGCGATCCAAAGCGTACACTCGTGCCCTCATGCACTTTGAAGCTTACATCCTGGAAAATAAAGAGAACGTACAAGACCATCTCACATTCCTGCAGGTCAGAAAACAATTTGGTTATTAACCATTAAAAAAACGATTGACTCAGGACTTTGACTGCATTATAAAAGTTATCTTGACAGCAACGAGTCCAATAGTACAAGTGCACTTGTCTTTTAACCACTCATCCAATTAATCTCTGCGGTGAACTTTAAGCTCTGTGATGTACGTGATTGGTTGCCACAGACACTGTACGCTGCAATGCACGAGCCGGATGGAGTGAGAGGTGTCAATGCTCTGAGGAGGGAGGAGCCATCACTCCAGGAACAGATACTTGAGCATGAGAGCATCGGCCTGCTCCGTGACGCCACCGCGTGCTATGACAGAGCCATACAGCTGGAGTCGGACCAGGTACCCAAACACATGCAGTCCATAAACATGTACACCCAGTTGGTGCGACTGAGTATTTCAGTGATGCGTTCAAAGCCACTTTAATCACCTTTCTCCTCGATTCTGATACTTGGTTGGGTTGAAATTTATCTTGTGTACCTGTCTAAATGCATTGAGCTGCTCCCATGTGATTGACTGATTAGTTATTTGCATTTAAAAGCAGTTGAACTGACATGCTTAATAAACCAATAATATACTATGCCAGTTTTGTATGTTTTCTTACAATGTGTTATTTATGATTTTATTGACATAAAAGATAATTAACTTGCTGTTTTTTCTTTCTTGATATTTAATCATTTCAATTATCGCTTTGTGTAAAGATCGCTCACTATCATGGAGTGATGACCTCCATGCTCGGCCTGGGACAGCTGTCCACAGTCATCACACAAGTCAATGGAGTACTGGCCAACAAGTAAGAAAAATACATATCAGCGTACATCTATTTCTTATTAAATGTAATTTTTTAAATTTAGGTTAATATAGGTTTGCCTAATATAGCATTATATGTCCATTTAGGCACCAGTGGAAGTCAGAACTCAACACCTACAGAGTAGAGGCAGCCTGGAAGCTCGGAAAATGGGACCTGCTGGAAGATTATTTGAGTTCAGGTAGTGCAGAAACACAGCATGTATTTGCAACATCTGAAATCACTGGTGACTCCATGCTGCATGGATCTGCTTAAAGCATAGTTTTCTATTCTGTGTCTCCAGACCAGCAGTCCAGCACATGGGGTGTGCGGCTCGGCCAGTTGCTGCTCTCAGCTAAGAAGCAGGATGCTGAAACTTTCTATGAGAAGCTGAAGCTGGTGAGGAAAGAACAGGTCGTCCCTCTGTCTGCTGCCAGTTATGAGTGTGGAACCTACCAGAGAGGATACGAGTATATTGTCAGGTCTGTGGATGTCAGCTCAGTTTGGAGTCAAGTGTGTTGTGTTTTAATAACTTTCTAAAAAAGCATTTACGTGTGTTTAGACTCCACATGCTGAGTGAGTTGGAGCACACCTTCACTGAGCTGCTGAAACAGAGACAGGACTCCGTGTCCAACCTCAGCCAACTGCCTCCTCATTGGTCAGATCGGCTGGAGATGACGCAAAACTCTTTCAGGGCCAAGGAGCCAGTCCTGGCTCTCCGCCGTGCCCTGCTCAGCCTGGGAACGCAGTAAGGAAACATCACTTTTTAGTTGCACAGATTTTAACATGCTGTTTTTCTGAAACACACACATTAGAGAAATCTGTTTAAAATTTCTTCTTAATACAACAGTATCTCTGTATTTTCAAATCTTTCTGAACTCACATCTGCATTTATCATCTCACTCTTGCGCTGCAGACCTGTATGTCAGGAGCTGGTTGGGGAGTGCTGGTTACAAAGTGCCCGGGTTGCTAGGAAAGCAGGACACCATCAGACTGCCTTTAACGCCCTTCTCAATGCAGAAAATACAAACCTTGCTGAACTGGTCACAGAGAAGGCTAAGTGGCTTTGGTCTAAGGTATAACCAGGCTACAAATAAAACCAGCATTCAATATATGATGCAAAACTGTATGCAAATTATTCACATTTGTACAGGACCAGAAAACGTATTTTCTTTAGTGTCTTCCTATCTGCAAATTAGATTTTCATACATATGCATAATCAAATGAAACTAATATAGCCTAATTTGTCTGCCTGAATGTCATCAGGGCGATGTCCACCAAGCCCTGATTGTCCTGCAGAAGGGTGTGGCTCAGTGTTTCCCTGAAGATCAGCCCCTGACAGATCCTCGCAGTCTCCAGACTAAAGGCAAAGCCATGCTGCTGGTGGGGCGCTTCATGGAGGAGACGGCCAACTTCGAGTCTAATGCCATTATGAAGACATACAGGGTTGATATATCTACACACTTTCAAACTAGATTCTGAAAATGTTTCATAAAATGACAAAAAAGTGAAAAATGCAATGATGCAAATGTCAAAGATCACCCTCACAGTGATGCGGCACCAAAGCAGATTCCTGCATCACTTGTCTTTACCTTATGTGTTGTATGTTTTGTTTTGTTTTTTAGGATGTGACTAACCTCCTACCAGAGTGGGAGGATGGTAACTTCTACTTAGCCAAATACTATGACAAAGTGATGCCAATGGTGACAGATAACAAGCTGGAGAAACAGGGTAATCTGATCCGTTACATCGTCACATTCTTCGGGAAGTAAGTTCTTGTTCTTTCTGCTGATTTGCAGCCCTGTAGACCCAGAGTCTCCAACTCCAGTCCTCGGTCCTGCAGCTTTAATATGCATCTCTACTCCAACACAGCTGAATCAAATGGTTGGATTAATTCTTCAGCATGCCATCAAGTTTGGCAAAGGCCTGATAACAAGTCATTCATTGATTCAGGTGTGTCGGAACAAGGATGCATCTAAAAGCTGCAGGACGGTAGCTCTCGAGGACTGGAGTTGCACACCCCTGCTGTAGACTATAATCAGAGCTTTTATTAGCTACTTCACAGCTGTTAATTTCTTCATCAAACAACACACTTATCAACTTTCTCCCTTCTAGTGCTCTGCAGTTTGGAAACCAGTATATCTACCAGGCCATGCCTCGCATGCTGTCTCTTTGGCTGGACTTTGGAGCTAAAGTGTGTGAATGTGAGAAAGGTGGGCAATTCACACAGGGCAGGGAGATATTTCTAGTTTCAGTCTAATTAATTTGCAAACTGCTTTCTAGCTATTTATTTTTAGCATTTCATTGGCTTTTCATTAACACTTGATATTATACTTATTCCCTCACCTCAGCTGGGCGAGCAGACAGACAGATGCGACAGGAGCTGAGTAAAATCAACACAGTAGTGAGCGAGCACTGTGCTAAGCTGGCGCCGTACCAGTTCCTGACCGCATTTTCCCAGCTGATCTCCAGGGTGTGTCACTCCAGCGATGAGGTCTTCAATGTCCTCATGACCATTGTGGCCAAAGTGTTCCTCACATACCCCCAGCAAGCTATGTGGCTAATGACTGCGGTGTCCAAGGTGAGAGAAATGAGCCACCCCTCATTTATTTAAGGTTTGCTGAGAAAATTGGAAATAGGTGTGGTGATTTCTATAAACATGGAAATATAGCCTTTGTAATTCTAATGAGCTTGAAAGTAAATATTTGATATGACCACTTTTATTCTTCAACACAGCCTGAACTCTCTTAGACAAGTTGTTTTGTCATTTCATTAGGTAGGAATACGAATATTCAGGAATAGTTCTCCAGGCTTCTTGGAGGACATTCAAAGCTTTTCCTCAGATGTTGGCTGCCTTCCATAACAGATAATAAATGCATCTCTTCTTTTGTCCTCCACTGTCCAAACAAAACCTTTGAAATCCCTCCAGAAAGCCTGGGGAACTATTGCTCAAGACCACTTTAAGAAATTACTAGAAGGTCTTGGGTCTTTGGAAGCAAAATATAAACAAATGAGGGGTGACTATAAAGTTTAACTTTTGCAAGTCTGTTTATGTGGGGTTTTTTGTTTTCGGCTTTTTAATTTGAAATGCTATTCAGCAGATCAATTGAAATCAAAATTACAATTTCTCTGTTAGTGTTTTTGTAATCAACTGCTTCTGCGTCCAAAATACGGCATTTATTTATGTCTGCTTTTTTTCTCTTTTCTTTCCAGTCATCCTACCCCATGCGCATGAATCGCTGTAATCAGATCCTTAAGAAAGCCGTCAGTCTTAAACAGTCCCTGGAAAAATTCATTGGAGATGCCAACAGACTGACAGACAAGCTTTTGGAGCTTTGTAATAAACCGGTATACACGCCCATGCACAAATACACTTCAATAGTCTATGACTTCTCAATCCTTAAATCATCTTTAGGCAGGAGTAGAGATGTTTCTAAATGTGTCTTACAGGTGGATGGTAACAGCACCACCCTCAGTATGAGCATTCACTTCAAGCAGCTAAAACGTTTGGTGGAGGAGCCGACGTTCAGTCAGATCCTGATCCCTCTGCAGTCTGTCCTCATCCCAACGCTGCCCTCAACAGGCGGGGAAAACACACAGCATGATGCTTTCCCTGGACACTGGGCATACCTGGATGGTTTTGAAGACAGTGTAAGAGAAAGAGGGTGTTAACTATTGTTACTGGCTTCCGTGGTATATTTAACATTCAGCAGGAGTTGATGACAGTTACAGAAAATAATCTTGTTTGTGTAGGTGGAGATCCTGGCCTCTTTGCAGAAGCCAAAGAAGATAAGCCTGAAGGGTTCGGATGGTCGGGGTTACACCATGATGTGTAAACCTAAAGATGACCTGAGGAAGGACTGCAGACTTATGGAGTTCAACTGTCTCATCAATAAGGTATCTGGGAGATTTCATTCAAACTAAATGGATATATAGTGAGTTCTGGATATAGAGCGACTTGGACGTTAGTAAGTCTTTTTATTCTGACCTAACTTTTAGAGGTTCATTCTTATCTTATGTGTTGTTATGGCCTCAAAGTTGAAATGAAATATTAGCCTCTTCTCATAATGTGAATAAAAACTGAACCTTTTTTTTTTTTTTTTTTTTTTTTTGCAGTATAGGAGCTCATTGTGTAGCACAGCTGTACTAAATCAATCAATATGTGTGCAAATTACATGACAATACTTAAGAAAAAGTGAGAAGAACAGCATTTATATGTGCTTGTTTGTACTTTGTGTTTGTGTAGTGCCTCCGTAAAGATGCTGAGTCCAGACGGAGGGAGCTACACATCCGGACTTATGCTGTGATTCCCCTCAATGAGGAGTGCGGCATCATCGAATGGGTTAACAACACTGCCGGGTTGCGGCACATTCTCACAAAGCTGTACAAAGAGAGAGGTATCCCTTCTTATAACGCCTACAATCAAAAACCTTTTTTTTTTTTTTAAGTAAATGTTGGGAAATAATTAAGTTGTTCACCTTTTCTGTGTTTTTAAGGTATCTACCTATCAGGTAAAGAGCTCAGGAAGCTTATTCTTCCCAAGACAGCTCCCTTTGAGGAAAAACTGCGAATCCACAAGGAGGTGCTGTGTGCTCGACACCCCCCTGTCTTCTATGAATGGTTCCTCCGGACCTTTCCTGACCCCACGTCATGGTATGTCCTTCACTACAACACTGCTATAATTATACTCCTGTAGGCCACTGCTTTACCAGAAATGTTAGTCATTTTCATTTAACATCTTGACCACATTTGAAAGAAGTTATTTCTATTCAGAATTTTTCAAAAATCTGCTTTAAGCGTAACTTAAATCCAAGAATAAATCTTTGGAGTATCTGTGTGTTTACAGGTACAGCAGTCGTTCAGCATACTGCCGCTCCACTGCTGTGATGTCCATGGTGGGCTACATCCTGGGTCTGGGAGATCGCCACGGAGAAAACATCCTCTTTGATTCCTTCACTGGAGAATGTGTTCATGTAGACTTCAACTGCCTCTTTAACAAGGTTTTCTTTTTTTTGCCTTAGGCTCAATAAAAATATTATTTAGGAATATTACTATATTGATTATTTATTATATGTATCCTTAACACAAGTGCATGTTATTGCTTTTAAGTTTGCCTGTGCTTTTCTCTCCTTTTCCACTAGGGGGAGACATTTGATGTGCCAGAGGTTGTTCCCTTTCGTCTGACGCAAAACATGGTGCATGCTATGGGGCCCATGGGCATCGAGGGCCTCTTTAGGCAAGCCTGTGAGGTTACGATAAGACTAATGAGAGACCAAAGAGAGCCACTCATGAGGTAAATTCACATAAAAATTTTTAATTTCAAATTCAACCATTTATAAATATTAAAAATGTGTCTCTGTTTTTAATTTTTCTTGCAAGTGTGCTGAAGACCTTCCTTCATGATCCCCTGGTGGAGTGGAGCAAACAAGCCAAAGGACTATCAAAAGCTCAGGCCAATGAGACAGGAGAGATTGTTAATGAAAAGGTGGGCATGTTTCTTGAATTTTTACCTCCTAAATTATATTTACTTGCAAATCTAAACCAGAGAGACTTTATTAATCCCAGAGGAAAACTGGGCTAAATACAGCACATTCCGGTTCAATAAAACCTAATAATGTTTGTTCTTTACGTTT
Source organism: Pelmatolapia mariae (assembly GCF_036321145.2). NCBI lineage: Eukaryota > Metazoa > Chordata > Actinopteri > Cichliformes > Cichlidae > Pelmatolapia > Pelmatolapia mariae. The sequence goes on along the minus strand of NC_086241.1, from coordinate 59,072,849 downwards.
CTCTGCTAGGCTAAAACCCACGTGTGTGACATTGAGCAGCGCCTGCAGGGAGTGATTAAGAGCAGGAATAAAGTGCTGGGTCTTCCTCTGTCAATTGAGGGGCACGTCCATTACCTCATACAAGAAGCCACAGATGATAAACTACTGTGTCAGATGTATTTAGGCTGGGGGCCTTACTTGTAGAAAGAAAAAGCACTCAATTCAGAAGATTATATTGCAATCTAAGCACTTTTGACTGTTTGTTCCTGAGCCTTTTTCCGTTTTGAGTTACTAAAAAAACATTGAAAAATGCAGCACTGTTGTACATTCCCTTGTAATAAACTATTTTGTTGGTTAAATGTGCTGTAGTGTGTGTCTTCTAATCTCTTAAACCTCAAACTCACAGAGCTAGACAGGCTTGTCAGCTGATTGTTTTAATCCCCTGTCTCCTGCTGCTTCTTCACTCCTGATTACAGCCAACTGGCCCAACTTTTTACATAAAAGCACCACTTAGAATTAAATGTCTGCTTAAAGAGCTGAATGTGGACTGGGTGAAGGTGTAAGAAGTAGGCAGTAGTTTGCTTTTAAGCTAGCAATATTTTTCTTATCTAGTAATGAGTTCAGGTAGTCAGAAAATCACTGTATTTGTAATTATTACTTTTCTTCTTTTTGTTAATGCTTGGCTGTTGTTGCAGCTGGCTTTGGGATAGATCAGGATGAGCTTTGTTGTATTTATTTATTTGCATATTTTTAGTGGGAAAACACTTTCCAAGATAATTGCATGAGAATATACTTATAATCTGAAACGGAAGTGTATTTGTGATAATATTTATTATCACTGGTAATCTGTTGCTGTTGTCAGAGCGACCGTTTTAGCTCGCCGATGCTGTTATTTTCCACGGTTCTGGAAACATTAAAGACATCCAGCTCGACAGAAGAAGCACTCAGGCTGCGGAGGAGGATAAACTGTCAACAAACTCTAACCCTATATCAAATTCTACTCTAATACATTAAAATACCAGTACTAATGACCAAAGTACACATATGCAACACATTTTTTGCTTTCGTGGTTTACATCAAGAAAAGACAACAAAAGTCAACATGTTTTTAATTTGGATTTTTTTTATTTATTTCATTGTAATGACAATTAACTACAAAGTCTCCTGAAGGTGTTTTGAACTGTAAGGTGGAGGGCTTGCAGGACCTCTATCTTAAAGTTCAAAACGCCAATTTTAGAAAATTCCAGCAATCAAATTATCCCCTATGAGCAAGCACTTGGCGACAGTGGGGAGGAAAAACTGCCATAAAAAGCAGAAAACTCCAGCAGAACCAGGCTCATGTAGGGGCAGCCATCTGCTGCGGCTGGCTGGACTCGATGGAAAACAAAAAGGAGACACAATGAAAATATAATAGTTTTTTAGGAAAACTATGAAGGAATTTGATTTGACGCTATGATTGACGATTCAAGTCAGTTTTTGGATCATTTCTGCTTCGAGATTTTGCGAGAAGCAAGGCAGTGGAAAAGTCAAGGTCTTTAGTCATCGCTGCCCTTAAAACAGCATCTGAAGGGTTTCATTAAAGCTTTCTTCAATGCTGAAAAGAACCTGGCAACTCTGGACTTTTGTCGACAACTTGTGGGGACACCCAAATGGACTTTCAAGAGCCTCAAAATAGCCTCGTCAAATGAACTATCACATGCCAAAGCAGCATCCATGATCTTTTCTGGGGAGCCAAACTCCTTGATGAGTCCTTTAACCAGTTTTTTGGTCAATCCTCTCACGTCATTTTCCAGACGTGTTATAGACTTCGCGCTGCTGATTTCAGGTTGCACCAAGTTTTTGAGACGCTCAATGATGTCAGCTAGTGTTACGCCATCTGGAGGAGTGAGACAGCCTTTTCGCCTGCTTTTGGACTTCTCGAGAAGTCTAATTAGAACAAAGTAAACAAGGTTCTGGGATACTTCCTCCACTTGAGCAGATGACACTGACGCTTCTGAGAGCTTTTCCTCTACGTTTTCTGAGGGTTTGTCCTCAGAAAATCTGTCCTCTGACATTTCAGACAGTTTCTCATCTGTGGAGGGTTTCTCCTCAGACTTCTCAGAGGGTATGTCCTCATGCTTTTTGGAGAACTTGTCATCATACTGTTCAGACATTTTCGCCTCAGATTTTTCAGAGGGTATGCCCTCATGCTCTTTGGAGAATCTGTCCTCTGACTTGTCAGACAGTTCCTCCTCATCCTTTTTGGAGAATTTGGCCTCTGATTTTTCAGGCAGTTCTTCCTCCCTCCTCTCAAGAACTGGTGTTAAACTTAAACAAGAGGATGTTGAGCTTTTCTCTGGACACTTGGCCTGTCTTTCCGGAGATGCTGGTCTAGAATGACAGGGTGTTCTAGATTCTCTGCCACTTTTTTGAGAAGAGTCTGCCTCTGTATCTTTTGCCCGTGTCTGTGCTGTTACAATGAAGTTTTGGATATCTTTAATAGCATCAGACACTTTTTCGCTCTGAATAATTTCATCAATTTCTTCATCATCAACCAAGAGCAGAATCTTTTGCAAAAACTTTGCAACTGTGTCTTCTATGATTACATAGATGACTTCGGGAGAAAAGGAAACTCTTGATTCAGCTACTGTCTGTCGTGTCCTGGAGATAACAGAGTCTGATAGACTTCTACCCATAAAAGTATTGGGAATTTGGTATATACGACTTATCATTAAATGGTTGTACATTTTCTCTGTTAATTCCCTTGAGAAATTCTTGATGTTCTCGCTTATTCTAATGTTCTCAAGGGTTTTTTGGATAATATAATGTTCTTCCTGTTTTGTGAACTTGTTGTATATGTCAATAATTTCAGATCTGATGACATTAAAGTTAGTTGCAGTAGAACATTTTAGCATGGTTTCCAGAGTAGATGAGCTTCTTGAAGAAGCATGGAGAGACATGGTAGATTTTGGATGAGGAGTTTCGCATGTTGACCCTGGGAGGCTGACACTCGTATTGTCGTGGGAACCCATTCCCTCAGTTTCAGGGGAGCGGTTTAGGTTTAACAGACTAATAAAATGTTTTTTGCTCTCCTTCACTGTATTTTTCAGCCCCTCTTTCATCTTTTCATAATGTTTTTGTGCAAACTTGGAAAAATGGTGTTTGCGGGATTTTGGTGGGTCGCAAGGAGCACGTGAGGTGAAAAACTCTCTCACTTTATCGAAGATGACTCCCATGTTAAATCCAGATTTGGGTGAGATACATTTCTCACTGTGGGAAGAATAATCAGTGTCAGAAGAAGGGAGATTGTCAAATATAATATTGACAATGTCAGCTGCAAATTTTTCTACAATGGTCTCAGGTTCCAAACTTTCTGCTTGCCTTTCAGCTTCTGCACATTCCCCACTTTCTGAACTCTCTGTCTTTTCTGAAAGTTGCTCTATTTTAGCAGGTGGCTCAGTTTCTATATCTTCGTCGTCATCCAATAATTCATCATCTGCAGAATATGATTCTCGACTATATCTGGTCAGAATATCACTAACCTCCCAGATGGCCGATTCGCGTGAGATGCCGGACACACTGCTGTCGCTGCTGGATTCAAATTGACTTGAATCGCTTACCGCAATAAAGCGTGAGCTTTGCCGCTTTATTGCGTATAATTTCAAGGATGCGACAGCAAGATAAACCATGACACGGAGTCTTCGAATATTCGGAATTATTCCACTGACGTAAACAGCAGGGTTTGGCGGTAAATTGGGGTTCTCCCTGACCACGGTGGCAATCGACTTTACCTTATCTGAAATCTCCTTCTCAACCATCTTTGTCAGCAGTTCAGCACTCACAGAGTCATGCTCGGGGATGTTGAGCGCTTTAGCAAAAGTGACTGAGATGGCGTCACCAATAAATGGATTTTTTTCTAAATCCGTAGATGCACCACGCTGAATGGCGGGAAGCGCAACTCTCAAGATTTTGGCTGTGGCGATCTGTATGATTTCAGAAATCATATCGGCCAAAACTGCTCGAACATCAAAATCCAAAAGTCCATTTTCTATTAAGAACCACTGTTGGTCAGAGAGCTTGTTGAAGGCATTATTGATAACCGGGAACAGCTCATCTGGTGATAGGACCAGAGGAATTTCAGAATTATAATCCCGTGTTGGAAACATTGTTGTTCCACAAGGATTCCCTCTGTTAAAATCTTCCTGAAATGCTAAACTTTCTGATTTGAAAGAGTGAGGAAAGTTTGACATGTATAATCCGCCAGGCGAACTCTGAAAGCGATAACCTTTTGACTTAGCTTGGGTCCTATTTAAGGACTTTTCCCGGATCAAAGCAACACCAGATCAAAGACGTCTTCTGTGACGTTCGAACGCACGAATATTCGCGCATGCGCATAAGCACAGAGTTCCAGACACGTCGGGCGTTTATCAATATGCGTACTTGTGCGTACTTGCGTTCTCGTGTACTCGTGATACGTCATCAGTCGGAGACCAAGTACTGTTCCAATTCGAAGTACGCATCACGCCGAGAACGCAAAAAAGTCCCGGATGTGTTCTCGATCCGCCCGTTTTATCGAGCATGCATCGGCGTAGACTTGGGACAGCTAAATATCCCAGAATGCATTTCGTCCAAAACTCAACAGCAGACTCCCGGCACATCGTTTCCAACCCCCCCCCCCAAAACCGCTCGCGGACTTCTCACTACTCAGGTTAAAGAAACCCCAGCAGCTGTCTATAGTATTGAGTGTCCACTAGAATAGAAATAAAAGCGTTCTAACATCTCACCTGCTTGTTTTTATTAAGGTATGTACACGTATGTACATGTACACTATTTTTATTAATAGAGGTTTCACTACTGAGGTTAACAATGATATACAAGTCACTTAGATCACTTCTAAATGTTAATGTTTGGTTTATTTCAGTGTTTTATTTGTTCCTGAGTAAACTGGTTTGGCTGTGATTAAAGTTAAGCTTCATAACATGTTACTTACAGTTAAATTAAGAGGGGACGGCAGTAAAAACTCCGGACCTGTGACATCATCACGTACGCTGGTGTTCCGACTGTACAAATCACGAGTCCGTGCTCGCGTACTTGAGAATTGAGAAACGGCCCACGAGTCCGTGCTCGCGTTCTCGGCGGGTACGTACTCCCGTGCGTTCTCGGCGGGTACGTACTCACCGAGAACGCTGGGCATTGATAAACGGCCGTCATAACGGGTGCGCATGGCATCGTCACAAACCGTTCCACAACCAAGAGTTCATAATCTCGGCAGATCATCGCGCAAATAAATCTACAACTGACAATGAAGTCCATTTTCTGAGAATGAGAAACTATGGCTGTATCCCAATTCAGGGTCTGCAGCCTTAAAGTACGCAGCCTCAACGATCCTCAAGGGCCGCGTACTCAAAGACCGCTAAGACCGGAAGTGCGAGGCTTGTGAAATGGGACGGTCTAGCCTCCGTCGCGCTGCCCAGGTTGCCTAGCAACCATAACACCAACCGCTGGAAACGTTTCATACAGCTTTGTTTGACAGAAATGAAGGAGAACATATTTGTTCGTGTGTTTGTTTCTACACGAGCTTTGAGTGATTTAATAAGTATCTGAGGCTGAGACCACAGGACTGTAAAACATGATTGTTGGCCTTCATTTATGTACTGAACAGTCATTTAAGATTAGCTAGTAAATAACAATTAGCTAATGTTGTTCATGAGACTAAAGTCAGTGTAAATATGATATCGCCAATATTATAGTTATTATATTAATCATTATAAGTTATTACAGCAGTGAGTTTGAACTCTCAAATCAAATCACTTCTATTGTCACATCACATGTGCAGGTACACTGGTACAGCACATGTGAGTGAAATTCATGTGAGTGAACTCTGTGTCTAATACTGAGCTTCAGTAAAGATTCAAGTTGCAGTTATTTATATGTCCTATCACCTTAAATCTTCACTCAAAGACAAGTATCTTTGACAGTGTATATGTAGATGTATTATATATAAGAGGCAAATATTGTTCGTCTAATATGTTGGCATTACTAAATTTGGCTCAATGCTTACATATATGTGTAAAAAGGAAAATGTACGAACTGTGAAAACTGTTTCTGATAGAATGAAGAGTAGACTGATATATTAAATATTCCTTCATTGGGTGAGAAAATCAGACCATGTCATAACTGCTTTAAGTCAGACAGAATAGATATCAGAGCCTTAAACAGGCTGACTTCTGCTAAATGGGTCAAACTGGGCAGAAAGTAAACAAACACATAACATCCTTATAGAATATGATGTAACACTATAGATCAACTTACCTCAGAATATATAAAGCATATAAACAATTACAGCAATATGATGCAACAAACACAGCAGTACTACTAATCCAAAATACTCAAAGCTTCATAGAACTGAAACAAACATTTATTTTTAGCTCCATTCTGCTGCTGATACACACTTTAGGTTTCTGAACATTAAACTTGTTGCTGCCTTTCATAGTGTGTAACTTGAAGGCCCTGAGTACTTTCTCCCACACTGAAAACACTGGAATGATCAAATTATTTGAACATTACCTAATAAGACTGATTCAGGACAGACAATTAGTTATTTTAAACTTTCCTAGCGGTCCTTCACAAACAGGGAACAGTCTGTCTATTCTCTCCATCTGTCAGCTGCTGCTGGCTCTTCCTCCTCCTCTTCCTCACACACTGCTGAGTTTGTCCTGGTGGATCATCAGGGGTGCAATGGGTCCCTCAGTCTGTCCTCACTCTGGACACTTGCAGTTGTCACACATGGAAATCAAATGTGTGATAAGCTGCAGGATTCAAACACAAGTGTAACTTATAAATACATGTTCATACTTTTATTACACAATCAGAGAGAAAGAAAAAGAGAGAGTGCAGGACAGACAGACAGGTGACAGTCTCAGGTGTATACACTGCTACAAAACAGCACAAGAGAAGGAGGATTTAGTGTTTGTGTTATTACGAGTGCTAAACAAGAAGCGTTCCCAGATGGTACAGTGGACACATGTGTGACTGCTGTGATTAAAGCATCTTTCTTTCAGCTTAACGAGTGAACCGTCAGCTCGTTCAAACACACGTTAAAGTCCGTTTGGCTCGACACCACCGAACAGAGGCAGCAATATAACATAGCTAACATTAACAGTGCAGTGAATCCTGCTTGTGCCGTGATATTCAGGACTGCAAACCGAGCAGCATCACTGACTTTCAGCTTGTTGTGTTTGTGGATATATGACTGACTTTAATTATCCATAAAATCATCACATTCTCTGTAAGATTAAGGTCAGCTATTGTATTATTATATTTTAAAGGCTTTAAAACCAAGTAAATGCTGAAAGTACAAACATCGCTAATGGCAAATAACTTTGCTGACATGTGGCCAACAGTAATGTTTTAATGTTCCTCATTATTAAACATTTGCACATAAATAAGTGACATAATATTCAGTACTTACGTTTAACAGTTTACTCTTCGGCCGCTACGCTTCTGCCGTCTGCGGCAAAATTATCCACAGTGACTGCCGCGCTATGAATTGTGGGATATGTTGGGCCACGAAGTCTACATCGCCACAGCCTTAAAATTCAGGGAAATGAAGGCCGCATTTCAGGGCCGGATTTCGAGCAGCCTTTGAATTGGGACAGCCTTCGGCGCGCCGCTGTGACGTAATCGGCCTTAAAATGCAGCCTTTAAGGCTGCAGACCCTGAATTGGGATACAACCTATGGTGCAGTGAGCTCTCGAGTGCAGCCGCGGTCAAGCCAGCTGCACTTTGAATTTTGTTGATCTTTTTTTTTCCTTAATACGGTACGTGAGTTACTCTGAAACACAGCAGAGGGAGTCTTTTTTTTATCCTGCAATGTTTTTCCTTATTTACTCCGGAGTGCAGCAGACGTTTTGCTGTTTTAACAAATATAATAGACTATAATCCTTACTTTAAATATTATATATATTAAAAAAAAACTATGTTAAAAATTCTTTAAGAGGTGACACAAATTTCAAATTTTTGTAACGTGGCAATATGCTGAGTGGCAGCTTTTTCCTTCATCACTTCCACAGTTTTTCTTAATAAGTTAGGACTGTAACAACTTCCAGAATAACCACTGCCAATTCTATCTATAAAAACTAATGTCACATAAATCAATCTTGTATTTATTGACAATATCAAGTAATAAAACACAGCAGGGGCGATTTTAGCCCATTTTTGGGGGTGCTGTAGCAATATTTCCTGTCTCATTGGTCTGAGATTTCGATAGTCCTTTGGCTTGTTTGCTCCACTCCACCAGTGGGTTATGAAGGAAGGTCTTCAGCACACTTACAAGAAAAATTAAAAACAGAGACATTTTTACTATTCATGAATGGTTGAATTTGACAATAATCATTTTATGTGAATTTACCTCATGGGGTACATATTATAAATAATCAATCTAATAACATTTCTAAATAATATTTTTATTGAATCTGAGGCAAAAAAAAAAAAAAACTTGCTAAAGAGGCAGTTGAAGTCTATATCAAGGGCGATTTTATCCCATTTTGGGGGGTGCTGTAGCACACCCAACATTAATCAAGGCACCCCCAAAGATTTCTTACTTTTTTGACAATATTTGCTGTTTGTGTGACACACTACTAAAAATATAAAAAGCATACAGTACTTAATTGAAGTGGAACATTCTAACAACAAAAGTATAGATAACCCCTCCCCCCTCCCAAAATGGTTTGTTCCAGCTCTCCCCTACTCTGGCTCTAGCGCCCTTGCGGACGTGTAAGTGCCTGGCTTAAAATTGGACGTGTTAGCTGCATTTAACCTTCAGTTACTCTTTATATAGTTAGGTAGGAGTCAGGCCATGTTTCTTTTTAGCTGAAAAACATTACACCCAGGTAACCTGCTGTGTTGAAAACGTGTTTCCCGACTATGTTTGCTACCCTACAATCCGTCCTGCTCTGTAGTAAAATCAGCGACATTTGACCGTCCTGTTGCTCGCATTGAAATGTATATAGCCTATTTAAAGTCTAAAACTTAAAATTGTCCGTAGCCTACTCTTGTTACCACGGTCCTGTTTGAAATGTAATGAGAGAAGCTGGTTATTTTGTCATATGTGCATGTGCCGATATTGAACCCAAGGTATAACTAGCTAACTGACTGGATGCCCATTAACCTTATAACTCTTGTGTGTGTGTGTGTGTGTGTGTGTGTGTGTACAGAGAGACAGCCAGGTTCATAATGGATATAAGGAAGTTTTTTTGTTTTTTTTTTAAAAAGGATAATGTTGGATCAGTGTTTCAATATTTATATCTTTTATTAGATGCACATGTGGTTTGGTTATTTGCCTTTTGGTTGAAAGTACACTGAGAGAGGACTTTTTTATTAGTGATCTTAATAGTATTTTTTTTTTCATATTAATGTAAGTTTTAAATCTAATTGAATACAATCTATTTGTGTATGATTGTCAGTCCAAAGAGGGAGAGAGGAAAGAGGGGAGTGTGAGGAGAAAGTACAAGGCCAGGAAGAACCAGGTAAGAAAACAACAGGGAATAGTGACAGGCAAAACAGAAACTGTTAAACTGACAAAGAGAAAAAACCTGATTTTACTCATACAATCTGGAAGTTGTGTTCTCCCTATATTAAAGCTGCTATACAGAATCTGCAAAACAAACTGGGTTGTCAGCCCTGGCACTGCATTACCATATTGAACTTCAGTTAGAGGAAGTCATGGTTGCCAAAAACTTTTTGAAGCTCAAGAGTGAGGCTGGTGCCATCCCAGATATGTTAACATTGTACAATCTTCTAGATAATCAGATCTTCCCCAGACTGAAAACTGTTATTCAGGTTGCCCTAACAAACCTAGTTAGTAGCAGTAGCTGTGAAAGGTCTTTTAGTGTCTTGCGTCAGCTCCATACCTGGCTGAGAAGGACCATAGGTCAAAGCAGACTCCAGCACCTGGCTGAGAGTCAGTTGAGAAAGAGATGCTTGAGAGACTTGACCACCCAAATGTGATAGACAGATTTGCCAACCTCAAGGTGAGGCGACATAGGTTAAAAGAAAAGAAAAAATCTGCAGAGCCATAGGAGTATCTGCAGTAAAGATCTTTTCATACATTGTATACATTGTACCACAGGCCAAGGTGTCTCCATTTTTCAAATTTGTTTTATTAATATTTTGTACATTTGTACATTTCAAGGACTCTTCTATTTTTGGAGTGTATTTTTTATGTATCTGTATTATATTATACATACACATTAAAAGTGAATCTCTGTCCAAAAAATGCACTCAGTTTACTTTTTACTCACTATGAGCATCATTCATTATTCTCCCCCAATAATTAAGGTTAGGATATGTTGGTTTTTTTTTTTTTTTTAATTCCAATCATTTCTTCTTTGGCAGTAGTAGTCTTTAGCAGCATTTAAATAACTTTTATCAGATTTGATGGTTTTGTTACAGACTTTTCAAAAAGGTGTTTTGCTTTTCTTTCTCAAATGTGGGGATTAAATTGTGTTAAAAAGTGTCCAACTCCAGTCCTCGGTCCTGCAGCTTTTATATTCATCTCTACTCCAACACAGCTGAATCATATGATTGGATTAATTCTTCAGCATGCCATCAAGTTTGGCAAAGGCCTGATAACAAGCCATTCATTGATTCAGGTGTGTCGGAACAAGGATGCATCTAAAAGCTGCAGGACAGTAGCTCTCGAGGACTGGGGTTGCACACCCCTGCTGTAGACTATCAAACAACACACTTATCAACTTTCTCCCTTCTAGTGCTCTGCAGTTTGGAAACCAGTATATCTACCAGGCCATGCCTCGCATGCTGTCTCTTTGGCTGGACTTTGGAGCTAAAGTGTGTGAATGTGAGAAAGGTGGGCAATTCACACAGGGCAGGGAGATATTTCTAGTTTCAGTTTCATTGGCTTTTCATTAACACTTGAAATTATACCTATTCCCTCACCTCAGCTGGGCGAGCAGACAGACAGATGCAACAGGAGCTGAGTAAAATCAACACAGTAGTGAGCGAGCACTGCGCTAAGCTGGCGCCGTACCAGTTCCTGACCGCATTTTCCCAGCTGATCTCCAGGGTGTGTCACTCCAGCGATGAGGTCTTCAATGTCCTCATGACCATTGTGGCCAAAGTGTTCCTCACATACCCCCAGCAAGCTATGTGGCTAATGACTGCGGTGTCCAAGGTGAGAGAAATGAGCCACCCCTCATTTATTTAAGGTTGATGGTGATTTCTATAAACATGGAAATATAGCCTTTGTAATTCTAATGAGCTTGAAAGTCAATATTTGATAAGACCACTTTTAGTCTTCAACACAGCCTGAACTCTCTTTGGCAAGCTGTTTTGTAATTTCATTAGGTAGGAGTAGGAATATTCAGGAATAGTTCTCCAGGCTTCTTGGAGGACATTCAAAGCTTTTCCTCAAATGTTGTGGCTGCCTTCCATAACAGATAATAATAATAATAATGGATTGCATTTATATAGCGCTTTTCGAGACCCTCAAAGCGCTTTACAATTCCACTATTCATTCATTCTCACACACTGGTGGAGGCAAGCTACAGTTGTAGCCACAGCTGCCCTGGGGCAGACTGACAGAAGCGAGGCTGCCATATCGCACCATCGGCCCCTCTGGCCATCACCAGTAGGCGGTAGGTTCAGTGGCTTGCCCAAGGACACAACGGCCTTCGGGGCTCGAACCGGCAACCTTCCAATTACAAGACAAACTCCCAACTCTTGAGCCACGATCGCCCTACAATGCATGCAAATACATCTCTTCTTTTGTCATCCACTTATGTAGCGCCACTGTCCAAACAAAACCTTTGAAATCCCTCCAGAAAGCCTGGGGAACTATTGCTCAAGACCACTTTAAGAAATTACTAGAAGGTCTGGGTCTTTGGAAGCAAAATATAAACAAATGAGGGGTGACTATAAAGTTTAACTTTTGCAAGTCTGTTTATGTGGGGTTTTTTTTTTTTTTTAAATTTGAAATGTTATTTAGCAGATCAGTTCAAATCAAAATTACAATTTCTCTGTTAGCGTTTTCGTAATCAACTGCTTCTGCGTCCAAAATACAGCATTTATTTATGTCTGCTTTTCTTTTCTTTCCAGTCATCCTACCCCATGCGCATGAAACGCTGTAATCAGATCCTTAAGAAAGCCGTCAGTCTTGAACAGTCCCTGGAAAAAGTCATTGGAGATGCCAACTGACTGACAGACAAGCTTTTGGAGCTTTGTAATAAACCGGTATACACGCCCATGCACAAATACACTTCAATAGTCTATGACTTCTCAATCCTTAAATCATCTTTAGGCAGGAGTAGAGATGTTTCTAAATGTGTCTTACAGGTGGATGGTAACAGCACCACCACCATAGGTGCCTATAGCCTAAAGGGTTCGGATGGTCGGGGTTACACCATGATGTGTAAACCTAAAGATGACCTGAGGAAGGACTGCAGACTTATGGAGTTCAACTGTCTCATCAATAAGGTATCTGGGAGATTTCATTCAAACTAAATGGATATATAGAATAGAATAGAATAGAATAGAATTCAACTTTATTGTCATTGCACATGTCACAGTTACAGGGCAACGAAATGCAGTTTGCATCCATCCAGAAGTGCTTTAGCCATGATATAGATATATTACAATATATATTAGCAATAATATAGATATGTAAGTATATTACAGAAATGGGTCTATTACTATATAGTGAGTTCTGGCCCATAGAGCAACTTGCACGTTAGGTCAGAATAAAAAGACTTACTAACTTTTAGAAGTTCATTCTTATTTTATGTGTTGTTCTAGCCTTAAATTTGAAATTAAATATTATTCATCTTCTCATAATGTGAACAAAAACTCAACTTTTTTTTGTTTTTTTTTACAGTCAGGAGCTCATTGTGTAGCACAGCTGTACTAAATGAATCAATATGTGTGCAAATTACATGACAATACTTAAGAAAAAGTGAGAAGAACAGCATTTATATGTGCTTGTTTGTACTTCGTGTTTGTGTAGTGCCTCCGTAAAGATGCTGAGTCCAGACGGAGGGAGCTACACATCCGGACTTATGCTGTGATTCCCCTCAATGAGGAGCGCGGCATCATCGAATGGGTTAACAACACTGCCGGGTTGCGGCACATTCTCACAAAGCTGTACAAAGAGAGAGGTATCCCTTCTTATAACACCTACAATCAAAAACCTTTTTTTTTAAAGTAAATGTTGAGAAATAATTAAGTTCTCCTTTCTCTGTTTTTTTAAGGTATCTACCTATCAGGTAAAGAGCTCAGGAAGCTTATTCTTCCTAAGACAGCTCCCTTTGAGGAAAAACTGCGAATCCACAAGGAGGTGCTGTGTGCTCGACACCCCCGTCTTCTATGAATGGTTCCTCCGGACCTTTCCTGACCCCACGTCATGGTATGACCTTCACTACAACACTGCTATAATTATACTCCTGTAGGCCACTGCTTTACCAGAAATGTTAGTCATTTTCATTTAACATCTTGACCACATTTGAAAGAAGTTATTTCTAATCAGAATTTTTCAAAAATCTGCTTCAAGTGTAACTTAAATCCAAGAATAAATCTTTGGAGTATTTGTGTGTTTACAGGTACAGCAGTCGTTCAGCATACTGCCGCTCCACTGCTGTGATGTCCATGGTGGGCTACATCCTGGGTCTGGGAGATCGCCACGGAGAAAACATCCTCTTTGATTCCTTCACTGGAGAATGTGTTCATGTAGACTTCAACTGCCTCTTTAACAAGGTTTTCTTTTTTTTGCCTTAGGCTCAATAAAAATAATATTTAGGAATATTACTATATTGATTATTTATTATATGTATCCTTAACACCAGTGCATGTTATTGCTTTTAAGTTTGCCTGTGCTTTTCTCTCCTTTTCCACTAGGGGGAGACATTTGATGTGCCAGAGGTTGTTCCCTTTCGTCTGACGCAAAACATGGTGCATGCTATGGGGCCCATGGGCATCGAGGGCCTCTTTAGGCAAGCCTGTGAGGTTACGATAAGACTAATGAGAGACCAAAGAGAGCCACTCATGAGGTAAATTCACATAAAAAATTTTAATTTCAAATTCAACCATTTATAAATATTAAAAATGTGTCTCTGTTTTTAATTTTTCTTGCAAGTGTGCTGAAGACCTTCCTTCATGATCCCCTGGTGGAGTGGAGCAAACAAGCCAAAGGACTATCAAAAGCTCAGGCCAATGAGACAGGAGAGATTGTTAATGAAAAGGTGGGCATGTTTCTTGAATTTTTACCTCCTAAATTATATTTACTTGCAAATCTAAACCAGAGAGACTTTATTAATCCCAGAGGAAAACTGGGCTAAATACAGCACATTCCGGTTCAATAAAACCTAATAATGTTTGTTCTTTACGTTTCTCTGCTAGGCTAAAACCCACGTGTGTGACATTGAGCAGCGCCTGCAGGGAGTGATTAAGAGCAGGAATAAAGTGCTGGGTCTTCCTCTGTCAATTGAGGGGCACGTCCATTACCTCATACAAGAAGCCACAGATGATAAACTACTGTGTCAGATGTATTTAGGCTGGGGGCCTTACTTGTAGAAAGAAAAAGCACTCAATTCAGAAGATTATATTGCAATCTAAGCACTTTTGACTGTTTGTTCCTGAGCCTTTTTCCGTTTTGAGTTACTAAAAAAACATTGAAAAATGCAGCACTGTTGTACATTCCCTTGTAATAAACTATTTTGTTGGTTAAATGTGCTGTAGTGTGTGTCTTCTAATCTCTTAAACCTCAAACTCACAGAGCTAGACAGGCTTGTCAGCTGATTGTTTTAATCCCCTGTCTCCTGCTGCTTCTTCACTCCTGATTACAGCCAACTGGCCCAACTTTTTACATAAAAGCACCACTTAGAATTAAATGTCTGCTTAAAGAGCTGAATGTGGACTGGGTGAAGGTGTAAGAAGTAGGCAGTAGTTTGCTTTTAAGCTAGCAATATTTTTCTTATCTAGTAATGAGTTCAGGTAGTCAGAAAATCACTGTATTTGTAATTATTACTTTTCTTCTTTTTGTTAATGCTTGGCTGTTGTTGCAGCTGGCTTTGGGATAGATCAGGATGAGCTTTGTTGTGTTTATTTATTTGCATATTTTTAGTGGGAAAACACTTTCCAAGATAATTGCATGAGAATATACTTATAATCTGAAACGGAAGTGTATTTGTGATAATATTTATTATCACTGGTAATCTGTTGCTGTTGTCAGAGCGACCGTTTTAGCTCGCCGATGCTGTTATTTTCCACGGTTCTGGAAACATTAAAGACATCCAGCTCGACAGAAGAAGCACTCAGGCTGCGGAGGAGGATAAACTGTCAACAAACTCTAACCCTATATCAAATTCTACTCTAATACATTAAAATACCAGTACTAATGACCAAAGTACACATATGCAACACATTTTTTGCTTTCGTGGTTTACATCAAGAAAAGACAACAAAAGTCAACATGTTTTTAATTTGGATTTTTTTTATTTATTTCATTGTAATGACAATTAACTACAAAGTCTCCTGAAGGTGTTTTGAACTGTAAGGTGGAGGGCTTGCAGGACCTCTATCTTAAAGTTCAAAACGCCAATTTTAGAAAATTCCAGCAATCAAATTATCCCCTATGAGCAAGCACTTGGCGACAGTGGGGAGGAAAAACTGCCATAAAAAGCAGAAAACTCCAGCAGAACCAGGCTCATGTAGGGGCAGCCATCTGCTGCGGCTGGCTGGACTCGATGGAAAACAAAAAGGAGACACAATGAAAATATAATAGTTTTTTAGGAAAACTATGAAGGAATTTGATTTGACGCTATGATTGACGATTCAAGTCAGTTTTTGGATCATTTCTGCTTCGAGATTTTGCGAGAAGCAAGGCAGTGGAAAAGTCAAGGTCTTTAGTCATCGCTGCCCTTAAAACAGCATCTGAAGGGTTTCATTAAAGCTTTCTTCAATGCTGAAAAGAACCTGGCAACTCTGGACTTTTGTCGACAACTTGTGGGGACACCCAAATGGACTTTCAAGAGCCTCAAAATAGCCTCGTCAAATGAACTATCACATGCCAAAGCAGCATCCATGATCTTTTCTGGGGAGCCAAACTCCTTGATGAGTCCTTTAACCAGTTTTTTGGTCAATCCTCTCACGTCATTTTCCAGACGTGTTATAGACTTCGCGCTGCTGATTTCAGGTTGCACCAAGTTTTTGAGACGCTCAATGATGTCAGCTAGTGTTACGCCATCTGGAGGAGTGAGACAGCCTTTTCGCCTGCTTTTGGACTTCTCGAGAAGTCTAATTAGAACAAAGTAAACAAGGTTCTGGGATACTTCCTCCACTTGAGCAGATGACACTGACGCTTCTGAGAGCTTTTCCTCTACGTTTTCTGAGGGTTTGTCCTCAGAAAATCTGTCCTCTGACATTTCAGACAGTTTCTCATCTGTGGAGGGTTTCTCCTCAGACTTCTCAGAGGGTATGTCCTCATGCTTTTTGGAGAACTTGTCATCATACTGTTCAGACATTTTCGCCTCAGATTTTTCAGAGGGTATGCCCTCATGCTCTTTGGAGAATCTGTCCTCTGACTTGTCAGACAGTTCCTCCTCATCCTTTTTGGAGAATTTGGCCTCTGATTTTTCAGGCAGTTCTTCCTCCCTCCTCTCAAGAACTGGTGTTAAACTTAAACAAGAGGATGTTGAGCTTTTCTCTGGACACTTGGCCTGTCTTTCCGGAGATGCTGGTCTAGAATGACAGGGTGTTCTAGATTCTCTGCCACTTTTTTGAGAAGAGTCTGCCTCTGTATCTTTTGCCCGTGTCTGTGCTGTTACAATGAAGTTTTGGATATCTTTAATAGCATCAGACACTTTTTCGCTCTGAATAATTTCATCAATTTCTTCATCATCAACCAAGAGCAGAATCTTTTGCAAAAACTTTGCAACTGTGTCTTCTATGATTACATAGATGACTTCGGGAGAAAAGGAAACTCTTGATTCAGCTACTGTCTGTCGTGTCCTGGAGATAACAGAGTCTGATAGACTTCTACCCATAAAAGTATTGGGAATTTGGTATATACGACTTATCATTAAATGGTTGTACATTTTCTCTGTTAATTCCCTTGAGAAATTCTTGATGTTCTCGCTTATTCTAATGTTCTCAAGGGTTTTTTGGATAATATAATGTTCTTCCTGTTTTGTGAACTTGTTGTATATGTCAATAATTTCAGATCTGATGACATTAAAGTTAGTTGCAGTAGAACATTTTAGCATGGTTTCCAGAGTAGATGAGCTTCTTGAAGAAGCATGGAGAGACATGGTAGATTTTGGATGAGGAGTTTCGCATGTTGACCCTGGGAGGCTGACACTCGTATTGTCGTGGGAACCCATTCCCTCAGTTTCAGGGGAGCGGTTTAGGTTTAACAGACTAATAAAATGTTTTTTGCTCTCCTTCACTGTATTTTTCAGCCCCTCTTTCATCTTTTCATAATGTTTTTGTGCAAACTTGGAAAAATGGTGTTTGCGGGATTTTGGTGGGTCGCAAGGAGCACGTGAGGTGAAAAACTCTCTCACTTTATCGAAGATGACTCCCATGTTAAATCCAGATTTGGGTGAGATACATTTCTCACTGTGGGAAGAATAATCAGTGTCAGAAGAAGGGAGATTGTCAAATATAATATTGACAATGTCAGCTGCAAATTTTTCTACAATGGTCTCAGGTTCCAAACTTTCTGCTTGCCTTTCAGCTTCTGCACATTCCCCACTTTCTGAACTCTCTGTCTTTTCTGAAAGTTGCTCTATTTTAGCAGGTGGCTCAGTTTCTATATCTTCGTCGTCATCCAATAATTCATCATCTGCAGAATATGATTCTCGACTATATCTGGTCAGAATATCACTAACCTCCCAGATGGCCGATTCGCGTGAGATGCCGGACACACTGCTGTCGCTGCTGGATTCAAATTGACTTGAATCGCTTACCGCAATAAAGCGTGAGCTTTGCCGCTTTATTGCGTATAATTTCAAGGATGCGACAGCAAGATAAACCATGACACGGAGTCTTCGAATATTCGGAATTATTCCACTGACGTAAACAGCAGGGTTTGGCGGTAAATTGGGGTTCTCCCTGACCACGGTGGCAATCGACTTTACCTTATCTGAAATCTCCTTCTCAACCATCTTTGTCAGCAGTTCAGCACTCACAGAGTCATGCTCGGGGATGTTGAGCGCTTTAGCAAAAGTGACTGAGATGGCGTCACCAATAAATGGATTTTTTTCTAAATCCGTAGATGCACCACGCTGAATGGCGGGAAGCGCAACTCTCAAGATTTTGGCTGTGGCGATCTGTATGATTTCAGAAATCATATCGGCCAAAACTGCTCGAACATCAAAATCCAAAAGTCCATTTTCTATTAAGAACCACTGTTGGTCAGAGAGCTTGTTGAAGGCATTATTGATAACCGGGAACAGCTCATCTGGTGATAGGACCAGAGGAATTTCAGAATTATAATCCCGTGTTGGAAACATTGTTGTTCCACAAGGATTCCCTCTGTTAAAATCTTCCTGAAATGCTAAACTTTCTGATTTGAAAGAGTGAGGAAAGTTTGACATGTATAATCCGCCAGGCGAACTCTGAAAGCGATAACCTTTTGACTTAGCTTGGGTCCTATTTAAGGACTTTTCCCGGATCAAAGCAACACCAGATCAAAGACGTCTTCTGTGACGTTCGAACGCACGAATATTCGCGCATGCGCATAAGCACAGAGTTCCAGACACGTCGGGCGTTTATCAATATGCGTACTTGTGCGTACTTGCGTTCTCGTGTACTCGTGATACGTCATCAGTCGGAGACCAAGTACTGTTCCAATTCGAAGTACGCATCACGCCGAGAACGCAAAAAAGTCCCGGATGTGTTCTCGATCCGCCCGTTTTATCGAGCATGCATCGGCGTAGACTTGGGACAGCTAAATATCCCAGAATGCATTTCGTCCAAAACTCAACAGCAGACTCCCGGCACATCGTTTCCAACCCCCCCCCCCCCCCAAAACCGCTCGCGGACTTCTCACTACTCAGGTTAAAGAAACCCCAGCAGCTGTCTATAGTATTGAGTGTCCACTAGAATAGAAATAAAAGCGTTCTAACATCTCACCTGCTTGTTTTTATTAAGGTATGTACACGTATGTACATGTACACTATTTTTATTAATAGAGGTTTCACTACTGAGGTTAACAATGATATACAAGTCACTTAGATCACTTCTAAATGTTAATGTTTGGTTTATTTCAGTGTTTTATTTGTTCCTGAGTAAACTGGTTTGGCTGTGATTAAAGTTAAGCTTCATAACATGTTACTTACAGTTAAATTAAGAGGGGACGGCAGTAAAAACTCCGGACCTGTGACATCATCACGTACGCTGGTGTTCCAACTGTACAAATCACGAGTCCGTGCTCGCGTACTTGAGAATTGAGAAACGGCCCACGAGTCCGTGCTCGCGTTCTCGGCGGGTACGTACTCCCGTGCGTTCTCGGCGGGTACGTACTCACCGAGAACGCTGGGCATTGATAAACGGCCGTCATAACGGGTGCGCATGGCATCGTCACAAACCGTTCCACAACCAAGAGTTCATAATCTCGGCAGATCATCGCGCAAATAAATCTACAACTGACAATGAAGTCCATTTTCTGAGAATGAGAAACTATGGCTGTATCCCAATTCAGGGTCTGCAGCCTTAAAGTACGCAGCCTCAACGATCCTCAAGGGCCGCGTACTCAAAGACCGCTAAGACCGGAAGTGCGAGGCTTGTGAAATGGGACGGTCTAGCCTCCGTCGCGCTGCCCAGGTTGCCTAGCAACCATAACACCAACCGCTGGAAACGTTTCATACAGCTTTGTTTGACAGAAATGAAGGAGAACATATTTGTTCGTGTGTTTGTTTCTACACGAGCTTTGAGTGATTTAATAAGTATCTGAGGCTGAGACCACAGGACTGTAAAACATGATTGTTGGCCTTCATTTATGTACTGAACAGTCATTTAAGATTAGCTAGTAAATAACAATTAGCTAATGTTGTTCATGAGACTAAAGTCAGTGTAAATATGATATCGCCAATATTATAGTTATTATATTAATCATTATAAGTTATTACAGCAGTGAGTTTGAACTCTCAAATCAAATCACTTCTATTGTCACATCACATGTGCAGGTACACTGGTACAGCACATGTGAGTGAAATTCATGTGAGTGAACTCTGTGTCTAATACTGAGCTTCAGTAAAGATTCAAGTTGCAGTTATTTATATGTCCTATCACCTTAAATCTTCACTCAAAGACAAGTATCTTTGACAGTGTATATGTAGATGTATTATATATAAGAGGCAAATATTGTTCGTCTAATATGTTGGCATTACTAAATTTGGCTCAATGCTTACATATATGTGTAAAAAGGAAAATGTACGAACTGTGAAAACTGTTTCTGATAGAATGAAGAGTAGACTGATATATTAAATATTCCTTCATTGGGTGAGAAAATCAGACCATGTCATAACTGCTTTAAGTCAGACAGAATAGATATCAGAGCCTTAAACAGGCTGACTTCTGCTAAATGGGTCAAACTGGGCAGAAAGTAAACAAACACATAACATCCTTATAGAATATGATGTAACACTATAGATCAACTTACCTCAGAATATATAAAGCATATAAACAATTACAGCAATATGATGCAACAAACACAGCAGTACTACTAATCCAAAATACTCAAAGCTTCATAGAACTGAAACAAACATTTATTTTTAGCTCCATTCTGCTGCTGATACACACTTTAGGTTTCTGAACATTAAACTTGTTGCTGCCTTTCATAGTGTGTAACTTGAAGGCCCTGAGTACTTTCTCCCACACTGAAAACACTGGAATGATCAAATTATTTGAACATTACCTAATAAGACTGATTCAGGACAGACAATTAGTTATTTTAAACTTTCCTAGCGGTCCTTCACAAACAGGGAACAGTCTGTCTATTCTCTCCATCTGTCAGCTGCTGCTGGCTCTTCCTCCTCCTCTTCCTCACACACTGCTGAGTTTGTCCTGGTGGATCATCAGGGGTGCAATGGGTCCCTCAGTCTGTCCTCACTCTGGACACTTGCAGTTGTCACACATGGAAATCAAATGTGTGATAAGCTGCAGGATTCATACACAAGTGTAACTTATAAATACATGTTCATACTTTTATTACACAATCAGAGAGAAAGAAAAAGAGAGAGAGTGCAGGACAGACAGACAGGTGACAGTCTCAGGTGTATACACTGCTACAAAACAGCACAAGAGAAGGAGGATTTAGTGTTTGTGTTATTACGAGTGCTAAACAAGAAGCGTTCCCAGATGGTACAGTGGACACATGTGTGACTGCTGTGATTAAAGCATCTTTCTTTCAGCTTAACGAGTGAACCGTCAGCTCGTTCAAACACACGTTAAAGTCCGTTTGGCTCGACACCACCGAACAGAGGCAGCAATATAACATAGCTAACATTAACAGTGCAGTGAATCCTGCTTGTGCCGTGATATTCAGGACTGCAAACCGAGCAGCATCACTGACTTTCAGCTTGTTGTGTTTGTGGATATATGACTGACTTTAATTATCCATAGAATCATCACATTCTCTGTAAGATTAAGGTCAGCTATTGTATTATTATATTTTAAAGGCTTTAAAACCAAGTAAATGCTGAAAGTACAAACATCGCTAATGGCAAATAACTTTGCTGACATGTGGCCAACAGTAATGTTTTAATGTTCCTCATTATTAAACATTTGCACATAAATAAGTGACATAATATTCAGTACTTACGTTTAACAGTTTACTCTTCGGCCGCTACGCTTCTGCCGTCTGCGGCAAAATTATCCACAGTGACTGCCGCGCTATGAATTGTGGGATATGTTGGGCCACGAAGTCTACATCGCCACAGCCTTAAAATTCAGGGAAATGAAGGCCGCATTTCAGGGCCGGATTTCGAGCAGCCTTTGAATTGGGACAGCCTTCGGCGCGCCGCTGTGACGTAATCGGCCTTAAAATGCAGCCTTTAAGGCTGCAGACCCTGAATTGGGATACAGCCTATGGTGCAGTGAGCTCTCGAGTGCAGCCGCGGTCAAGCCAGCTGCACTTTGAATTTTGTTGATCTTTTTTTTTCCTTAATACGGTACGTGAGTTACTCTGAAACACAGCAGAGGGAGTCTTTTTTTTTATCCTGCAATGTTTTTCCTTATTTACTCCGGAGTGCAGCAGACGTTTTGCTGTTTTAACAAATATAATAGACTATAATCCTTACTTTAAATATTATATATATTAAAAAAAAACTATGTTAAAAATTCTTTAAGAGGTGACACAAATTTCAAATTTTTGTAACGTGGCAATATGCTGAGTGGCAGCTTTTTCCTTCATCACTTCCACAGTTTTTCTTAATAAGTTAGGACTGTAACAACTTCCAGAATAACCACTGCCAATTCTATCTATAAAAACTAATGTCACATAAATCAATCTTGTATTTATTGACAATATCAAGTAATAAAACACAGCAGGGGCGATTTTAGCCCATTTTTGGGGGTGCTGTAGCAATATTTCCTGTCTCATTGGTCTGAGATTTCGATAGTCCTTTGGCTTGTTTGCTCCACTCCACCAGTGGGTTATGAAGGAAGGTCTTCAGCACACTTACAAGAAAAATTAAAAACAGAGACATTTTTACTATTCATGAATGGTTGAATTTGACAATAATCATTTTATGTGAATTTACCTCATGGGGTACATATTATAAATAATCAATCTAATAACATTTCTAAATAATATTTTTATTGAATCTGAGGCAAAAAAAAAAAAAACTTGCTAAAGAGGCAGTTGAAGTCTATATCAAGGGCGATTTTATCCCATTTTGGGGGGTGCTGTAGCACACCCAACATTAATCAAGGCACCCCCAAAGATTTCTTACTTTTTTGACAATATTTGCTGTTTGTGTGACACACTACTAAAAATATAAAAAGCATACAGTACTTAATTGAAGTGGAACATTCTAACAACAAAAGTATAGATAACCCCTCCCCCCTCCCAAAATGGTTTGTTCCAGCTCTCCCCTACTCTGGCTCTAGCGCCCTTGCGGACGTGTAAGTGCCTGGCTTAAAATTGGACGTGTTAGCTGCATTTAACCTTCAGTTACTCTTTATATAGTTAGGTAGGAGTCAGGCCATGTTTCTTTTTAGCTGAAAAACATTACACCCAGGTAACCTGCTGTGTTGAAAACGTGTTTCCCGACTATGTTTGCTACCCTACAATCCGTCCTGCTCTGTAGTAAAATCAGCGACATTTGACCGTCCTGTTGCTCGCATTGAAATGTATATAGCCTATTTAAAGTCTAAAACTTAAAATTGTCCGTAGCCTACTCTTGTTACCACGGTCCTGTTTGAAATGTAATGAGAGAAGCTGGTTATTTTGTCATATGTGCATGTGCCGATATTGAACCCAAGGTATAACTAGCTAACTGACTGGATGCCCATTAACCTTATAACTCTTGTGTGTGTGTGTGTGTACAGAGAGACAGCCAGGTTCATAATGGATATAAGGAAGTTTTTTTTTTTTTTTTTAAAAAAGGAGCCACATTCAGGTAAAGGTGTAAAATCAAACGATCCATCAATAAAGGATAATGTTGGATCAGTGTTTCAATATTTATATCTTTTATTAGATGCACATGTGGTTTGGTTATTTGCCTTTTGGTTGAAAGTACACTGAGAGAGGACTTTTTTATTAGTGATCTTAATAGTATTTTTTTTTCATATTAATGTAAGTTTTAAATCTAATTGAATACAATCTATTTGTGTATGATTGTCAGTCCAAAGAGGGAGAGAGGAAAGAGGGGAGTGTGAGGAGAAAGTACAAGGCCAGGAAGAACCAGGTAAGAAAACAACAGGGAATAGTGACAGGCAAAACAGAAACTGTTAAACTGACAAAGAGAAAAAACCTGATTTTACTCATACAATCTGGAAGTTGTGTTCTCCCTATATTAAAGCTGCTATACAGAATCTGCAAAACAAACTGGGTTGTCAGCCCTGGCACTGCATTACCATATTGAACTTCAGTTAGAGGAAGTCATGGTTGCCAAAAACTTTTTGAAGCTCAAGAGTGAGGCTGGTGCCATCCCAGATATGTTAACATTGTACAATCTTCTAGATAATCAGATCTTCCCCAGACTGAAAACTGTTATTCAGGTTGCCCTAACAAACCTAGTTAGTAGCAGTAGCTGTGAAAGGTCTTTTAGTGTCTTGCGTCAGCTCCATACCTGGCTGAGAAGGACCATAGGTCAAAGCAGACTCCAGCACCTGGCTGAGAGTCAGTTGAGAAAGAGATGCTTGAGAGACTTGACCACCCAAATGTGATAGACAGATTTGCCAACCTCAAGGTGAGGCGACATAGGTTAAAAGAAAAGAAAAAATCTGCAGAGCCATAGGAGTATCTGCAGTAAAGATCTTTTCATACATTGTATACATTGTACCACAGGCCAAGGTGTCTCCATTTTTCAAATTTGTTTTATTAATATTTTGTACATTTGTACATTTCAAGGACTCTTCTATTTTTGGAGTGTATTTTTTATGTATCTGTATTATATTATACATACACATTAAAAGTGAATCTCTGTCCAAAAAATGCACTCAGTTTACTTTTTACTCACTATGAGCATCATTCATTATTCTCCCCCAATAATTAAGGTTAGGATATGTTGGTTTTTTTTTTTTTTTTAATTCCAATCATTTCTTCTTTGGCAGTAGTAGTCTTTAGCAGCATTTAAATAACTTTTATCAGATTTGATGGTTTTGTTACAGACTTTTCAAAAAGGTGTTTTGCTTTTCTTTCTCAAATGTGGGGATTAAATTGTGTTAAAAAGTGTCCAACTCCAGTCGTCGGTCCTGCAGCTTTTATATTCATCTCTACTCCAACACAGCTGAATCATATGATTGGATTAATTCTTCAGCATGCCATCAAGTTTGGCAAAGGCCTGATAACAAGCCATTCATTGATTCAGGTGTGTCGGAACAAGGATGCATCTAAAAGCTGCAGGACAGTAGCTCTCGAGGACTGGGGTTGCACACCCCTGCTGTAGACTATTAAACAACACACTTATCAACTTTCTCCCTCCTAGTGCTCTGCAGTTTGGAAACCAGTATATCTACCAGGCCATGCCTCGCATGCTGTCTCTTTGGCTGGACTTTGGAGCTAAAGTGTGTGAATGTGAGAAAGGTGGGCAATTCACACAGGGCAGGGAGATATTTCTAGTTTCAGTTTCATTGGCTTTTCATTAACACTTGAAATTATACCTATTCCCTCACCTCAGCTGGGCGAGCAGACAGACAGATGCAACAGGAGCTGAGTAAAATCAACACAGTAGTGAGCGAGCACTGCGCTAAGCTGGCGCCGTACCAGTTCCTGACCGCATTTTCCCAGCTGATCTCCAGGGTGTGTCACTCCAGCGATGAGGTCTTCAATGTCCTCATGACCATTGTGGCCAAAGTGTTCCTCACATACCCCCAGCAAGCTATGTGGCTAATGACTGCGGTGTCCAAGGTGAGAGAAATGAGCCACCCCTCATTTATTTAAGGTTGATGGTGATTTCTATAAACATGGAAATATAGCCTTTGTAATTCTAATGAGCTTGAAAGTCAATATTTGATAAGACCACTTTTAGTCTTCAACACAGCCTGAACTCTCTTTGGCAAGCTGTTTTGTAATTTCATTAGGTAGGAGTAGGAATATTCAGGAATAGTTCTCCAGGCTTCTTGGAGGACATTCAAAGCTTTTCCTCAAATGTTGTGGCTGCCTTCCATAACAGATAATAATAATAATAATGGATTGCATTTATATAGCGCTTTTCGAGACCCTCAAAGCGCTTTACAATTCCACTATTCATTCATTCTCACACACTGGTGGAGGCAAGCTACAGTTGTAGCCACAGCTGCCCTGGGGCAGACTGACAGAAGCGAGGCTGCCATATCGCACCATCGGCCCCTCTGGCCATCACCAGTAGGCGGTAGGTTCAGTGGCTTGCCCAAGGACACAACGGCCTTCGGGGCTCGAACCGGCAACCTTCCAATTACAAGACAAACTCCCAACTCTTGAGCCACGATCGCCCTACAATGCATGCAAATACATCTCTTCTTTTGTCATCCACTTATGTAGCGCCACTGTCCAAACAAAACCTTTGAAATCCCTCCAGAAAGCCTGGGGAACTATTGCTCAAGACCACTTTAAGAAATTACTAGAAGGTCTGGGTCTTTGGAAGCAAAATATAAACAAATGAGGGGTGACTATAAAGTTTAACTTTTGCAAGTCTGTTTATGTGGGGTTTTTTTTTTTTTTTAAATTTGAAATGTTATTTAGCAGATCAGTTCAAATCAAAATTACAATTTCTCTGTTAGCGTTTTCGTAATCAACTGCTTCTGCGTCCAAAATACAGCATTTATTTATGTCTGCTTTTCTTTTCTTTCCAGTCATCCTACCCCATGCGCATGAAACGCTGTAATCAGATCCTTAAGAAAGCCGTCAGTCTTGAACAGTCCCTGGAAAAAGTCATTGGAGATGCCAACTGACTGACAGACAAGCTTTTGGAGCTTTGTAATAAACCGGTATACACGCCCATGCACAAATAGACTTCAATAGTCTATGACTTCTCAATCCTTAAATCATCTTTAGGCAGGAGTAGAGATGTTTCTAAATGTGTCTTACAGGTGGATGGTAACAGCACCACCACCATAGGTGCCTATAGCCTAAAGGGTTCGGATGGTCGGGGTTACACCATGATGTGTAAACCTAAAGATGACCTGAGGAAGGACTGCAGACTTATGGAGTTCAACTGTCTCATCAATAAGGTATCTGGGAGATTTCATTCAAACTAAATGGATATATAGAATAGAATAGAATAGAATAGAATAGAATTCAACTTTATTGTCATTGCACATGTCACAGTTACAGGGCAACGAAATGCAGTTTGCATCCATCCAGAAGTGCTTTAGCCATGATATAGATATATTACAATATATATTAGCAATAATATAGATATGTAAGTATATTACAGAAATGGGTCTATTACTATATAGTGAGTTCTGGCCCATAGAGCAACTTGCACGTTAGGTCAGAATAAAAAGACTTACTAACTTTTAGAAGTTCATTCTTATTTTATGTGTTGTTCTAGCCTTAAATTTGAAATTAAATATTATTCATCTTCTCATAATGTGAACAAAAACTCAACTTTTTTTTGTTTTTTTTTACAGTCAGGAGCTCATTGTGTAGCACAGCTGTACTAAATGAATCAATATGTGTGCAAATTACATGACAATACTTAAGAAAAAGTGAGAAGAACAGCATTTATATGTGCTTGTTTGTACTTCGTGTTTGTGTAGTGCCTCCGTAAAGATGCTGAGTCCAGACGGAGGGAGCTACACATCCGGACTTATGCTGTGATTCCCCTCAATGAGGAGCGCGGCATCATCGAATGGGTTAACAACACTGCCGGGTTGCGGCACATTCTCACAAAGCTGTACAAAGAGAGAGGTATCCCTTCTTATAACACCTACAATCAAAAACCTTTTTTTTTAAAGTAAATGTTGAGAAATAATTAAGTTCTCCTTTCTCTGTTTTTTTAAGGTATCTACCTATCAGGTAAAGAGCTCAGGAAGCTTATTCTTCCTAAGACAGCTCCCTTTGAGGAAAAACTGCGAATCCACAAGGAGGTGCTGTGTGCTCGACACCCCCATCTTCTATGAATGGTTCCTCCGGACCTTTCCTGACCCCACGTCATGGTATGACCTTCACTACAACACTGCTATAATTATACTCCTGTAGGCCACTGCTTTACCAGAAATGTTAGTCATTTTCATTTAACATCTTGACCACATTTGAAAGAAGTTATTTCTAATCAGAATTTTTCAAAAATCTGCTTCAAGTGTAACTTAAATCCAAGAATAAATCTTTGGAGTATTTGTGTGTTTACAGGTACAGCAGTCGTTCAGCATACTGCCGCTCCACTGCTGTGATGTCCATGGTGGGCTACATCCTGGGTCTGGGAGATCGCCACGGAGAAAACATCCTCTTTGATTCCTTCACTGGAGAATGTGTTCATGTAGACTTCAACTGCCTCTTTAACAAGGTTTTCTTTTTTTTGCCTTAGGCTCAATAAAAATAATATTTAGGAATATTACTATATTGATTATTTATTATATGTATCCTTAACACCAGTGCATGTTATTGCTTTTAAGTTTGCCTGTGCTTTTCTCTCCTTTTCCACTAGGGGGAGACATTTGATGTGCCAGAGGTTGTTCCCTTTCGTCTGACGCAAAACATGGTGCATGCTATGGGGCCCATGGGCATCGAGGGCCTCTTTAGGCAAGCCTGTGAGGTTACGATAAGACTAATGAGAGACCAAAGAGAGCCACTCATGAGGTAAATTCACATAAAAAAATTTTAATTTCAAATTCAACCATTTATAAATATTAAAAATGTGTCTCTGTTTTTAATTTTTCTTGCAAGTGTGCTGAAGACCTTCCTTCATGATCCCCTGGTGGAGTGGAGCAAACAAGCCAAAGGACTATCAAAAGCTCAGGCCAATGAGACAGGAGAGATTGTTAATGAAAAGGTGGGCATGTTTCTTGAATTTTTACCTCCTAAATTATATTTACTTGCAAATCTAAACCAGAGAGACTTTATTAATCCCAGAGGAAAACTGGGCTAAATACAACACATTCCGGTTCAATAAAACCTAATAATGTTTGTTCTTTACGTTTCTCTGCTAGGCTAAAACCCACGTGTGTGACATTGAGCAGCGCCTGCAGGGAGTGATTAAGAGCAGGAATAAAGTGCTGGGTCTTCCTCTGTCAATTGAGGGGCACGTCCATTACCTCATACAAGAAGCCACAGATGATAAACTACTGTGTCAGATGTATTTAGGCTGGGGGCCTTACTTGTAGAAAGAAAAAGCACTCAATTCAGAAGATTATATTGCAATCTAAGCACTTTTGACTGTTTGTTCCTGAGCCTTTTTCCGTTTTGAGTTACTAAAAAAACATTGAAAAATGCAGCACTGTTGTACATTCCCTTGTAATAAACTATTTTGTTGGTTAAATGTGCTGTAGTGTGTGTCTTCTAATCTCTTAAACCTCAAACTCACAGAGCTAGACAGGCTTGTCAGCTGATTGTTTTAATCCCCTGTCTCCTGCTGCTTCTTCACTCCTGATTACAGCCAACTGGCCCAACTTTTTACATAAAAGCACCACTTAGAATTAAATGTCTGCTTAAAGAGCTGAATGTGGACTGGGTGAAGGTGTAAGAAGTAGGCAGTAGTTTGCTTTTAAGCTAGCAATATTTTTCTTATCTAGTAATGAGTTCAGGTAGTCAGAAAATCACTGTATTTGTAATTATTACTTTTCTTCTTTTTGTTAATGCTTGGCTGTTGTTGCAGCTGGCTTTGGGATAGATCAGGATGAGCTTTGTTGTGTTTATTTATTTGCATATTTTTAGTGGGAAAACACTTTCCAAGATAATTGCATGAGAATATACTTATAATCTGAAACGGAAGTGTATTTGTGATAATATTTATTATCACTGGTAATCTGTTGCTGTTGTCAGAGCGACCGTTTTAGCTCGCCGATGCTGTTATTTTCCACGGTTCTGGAAACATTAAAGACATCCAGCTCGACAGAAGAAGCACTCAGGCTGCGGAGGAGGATAAACTGTCAACAAACTCTAACCCTATATCAAATTCTACTCTAATACATTAAAATACCAGTACTAATGACCAAAGTACACATATGCAACACATTTTTTGCTTTCGTGGTTTACATCAAGAAAAGACAACAAAAGTCAACATGTTTTTAATTTGGATTTTTTTTATTTATTTCATTGTAATGACAATTAACTACAAAGTCTCCTGAAGGTGTTTTGAACTGTAAGGTGGAGGGCTTGCAGGACCTCTATCTTAAAGTTCAAAACGCCAATTTTAGAAAATTCCAGCAATCAAATTATCCCCTATGAGCAAGCACTTGGCGACAGTGGGGAGGAAAAACTGCCATAAAAAGCAGAAAACTCCAGCAGAACCAGGCTCATGTAGGGGCAGCCATCTGCTGCGGCTGGCTGGACTCGATGGAAAACAAAAAGGAGACACAATGAAAATATAATAGTTTTTTAGGAAAACTATGAAGGAATTTGATTTGACGCTATGATTGACGATTCAAGTCAGTTTTTGGATCATTTCTGCTTCGAGATTTTGCGAGAAGCAAGGCAGTGGAAAAGTCAAGGTCTTTAGTCATCGCTGCCCTTAAAACAGCATCTGAAGGGTTTCATTAAAGCTTTCTTCAATGCTGAAAAGAACCTGGCAACTCTGGACTTTTGTCGACAACTTGTGGGGACACCCAAATGGACTTTCAAGAGCCTCAAAATAGCCTCGTCAAATGAACTATCACATGCCAAAGCAGCATCCATGATCTTTTCTGGGGAGCCAAACTCCTTGATGAGTCCTTTAACCAGTTTTTTGGTCAATCCTCTCACGTCATTTTCCAGACGTGTTATAGACTTCGCGCTGCTGATTTCAGGTTGCACCAAGTTTTTGAGACGCTCAATGATGTCAGCTAGTGTTACGCCATCTGGAGGAGTGAGACAGCCTTTTCGCCTGCTTTTGGACTTCTCGAGAAGTCTAATTAGAACAAAGTAAACAAGGTTCTGGGATACTTCCTCCACTTGAGCAGATGACACTGACGCTTCTGAGAGCTTTTCCTCTACGTTTTCTGAGGGTTTGTCCTCAGAAAATCTGTCCTCTGACATTTCAGACAGTTTCTCATCTGTGGAGGGTTTCTCCTCAGACTTCTCAGAGGGTATGTCCTCATGCTTTTTGGAGAACTTGTCATCATACTGTTCAGACATTTTCGCCTCAGATTTTTCAGAGGGTATGCCCTCATGCTCTTTGGAGAATCTGTCCTCTGACTTGTCAGACAGTTCCTCCTCATCCTTTTTGGAGAATTTGGCCTCTGATTTTTCAGGCAGTTCTTCCTCCCTCCTCTCAAGAACTGGTGTTAAACTTAAACAAGAGGATGTTGAGCTTTTCTCTGGACACTTGGCCTGTCTTTCCGGAGATGCTGGTCTAGAATGACAGGGTGTTCTAGATTCTCTGCCACTTTTTTGAGAAGAGTCTGCCTCTGTATCTTTTGCCCGTGTCTGTGCTGTTACAATGAAGTTTTGGATATCTTTAATAGCATCAGACACTTTTTCGCTCTGAATAATTTCATCAATTTCTTCATCATCAACCAAGAGCAGAATCTTTTGCAAAAACTTTGCAACTGTGTCTTCTATGATTACATAGATGACTTCGGGAGAAAAGGAAACTCTTGATTCAGCTACTGTCTGTCGTGTCCTGGAGATAACAGAGTCTGATAGACTTCTACCCATAAAAGTATTGGGAATTTGGTATATACGACTTATCATTAAATGGTTGTACATTTTCTCTGTTAATTCCCTTGAGAAATTCTTGATGTTCTCGCTTATTCTAATGTTCTCAAGGGTTTTTTGGATAATATAATGTTCTTCCTGTTTTGTGAACTTGTTGTATATGTCAATAATTTCAGATCTGATGACATTAAAGTTAGTTGCAGTAGAACATTTTAGCATGGTTTCCAGAGTAGATGAGCTTCTTGAAGAAGCATGGAGAGACATGGTAGATTTTGGATGAGGAGTTTCGCATGTTGACCCTGGGAGGCTGACACTCGTATTGTCGTGGGAACCCATTCCCTCAGTTTCAGGGGAGCGGTTTAGGTTTAACAGACTAATAAAATGTTTTTTGCTCTCCTTCACTGTATTTTTCAGCCCCTCTTTCATCTTTTCATAATGTTTTTGTGCAAACTTGGAAAAATGGTGTTTGCGGGATTTTGGTGGGTCGCAAGGAGCACGTGAGGTGAAAAACTCTCTCACTTTATCGAAGATGACTCCCATGTTAAATCCAGATTTGGGTGAGATACATTTCTCACTGTGGGAAGAATAATCAGTGTCAGAAGAAGGGAGATTGTCAAATATAATATTGACAATGTCAGCTGCAAATTTTTCTACAATGGTCTCAGGTTCCAAACTTTCTGCTTGCCTTTCAGCTTCTGCACATTCCCCACTTTCTGAACTCTCTGTCTTTTCTGAAAGTTGCTCTATTTTAGCAGGTGGCTCAGTTTCTATATCTTCGTCGTCATCCAATAATTCATCATCTGCAGAATATGATTCTCGACTATATCTGGTCAGAATATCACTAACCTCCCAGATGGCCGATTCGCGTGAGATGCCGGACACACTGCTGTCGCTGCTGGATTCAAATTGACTTGAATCGCTTACCGCAATAAAGCGTGAGCTTTGCCGCTTTATTGCGTATAATTTCAAGGATGCGACAGCAAGATAAACCATGACACGGAGTCTTCGAATATTCGGAATTATTCCACTGACGTAAACAGCAGGGTTTGGCGGTAAATTGGGGTTCTCCCTGACCACGGTGGCAATCGACTTTACCTTATCTGAAATCTCCTTCTCAACCATCTTTGTCAGCAGTTCAGCACTCACAGAGTCATGCTCGGGGATGTTGAGCGCTTTAGCAAAAGTGACTGAGATGGCGTCACCAATAAATGGATTTTTTTCTAAATCCGTAGATGCACCACGCTGAATGGCGGGAAGCGCAACTCTCAAGATTTTGGCTGTGGCGATCTGTATGATTTCAGAAATCATATCGGCCAAAACTGCTCGAACATCAAAATCCAAAAGTCCATTTTCTATTAAGAACCACTGTTGGTCAGAGAGCTTGTTGAAGGCATTATTGATAACCGGGAACAGCTCATCTGGTGATAGGACCAGAGGAATTTCAGAATTATAATCCCGTGTTGGAAACATTGTTGTTCCACAAGGATTCCCTCTGTTAAAATCTTCCTGAAATGCTAAACTTTCTGATTTGAAAGAGTGAGGAAAGTTTGACATGTATAATCCGCCAGGCGAACTCTGAAAGCGATAACCTTTTGACTTAGCTTGGGTCCTATTTAAGGACTTTTCCCGGATCAAAGCAACACCAGATCAAAGACGTCTTCTGTGACGTTCGAACGCACGAATATTCGCGCATGCGCATAAGCACAGAGTTCCAGACACGTCGGGCGTTTATCAATATGCGTACTTGTGCGTACTTGCGTTCTCGTGTACTCGTGATACGTCATCAGTCGGAGACCAAGTACTGTTCCAATTCGAAGTACGCATCACGCCGAGAACGCAAAAAAGTCCCGGATGTGTTCTCGATCCGCCCGTTTTATCGAGCATGCATCGGCGTAGACTTGGGACAGCTAAATATCCCAGAATGCATTTCGTCCAAAACTCAACAGCAGACTCCCGGCACATCGTTTCCAACCCCCCCCCCCCCCCCCCCCCAAAACCGCTCGCGGACTTCTCACTACTCAGGTTAAAGAAACCCCAGCAGCTGTCTATAGTATTGAGTGTCCACTAGAATAGAAATAAAAGCGTTCTAACATCTCACCTGCTTGTTTTTATTAAGGTATGTACACGTATGTACATGTACACTATTTTTATTAATAGAGGTTTCACTACTGAGGTTAACAATGATATACAAGTCACTTAGATCACTTCTAAATGTTAATGTTTGGTTTATTTCAGTGTTTTATTTGTTCCTGAGTAAACTGGTTTGGCTGTGATTAAAGTTAAGCTTCATAACATGTTACTTACAGTTAAATTAAGAGGGGACGGCAGTAAAAACTCCGGACCTGTGACATCATCACGTACGCTGGTGTTCCAACTGTACAAATCACGAGTCCGTGCTCGCGTACTTGAGAATTGAGAAACGGCCCACGAGTCCGTGCTCGCGTTCTCGGCGGGTACGTACTCCCGTGCGTTCTCGGCGGGTACGTACTCACCGAGAACGCTGGGCATTGATAAACGGCCGTCATAACGGGTGCGCATGGCATCGTCACAAACCGTTCCACAACCAAGAGTTCATAATCTCGGCAGATCATCGCGCAAATAAATCTACAACTGACAATGAAGTCCATTTTCTGAGAATGAGAAACTATGGCTGTATCCCAATTCAGGGTCTGCAGCCTTAAAGTACGCAGCCTCAACGATCCTCAAGGGCCGCGTACTCAAAGACCGCTAAGACCGGAAGTGCGAGGCTTGTGAAATGGGACGGTCTAGCCTCCGTCGCGCTGCCCAGGTTGCCTAGCAACCATAACACCAACCGCTGGAAACGTTTCATACAGCTTTGTTTGACAGAAATGAAGGAGAACATATTTGTTCGTGTGTTTGTTTCTACACGAGCTTTGAGTGATTTAATAAGTATCTGAGGCTGAGACCACAGGACTGTAAAACATGATTGTTGGCCTTCATTTATGTACTGAACAGTCATTTAAGATTAGCTAGTAAATAACAATTAGCTAATGTTGTTCATGAGACTAAAGTCAGTGTAAATATGATATCGCCAATATTATAGTTATTATATTAATCATTATAAGTTATTACAGCAGTGAGTTTGAACTCTCAAATCAAATCACTTCTATTGTCACATCACATGTGCAGGTACACTGGTACAGCACATGTGAGTGAAATTCATGTGAGTGAACTCTGTGTCTAATACTGAGCTTCAGTAAAGATTCAAGTTGCAGTTATTTATATGTCCTATCACCTTAAATCTTCACTCAAAGACAAGTATCTTTGACAGTGTATATGTAGATGTATTATATATAAGAGGCAAATATTGTTCGTCTAATATGTTGGCATTACTAAATTTGGCTCAATGCTTACATATATGTGTAAAAAGGAAAATGTACGAACTGTGAAAACTGTTTCTGATAGAATGAAGAGTAGACTGATATATTAAATATTCCTTCATTGGGTGAGAAAATCAGACCATGTCATAACTGCTTTAAGTCAGACAGAATAGATATCAGAGCCTTAAACAGGCTGACTTCTGCTAAATGGGTCAAACTGGGCAGAAAGTAAACAAACACATAACATCCTTATAGAATATGATGTAACACTATAGATCAACTTACCTCAGAATATATAAAGCATATAAACAATTACAGCAATATGATGCAACAAACACAGCAGTACTACTAATCCAAAATACTCAAAGCTTCATAGAACTGAAACAAACATTTATTTTTAGCTCCATTCTGCTGCTGATACACACTTTAGGTTTCTGAACATTAAACTTGTTGCTGCCTTTCATAGTGTGTAACTTGAAGGCCCTGAGTACTTTCTCCCACACTGAAAACACTGGAATGATCAAATTATTTGAACATTACCTAATAAGACTGATTCAGGACAGACAATTAGTTATTTTAAACTTTCCTAGCGGTCCTTCACAAACAGGGAACAGTCTGTCTATTCTCTCCATCTGTCAGCTGCTGCTGGCTCTTCCTCCTCCTCTTCCTCACACACTGCTGAGTTTGTCCTGGTGGATCATCAGGGGTGCAATGGGTCCCTCAGTCTGTCCTCACTCTGGACACTTGCAGTTGTCACACATGGAAATCAAATGTGTGATAAGCTGCAGGATTCAAACACAAGTGTAACTTATAAATACATGTTCATACTTTTATTACACAATCAGAGAGAAAGAAAAAGAGAGAGTGCAGGACAGACAGACAGGTGACAGTCTCAGGTGTATACACTGCTACAAAACAGCACAAGAGAAGGAGGATTTAGTGTTTGTGTTATTACAAGTGCTAAACAAGAAGCGTTCCCAGATGGTACAGTGGACACATGTGTGACTCCTGTGATTAAAGCATCTTTCTTTCAGCTTAACGAGTGAACCGTCAGCTCGTTCAAACACACGTTAAAGTCCGTTTGGCTCGACACCACCGAACAGAGGCAGCAATATAACATAGCTAACATTAACAGTGCAGTGAATCCTGCTTGTGCCGTGATATTCAGGACTGCAAACCGAGCAGCATCACTGACTTTCAGCTTGTTGTGTTTGTGGATATATGACTGACTTTAATTATCCATAGAATCATCACATTCTCTGTAAGATTAAGGTCAGCTATTGTATTATTATATTTTAAAGGCTTTAAAACCAAGTAAATGCTGAAAGTACAAACATCGCTAATGGCAAATAACTTTGCTGACATGTGGCCAACAGTAATGTTTTAATGTTCCTCATTATTAAACATTTGCACATAAATAAGTGACATAATATTCAGTACTTACGTTTAACAGTTTACTCTTCGGCCGCTACGCTTCTGCCGTCTGCGGCAAAATTATCCACAGTGACTGCCGCGCTATGAATTGTGGGATATGTTGGGCCACGAAGTCTACATCGCCACAGCCTTAAAATTCAGGGAAATGAAGGCCGCATTTCAGGGCCGGATTTCGAGCAGCCTTTGAATTGGGACAGCCTTCGGCGCGCCGCTGTGACGTAATCGGCCTTAAAATGCAGCCTTTAAGGCTGCAGACCCTGAATTGGGATACAGCCTATGGTGCAGTGAGCTCTCGAGTGCAGCCGCGGTCAAGCCAGCTGCACTTTGAATTTTGTTGATCTTTTTTTTTCCTTAATACGGTACGTGAGTTACTCTGAAACACAGCAGAGGGAGTCTTTTTTTTTATCCTGCAATGTTTTTCCTTATTTACTCCGGAGTGCAGCAGACGTTTTGCTGTTTTAACAAATATAATAGACTATAATCCTTACTTTAAATATTATATATATTAAAAAAAAACTATGTTAAAAATTCTTTAAGAGGTGACACAAATTTCAAATTTTTGTAACGTGGCAATATGCTGAGTGGCAGCTTTTTCCTTCATCACTTCCACAGTTTTTCTTAATAAGTTAGGACTGTAACAACTTCCAGAATAACCACTGCCAATTCTATCTATAAAAACTAATGTCACATAAATCAATCTTGTATTTATTGACAATATCAAGTAATAAAACACAGCAGGGGCGATTTTAGCCCATTTTTGGGGGTGCTGTAGCAATATTTCCTGTCTCGTTGGTCTGAGATTTCGATAGTCCTTTGGCTTGTTTGCTCCACTCCACCAGTGGGTTATGAAGGAAGGTCTTCAGCACACTTACAAGAAAAATTAAAAACAGAGACATTTTTACTATTCATGAATGGTTGAATTTGACAATAATCATTTTATGTGAATTTACCTCATGGGGTACATATTATAAATAATCAATCTAATAACATTTCTAAATAATATTTTTATTGAATCTGAGGCAAAAAAAAAAAAAAACTTGCTAAAGAGGCAGTTGAAGTCTATATCAAGGGCGATTTTATCCCATTTTGGGGGGTGCTGTAGCACACCCAACATTAATCAAGGCACCCCCAAAGATTTCTTACTTTTTTGACAATATTTGCTGTTTGTGTGACACACTACTAAAAATATAAAAAGCATACAGTACTTAATTGAAGTGGAACATTCTAACAACAAAAGTATAGATAACCCCTCCCCCCTCCCAAAATGGTTTGTTCCAGCTCTCCCCTACTCTGGCTCTAGCGCCCTTGCAGACGTGTAAGTGCCTGGCTTAAAATTGGACGTGTTAGCTGCATTTAACCTTCAGTTACTCTTTATATAGTTAGGTAGGAGTCAGGCCATGTTTCTTTTTAGCTGAAAAACATTACACCCAGGTAACCTGCTGTGTTGAAAACGTGTTTCCCGACTATGTTTGCTACCCTACAATCCGTCCTGCTCTGTAGTAAAATCAGCGACATTTGACCGTCCTGTTGCTCGCATTGAAATGTATATAGCCTATTTAAAGTCTAAAACTTAAAATTGTCCGTAGCCTACTCTTGTTACCACGGTCCTGTTTGAAATGTAATGAGAGAAGCTGGTTATTTTGTCATATGTGCATGTGCCGATATTGAACCCAAGGTATAACTAGCTAACTGACTGGATGCCCATTAACCTTATAACTCTTGTGTGTGTGTGTGTGTGTGTGTGTGTGTGTGTACAGAGAGACAGCCAGGTTCATAATGGATATAAGGAAGTTTTTTTTTTTTTTTTTAAAAAAGGAGCCACATTCAGGTAAAGGTGTAAAATCAAACGATCCATCAATAAAGGATAATGTTGGATCAGTGTTTCAATATTTATATCTTTTATTAGATGCACATGTGGTTTGGTTATTTGCCTTTTGGTTGAAAGTACACTGAGAGAGGACTTTTTTATTAGTGATCTTAATAGTATTTTTTTTTTCATATTAATGTAAGTTTTAAATCTAATTGAATACAATCTATTTGTGTATGATTGTCAGTCCAAAGAGGGAGAGAGGAAAGAGGGGAGTGTGAGGAGAAAGTACAAGGCCAGGAAGAACCAGGTAAGAAAACAACAGGGAATAGTGACAGGCAAAACAGAAACTGTTAAACTGACAAAGAGAAAAAACCTGATTTTACTCATACAATCTGGAAGTTGTGTTCTCCCTATATTAAAGCTGCTATACAGAATCTGCAAAACAAACTGGGTTGTCAGCCCTGGCACTGCATTACCATATTGAACTTCAGTTAGAGGAAGTCATGGTTGCCAAAAACTTTTTGAAGCTCAAGAGTGAGGCTGGTGCCATCCCAGATATGTTAACATTGTACAATCTTCTAGATAATCAGATCTTCCCCAGACTGAAAACTGTTATTCAGGTTGCCCTAACAAACCTAGTTAGTAGCAGTAGCTGTGAAAGGTCTTTTAGTGTCTTGCGTCAGCTCCATACCTGGCTGAGAAGGACCATAGGTCAAAGCAGACTCCAGCACCTGGCTGAGAGTCAGTTGAGAAAGAGATGCTTGAGAGACTTGACCACCCAAATGTGATAGACAGATTTGCCAACCTCAAGGTGAGGCGACATAGGTTAAAAGAAAAGAAAAAATCTGCAGAGCCATAGGAGTATCTGCAGTAAAGATCTTTTCATACATTGTATACATTGTACCACAGGCCAAGGTGTCTCCATTTTTCAAATTTGTTTTATTAATATTTTGTACATTTGTACATTTCAAGGACTCTTCTATTTTTGGAGTGTATTTTTTATGTATCTGTATTATATTATACATACACATTAAAAGTGAATCTCTGTCCAAAAAATGCACTCAGTTTACTTTTTACTCACTATGAGCATCATTCATTATTCTCCCCCAATAATTAAGGTTAGGATATGTTGGTTTTTTTTTTTTTTTTAATTCCAATCATTTCTTCTTTGGCAGTAGTAGTCTTTAGCAGCATTTAAATAACTTTTATCAGATTTGATGGTTTTGTTACAGACTTTTCAAAAAGGTGTTTTGCTTTTCTTTCTCAAATGTGGGGATTAAATTGTGTTAAAAAGTGTCCAACTCCAGTCCTCGGTCCTGCAGCTTTTATATTCATCTCTACTCCAACACAGCTGAATCATATGATTGGATTAATTCTTCAGCATGCCATCAAGTTTGGCAAAGGCCTGATAACAAGCCATTCATTGATTCAGGTGTGTCGGAACAAGGATGCATCTAAAAGCTGCAGGACAGTAGCTCTCGAGGACTGGGGTTGCACACCCCTGCTGTAGACTATTAAACAACACACTTATCAACTTTCTCCCTCCTAGTGCTCTGCAGTTTGGAAACCAGTATATCTACCAGGCCATGCCTCGCATGCTGTCTCTTTGGCTGGACTTTGGAGCTAAAGTGTGTGAATGTGAGAAAGGTGGGCAATTCACACAGGGCAGGGAGATATTTCTAGTTTCAGTTTCATTGGCTTTTCATTAACACTTGAAATTATACCTATTCCCTCACCTCAGCTGGGCGAGCAGACAGACAGATGCAACAGGAGCTGAGTAAAATCAACACAGTAGTGAGCGAGCACTGCGCTAAGCTGGCGCCATACCAGTTCCTGACCGCATTTTCCCAGCTGATCTCCAGGGTGTGTCACTCCAGCGATGAGGTCTTCAATGTCCTCATGACCATTGTGGCCAAAGTGTTCCTCACATACCCCCAGCAAGCTATGTGGCTAATGACTGCGGTGTCCAAGGTGAGAGAAATGAGCCACCCCTCATTTATTTAAGGTTGATGGTGATTTCTATAAACATGGAAATATAGCCTTTGTAATTCTAATGAGCTTGAAAGTCAATATTTGATAAGACCACTTTTAGTCTTCAACACAGCCTGAACTCTCTTTGGCAAGCTGTTTTGTAATTTCATTAGGTAGGAGTAGGAATATTCAGGAATAGTTCTCCAGGCTTCTTGGAGGACATTCAAAGCTTTTCCTCAAATGTTGTGGCTGCCTTCCATAACAGATAATAATAATAATAATGGATTGCATTTATATAGCGCTTTTCGAGACCCTCAAAGCGCTTTACAATTCCACTATTCATTCATTCTCACACACTGGTGGAGGCAAGCTACAGTTGTAGCCACAGCTGCCCTGGGGCAGACTGACAGAAGCGAGGCTGCCATATCGCACCATCGGCCCCTCTGGCCATCACCAGTAGGCGGTAGGTTCAGTGGCTTGCCCAAGGACACAACGGCCTTCGGGGCTCGAACCGGCAACCTTCCAATTACAAGACAAACTCCCAACTCTTGAGCCACGATCGCCCTACAATGCATGCAAATACATCTCTTCTTTTGTCATCCACTTATGTAGCGCCACTGTCCAAACAAAACCTTTGAAATCCCTTCAGAAAGCCTGGGGAACTATTGCTCAAGACCACTTTAAGAAATTACTAGAAGGTCTGGGTCTTTGGAAGCAAAATATAAACAAATGAGGGGTGACTATAAAGTTTAACTTTTGCAAGTCTGTTTATGTGGGGTTTTTTTTTTTTTTAAATTTGAAATGTTATTTAGCAGATCAGTTCAAATCAAAATTACAATTTCTCTGTTAGCGTTTTCGTAATCAACTGCTTCTGCGTCCAAAATACAGCATTTATTTATGTCTGCTTTTCTTTTCTTTCCAGTCATCCTACCCCATGCGCATGAAACGCTGTAATCAGATCCTTAAGAAAGCCGTCAGTCTTGAACAGTCCCTGGAAAAAGTCATTGGAGATGCCAACTGACTGACAGACAAGCTTTTGGAGCTTTGTAATAAACCGGTATACACGCCCATGCACAAATAGACTTCAATAGTCTATGACTTCTCAATCCTTAAATCATCTTTAGGCAGGAGTAGAGATGTTTCTAAATGTGTCTTACAGGTGGATGGTAACAGCACCACCACCATAGGTGCCTATAGCCTAAAGGGTTCGGATGGTCGGGGTTACACCATGATGTGTAAACCTAAAGATGACCTGAGGAAGGACTGCAGACTTATGGAGTTCAACTGTCTCATCAATAAGGTATCTGGGAGATTTCATTCAAACTAAATGGATATATAGAATAGAATAGAATAGAATAGAATAGAATAGAATAGAATAGAATAGAATTCAACTTTATTGTCATTGCACATGTCACAGTTACAGGGCAACGAAATGCAGTTTGCATCCATCCAGAAGTGCTTTAGCCATGATATAGATATATTACAATATATATTAGCAATAATATAGATATGTAAGTATATTACAGAAATGGGTCTATTACTATATAGTGAGTTCTGGCCCATAGAGCAACTTGCACGTTAGGTCAGAATAAAAAGACTTACTAACTTTTAGAAGTTCATTCTTATTTTATGTGTTGTTCTAGCCTTAAATTTGAAATTAAATATTATTCATCTTCTCATAATGTGAACAAAAACTCAACTTTTTTTTGTTTTTTTTTTACAGTCAGGAGCTCATTGTGTAGCACAGCTGTACTAAATGAATCAATATGTGTGCAAATTACATGACAATACTTAAGAAAAAGTGAGAAGAACAGTATTTATATGTGCTTGTTTGTACTTCGTGTTTGTGTAGTGCCTCCGTAAAGATGCTGAGTCCAGACGGAGGGAGCTACACATCCGGATTTATGCTGTGATTCCCCTCAATGAGGAGTGTGGCATCATCGAATGGGTTAACAACACTGCCGGGTTGCGGCACATTCTCACAAAGCTGTACAAAGAGAGAGGTATCCCTTCTTATAACACCTACAATCAAAAACCTTTTTTTTTTTAAAGTAAATGTTGAGAAATAATTAAGTTCTCCTTTTTCTGTGTTTTTAAGGTATCTACCTATCAGGTAAAGAGCTCAGGAAACTTATTCTTCCTAAGACAGCTCCCTTTGAGGAAAAACTGCGAATCCACAAGGAGGTGCTGTGTGCTCGACACCCCCATCTTCTATGAATGGTTCCTCCGGACCTTTCCTGACCCCACGTCATGGTATGACCTTCACTACAACACTGCTATAATTATACTCCTGTAGGCCACTGCTTTACCAGAAATATTAGTCATTTACATTTAACATCTTGACCACATTTGAAAGAAGTTATTTCTAATCAGAATTTTTCAAAAATCTGCTTCAAGTGTAACTTAAATCCAAGAATAAATCTTTGGAGTATTTGTGTGTTTACAGGTACAGCAGTCGTTCAGCATACTGCCGCTCCACTGCTGTGATGTCCATGGTGGGCTACATCCTGGGTCACGGAGAAAACATCCTCTTTGATTCCTTCACTGGAGAATGTGTTCATGTAGACTTCAACTGCCTCTTTAACAAGGTTTTCTTTTTTTTGCCTTAGGTTCAATAAAAATATTATTTAGGAATATTACTATATTGATTATTTATTATATGTATCCTTAACACCAGTGCATGTTGTTGCTTTTAAGTTTGCCTGTGCTTTTCTCTCCTTTTGGACTAGGGGGAGACATTTGACGTGCCAGAGGTTGTTCCCTTTCGTCTGACGCGAAACATGGTGCATGCTATGGGGCCCATGGGCATCGAGGGCCTCTTTAGGCAAGCCTGTGAGGTTACGATAAGACTAATGAGAGACCAGAGAGAGCCACTCATGAGGTAAATTCACATAAAAAATATTAATGTCAAATTCAACCATTCATAAATATTAAAAATGTGTCTCTGTTTTTAATTTTTCTTGCAAGTGTGCTGAAGACCTTCCTTCATGATCCCAGGGTGGAGTGGAGCAAACAAGCCAAAGCTCAGGCCAATGAGACAGGAGAGATTGTTAATGAAAAGGTGGGCATGTTTCTTGAATTTTTACCTCTTAAATTATATTTACTTGCAAATCTAAACCAGAGAGATTTTATTAATCCCAGAAGAAAACTGGGCTAAATACAGCACATTCCGGTTCAATAAAACCTAATAATGTTTGTTCTTTACGCTTCTCTGCTAGGCTAAAACCTACGTGTGTGACATTGAGCAGCGCCTGCAGGGAGTGATTAAGAGCAGGAATAAAGTGCTGGGTCTTCCTCTGTCAATTGAGGGGCACGTCCATTATGTATGTATGATAAACTACTGTGTCAGATGTATTTAGGCTGGGGTCATATATATATATATATATATATATATATATATATATATATATATAGATAGATAGATAGATAGATAGATAGATAGATAGATATAGATATATATAGATATATACACACATGTATGTGTACATGTATGTGTATACATATATCGTTGTCGTTTTTCCTATTTCTGTTTTGTTTTTTCCTATTTCCGTTGTGTTTTGTGTGCGTTTTCTTAAGTTGCAGTCCATTTAGCCTCTCAGGGCCACCGTAGCTTTATATTGTAAGGTAGACCCTACAATAGTACATAGAAATACAGAGAAAACCTAACAATCAAATGACCCCTTATGACTTTAGCGACAGTGGGATGGAAAAACTCCCTTTTAACGGGAAGAAACCTTTGGCATACCAGGCTCAGGGAGGGGCGGCCATCTGCTGATACCGGTTGGGGTGAGAGAAGGAAGACGGAAGAGATTAATAACAAGTACCATTCAATGCAGAGAGGTCTATTAACATATAGTGAGTGAGAAAGGTGACTGTATAGACGACTTTTTTCTAGATAACTCTGTTTCGAGTTATCTAGAAAAACATTGAAAATGCAGGACTGTTGTACATTCCCTTGTAATAAAGCCATTTTGTTGATAAACGTGCGGTAGTGTGTCTTCTAATCTCTTAACCCTCCTTAAACTCACAGAGCTAGACAGGCTTGTCAGCTGATTGTTTTAATCCCCTTTCTCCTGCTGCTTCTTCACTCCTGATTACAGCCAACTGGCCCAACTCTTTACATAAAAGTACCACTTAGAATTAAATGTCTGCTTAAGAAGCTGAAAGTGGACTGGGTGAAGGTGTGAGTAATAAGTAGGTAGTAGTTTGCTTTTAAGCTAGCAATATTTTTCCTAACTAGTAATGAGTTCAGGCAGTCAGAAAATCACTGTATTTGTAATTATTACTTTTCTTCTTTTTGTTAATGCTTGGCTGTTGTTGCAGCTGGCTTTGGGATAGAAACCTTTAATCTATTTTTAGATCAGGATGAGCTTTGTTGTATTTATTTATTTGCATATTTTTTAGTGGGAAAACACTTTCCAAGATAATTGCATGAGAATATGCTTTTATTTTGAATAATCTGAACCGGAAGTGTAGATAAAGACGCTCTCTTATCAGCTAAATATTTTCTTTTTTTAATATATTAATAATTTTACTGAATTTTGGACAGATATAAATGTCCAATTTAATTTATTTAAAAGCTTAATATTATTTAAACCTGTCAGTATTCCAAATAATCCGAAATTTAAAATTTATCGTAGTGACGCTCTAAAAAAAGCGAAAACGTTAGCTAATATTTATTATCTCTGGTAATCTGTTGCTGTTGTCAGAGCCGACCGTTTTGGCTAGCCGATGCTGTTATTTTCCGTGGTTCTGACACACATGTTAAACACATCCAACTCGACAGAAGACGCGCTCAGGATGCGGAGGAGGATAAACGGTCAGCATACGCAGGTGCCTGCACTTGCTTCGTCCTCTTGGACTCGGCTGCTCGGTGTTAACGGACCATAATCTTG
Source organism: Pelmatolapia mariae (assembly GCF_036321145.2). Lineage (NCBI taxonomy): Eukaryota > Metazoa > Chordata > Actinopteri > Cichliformes > Cichlidae > Pelmatolapia > Pelmatolapia mariae. The sequence goes on along the minus strand of NC_086241.1, from coordinate 59,027,992 downwards.
CCTGCAGAAAGTGGGGTGGTTAGCCGGTCGAGGCTATGGCGAGGTCATCCGTTTGTTGTTGGTTAGCTGTTATTTCATAGCGTGGTTACCCCGGTCCTGCTTGGCCGCTGATTGTCAGTTGGTCCACCGGAGACCACGCGCGACCTTGGGGACGCTGTCATGGATTTGACTCGGTTAGCCGTGGATGCTGGTCAGTTCATCAACCGCGCTGTTCAGGTAATAATAATAATACTAATAATAATAATTAAAAAGAAACTCGTATGTGTTTTTCCTGGACTTTAATCTTAACCTAAATCAGCGACTGCCCTTACTAAACGTGCGCAGTTAAGCAGTTTGTTAATTAATGTTCATTAATGTTACCCTGAAATTCGTTCCAGTACACTGGAGAGAGTCTAGGACAGGCCGAGAGGACTGAGTTGGACCCCGGACTGGAGGAGCTTTTATCACGGGCAGACGCCACCAAGACGTGGACGGACCAGATAATCTCCCAGACTGAGGCTTTACTGCAGCCCAGCCTCGGTAGGAGAACACCAATTGATTTATTGAAGCTGCCCTGATTCATTGAACAGTTACAGATGTATACATAATCACTTCACTAACAGTTGGTCCTGTTTTATTTAGCTGTGTTTTTATCATCTTGAGCTCTTAACCTGTTCACTGTATCCAAATATTATAAAAGGTGAGAAAAAAAATCTGAGCATTTACTCTTTTAAAGTAAGACATAATCTCATTAAGAGTAATGGAGATGGTTTCCCTCTTCCAAGGAAGGTATTCTATGGAGTATTTTTAAATACATTTACAATGAAGATGAGAAACATTTAGATGAAGTGTAAATATTTATGAAGAAAATGCATCTGGTGATGATATCAAGCAATTTCCAGCTGCCAGCATACAGATAGTCATCAAATCCCATCAACTTACTGTTGTGGTCCTTTGTAGCTGAGAGTCTTTACCTCTGGGACCAATCGTTTCAGCTCTCTTTGCCCTCCCACAGTACATGCATACATCTTCCTTGAGGTCTCTTGTTTACTTTGGTAGCAATTGGCCTGTTCGGATGAATACAGATGCTTATTCTTTAGCCTGTTTGAATCCAATTACCTTTTCTAATGGAGTTATGAGTGGATGTGCTCTGCAATCTATCAAATAAAAGGTACATTCAGCTGTATCCAGGATACATTTTCAGATCATGTCTCGCTGAATTTATGTTCCAAGGGTTTATAGTCTTCTTGTAAAATCATTTTTACAATGATATTTATTATATGAAACATTACTTTAGGACCTTCTCCTTGTGGAAGAAAGTATGAAACCAATGCATTAGAGTTTAAGTCTAGCACAGGGATGAACTATGTTTTGAGAGGTGTTGTGTGTTAATTTTATTGTCACAGGTGCATCTTTTAACAAATGTACATGATAAAAAAATTGTCTCATGGTGTATAGAAAATGTAGCCATTGAATTTTGATATGACCTTTGACCTCTGATACACAGGAGTGCGGTTAGAGGACCGGCTGTATCAGCATCTGGAGTGGAGTGTCCCACCCCGGCCTCGTGCCGTTGAGTTACTGGGAGATCAGATGACTCAGGCCGGGCTGGAGATTGGATCAAACACACCTTATGGTGAGTACACACTCACCAGCCATTTTATTAGGTACATGCAGTTTGTCAGTACAGGATTGGTTAACAAGCAGTTGAGCAGGAATACCTAATAAAGTGGCTAGTGACTACATGCATTTTATTGATCTGCGAGAAGGATCTCAACTGTTTTCACATTTTCATTTCTTTGCTTATTCTCGGCTTTTTTGTGTTATGAGTATATATTGAAAAGTTGTCACTGTGTTGTATTTCTATGTTTCTCTGCTCAGGTACTGCATTGATAAGGTGTGGAGAGGCTCAGAAGCAGCTCGGCGAGGCAGAGAGGAAGTTTGTCCAAAGCACTAACATTCACTTTCTCACTCCTCTGCGGAGTTTCACTGAGGGGGAATACAAAGCCATACAGGTAAACACATCCCTCTGTATCACATGCACACAAACTCGCACATTTATTGTGATTATCACAGCAGTGATTAGGTTATTTTACGCTGTCACCCGAAATAATATTTAGTTTATAGGTTATTTGTAAAGTAAACAAGACTGCTTGTTCCCAGAATGAACGCAAGATGTTGGTGAATAAACGTTTGGACTTGGATATCACTAAGGCCAGGCTGAGAAAAGCCCACGAGGCTGAGCAAGAGGCCAGAGTGAGTTACACCTTTACATTATTACATACTTTTCAGTTAGTCATACTCTGACTAAAAGCTAAACATGTTGATATTTGACATTACAGTTCTTGTATCTTCTGTCTTTTTGTCAGAACCTGAATGCCAACCCACTGGAAGACGACTACTTGTCTCATGTCTCCTACATGTTCAGCTTCCTGCGTGTTAAATGGCTAAAGGTCAGCAGTTCTGTGTAGGAACGTGCATATTAACAGACGCAGATGAAATTGGTGTTCGATCTTCAAATAAGGCATTTGTCTTCTTATGTCTCTTTCATGCAAACAGATCTGGGCTCAAGAAATCTCTCAGGTGAGTTCCTTATCAGTTTAAAGAACACAGGATCTGAAATGGTCTTCATACAGTATATCAGTGAGGCTGTGAGCAGTAATTGATATGAATATGGAGCTGCTGTTAGCACAGACAATATTTCCTTTCTGTAGTTTTCTGTTTGTTTAGACCTGAGCTCATTTTAAATGTTGTATTATTTCGGCAGCCATTTTTAGAAAAATAAGAGAAAAACCATACACATGTGTGTGGGGTTGTGTGTTTGTGTGTGGGTGGGTTTGTATGTGTAGGCAGAGATGGAGTTGAGGATTTGTCAGAGTCTTTTCAATCGACAGTCAGAAATCACAAGAGCTGTTGTGGAAGGACTCAGCAACACACATGTACGTACACTTAACCAGTTCAAATTTGTGTTTATTTATTTATTTTTTTTGATACTTTTTACTATCTGTTTCTTGAAGGAACTGTTGCTTTTTATATTTAATGCTTCTGTCTCTTTACCTTGTTGGGTATGTTTTCCTGCCATCTACCTCTACAGACCAACCATATGCGGAGCCTCACTGACTTTGTGGATGCTCAGGCTAGCTACTTTGCTCAATGCAACCAACATGCTCAGGAGCTGCAAAAACAGCTGGCCAGGTCTGTGTAGTCTCATTTCCATCTTCAGAAGAAGAGGAAGAAGAATAGCTTCATTTGTATAGCGCTTTTTAAAACACACAGTTCCAAAGTACTTCACAGTTCGAATTAAACCATACATGTACATGTTCCAGCATACAGACACACAGTCGGGCATACAGTCTTAGATTCATTCCAACATACACTCCTCCACATATTATATGCAAGCTATGGCCCAAAATAATGTGAGAAAGCTTAAGAAAAAGCAGTTTTTTAAAACTAATGACTCTTTTGCCTGACCTGACATGGCGAGGAAGACTGTTCCAAAATTTAGGCTCTCCAACATCAGAAGTGTGGTCCTCTCTGGATTTAAAATAAGAGCAAGGAGCAGTTAAGATACATTGATAAGATGATTAGAGAGGCCAACTAAGGTTATAAGCTCTCGGTAGCTGAGCTGTATATACAGGAGCCTGGCCACGTAGGGCTCTGTATGCTATTTATTTCACTAGAAGCCAGTGAAGGAAACCGGAAAGTGTGCATAAAAGGTTTCAAGATTTCATTTTTGTAGTGTCTTCTAGAAGGAGGACTGGATGAGCTTTCTGGTGTGAGATTAAATTTCAAATGCTGGTCAGACATGCCACCAAGAATCTGAGCAGATGATTTTGAAATATTATTGCTGGTGAGAGGGCCAATTCAGTGACTGCCCTCTTTAGAGTAACGGTCAGGGCAGAACACACGAACCTCCGTTTTGCCAGGCCTGAGATGGAGGCATTTTGAGATGGAAGACATCCAGTAGGTAATGGCAGAGAAGTATTTACTGAAGTAGGAGAGGCTGTTGAGGTTGTTAGGTTTAACATTAAAGTATAGCTTATTCTCAGCATATGTATTGTCAGCATAGCAATGGTAGGGGATTCATTTAACGTTGATAAGTAGATGTAGGATACTGCTTCTTTATACTGTTGTGTAATGTTTTTATGATATTTATACCTTGAACTGTTTAGGTTTGTAATTTTTCATACAGCACAATGAATCTCCAAATAATGGCTGTCTAAGAAAACATGTATTTTCAGTTTTGGTGTTTAACAGTTATTTTATAACTACAGTGTGACTAAAACAGGTTATTTGCAAAACTTTTTCTTTTAATTGAAACTGAATAAATTAGAAGTTTTAACAAGCACATTAGTAACTTCAGTACAAAGTAGAAAATATTCAGGACATTTGGTCTTCTAAAGAAACCAGGACTACAAAGAATACTTTATGATTTGAACATGAGTGGATTATATTTATGGTTTTATTTCTCTGCAGCATTCCAGCTGTCTTCTGTTCCAATAACTGGCAGTCTGCAATTAGTAATCCCGTTAGTCAGCCATCAACAAGCAACCACGAGGCGAATGAACCCATCAGTGCTAATCACGTCACTCCGTTACCTGTGCTCGTCCACCAGCTTCCAGATTTCGACCAGGACTCGTGGACTTTAAACTCACCACCCCAAACTGTGAAAACCACAGCAGATTCATCTTTCAGTGCACTGCTGACTCACCAGACAAATAACAACAATAACAACATCATCATCTCCACCACCAGACAAACACCCAGCAACCATTCACCAATCTACAGCCAGTCAACTACTGTTCGAGCGATTGATCGTGTCTCTACACCAGACCAAACGGATCAGCTCCAAGCACCCGGCAGGACGGCCAGGATGTCTGATCCTTCTCCTGCTTCTACCCAGGTACTAACATTCAATACAACAGCTTCAATAAGCAATGGTGCAGCAACAGCAGCCTCCCTGCCTTTACAGCCCAGTGCAACCTGTAGCATCAATGAAGGAGATGTCCAGGAGTCTTCGTCAGGCCATCAGGATGTGGGCCAGTAGAGACGGCAGGTTGGGAACATGGCATCAGCCCAGAGTATTTCAGCTTTGACTTTAGGAATATACACAGTGATTATATCATGTTCCAGTTTAATTAATCCCTTAGGGATTATAATGTGAAGTTGTTGAAGTTGCTTATTTTTTAAAAGCGTAATATAGTGCCACAATAATTTTAGACTTGAGCTTTATCCATGTATTATTCATGCTGTGTGAACATGATGATGGTAGATGTAAAGTCTGTTCTGTGTGTAACATTTCCTGGTTTCACGCTGGAAAACGAAGCTAACAGACTGTTATCATTTTGCAGTGTAAAGTTGTTTTCACTTAGTGTCTGTGATACTGATCTTTTTTTTTTTTTTTTACGTTTTGGTCAGTGAGAACTAATCAAGCTCTGTGCCAAGTGTATGTGTTGGTGTGAATACATGAATTTTACTGTGTCTCAGTGACCCGTGTGAACTTGTGGTAATACTTTGGCCCAAACATGTGAAACCTTTAGAAAGAAGTGTATGTGCATATATGTGACTGCCACCTCCTGACTCTTGTTTGTTAAACATGAGGTCATTTTCCATACGAAACACAGTTTCACTTCTGTCTGTGCGCATTTGCATTGGGGAACCCAGAGGTGACTGGACCTTTGTGCTTCTTCATACGTGCACTGGGTGTTTTCCCATGCATACACTCATTTTTCACCCTTTACCTTCTTAAAGCCCCCATTTGGTCAAATGGGTGGAAATTTCCACGTCCAGATGTTGTTAATTTTCTTCATGAGGGCAGACCTGCCTAACGTGGGTCTACTCTGGAGGGACTCTGGATGGAAACAAATATTAATGTAGCACTGGCTGTACTGAAATAATTGCCTACAAGCTCAATGCTTTTGTCCCAGTATGTAAAGATGTGTGTGGGTTTGTGTAGTCTGAGTGTTCATATCAGAGCTGCTGCCAGTTTCAAACTACACGCACGCAGTCATGATTCAGCCACGAGTCGTTGAGCTGACGTCAGTGCGGGTCTGAGTTTGCGCTTGATTCATGTGAAGATGTGGAAATAAATATGCAAACAGTGATGTCATGCTGGTCTAAATCAAGTGTGGCGTCTATCTTTGTTCTCCAGTCAAGGTGTTTCTGTAATTTCCTTGTTAAAACCACAGTTCATATAGCTCACTTTCCCATCGTACCAGCCATCTGTCTTAGATTTACACGCAGTGACAATTATTTTCAGACTGAGGTCTTGATCAAGCCTCCAAAAAATTCTGTTTGTTTCACATCTGACCCACTGCCAAGCTTGCAGTTAAGCTGGATTCGCTTCACTTTTTTTTTTTTTTTTTTTTTTTTTACACAAGAGTGAGGTCTCCTTTTGTTTTACATGAATCACAGCCTTTCAACACATGCACACAAGCTGAAATAGTTACCCAGAATTGCTGACAAAAGTGTGCATATGTGCGTCTGGTTTTCACTCCCACTTTACCTTTTTCCTGTCTAGAGCTGTCCAAACAGATTAGATCGATTAAGAGCAGTTGGTGTGATACTGATCGAAGCAGAGCCTGCGGTTCATTAACACTATAAACAGTTATATCTTATCTCTCTGTATCAGTTCTGTATCTTTACAGGGGCTGAGGTGCAGCCATCGCTGAATGCAGATTCAGTTCTTGCTATATTTTCCCTACAACTCAGCAAGGAAAAATAAATCTGTCCCTAAATGTTCATGAGCGTTCTTCCTCTGCACCGACAAAACAAGTCCCTGTCACAATTCCAGCATATTTTTATATTTCCGGTTCGCAGTGTGTCCTTGAGCAGATCTCTCATAAGTCTTGGTATGATTCTTTTGCTTGATACAGGAAGGAAAGGGATGCTTTGTTCACGATAAGCGAGTTGGGAAAACGGATAAAGGAAATTGGGATTTTTTTTTTTACCTAATTTGGTTTCTTCTGATGCACTACCTGAGGGGCACATGTTACAGATGGGTGCAAACCTTCATAGTTTAGTCTGTAAAGGCCTCATGCTAATGCATTGTTATTCAAAAATATAATTGAAATTCACTAAAGATAAAGGTAAGAAAGGCCAGATTTTCCTACCCAAGCTTAATAAAATAATAATAATAATAAAAAAATCTGCATAATACATTTATTATCTTGTTATTTCTATCACATGATTTGTCTTCCCTTAAAAATACAAATGTCCCCAGTGTCTGTAAGAGCCCTCCTTATCTACATTCACCATGAGTTTGATTGAGAGACCAAGCAGAGAAAAATAATGAAGGTGGACTGATGTTTATTAGAAGATGTACTGATATTCAAAGCATCATGTCATCTGTGCAATAAGAAAATCTAAGTGGACTGAGCTCATAACCTGGAACCACTCACCCAAGTACAGTAAGGTTCTCTAATTACTTTGATATTTTTATCTATCTATCTTAGCCATAACTATCTTAGCTATAAAGAAGATTCTTAGATAACCTATACATTTAAAAAAAAAAAAACTTTAAAAAAATTCTAATGAAACCCCGTCTACCTTGTTTTACATTTAGATAACTACACCTTTATGTGAACTACAAAACATGACATATTGTATAGCCATTATTTATCTAAAAAAAAAAAAAAAAAAAGCCAAAATGCAGAAGCAGTGTGTGGAGAAACTAAGTACAGCCTTACAGCTTACATAGCAATTAAGACCGTAAACAGCAGCCAGGTGCTGTTAATAAAATGCACTTGATTATTGATCATTAGCTGCTCTAGAAAAGCAGACGTTTTGGCAGCTTGCATGTCTGAAACATTAAGGTCTGTGTCAACACAGTGCCCTGAGGAAAGACATGAGCAGTGATCTTAGACATTTTTTACCCGTTATTCTGGAAGAGTTATTTGAAGTCCATCATTCTATAGTAACAAAGATTATTCACAAGTGGAAAACATTCAACACAATTGCCAACATTCCTAGGAGTGGACCTCAAAGCAAATTCACCCTGAAGCCAGACCATGTAATGCTCAAAGAAATTTAAAAAAATGAAATAAGAGTGACATCTCAGACTCTACTGGCCTCGGGTAGCATGTTAAATATTAAAGTTCATGACAGCACAATTAGATAAAGACCGAACAAGGATGGCTTTTTTTCTTTCTTTTTTTTGGATGGGCTGTCAAGAGAAAACCTCTTCTCTTTTTAAAAAGAAGCAGCAGAACATCTGAAGTCTCCAAAGTTGCATCTGTAAAAACACAAGACTTCTGTAACAATGTTCTTTGGACAGACAGGACCAAAGAGGTCATAATGTACAAAAGCAAACACAGCACATACAAATGCTCTATCATGGTAGTGCAGGAAGGAATGCTGAGCGTGCTTTCTTTTTCATACAATGCTTCTGTATTTTGGCTTAGTAAATATTGACATGGTGTAATATGTCGTTTATTTTTGTTCATGCAAGATTGTATTTACCTTATTTTAAAACCTGCTAAGGACCAGATATTTTTTTATTATGTCCTGATATGTAAACCCTTGGGTCTAGTTTATTTTTAGCATCACTGTATATCTAATCCTTAAATCATGCAGTGATGACTAATGCAATCATTTTAAATGATTAGACATTATTATAAGTCTGCTATATGATTTCAAGGACTCTACTGTTTTATGGCATGCTCTATTTTAATAATAGCGCCATATTTACATGTTTTCCTTCCCTCCCTGTCCCACATATTGGTAACAAAAAGCGTATACACCCAATAATAACACTCAGTTCTCATAAAATGGTCTGTGTCATTTTGCACTGTTACCATGTGGTTTGCACAACAGTGAAGTCCTGTTGCTGTTTTACATTGCCTGTTTAATGTAAGCTTAGCTGACAACACCCATTGTCCCATTTTCCCTAGCCCCCCTGTTTTATCAGAACAAGCCAAATCACAGGATCTGTTTTCTTCTAATTTCCCGGCTCTGAAAATTAGAGTGAGAAAAGCAAAAAAAATGGAGAAAAATGTTTTTGAAATCTAACTCATCACCATCTCTCTCTCACTCTCTCCCTTCCTTTCCATCTTTTCCCACATCTCTGTATTTTTTTGTCTTCCCTTCATCTCTCATCACCCCCCCTCCCCCGTTGCCAGCTGGGAGTGTTTTACATGACAGCTAAACTGTCAGTGTGGTACGCATGTTGGGGTGGTAAACAGCATCTGGCAGTTGCTGATAAATGTAACTCCTTTCTGATGAGTCATGTGATGGCTTACATGGAAAGATGACCTATAAAGAGGAAAAAAGAAGTGGAAATCCTTCAGACAGGATCGAAGAGGGAAGATGAAAATAGTGAAACTATCGGTTTCATAAAGCTCAGTTGTTAGTTCTAACATGTAACTCTGTAGGGAGGTTATTCAGTTCTGTTTTACAGAAATGGGCCAAGGAATTGCATACGCTTCCACAAACATTTTTGCCGCAATGAGGAAAGACAAACCTGACCTTCTGTACGTTTCCTCGCCCACGACTCAAAGTCTTTCATCTTTTTCTAAATCTTCAATCCATCTTTTCCTGCAGGTTCTCTGTTTTCCTGAGATAAATCTGCCAGCTTCACAGTTGTTGCTCCCACTGCTACAATTATAGCCGTCCAGACAGAGACTATCAGGAATAGAGACCGGCAGACGTGCTGACATGTGCAGTAAAGTGGTCACTCTGGAGGTCTGCAGGGAGAAGAGTCAGGGTTTTTCCTTTGACCTTGACCTGTCCTACTTCTGCTGTTTAGCCACAACACCTGTTGATCAGAGACCTGAACATACAGCTGGTTTTTACTAAGAATGCAATAATTCTGTTTCACAAGCATATAATGTAATCCAGACCATTCAGTGTTGCAACTTTTCCACGTTAAGACGTCTGATGGTTGTGCAAACTGTACATGGGGACTCAGTCTATCCATAAAAAAGGTACGTTTTACTAAAACACACAGAGAAGCAAGTTTCTAGGAATGCCTTCTTCCACTTGCACAAGGTCCCTGGGGGGGTTAACTCATTTAACTGGTGAGGCACTGAAAAAGGTTAGTCTCTGTGGAGCCTTGGTAGCTAAAATGACCTAAGGTGTTTTGTCCTACAGCCTAGCTGCTTTTGTATAGTGCAGCGACATGTTGTATATCCTTATCTGGACAGTTGTTATTGTGAGATTAAAATTTAATACATATATTTATGTATTCCTTGTTAATAAGATGTCCTTATAGGTCCCTGATGAGCTCCAAAATGCTGCAATGTTGGAATACTGACCAATCGCAAAAGAGATCATGTTTGCCCAATAGTAGTGTCTCTTCACCAGCTGCCTGAAAATCAAAATAGAATTTGCAATTTGTGGCCGTACATACAAAACTCTTATTGACAAAACTCTGTATTTCAGAGACATCATAGTACAGGGTGGGCCATTTATATGGATACACCGTAATAACATGGGAATGGTTGGTGATATTAAAGTCCTGTTTGTGGCACATTAGTAATTGTGAGGGGGCAAACTCCTCAAGATGGGTGGTGACCATGGTAGCCATTTAGAAGTCGGCCATCTTGGATACAACTTTTGTTTTTTCAATAGAAAGAGGGCCATGTGACACATCAAACTTATTGGTAATGTCACAAGAAAAACAATGGTGTGCTTAGTTTCAACGTAACTTTATTGTTTCATGAGTTATTTACAAGTTTCTGACCACTTATAAAATGTGTTCAATGTGCTGCCCATTGTGTTGGATTGTCAATGCAACCCTCTTCTCCCACTCTTCACACACTGATAGCAACACCACAGGAGAAATGCCAGCACAGGCATCCAGTATCCGTAGTTTCAGGTGCTGCACATCTCGTATCTTCACACTATAGACAATTGCCTTCAGATGACCTCAAAGATAAAAGTCTAAGGGGGTCAGATCGGGAGACCTTGGGGGCCATTCAACTGGCCCACGACGACCAATCCACTTTCCAGGAAACTGTTCATCTAGGAATGCTCCGACCTGGCACCCATAATGTGGCGGTGCACCATCTTGCTGGAAAAACTCAGGGAACGTGCCAGCTTCAGTGCATAAAGAGGGAAACACATCATCATGTAGCAATTTCAAATATCCAGTGACCTTGAGGTCATTGATGAAGAATGGACCCACTATCGTTGTACCCCATATACCACACCAAACCATCACTTTTGTTGGTCCAACAGTCTTGGAGAGATCCATCCAATGTGGGTTAGTGTCAGACCAATAGCGGTGGTTTTGTTTGTTAAGTTCACCATTCACATAAAAGTTTGCCTCATCACTGAACAAAATCTTCTGCGTGAACTGAGGGTCCTGTTCCAATTTTAGTTTTGCCCATTCTGCAAATTCTGTGCGCCGATCTGGGTCATCCTCGTTGAGATGCTGCAGTAGCTGGAGTTCGTAAGGGTGCCATTTGTGAGTAGCTAATATCCGCCGAAGGGATGTTCGACTAATGCCACTCTCCAGTGACATGCGGCGAGTGCTACGCTGTGGGCTCTTGCTGAATGAAGCTAGGACAGCCACTGATGTTTCTTCATTAGTGACAGTTTTCTTGCGTCCACATTTTGGCAAATCCAACACTGAACCAGTTTCACGAAACTTAGCAAGCAGTTTGCTAACTGTAGCATGGGAGATGGGTGGTCTCGTAGGGTGTCTTGCATTGAAATCTGCTGCAATGACCCGGTTACTGCGTTCACCAGATATCAACACAATTTCGATCAACTCCTCACGTGTTAACCTCTTTGACATGTCAATGGCTGTGAACACAGAGAAACTTGTAAATAACTCATGAATGAATAAAGTTACGTTGAAACCAAGCACACCATTGTTTTTCTTGTGACATTACCAATAAGTTTGATGTGTCACATGGCCCTCTTCCTATTGAAAAAACAAAAGTTGTATCCAAGATGGTCGACTTCTAAATGGCCACCATGGTCACCACCCATCTTGAGGAGTTTTCCCCCTCACATATACTAATGTGCCACAAACAGGACTTTAATATCACCAACCATTCCCATTTTATTACGGTGTGTCCATATAAATGGCCCACCCTGTACATTACCCTGTTCTATGAACCTGTTAAAGCACCAAAGGCAATAAGGGAGGCAGAATCCTCTTCAGTGAAATCGGTTTTCAATCTGTGTTCAGAAGATAGCTATTCGAGGTAATTTAAGATTAGAACTTTAGGCTTATCTTAGTTGACCCTGAATTCCCCCTTAGTTGTGCTGCTATAGAGGTTCAGGCATCTGGATACCTGCACTGAGCACCTTCCCTCTGCTCTGCTTTGCATTTATGTCTCACTACTGCACACTTTCATCTCTATGCCTTCTCTCTGATTTTACCTGATATTTACCATGCTGTGTTTACTACATTTAAGCCATTTCAATTTTGTTTTGCTAGTTTAGAAATATTTAAAAATATTATGCATTGTTGTGTATTATACTATTTCTTAATATTTTTATTTCAATTTATATTTGATTTTATTTTTTATAATTGATTTTATTGTATTTATTTTGACTTCAGATGAGTTTTTCCTTATTAGGTAGTTATGTCATATATACACATATGGCATTCTACTTCTACTTAACTTGTTATATTTTTGTTGTAAATATAACAATATGACAGCTCCCTAACTCTGGGAGATATAAAATATATCTTCTGCTGAGGCAGATAACTCACCTCTCTGATTTCTGCTTCATTGTTGTCGCTGGGAGTTTGCTCAGTGAGGACCACTGAAGGTCTTTATATAATATGAGCTAAAGTCATGGTGCTACACATATAAAAGTGAATTGAATTAGAAGAGCATACAAATATCTCTTCAAATCAATTTAAATATGGCCGTGATGATGTAATGTTGTTGTTATTGAATAAGAATTTGAAGGCTATGCATTTATCTGGCAATAATTACACTGAACCTGGACATTTATACACTTAGATATTTTATTATACTACTGGTCTGTTATATAGAAAACAAATATGGAAGATATCAGTAAAGATATCTTCCGTATCAGACTTTGATTAAACAAATAATATGATATAATAATAATATAATAAATGATAAACTGAGTTGGGAGACAAATTTTAAAATGACACAACTTCTGCCAAATGGCGTTTTTGGAGTTATGTTAAATGTCAAAGCTACTGCAACAGTGTAAATGTGTCATTACATCAGCAGACTGACTCAGAGTCTAGAGATGGCTTAACTTTAACAAACGTACATAGCCTGTCCTTCTCCATCGTGCATGCTTTTTGTCAGCCCATGTGAATTATGACATATTACCTCCGCTGGAGCATTACTCACTCATTCAACAGAACCAGCTCTGCCCCACCCCTCCCCAGCTTGGTCCCCCCCTTCTTCCTTCTCTCAGGGTTTATAACCCAGCAGCTCCAATAGTTGGCTAACTCAGAGGTGCTCTACATATAGTGAAGTAGGTGAATAAGAAAAGACAGAGCAGCTGGAGTGTGCAGGAGCAGGAAAACTTGCTGATAGATGATTCTGATGTTTTCAGATATATGCGCTGCAACCCAACAAATCTTAAGGAAAAACATGCATAAGAACTCCATCATGCATGTGTTTTGGATCTGCCTGGTGCTGTGTACGGGTCCATCATTGTGTATAAATGACATCGAGTATGAAAGAATCTATGAAGACAACTATGACAATGAGATCCCCCTGGACCAGCAGGAGGGTGAGTTTTATTTCTTTCTCTTTTTTTTCTCTTTTCTGCTCCCTGCTTGTTTGAACAGATTGATATTGTGATGAATTTCTCTTCAGTTTTACTACGCTTTACTAAACCGAGCTAATTAAAATTTTTACTGTTTAATTAAATTTTTAATAACACACTGATTTAGATATGTCTAAAGGTAAGCAGTTGTGTTTATTAAATTTGTTCTAGAGTATTTCTTGGTCCAGTTTACGATAATGCACCATATTTAAATATTTGATGTTGTAAAGTACATTTTTACTCGGATGATACCATCTTTGGCTTTCACAATTCTATCAGGTGAGCATCAGATTTCTGGTGAAACAGACTTACCAGTAACTGGAACACATACCTCATACCGTGAGCACAGAGCACAGGCAATAAGCAACCTCTGTGATTTGAGTCCATGTAAAGAATGCAAACTGGTAGCCTCAAATACCTACAGAAGGTGGACATTTCACAGTTTAAGCCCCCTCTGATGTTTATCAAGTCCCTTTTGCATCACTTTTCTTTGAGCGTCCAATCTCAAAGACTTAGTTGCTGTACCCCTAAATTAATGAGGTCCCCTGATGTCATTTTTAGATTGTAGCACGTGTATTTTATGTGTTCTTCATGACCTTTACATCTGTGTGTTGAATAACTTCCCAAAGCCGTTTTCATACTTCACAGTGTGTCCAAACTTAAACTGGCATCATATCTGTGAAATACATCCAACTCCAATTACTGCTGTATGTTTAGCAGAAGCTCAGTTTTAACACCTTCTTGCCTTCTTTCCTGGTGTACTGGTTTCACTGATAAAGTCCAGTCAAATTATGACAATAAAGTAAATCTCCTTTTTTGGGGGTTATATATGGCATGTATTAATTCTATGTAATCCTTAAATTGCCTATTGGAATGAATAATCAATGCATGTGTGTGGTTGTGTGCAGGTGTGTCTCCAACCACAACGTGCCAAACAGATTTCTCCCGCTGGGATAAACTTTTCATCGCTCTAGAGGACTCCCACATGAGACAAAACATGCTGCTGGAATCTGTGGAGCAGTGCTGCGGGGGAACGGCGTCTCTTAAGACCCAACTGGAGAAGCTGACGAAGGGGATGTGTCAGCAGTGTGCACCCAGCTTGGAAGCAGCTTGCAGGGTACATGCAGAGCAGGCAAGTCTTAGGTTGCGAAAGGGTTTGGTGGATCTCAGGGATGAGGAGGAAGAGAGGGAAAGAAGATTAAATGCAACCTTGCAGATGCTCCTACATAGTAGGCACCAGGATGATGCTTGGCTGAAGAGGCTAGAAGAAATCATTTCATCTGCATCTGCTGACAGCAGCATGAGAGACCAGCCAACACCAACACCTGACGGTTTGGGAATGAAGCTTTTCACATCTGGCCTGAAGGAGCAGGAAGTGACCTCGCCAGTGGACATAGTCACGGTGGAAAGTGCTCTGGCTGCCATAGCAACAGAGCTTCAGAGGATTCATAAGCAGCTGAACAAAGTGATAGAGCAGGTAGGCACGCTGGGAAAGGGCAGAGGAGACACATGAATTGCCCAAAGGAAAAATAAATAGTAAAAGCTTGACTGGAAAACTCCTATTGCAGATGATGATTTTGCACGTTGTTTGTATTTCTACCGCTCTGCCTTTTTATAAAGCCTCTGTTACACATGAGATAGTTTTTGTCTGGTGACAATGAGTTTCAATGTATCATAAATGTCATGGGTTTGCTATAATGAATAAAAATTAACTAAACAACTGAGTCAGCCTCGTGGAAAGGTTTCCTCCCTCCTCCCACACAGTGTCACTTAATTTTAAACTGTGTATTTATGTTCATGTCCATGCCCACTCTTTCATTAGTCTAGGTTACTACAAGTGCTTTATCTACAAGTGCCAAAGTTTGCACCACTTGCCTTGGTGTTTGTGTAGTTGTGGTGTGGTCTGCAAATACCCAAACCCACAAGAAGGTGTGTCAGTGGTTTGGGATTTTTATTTAATTCATAGCAGGTCTCTCCCACTCATTAACTGCTTTAAAAGTGTCTGAATAGAAAGAGGCCACGACTTACGATGCTCAGAGTGTTTATGATTTGTGAAACCCTGCCAGAAGTATTACACTGCCACCAGTGCCTCCTACAGCTTCGTATACACACGTGAATGCATGCTCATTATTAAAAACCACAAAGACTGACTGTTGTTATGGCTAGAGGGAGTTTCTGTATACTTTACAGTGTCTGTGTATCCGTTTTTGGTCTTAGATCCTATTTTCATTCATTTTTTTAATGTACTTGCACTTCTGTTTGGATGTTTTGTTAAGATGAAAGAGGAAATTAGGCAAAAGGTACATCAGTGCAAATTAAAGTCATACTAACCAAATACGTTTTATTATTAGCTAAATTTATATTTCATTTATAGTCAGTGTGGCTCAAAAGCACTCCTAGGCAATAACAGCAGCATTTAAATTTGTAGGTGATCATTGAGCTTGAAATCCACCATCCATCGATGGATCATTAGTAGGGCAAAACTAATTTGTTTCACAATCCTCTTAATATGATATTTGTATATAAAATCACAGTCAGTCAAGTAAAAATTAAAGCTAGCAATTAAATTTAGCAGAACATGAAGCACTTTGTTTTTATCTGGTATTTACTAGTGTAGAATTAAAAGGCAGAAGAAGAAGAAAGTAAACATACCTTAAGTTTGTCCTTTACAGAGTGCTTACTTACACTAAAGCACTGGGCAAAGTGCAGCAACAGAGTATTTTAATGAGGCCAACACACTGACATCACAGAAACATTTCACTAGTGAAACACTCACAGTCGCGGCATGAATGTCTTCAGATGCCTACTCCCGTTCTCAAGTGTTTGTGGGCATGAAAGCTTCTTTTTAAATCTACAGCTGCCTCGAGAACTAAATGCAGGATTGACTGTTTTTGGGGGGTGTTTCCTTGGATGACACAACTATCAAGATGGAGAGGAGTGTAGAAGTTATATCTCCTATCAATTCTTTTACACCTGTTTCACAGCGGTACCTGGCATACGCACAGAGACACGCTAGTCTGTTCAGTGTGGAGGCACCTGTTTTCATTAAAAGTCTCCATCTGTGCAATGTGTGATGGGGGGGTTTGGTGAATGGAAGTTTTATCGAGAGAAAAAGCAACAAAGAGGAAAGCAGGAGGTTAATGATGAGGAAAATAGTTGAGGAAAGACCCAGAAATGTAGTGATGGTGCTTATGTGTCATACAGATTGTTATTAGACATAATAACCGGTCCCCAACACACGAAACAGTGTTTTTATCAGCCAGCTGGCCAGACACGCCACAATAACCAACCACCATCAGCCCTGCTGGCTACCCTGGCTTCCTCTCATTCTGCTGCTTCCCTTTTATCTCTGCTTTGTCATCGGCCATCACCCCTCCACCGCCCACCCAGCCGCTCCTTATCTGTATGCCAATCCCATCATCTTCTCTCCCTCTGTCCCCATTTGTTTTCCTCTGATTGTGTGTCTTGCCCCTCTCCCTAGCCTCCAATCTTCCAGGGTTTTTTTTTCTGTTCTTTTCTCTAAATCTTGCTGGCAGCCAAGAGACAAATAGATGGCAGCAGTCCTTGGCCAAATCTCAGTTGGCAGCAAAAAGTGACTGACATCACATTGATTGTTAAATGTACTCAGTACACACACACACACACACACACACACACACACACACACACACACACACACACACACACACACACACACACACACACACACACACACACACACGTGGGGTGGGGGGAAATGAGGGTGATAGTGATTACAAGTGGCTACAGGAATGTGCTGTGTTCATCAGAGATTTTAATATCACATCACTTGGTCACTGTAACAGACAACACCATGTTGGCACTTTTCCAAAAGCAAAGAGGATGATACCAAAAAAAGCTTCAATAAACACTTAGAAGTCTCTCGTGTACACTGGAAACAATCTCATGAAGGAGCAAGTGAAGGATAAGAGTGACAGTGCTGCAAGGTGAGAGGAGTGTCTATTTGATGGGTGAGTCCAGAATCTCCTCATACTCCTCCCTCTGCCGACGCCCACCAACTCGAGAGGGGAGCAGCTTCATTGCTACCAGCCAACCGACACTCAGGATGACCATCACGCTCCCCACGACCTCTGGTGCAGTAGGAGCCAGTGGCAGTACAGCCAGATGCAGGAGCATGGCGATGGGTATCTCCAAGCTCTGAGAGGCGGAAACCAGAGCCGGGTGGAGTCGGGTGAGGGCGTGCGTCATTCCCAGGAAGGCTACGACCGAGCAGGCTGCGAGGCCCAAGACCAGCAACCAGGCTTCAACACTCATTGGCCAGGACCAACCCTCTTGTAGCAGGGCCAAAGAGGCTGGGGCAAGTAAGCAGCCTGTCCAGCTTACTGTGAACAAAGCAGTCCCAACTCCCACCCTCTCCTTCAGGGAACGATACCCAACCAACGCTAGTGCCATCCACAGCCCTGCAAGCGCTGAAAGAGACCATCCAAATGCACCCCTCCAGAACACAGCCGGATCAGTTGGCAAATCTGAATTGGTCTCATCTACTGCAGGAAGTAACACAAGCCCCAAGCCACACAGCCCTGCAGCTATGGTGATCCCATCAGCCAATCCCAGCCTCTCTTCTAAGAGCAGGAAGGCAAGGGTCGCTGATAGCGCTGTGGTCGCCAGGCGCCAGGTTGTTGTAGCATTTCCAGGAGAGACGAATGTTAAGGAAGAGTAGGCGCAACAAAGGGAGAGGGAGTAGGCGATGCCGTAACAGAGTAGACGTAGTCGATAGCCCTCTGGCCCAAAAGGGTTCTCCCCCCTGTGCAGTGGTACAGCCAGAGACAGGAGCTGTACAATGGACCGAACCAAGAGTAGAAACAGGGGGCCGAGGCTGAAGCGTTCGGAGGCCACTCGGGTCAGAACAATCAAGCTGCCATGTGCCAGCGCCGCACCGAGCAGGCCCACCCAGGTGAGTCGAGATGCAGACACAGAAGCCTCACCGAAACTGGCTAGCTGTTCCCCAACCCCTTTCCCAGACCCCTTTGCTGCTTTGGCACTACCCTCACTCCCTTCTCCTCCCACCACGGTTTGAAGTTTGTGGGCTGTATCTTTGTCATTGTGTCTTGAGCCAAAAAGAGTCAGGGGCCACTTCCTGCTCTCTGTCAGCTGTTTCTTGTCTGACGTCTCCTCCACGAATGAGCCAAAGTCCTCAAAAGATGGAGCATCGTCATAGCCATCATCCCCAGGTTGGGGAAAGTGTGTGTGTACTCCTGGCTGGGGGGCATAGGGTGTGTGGGTGGCATATTTGGCTGTAACAGTGTGAGGGTGGATCTTTACTCTCTTCTTAGAGCCACCCAAGAGGTGAGCGGACTCCATTTTGAAACTTTAGAGAAGACACCTGTAAGGAAAAACAAAACACTTTTAGCTCAGCACATAATATATAATTCACACACGCACAAATCCTCTCTCCTCTTTCCCCTCTCACAACATCCCGCTGTGGGATTCTGCTTGATATCTCATATATCTTTAATATCCGAGATAATAATAGCAGTGACTCACATCTTCCCATGTGCCTGCGTGTTTGGCAGGGAATGTACGTAAGCTCTACCCATGTGACCAATCATGACTTTATTGTTTTCTGTGTGGTGATACTTTGAATTATATAGAACAATTATGTCCTTCCAGCACTTCTTCATCCTCATGGATAGCTCGACCTTCGTGGGGGCTCGGAGAGTGTTATGGCAATGACAGTTACATAAGCAAGTGCTTCCTGCCTCATTTGTCTTCAGTCTTTCTCTCTCTAATGACTTTTGCCTCATTCTGTCGCTTCCCATTGTCCTCCCTCCCTCACTCTCGTTTGTCAATTTGTGAAAAATATTACGCTGGCATTTAAATAATGTTTATTTATTTCCTTGTTCATAACATCATTTAACCACCACTTCGCCACCTTTTTATTTCTCCCTCTCTCTTTAACTCTCTCTTCAGGCTACACATATTTTTTTAAGTATTCTTTTTTAGGGCTTTTTGGCATTTATTGTGTTAGGACAGTGGAGAGAAGACAGGACTGAGAAAAGAAAACAGGGGGCAGACATGCAGTAAATGCCCTCGGGGTGCATTTGAACCCAGGCCTGCCTGAGCGTTATGGCAAGCTCCACAGCCTCTTAAGTGTTGTGATTACTGTGGAACAATATTGCCATGCAAGTGCTATATGGTACAATCCAATGGATGTATTTCCAGTTGTAATAACAAGGAGCAGTCCACTGGTTTTTCTTGGAAGAGGGAGCACTTTCAAATTACATAATTTTTTTTCATGCAAAAGCATAGAGAGCATATGGCTCAGTTATTTCCCAAGAGATATGAGGCAATTGTCCCTAAGTAAGTTTACAGTAGTAAAATGACTCTTTATTTTGGTGTATTTTATGAATAAAGCATCAGACAAGTATTACTAAGTATTACTGTACCTGCTCATTCAGCCTCAACCAGCTCATCTAACAAAAATGACTTGTGAGCACTGTCGACACAGATTGTAGGAGAATCACATTTCACAAATGATATTTCCCTGCAAATTGCACATAAAATTGAAGTTGACGCACGACTCACAGGTTTCTACAGCATCTGATTGCTTGGATGTGAAATATTATCAAAACTCTGACTTAAACAGTTGTTTGTTTTGTTATTTTTTATGGCAAAAAAAATAAACAGTTTCTTTTAAAGAAATGAACTATATATGGACATATATATAATTATTTTTTAAAATGTGATTTATGAGCTTTATGATATTTAAATTTGTGCGTATCAAAAATGAAAATATTATTATTAGGTCGAAATCTATATGGATAAAACATCAGAAATAGTTGATTTGGATAAAATCTTCATTAAGTTAAATGTAATTTTATATCACTATATTACAATAATGATGTGTTGGAATAAAACAAAAAAGGCTATTTATTGATAAAAATTAACTTAAGATAATTGTGTTTGGTTTTTGGTTATTCTGGCAATTTCTCCCAAATCAAGCTGATTATAACCCTCTGACACTGGCACCAAACAGTCCTGCAGCAGATGACATAATTCCCCAGGAGATGTCAAGATGAAAACTACCATCGGGTAAACCACATGACAAAAAAATCTCTTCAGACCAACACAAACTACATTTCTGCATGACAAACGTCCTGAGCTCAGACTATAAAAAACAGCATTTCACTATTATTATAATTTCCTACTAGCAGACGGACTCAAAGCCAGTCGTTTTGGCAGCTCGCTGTTGTTTCTCTCATCATCAGTGGTGCAGTCATTTCAGTTTGGTAGTAACAGGGGGGATTTGTTAATTTGTGGTTATGTGCCCTTTGTGCACTCTCACTCTTCATGTATACAGATTATTCCACAGCACCTAACATGAATTGGTGTGTTTTAAAAACAGCTGGGGGGTTAAGTAAGGGCTGTTTTTTTTAGCTGTTTGTATCTCTCTGGTTAATAGCAATTGCCCATAAATAATTGAATATAAAGTGCTTTGCATATACCTTTTTTTTTAAAAGATGATCTTTGGAGCTTGTATAACATAAATAAACTATACTTTCGACAAGTCCCAGGAATAGGGCGATAATATAGACTGAAATGAATGATTTCATGATTTCCCTATGTACTTCACAGTTTGCTGAATCAGGCAAAAAGCCACATATGTAAAGTTGTTCTGCTGATATTTTAGAAGCTCTCTTATCATGTACTCTAACTGAAGGTTATCGGTAGCCTGATCAGCTCCTCTGTGAAAACACAACGAGCAAAAAGAGATCCGGATATATTCCTGTCTGCCTTTTCTCTTTTCAGTCAGTTAAATATACTCTGCTGGATGATGCAGCCACTGCAATGCTGCTGCTGCTCCCGCTGCTGCTACTCCCAAAACCTTGTTTTACACCTTACACAACCATTAAAGTGGTTCGCTGAAAGACCTGCAAAATCTGAGAAAGGAAGCAATTAAGCTTGCATTTCCAGAGAGAGAGAGAGAGCCCTTCTGATTCAGTCTGACGGAAAAGATAAATCGTGCACAGTCCTCTGTGTGCATCTTGTGTATTTCATTTGACATCATCATCTTCTAAGGGCTTAAAATCAATAGTATCTTTGAAACTGACTATTTATAGAACAATCACTTAATGGGTGGCACTCATATACTGTAACTAAACAGACTGGAAAGCATATGCAGCTGTCAAAGGTAATACAGTTAAAGTATGACTGATAGGCTGCTTAATATTATAGAGGAGGGAATAAATGGCTTTGTGTTATTTTCTTAAGGGTTCATGAATGCTGGACTCTCTGTAACCTATGCTTTTCTCAAGGTTAGGCTCATCGATGATGCGCCCCTGTGACGCCAGAAGGTTGAAAAAAAAAAAAACCCACGGGCGCGCACACACTCACACACACACACGTACACAGAGTCATAGCGAAAAACAGAGGGTTTGTGCTGCCGCATTTAAAGCCACTTAAACAATTCCTTTCACACTATGAAACACTATGTCCCTGCTTGTTCCGACATTATAAGCTGCTGTCAGCAGCTCCAGGGACGACTGCTCGATTCCTGGACCTGACACACGGAGAGATTTTGGCCTACATGCACCAAAAATCTCAGTCTACCTTACAATGACAGCCCGACCAGTGACCCACGGCCAATTCTTGAATGGGGAGAAGCGCGCGCTCGCTTACACACTCTGCGTGCGCTCGAGGATTGGCACAAGACAGCCGAATCGATGTCGACTTCCCAATTAGCGGTTTACTCTATTCCCGGTAATAATGGGCTATAATTAGTAACCACCAGGTGGGTTATGCGTATTTTAAAGCTTTAGAAAAACCTCGACTCACCTGCTTTCCCTCAAACCAGCTGACCACCAGGTTGAACTTCACTCTCGGGCAATCTCAGTCATTTACTGAGCACCTCCAACACTCCATCACCTCGTCTTGGCCATTTGTTCATCTGTTTCTTCCTCCCTCACCTCTCCTCTTCTTTCCCTTGCAGCAGACGGAATTTTCCGCAAGGGCACCTGCGGTCCCTTCACCTCACTCTGCAAGCGGAAAACGCGTGTTTTATAGCAACCTGCTGCCCTCCATCACTCTCTACACTGATACAGATGCTCCTCCTCGGCTTGTTCAAAGAGAGAGAGAGGGAAAGAGAGAAAGGTCTAATCATAACGTCTGAGCATGCGTGACATTCACCGTACATCTGATCATTCTGTTACCCGTGAGAGATAGAGACTGGCACGAAAATAAGTATTTCATCGAGCACAATTATTATGAAGTTGTGATTATGCTAATGATTGATTAATCGATTCATTTTTGTATTTCTGTGAACACTTTCAGTGTAGGTCTGCATATTGCATTGTTTCAGCCGTGCCCCTTGACTCCACTGAGGGAAAATACATGGTGTACAGTTTTATAGTGTGACAAGACTCTTTTGTGTTTGAAGCGAATAAAGAAAATGGTATCTAAGTTTGATGTGGAAACGTGGTCTGCAAATACTGCGGACATCCATCAACTTTCATTTGAATTTGAAGGACAACTCTGAGCTAAATGCATTAATTCAATTCATGTTATTTCAATTCTATTTATATAACCACAGCAACAGTTGCCTCAAGGCTATTTACATTGTAAGGTGAAGACCCTTCAATAATACAGAGAAATTATCATCAGCTTCACCCATCTTTTCTGGCTGGATGAGAGTTATTCCCCGGAGCTCCATTAAAGCCTTCACAGACAAGCCTAGACTTTTAGCATATTAATGGATTTTGGAATAATATGTCAACATTTATAGATGGGTGTCTGACCACATTTTTAAGGTCTTGTCACGCGTTTTAAAATTTAAAGTAATGATGATGGTAATGAAGAAAAAAAGATTAAAGAAGGTCAGGACAGTTTTCCTCCCCGCCTTTTTAATTCAAACGTTGCACAACCTCGCACATTTTCATCTTTCTGCAACTTGACAGTAATTGCTTTGACATTTTGCTGCAGAAACACGTGTGTGCTCTGTTTTCTTTTGAGCTATATTAACCTTTAGCAAATGTAGCTGATGTTGTATTGGATCTTTGTATTGTTTAAGAAAAAAGCCTCCAGCTGCTGTTTCGTTACACGCAAGGAGGATTGAGTTCTCCACTGGGACTCTAGGGTCAATATTAAGATCAAATACACTGTGTACCTCATCTCCATGTTCACTAATTGACCCAAATGTTTAGATTATGGACATGATGCAGCCCAAAATTGGTCTCTTTTCTACTTGCCTCATTTGTGTGCGAAGACTTAAGCACTAGTCTGTATGGTGCTATTGGATAGCTGTAAAAATCTGATAAACTGTGATGCAGATTATTCTCTACTATTCGCTGTTGCTGTAATTAGTCCTTCATTGCAAAGCTGAGATAGAGATTACCTTCTATTTGGATTCTTTTCTACCACTTGACGAGTAACAAGAAAGCAAAAACAATGCCATGAAGCTAAACGCTTCAGAGTTAATGATAGCAGATTCGATGTAGTTTGTTGCCACCAGCAACAGTAACCATATTACACAAATCATTTGATCCACAGTTATTCATATTCATATGATTACTTTTAGTTTTATTTATGCATAAGTGCAGACTCAAGGCCAGTTTTTGTTGCGATTCACTGAGTGTGTCGTGTATTTGATTGCACTGAAAGTTAAGGTTCAGTTTCACTGACGTGGATTTAATGTAAAAACTTTTTTTCACTGGACCTAATTATATTTGTCTTTTAGTTTAGCACCAGGTTTAGCCAATGTCTTGGAAACTGGCTGTAAGAGCTTTGATTTCTTTCTCCTCAAAGAATGTTTTTGTTTTTAATTTAATGCACCCGCCCATGTGAAAAGCCAATTACCAGCGCAATGCTTTGCCATGCAATAATTCATTTTTAAACATCATGTCTAGCTGGAACAAGCTGGACTGCACACAAAAATTTAGCTTAGTCTCACTGGCCCTGCTCACATTAAAAGTCATAAACAGCTCCATGAAAAATCTAATCATTCAGACTGCAAATTTGTAATGTTTATTCATTTAAAAAAACAGAAATTATGCCAAGATAGCTCATTAAAATGAAAATAACAAAGCCAAATTGAGCCGTGGTTCTAAAAGTTAATTTTCTTTTACTGTTTTTTAAATTTTGAAATGTCCCTGTAACTGTTTTTATAGTGACCTCTTTCCTACTTTCTTTCTTTCTTTGACCCTCCCTTTCTTCTCACTCCTCTATGCATCTGGTTTAGGCTGTTTCACTGAGGATGAGGAGGACTATCTTGTGTTTCCATGGTTACAGTGAATAAGAGTGGATCGGATGCAGCTATTTGGGGCACTGTTTGAATCCAAAGGACTGCAGGTTTTGGGAAAATGTTCATGATATCCAGAGTCAAAGACCTGCCCTCCAGGGAGGAGTTGGTGACTTGCTGTGATGAGAATATGCTAAGAGAAGAAGAGCTGAGCTGACAGCAGGGAGAGCATAATGGGTGAGGGGTGAGGGGTAGCTGGGTTTGGTGGGAGCAGTGAAGCAGAGAGAAAAAGGTGGGGATGATAGAAGGATGGAAAGTACAGGAAAGGATATATATATATATATATATATATATATATATATATATATATATATATATATATATATATATATATATATATATATATATTAGAATTGATACACATGTGAGAGGCAGATTCAAGGAGCTCTGCACTGTCTGTCTCTCTTGCTCCATCTCTGGACAAGAAAAAATTAATTATAGAGTACAGGGAAGGAGTGGCAGCAGAGGAGGGAAAGCTGACTTTGAGTGCACTAAACTTGGGTTTTGCATTCTGGAAGCAGTCTGTCTGTTGCTTCCTTCTATGTATTTTCCTGTGAGAGTGTCTTTTTTCTCAGTCTCCCTTTTGAACACATATTCTCTCCCTCTGCTTCTTCATTAGGCTCATACGCGCTCTCACACACACATTTGCACATTATGCCACATGTCTGCCAGTTTCACAGTTTGATTCTCAGTCAGTTATTCCCCTTGGTTATTCCACAGACATTACAGTTCCACTTTGTAACAGTTTAATCCACAACTCGCATCCACAGTAAACAAACAAAAAATACTTCAGCATTAATCCTTCTTCCTCTTTCTCTGTAGACTAGGGCTCTTTTTTAGCCTTGGCTGTTAATCGGCATGCCATTATTCAAAGCTAGGTTTCTTCGATGTTTGACTGCTTCTTATTAAACCCTGGGCTAATAAGTGAAGCACATCACCAGACAGGACACATTCATCAGCAGACCCCCAGTGTAGAGAGGACAAATGGGATAATTAAAAAGAAAAATGGAAAAAAAGAAGAAGCTTCAACTGAGATTCAGATGGGGATAAGATGCAAGAAACTGGGAGCCTGGGCTGTTGGTGTATGAAACACAGGCTGCAGCAAAAAACCTTGGCTGTGTCCACTACCATCTGTGTGTGTGTTCCAGCGAGGGAGGTGAATGTGACGGACGATGGCGGCCTGATTCACAAGCGCTGTTGTGATAGACTCAAATGTTTGCTTTTTTTACTCAGCAAATATAGCACTCAGCCTCTCATACATTTTGTATTACCACAGTGGCGATAGAAAGAAAAGAGTAAGGGAGGGTGGGGATGACATGAACATGATGAGGTAAGGGGCAAAGGATGAGAGGCGTTTGGAGAGTCTGGAAATGGATGTCAGAGAGGCAGTGAGTTAAATAAAATAGCTTCAGGAGTGAGAACGCTACAAGCAAGGTCAGAGGAAATTAAAAATAGGACAGGCGTACAGGCAAAGAACAGCCATGTAAAGCTTTTCTGTTAGTCAACAGCCCTAGAGATGAGATGAGACAGAGCAAAGAGTAAAAAAACATCCTTCTTGCATAACTCTCAATACGTCAAATGATTATGTCTCGGTCTAAAAAAGATTCACCCTTGAAGCTCTCGAATTTCCAAACAGATAGAGATGCTTGTCACTGCTATTGAATACTGGTGTCATAACCTGAGATTACCTTGACAGTCTAAAAGGGTTTTCTCAACCGATGCTGCACCACACAGCCTCTGTTTCCATGGTTACAGCCCCAGAAAAAGTTTATAGATTATGACGGATGCTGTTGTCAGGTGTGTTATGAGTGTGCATCCATGTTGTGTGCGCGTATAGATACCAGTTTCCCATCGAATCCCAAACTTTGGGAAATTGGGGCACTAACAAGGATCAGCCATAGACGTCCGTTGGTTATGTAACACAACACTGCACCGTGCATACAAAGGTTTTTCTCAATGACACAGTTTCAGAAGCTTAAATATGGCAAAGATTTGAACTGGAATAACCCTGGCAAACGTCTGCACAATATGTTGAGATTTCTAATGTTGAGGATTTGG
The DNA here is from genome assembly GCF_036321145.2 of Pelmatolapia mariae. Lineage (NCBI taxonomy): Eukaryota > Metazoa > Chordata > Actinopteri > Cichliformes > Cichlidae > Pelmatolapia > Pelmatolapia mariae. The sequence goes on along the minus strand of NC_086241.1, from coordinate 59,000,967 downwards.
GCGGCCCAGAGGAGGAAAAAAAACTTGAAAAGCCAACGAAAAGAAATGCAATACGGTGCAACACCCTTCTCATACAGATATAATGTGAGTTTTTTCTGGAAAAAAAAGAGGAAGAAAAGAGAAAACGCTCAATACTCGGGGCAAATCAGCCAGACAGTATCTCATTCGTGGTGTTATAGTGTGTTTATATGTGTGTGTTTGCTGCCCGGCCTAAGAGAATGCAGGAAAAAAACATAAGTAAGACATTGAATATCAAATAATTATATTTTGAATGTGGAAGACTGTCATTCATCACTTCCTGTGTTCATTCACATTGAGCCAGTGCTGAGAAAAATAAGCAGGTCAAAAGGCAATGATGGTCCTGAAACCTCCTAAAATTAAGCACACATCAGTTGAAACAATTGTACTGATCATATGTAGATTATATGCAAACTTAAAATAACAATACAGTGAGAACATAAATTTGTTTTCTTTGTGGGCATCCACTGAAAATCTGAAGTTATCAAAAATATGACATAGTATACTGCTTAGCATCTCAGAAGCAACTGAAGGAAATCTGGATGATGACTGCCCCTGATCTGAGAGTCTGAGCCTTTGTAAGCAAAGAGTCATACACAGCAATAGTGAATATTGTACTTGTGACCTTTGATTGGTGTTTAATGCATGCTTGGGGTTATTAGATATACTTTCTTGCATTTTTTCTCAAAATATGTGCACATAATTCAACATCTATACATTTATGAGTTTTATTTAGAAAAATCTGAAAAGCTCTAGTTTTATTATTTGCATTGGCCTTTATCTTTGTACTCATTGTACCCCAGAGCAGCTTTATGATTGCATTGGCCTTTATCGTTGTACACACTGCACCCATGAAATTCCTCAAATTAAAGAATAATAACAATAACTATGATGGTATGTTTGTGTGGGTGTGCTTGTGTTCTTTATCTGTCTTTAGGAGCAAAGTTTTGGAGTGGAGAGTTTTTGGAAAAATAAACATCTTTTAGCTTCTTCCTCACTTTTCACACTCCTTCAGTTGTTAGAATTAGCTTCTATCCATCGATTGCACAAAAGATGGCATATACCCTGGAGAGGTTGCCAGTCTATCATAAGGCTAACAATAGCTTTATAAAGGCTGGTGCTTGTTTATCCTGATACACACGAGTGTTCAAAGGTATTGTCTAATCTTCCCAACCATACCTAATTTGTGTATTCATTCCTATCATAAAAAGTAATGTAAAAACAATCAGTGACAGATCTGTCGAAAACCATAAAGCCTGTGATGAAAACAGACATAATTTATTACAAAAAATAAATACGTGAATAAGCAAGACTGAAAAAACAGTGAGCTTGATTTAGAGAGAACAAGGTAGATGCAGTTATTTTGCCTGAAAGCAGTTAAGTGAAAAATTAAAGTCATGCGCCTTACCATCACCATTTTCATTTGGGTCAGCCTATAACTGATTTAGGTTATTTTTTTAAATAAATACACAAAGAAAATGGTATTAAATTTATGTGTGGTTACATGAAAATGGAACTGATTTAAATTTGGATGCCTAGAATGAAAAAAATATATAAATGCATTAAAACATAGAGCGAATACGGGATATAAATGTAGCAATCTGTTGCACAAAATCTACAGAACGCTCTTTTTTTAGTCTGTTTGTTGAGTTTGCTGAGCCACATATGCAGAGCTTTCTTGCATTACCTGCTGGCCAGGGTTAGATTGTAGGCCTCTGATGATAAGAAGCTCCATAAAAAAAGTGCTGAAGCAATTCTGAAAGAAAGACACCCTTCCCAATGCATCCCAAGTGTTGTTAAGGTCTGAAAGAAAGACTGTGGCTTTTTGGGTTGGTTAAGGTTAGGGAATGTATTATGTCAGTGAATGAGCCACACAATCACGAGTGTGTGTATGTGTTTGTATTTGTGTGTCAAATAGCCCTGAGGGGAGGATCTTGCTACAGCTTTTATGGGCAAGATGTGGCGTTGCTATGGCAAACAGTGCATCCGTCAAATGAATAACCAGTTGGTCTGTTTGTGCGTGTGCTCTTGCGTCTATCTGTGCATTTGCAGACGCATCACTGCCCTATCTTAAAAGATGTAATACAGGTTAAGCAGCCTTTCTTTTTGATTTATGCACTCACTCTCTAACTCTCACACACATGCAGTATGCACTGCTGGTGTTTGATATCCACTTAAAGACACTGATGTGGGAATAATATAATTAACTGAAGTAATTTCTTTTTCTGTCTGTGTGTCTCTATCACCCTCCCTTTATGGCAATATCACGCCATGTTGAGCTGGAGTGAGTAATGTGAGTACATCCAGACTGTAATTGGGTTTATGCACATCCAATTTCAGCCCAAGGACCTGCTGTAGGAGTTCGGCCATGTGCACATGCACACTCTTATTTTTGTCCCTCTCCATCTAGGGTGTGAGTCTGAAAAGCATAAAAAAATCTACAGGCCAAAGGTCATTAATGTAGAAGATTTATGCATGTGTGGCCTTGTCACACCTTGTCAACTTTAGAAACTAAGAAGTATCTTAGTCCCTTATCTATAGAGAATACACCCTAAAGTTTATCAGAGATGCATTGATTAATTAATTTGTCAAATATTTCCTTTTATTCCTTGTCTCATGAGATAATACATGAAATTTCTTTGGGTTTTGGACTGCTTGTCAGCCAAAAAAAGGATAGAAAAAAGGCTACTCTGGGCTCTGAAGAAAAATGCCTGTGTCACCCACTTTTACTTAGGTGTACTGAATAACTCATATTTATTAAAAATAATTATAAGGAAGAAAGGAACTACATAAGGATTTTGTGATGTAGCCTATTTAAACACAGAATGGTGTAATGTATAGCTTTAATATTCCAGATGACAACCAGTAAGTGCTTGTAGTTTTTGGCCGTGGGAATTTTAAATGGCTTCTAATATGCAATTTTCGCCAGACAAGCCCTTCAAAGTAGTAACTCAACTGGGAAAGAAGCGGGGAGTCTCGCTGCGCCTGTGCGCGTCCCCGTCAGCGATGTGTTGGCGGGGTCTTGGGTCCCTCCCTTCTCCCCGCTCGCCCCCGGAGGCTCGTGTCCGCCGCAACTTGGTGTGTCCGCCAGGGGGCAGCTGTGTCTCGGTCTGAGGCTGCGCCGCTCCCGCTGCATCACAGAGAGGAAAATACCACCAGATGGCGGTTTAGGATTGCTGCTCTTCTCTCAAGGCGCGGTTCCGCTCGCACGGCCAACTTTCAATATTAAAATACGCACAATATTAAAACGAAAATCGATTTTTTAGTTCGGAAGGTGATAATCGATTTGGCGATGGTCGTTAAAGGTGAGTGTCTTGTGTTTTTGTCGTGTTTTGTGCGGTGGGAAGTGAGACGGAACACAGATTAAAGATGGTGGACACAGACAGGGAACACTGGTTGGTTGGGGGATGGGCGCTAGCGGCTAACGGAGGTGAATGTGCTTTCTCTCTCTTCCTCACTTACATTGTAGCCTAGCGGAGCCGTTAGCTTGCGAGCTAGCCCCAAAAATTTTCGGCAAGACAACTTGATGGAAGGGCAAGTGTGTGCCGCAGCACCGGCCTGTTTTGCCACCGATTTCCACCCGGCGGAGGAGTTTGGCTTGTCAACAAATAAAGAGCCATGCGGTGTGACGTGTTTTCATGGTCTTTGCAAGACAGGATTCAGAGCATCACCTTCTCTCATTTGCAGAGCCGTATTATGATTGTACAGTATTGCCCTCCTGCCGTGCGCTGCTTTCTTTGCTTTGGTTTGTCACCAGCTCAAACGCTACTTGCCACGTTGTTGTTGACATTGTTGTTATCAACCAATTGGCAGTTTTGCCTTTTGCATACGCACAAGATACACAACGTGAGATATCCCAGTTTCTACTTTTTTCTTTTTCTTTCCCACCCCCTTGTGTCAACATCAGCATGCCTTCAAGTTCCTGGGAGTCGTGGTGACTTTCCAAGCAGCAAAATAAACATGTTGCTTTATTAGTCAGTGACAGCACGTGAATGCTTTTCAGTGCGAACCTGCAGGACGGACTCCTGCATGTTTTACATGATTATTATGGCGCTTCTTCCCCCCTTTCCTGCCCCCTTCTGTGCGGGAAGCAGGCAACATTGAGCGGGGAAACATGAGTCACATAAGGGGGGGATGGGCTCCACCAGCTACCCCTACAGGTTTAAACAGGCTTCGGTCCTAGCTTCCCTCCAACACTGACCCCTGTGCAGCTCACCCAGTGCAGTCTAGTTAGGAGATCGGCTATAGTGGGTCAGAGTGCCTGCTGGCAGTTTGCATGAATCTCAGATTGTTGCATAACTGCTTTGTTTACAGTCAACCATGTGATTTCTCATGCAGGCTGTGTTGGTTTGCTATCTGCAGCCTGCTTGCCTTCCATTATCACTCCGTTTTAATTCCACACTGCAGAAATATACACTACGAACAAATTAAACATGATGGGACCTGGAAAGGGTTTTAGCTCTTAGGCTCTTGACTCATTTTTCACAATAAACGAATTTTAAAAGTATAACATGGTCTGTTGTCATCTGCAGATGTTAGGCCAGTTTTATGTATTTGGCTAAAATCCAAGCACATTCTGGATAGACATTTTGATAGCAAAACGCCATAATATTTTCTATATATGTATATTTCATAAAATATTCGTGCATATTGTGCTGTATAGTTATAATAATCAGTCGCTAAAATATTTTATAAATCTTAGACTAACCAACAAGTGAGCACCTGGGAGATTGAGTATATCATAGCATTAACGCAAAAATATTTCTGTAAGTGCTTCTTCCATTGATTTGAATCATTGTTAATCTGCTATGTTTGGAGAGTTAACCTTCAAGCAGTCTTACAAATATTATTAGATTGATATTAAACTAGATTTTTTTTTGTGGCGGTGGGTGTTCTTTATCATTTTCATGCTGCTGCCAGACAAGTGGAATAGGGAAACTACCACTTCTGTAAAAATGTATTTAGGCGATTTATACAAATGTACTGCTTGAAATTTTGTGTGGAAATGCAGCTGGCGGCTGCATTTATTTGACTCTGCTATGACTATGTCTGCCTGACTGAGAATCTGAAAATCTGTCCCAGCTCTGTTTGTGAAATCCTGAGTACATTCCCATGAAATGTCCTCACAAATTACCCCTTGATTACATTATTAGGATGCAGTTTTGTGGTAATGTACATTGGAAGCAATTTTCTTTTAGTGAAATGCACATACCAGGGTTTTTCCTGTTTAAGAATGGTCCATTGGGGTGTTATTTTGTGTTTAAGCAGAATTGGTCAGGACAGTTTTGGGTTTTTTGTTGTTGTTGTTTTTAATGAATGTGCGATACCTTACCTAACATAAGTTGAATGATTTTTCGTGTAATTTCTGGCTATTTAATAAACAAAACTGTCTTTTATCATTAAAAAAATGAACTTAAAAATGGTTACACATATTTACACACAGTCACACTTCCCTGTAAGGCATCACAGACAAAACATGTTTCAGTGGTATTTTTGCACTACAGAGTTTGTTTACTTTTCCAGCAGAAGAACCCATATAGACTGTTGCCTGTTCCTGTACTATCCTAACACACTAAAACACACTGTAGCTGTATTAGTAGTACAAGAGTGTTCCTAGAATGTAAAGAATAGAAAAACTGTTCTTATTTGATCCCAAATTACTGGTTAACTTGTATCCACGTTAATGGAATGTGTTTAAATGGTGTAATACTAGACACAGAGGTGCTCTGTGTTTAATAAAAAGTACAATTTTAATGTCCATACAGTTGTCATTTCTATTTGTGGAATTCAGTGAGTGCTAAAATATATATCCTTCCCTTTGGCTTCAGAATACAGCAATTCAAAGCTGAGACTGGGTGACATTTCTTGAGCATGTCATTGTTTAAACCTTTAAATAACAGAAGATTAAGGGAAATGGTGAATAATCCTTCCTCTGTTCCTCGAAATCGCTTGGCTCTTTGCCCTAGCTAGAAAGCCAAATAAAAAGGACTTGGATATTAGTTCTAATTAGTATTATGAACACATAATGCTGTTTGTTGTAATTTTTAAATTATGGCAAATGTGTTGCAGAACGATTTTACGTCTACGCTGATCTTGACGATAGGATACTGCAATAATTCAAGCATATCAGAGTTTTGTTTTAGACCTTGAATCAAATTGTAAAGAGCAGACCTTGATTTATAATATGAGCGCTTGATCATTTCTTAGCCAGAGGCTTTCACCGCTCAAGTGCAACGTGCTTTTTGTTAGAGCCATATTCCTATAATGTTACAGCTCAGGGGATTATTTAATGGCTTTGACATTTGTCAGAGCTTATTAAATGGTGACCTTGATTTAAGATGCTGGAAAAAAAACGGCACTATCATTGAAAACCAGCTTTCAGTGGTTTGCAAGAGTCAAAAAAAGAAGAAGAAAAACAAGTAGTATTGTCATATGTGCAAACTCTCTCAGCGATTAGCCATGTAACACCTGAGAAGTGAGAACAGCACTGATTTATCATTTCACGTTCACAACTATGTTTTACTCAAGATAATAGAAGATCTTTTATAGGTGTATTTGGTTCAAAGTTCTGAATGAATTCATCCTATCAGCAATCGCAGAAGTCTTTGTTTTATTACTTTTATTGCTATGGTGATAGTTGACATATTTACTGTAGTAGAATTCCACTGTGCACAAGTTACACCTTATTTTTTGAAGCATAAGTTGTGTCACTGCAGTAGTGTGGTTGTGCACTATAAGCCCTGCAGCTTGCTCCTGTCAATATGAAATAAACCTTTGGAAAGCTTTTGAAATAGTTTTGTCACTGCTGGCTCGTTGCAGGCGTTCCTTGTGCGGTTTGCTGGATTGTAATTAGCTGTATTGCTGTTGTCAGACCTGTTGACTGTCAAGTAGAATGATGTTCTTTCAAAGCCAAGCTGAATTTATAGCGTTATGGCACAAGGGTGCAGGCAATGTGGGCCTTTTGACTGGTTGGCAATACACAATACATATCTGTATTAAGTAAATAAAAAGATGGTAAGTGTTCAATTTCTAAGTAAAAGTAACAAAATGAGATGCAGACAGAGCAGAGTACACACATAGGATTACCTGTATTAAAAAAGCAAACACTTAGGCTTCCAGAGCGGCTCCCTTTTAGCTTAGCATGCACCTAACAGTATACACTAGATATATTAGTTGGCCCTTTTTAACTCTATGAATAGCTCAAAAAAATTGCAAAATTAACTAAAGTTGTTAAGTTAAAGGGTGGGGTCCATTTGGTTGGAAAAATGCATGCCTGTCAGTTTTCTGTCATGCCACATGGACTTGTCCATACAGACTACAGTGCACCAACTATGCTTGCACCCATCAGACAGACTTTAAATGAGTATAACAGGAATGACTAGTTGGCTCTGAAGTTTCCAGCTGTTCATATCCACAACAGAATATAATTGCCACTGTCACAGGCGGCGAGAGTAGGCGGGGTCATGCAGAGTGCGAAAGGAGAAAGATTTAAAAACTGGCATGGCTTTATAGAGGAACTGCTGTGTGTTTGTGGACATTTGTAGAGGTGGGGGGTATATGCATTTATTCACAAACTTTGACACATCAATTTTCCTTAAAAGATTTATTATGTAATATAGTTTATAAAGTGCTCGTCTGGAAATACTTAATAACCAAGGTCTCTTAGGGAAGTTTCTAGTTTAACTTGATCCAACCCAACACCAGTGTCTTGGCTTAGCATCACTGAGTTCATGGTGGTAACACATGAACTGGCTCTCTGCCTGCTGAGCCCTTAAAATTGAGAACAGGAAAAGGAGTGCTGTCACCAGTTGCAGTTCAAGACTGTGGCGATTGAATCTGTCCAACCAAGGGATGAAAGAGTTTTTGGTAAGGCAGCGGAATGACCCTCAATGACGGCCACAACGCGACCTGCACACCCAGCCAGTGGGGAAGTTCAAGACTGGAACGACCGGGTTGGCTGGTTAGCAGCAACTGAACTTTGAGGGAAGAGGGAAGGGATTATGATTAGAAAACAACCCAGAGGGGAATAAAATAATTGTACTTGATTGTCTGTTAATATACAAAGTCTCCTACCCTAGTAAAGTTTATGTGAGCAATAAAATGTCTGTACTGTCCAAGTCTAATTTCAGCATGTCTCTGGACATAAGATAGATAAGTAAACAAAGTGGAATCATGTTAATATTTGGATATACCAACTGGACTTAATATGTCAAATGGCACAGTGGGTTTTGTTTTTTGTTATAAAATTACTTACTGGAGTCTGGAAGTAACAATGAGGCGTCTGTATAGGCTAGAACATGATCATAAAGAACAACTGTACATCTTTTGTTATGGGTTATGTAATGCAATATACATGGACATGGAACGGCACTGCATCGATTGCCAGTTTGATTACCCATTACACATGCACAAGGAAAAGAAATGTTTTGAAAGGGTCTTGCATTGCATAGTGTTTTCTTCTTGAATGAAATAACAAAGAATTGAGCTGCTGGCTAGGAGTAAGCTTTATTAACGTAGAAGTGTGTGCTTGGGCATGCTGATGGCATTTTAAATAAAGATTTAGAAGGCCATTAGTCGTTTCAGTATTCAGGAAGCTGTAGAGATATCAAAGCCCACACTACAAGTGAGGAAATCGGGGAAAAAAAATTAAAAGTCATGGCACAGAAATATGTACAGTATGTGTTTGCACTATCAACAAGAAACAAGAACAGATTTTTTTTGAAGAACTGTTGCTTTTGTTTGTTTGATTTTTAACTATCCTAGCTCACATTAAACCAAGATGTTACAGTACCAGTCGATGTATATGTATATTAACCCAGTATTTTTCAGTATTATCTATTCCCTGATATAGTGCGTACAAAGGAATACTAGGCTGAGTGTCATTGCTAGACTGTTTGAAAAGGAAAATGGCATGTTTTATAAATAATATAGTAATGCAATCTTGACATAATGATGGGTTTAATGAGATGATGTCAACTGATGATGTCTTTACCATAAGGCAGCAAAATCTGTATTCAGAATCTATTTGTTAAAAGCTCCTCGGTTGTCAGGGTGAGCACTAATGAGAGGAGATGTGCTTTGCTCTGTGTATGCGTGAGAGAGAGTGTTTGTGTGTGTTTTTGGAGGGTTGTGATCTCTCACTGGTATTACTATATAGTGGCTCAGTGCTTGCTAGGCCGAACAAGCTGATTTTACCTCCTGACATGCAAGTGTGTTTGCTGACACAGCTCAGCTGTTTAGCTGGCACTGGCTGTCAAGAGTCAAGAGTACAGAAAATAGTATAAACCATTTATTTCCAAGAGTCAAGATCTGAATTTTTCTTTTTAGGCAGACTGACTTCAGGAAAAAAAAATGTATTCCATCCTGGATCTGAAAGAAGCACAGTTGCTCTTTTGGTTTCATTATGAGTTAAAGCATCGTAAGTCGATCGCTGGTTTTCTTTGCAGTGTTTCAACATATATAATGGTGAAATTTTTAGGCTATTTTGACTCCCTGATATGGGACTATTACAGTTACCCTGACAGTGTTTCTACATCAAAGGTTTTTCAGCTGTGTTTTACCGTCATCTATGTCACAGCTTAAGTGATGGAACGACAGGCTGAGTAATAGTTTCCATTTTACTGGCACTACCTGCCTGCGACTTGACGGCTGTTTTTTGAGCTTCAAGTCAGTTTTTCTGAATTTTTTATTTTATTTTTTTTATGTATAAGCTGTGCAGCTGTTAGCAGCTGTGACTCTGCTAATGTTCTAACAGGGCTAAGGCTTCTAGATAGACTTAGTTTTCCACTCTTAGTGAATAGTGGAATGTATTATTTTCTCAAATAGGTTACATTTTAATGCTCATCTGTATCTTTTGCTGGTGACTCAAATACATTTGTATTCTATGACACTTGGTCTATTGTCGATAAAGGTCTTACAGTGTCGGACGTTGGTTGTTCTTTGTATTTCCTGTTTTAATTTGACATTTTAAATCATCTCAGATTTTTCCATTCTGTTTCCTTCCAGACTTTTGTGCTTGGTCTCCCCAGCCTTATTAATTTAACCTGTGTTCACATAGCTTGTTGCAGTTGTAGCCTTTTTGTTTTTCAGTTTCTGCCCTTCACTCTTAAGTGTATTTTTGCATTAAAGTGTAATTATGCTTGCTACTTCTACTAATGGATTTAGTAAAATTTAAATTGGTAAATAAAATGTGAATAACTTTTTACTTTTGATACATAGAAGATTGTAATAGATCACAAATATCAACTGCATGATTGCTTGCTTCCTTATTTTTCAAAATGTGAGTCAAGCTCTATCAGTGATGTGAAAATCCATAGAAACATGAGACAACAACAGCATAACAATGTGACCCCGAACTTTCCTCTTGCTGGAGGCATAACAGGTGAAACATTGTTTTATTTCCATCATTTAAAAAAAATATCCAGCAACAAAGTGGGGGTGTTTTTGTCACCTTTTGCACATCTGCAGTAATAGTTTGAGATTATTTCTGTGGGGGCTGTTAAATATTAAAAGTTCATAAACATTAAACAGCTAGATGACATTTTCAAAACGGGCCATATTTTGCAGGAGGAGTAAAGAGGAAATCAGTTTAAAACATCATCTAATTTCCCACTCTATCACCTAGAATTACACATTGTTTAAGTAGATGTTTTGGCGTGCGTCATCTGTCTTCTGCTGTTAGGGCAGACGATTTTGTTCCCGACTGATTGGATTTCTTGCTCTGCTGAAACTGACAGCAGTTCATTTTACATCAGCACTGTAAAGTCGAGCTTTGTGGACTGGAACACCTTATTAAAAACCAAGCCTCTGACAGCCAGCTTAAAGAAATGCCTGCCCACAGCACTTCTTCTCTCTCTGAATGCAGCAGAGAGTTCAAGGTGGCATTAAAAAGTAGCGCAAGCAGTGATTTCTATATGGTGGCTATCTTATGAGTAAATTCCCCCAAAATGATAATAAATAACTAATAATATGTAATAAAGAAAAGTTGTAAACATTTGCGTGACCTACCGATGCACAAACAAGCGTATGTTTGCTGGTCTACTAAAAAAGTAGGGCAACACTGTTATGTAATAGAGAAAAACGATATAGAAAACATCACAGTTCATAGTAAATTCTAGGTTAATATATTTGTAACAAGCTGCATATAATTGGAATATATTTTTTAAGAACATTTATTTTGTGCTTGTTTTTCTTCAAAAGCGGCATAGATTATTTTCACACAAGTTGCTGGTAATCAAATTGCTTTATAAGTGACTGGCTAGTGATAATTAGGCTGTAAAAATAAATGATGCATGTAAGAAAAATAAATAAATCAACTTTTTAAAAATTAGCTTCCAATTTTATCTTAAAAAACATCAACAGGTTAAGCTATGTTCGTATCCCCCAGGCAGCTGTTTCCACAGCTCAGGGCATAAAAAACAAAAATTTAAAAAAAGAAGAAAAGCTTGCTGCACCAAATAGTCTGCGTTTCTCAGTTCCCTAATCCCTGTGTGAAAATTTTCTTTCAAAGCAATAGCCAGCAGTATAATAAAGAGAAAGTCCTGGATGTGCATAAACATTGATTGAGAAGTGTGAAATGTATCTGTGGCTCCTCTAGGAGTGTAGTCCATAAAATGAAAAGAGAGGTTATGATGCATTATTGACTCGTTTTGAGGCATTTAGTCTAACCTCTGTTTTGCTTCCTTGTTGTCCGGGACATAAGTAAATTCTCGCCTCGGCCTGGGGGGGTATTTGATTTGTTATTTACATTCAGAGCAGTCCGATCTAAATTTGGCACCAGACCAGACCTGCAAATCCTTAAGGTGTCATTTATACGGCCGAGGTTAACAACCAGCTTCAAGCGAGAGCAAACACCACCTCCTCAGTATCAGCTGCGGAAGTGTTTGTCTCAGCGGTCAGTGCTATTTGTACACAGTCTTACTTAATATTGATTCACTGGCTTGTGCCAAGTCAATTCTCTGACTGTAGAGGGGAAAATTAAATGGTCACTACAAGACAAGAATTGCAGCAACGTGAACTAATAGAGGGAGCGTTCCTGCAGGTTTGGAAGCTAAAACTAGTTTTAAAACCATGAAAAGTATTTTAGAACTTAAAAGTAAAAAAGTTATGGATTCATGCTTTATCCCCGCTTTAAACCCCACTGAGGCCTATAAAGAATCGAGATGTGACAGAAGATCTACTAGTAGACGTTTGTTTGGTTTTGTTCTCCACTCTGCACTCATATAATATTGGATTCCCATCTGCTCTGTGTGCTCTGGATTAGGAGCTGCCCTGCCCATGCTAGCTGATTATTTACAGATTATTTACCTCTTTTTTTATTTCCCTGCTGACTGCACATTGTCTTCCCAGTGCTGTCCACATACAAACCAAACCATCCAGTTCAGGCTCAGACAAACTTGTCATGAACTGTTTCCTTAAACTTTTCAAATTTGTACTTGGACATGCTCGGATCACTTTGTATTAGCCAAAGTGTCCAGGTATGGTCAGTGTTTAGCTCAAAACTCAATGTCAGTGAGCCAAAAAAACAACAATAACAAAGATTTTTGAGTATAAAATCTAGTTTTTATCTTTGCATTAGAGCATGTAAATACAATGACAGTATATTTCTTAGTCATTCATTTCTTTGTTGGTAACTTGTTGGTGTTTGAATTCTTAATTTATCCTTATTTAAAAACCACAGATAAGAAAACTTGGCTGTTTTAAGTTCTGAACAGCAAATCTTCACATTTGACGACAGTATTTGCCAGCTTTGCTTGTTTAAGCATGTAACCTTTCAAAAATATTGCAGAATGTGATTTATCCAGAGGTTCACAACCCTTAGCTCTAGTTCTGATTTACCAGCATGTGTTTTTCAGTACACTTTGATTTTCATCCTGGGCTTCTTGAACAGGATTTACTGGGCGGTCTCCCTTACTTGGCTTTGTGCTCAGAGCCCAATCAGAGCTGCCAACCACTACTAACAGCAATACGTTGTATGGGAAGAGCAGTGTCCTGATGAGAAATGCAGCTTTTCCTGAAGCGAGAACACAACTAGCAAATGCTTTTAATATATGTTAATACAGTTAATGACACAGTTATTTTATAAATTCATTCACAAATCACTATATCTGCTATATTTGTGGTCATTAGATAAAGAACAGGAAAATATGTTATATATTATATTTGTTAAGTTTGAACCAGAGAATCTGATATTGCTGATGTTATATAGATAGAGAGAGAGAGAGAGAGAGAGAGAGAGCCTTTAAAGCTTTTCAGCTCTAAATCCAAGAGCTCTTTAAATGCATTATTATCTACCTAATCGTTTTCAAAACTACTGAAAAAACATCCACTGAAAGCCTGCACACTGTTTCTTGAAATAGTTTGTCGATGATTGCCACAAATACCAATGGCACAAAATGAAAAATCATTAGCTCTGCTCTTAGCAGTCATATAAATGAGCTATTGTCCAAATGTTGTCAGTAACGCGTGTCTGCAGTTTGACTTGCTGCCTAATGGACTTGGTGGCAGCACAGATATAAAGTAATGATCTCTTTATTATGTGTTTTCTAAAACACTCCACCGCTAGTAGAGAGAAAGCTTCTGTTCTTTTCTCAGCTGGTCTAAAAACATTATTGAATATACCACTGAGTACGAATCCAGCTAGCTGCTCTTTTCTTTGTTTATGTTTTTGCTTTAAATCGCTCCTGTGTCTATGTCTTGACATTTGTGTCAGACACCTGGCTGAGATTTACATACTCTACCTCCTTGAAGCTCTGTTTTAAATCGGCCATCTGCTTCAGTCAAAGCTCGCTAGCCTCTTCTTCTGAATCACTTAGCTGCAGTCTGTATCTGGGCAGTCATTTTCTCCTCAGCTGCCTGCACATTATTGCAACATTACAGCATTTTTCTTCCTTTTTTTTTTTGCTTTTTTTTTTTTTTGCTTTGACACCTGCCTGCTTAGATTAGGAAGCTTCTCACTCCTGTGAAGTGTTCAACATGCCACTAGGATGACGATTAGGAAGTAATAATAGTTATGAGAACTAATAGCTTCCATAAGTTGTGTGTGAGTGTGCATGTGTGTGCATGTGTATGTGTGTGTGTCCTGCGCCTGTCCTGCTTTTCTTTCCCACTCCATCAGAATATGACGTATAGACTGTAAATCTGGGCCAAGGTGAGAGAGGGTGCCCAGACAGATGAGAGAAGAACAAATTAGACACTCTGCTCCCCTCCCTCTCCCCCCTCAGCACTGCTGTCACACTGTCTCCTTTTTTCCCCACCTTACCCCCTCCTCCTGTTTGCCCCCTGATCTCCCCCACCCTCTGTTCTCAGTTTCGCGGCTCCATTTTGCGTCAGCTACAACCAAGCAGGCAGCCATTGCATTCACAGAGGGAGAAACAGTTATTGCCTCTTCTCTGCTTCATCTGTCTCTCTTAAGCCGTTCCATTGCCATGCACCCCCCCCCCCCCCTTTTTTTTTTCTTATGATCTGTTTATCCTTTATTCACAGAGGTAGTTCTCAGGAGATTGAGAAAGAAAATCTATTTTTCAGCAGAGATCTTATCAGCTAGTGCTGTTCACACAGCATCCTTCCCCTCCTCTTTGCTAGGTTTAATCTTTGTGTGCTGCAGAAAACGAGCATACAGTAGTTTGTGGCAATAACAGATGGCTATGCATGTGTGTGCTTGGTGACTGTGTCTCTGTGTGTGTGTGCAGGAACATGACCATGACTTTCTATGTTGGATAATGTCTGGTAATCTCCCGTGTGACATAATCATAATCTGGTTAAACCAGACAGCCACAGTTGGCCTCAAGGCTGTTCCGCATTATAAGGCCATGGCTCCTTGCTCTCAGTATGTATGGAGCCTGGCAGCATGATAAAGTGCAGTTATTGTCCTGGCGTTTCAGCTTGTAGACGTGGCCCACGGGGACCAATTTTGGTTTAAGCTTAAAAGTCATGGGCTGTTTGGCCATCACTGGAGAAGTTTTAAAGGCTTGGGAGCTGCTGCTTTTGTCTTTATTGTAGCTGAGAGCAATAACAAAATCACTTTTTGTTTTCTTCTTTTATACTGTGATTATATGCTGGGCCTTATTCCCACAATCCTTGAGAGAACAAAAGCAGAGAAAAATCAGTAGGTGAGAAACACACTTCTATTCATCACTGTAAATCAAAAGAACCTCAAGGTAGCTGTATTTGTTTAAAAAAAAAGATAGTTTTCTAAATCCACTGTACACTACCTGTCCTACAGTATAACAGATATGATTATCAGTCCTCTGGTGACACTGTGGAACAGTAGAGTCATATGGGACAAAACAAAAATGCTACAAAATTGGTTAAAATTTCATTAAATTTGAATAATATACTAGTTTTACCTCAAGCACACCCACCTCTGTCAACAATTGTCTGATAATAGTAATGGCTCAAACATCAGCCTAATGTTTTTAAAATTAGGTTGTGCCGTGCTTATCAAATTTATTTGACCATCTGTCATGAAAATAAATAAACACATGTTGTCAGAAATATGACAAAAATGTGTTTTTAACTGTTTGTACCTAAACTCAGAGAAGTCATAAATTATCCAAGCACAACATTCAACAACTAAAATGTATTTTCATGTGCAGGAATTAATTTAATATGCTTTACTATTTTTTTTCTGTAAAACAGTGCATTTGGAAATTCATGGATATATACAATTTTTTGCAAAGGAAGAAGAAGAAGCATAATGGCTAGCTCAGGGCAGGGCGATCTTGGAATAAAGTTGGGTTTAGAATATGTAAAATATACACAATAAAAACAATATGATGCTGGCTGACATAATTACCCTTTCCTGCACTATATCAGTTTTAGCTTAAGGGTTTTAATTATGTAAAAGTTAAGGGACTATGTTTCAGTTATTATTATTATTATTATTATTTTTTCCTTTTGGGGTGTAGAGGTGTCATTTATTGATTTCAAAATGCAAACTCATAGCATACTGTTGAGTGTTTGTGAGGACACACGGTTTAGGTGCCAGCTCACATGAATTAAAAGTGTTGCTTGTACATGGTGTTGTACATGGTGTAGGCTTTTGCTTTGCTGAAACTACACATTTGTTGTTGGTTATTGGGTACGGCACGTACGGATCATGCAGGTTACTGCCTGCTGTTGTCATCCTTTGTTTATCTTCTTTGTTTTTCTTTTACAAGCATAGTTCTGTCTGGTCTGCCAGCGTACTTCCAGAAGAGTGGCTCTCTGTTTTATTTTCCATCTATCATAATTGTTTCTCGACTTTCGCTCTGGTGTTGTCTTGAATGCTGTGCAAGGTAGTAATTTAAAATGTGGAAAGCCAGCAACTTGGCATATTAAATCAAGGCGCAGCATTACGTTTTAAAAGATGAACTTTGTTTCTCTTTGCACCTCACACAGATATATGTTTTCTGCTTTTGGTTACTGTTTGAGGCCAGATTAATTTAGAAAATACCAAGGGAAATAAACGAAAAGTAATAGCTGTTGTAAGGTAGCCACAGTTACTTCAGTTCTTCCACAGTTCTATTTTTAGTGGTGGTAAGTTACTTAATATTTATCCTTAACTGCTACTTTTAATCACAATAAAAAAAAATACATAAACCTGGCTCTTTTTATATTTTTCATCTCATGTTTTATTATTAACATAACAGTTGCTGCAGAATAGCACCTCTTTCTGTTGTTAATAAAGTATTAATCTGGTTTCTCCTTCTTCTGTCATAATTGTTTCTTGACTTTCATCTTGTATTTCACACCTTAAATGTGAGAAGCTGGCAGACTGGATTAAATTAAGACTTAGCTTTACTTATTACAAGGCGATGATGGCTTTAAGGGCTGTATTTATCACAGAAACTTAATGACTTTCTGTTTGCACCTCACACAAAAAAGATCTCATTTGAAATCCGATAATATCATAAATTTAGAAAATACCAAGAGAAATAAAGATGTTTATAATTTCCCAAAAGTATTTGAGCAAACCCAAACCCCAACTTTGTAACGGATGTTTGCAGAAATGAACAGTGAGCTGCTCTATTGCGATGAGGTACCAGGATATAGAAGGACTCCTCTATCTGATGCTCACTGAAGCATTTTCAGTAACAAAAAATAACTATTGCTGGGTCTGACAAGTAGAAGTGGTCTGGGCTAACTAAAATATTTAAAGCTGACATGTTTTCCTAATCGTAATGTTGCATGGGCTCACTGGCCCTGCAGCTGCAAAGTCTTAAAACTGAGGAGCTTATTCAGAGTTGAACTGTTGACTGGGTGTTGGCCACTCGCCAAAATGCTTTGTACAACAGAAAACACCTCGTATTTACCAGATTTCCTCCAGTGGTTTGTAATTGCAGGCAATATGACGTTCTGTTTAATTATCCGTCATACAGTATGTCAGTTACAACCGCTTGTTGCCATTCACAGATGACGCAGGTCGTTCCTGTAAGTGCTTCTCTCTTAATTACATTTGGGCTGTGTCTCAAAGCTTCTCACTGATCGTTGCATGCATTAGTCTTATGACCTTAGTCAATTTTAATGATTTTCATCACTGCAGCTACTTGTACAGTGAATCTGCACTTCAAAAAATGCTTGTTTTTGGAATGATTACAAACGTATCCTCAGCGAAGTCCAGTGGACTTTGAAGCAAAGTGAGCTAGATCTGCATTAATGTTATTTTAATGGGTTTTTCATTTACCCACATGTCATCTCTCTAGGATTTATGAAATTTTCCATTATGGTTTTTGCTTATTATCAAGACTTCAGCTCCATGATAATGTCTTACTTGTTGCAGAAGAATGAAAGATCAGAAAGAGCAAAAAATAAGAAGATAATAACAAGATTAAGCAACTGACAGCTGTGAGAAAACGGGCACTTCCTCATTCTCTTCTCCAACTTAGAATTACACATGAAGCTGTCTGACTTGATGCAGGCTATTTGTCTTACATTCACCTGCTGCAGTATACTTGACACGTGCATACTGTAGATGTTTGCAGTGCTTTATGACACCCTACCAGATCATCTAGGCAATTTGTCTACCTTGTATATTTTCAGGTGTTTGTAGGCAACAGCTTAATCAGCTCAACAGACATCAGGAATCTGTTATAGCCCTTTGGTAAAATCATCATTTTATCAGTGCTATATGCACATTTTGCTTAATTTAGCAAAAGTGTACACACATACAGCCAAGCTTGTGAAGCACATTTCCTTAGCTCTCAGTAAGTTAGGATGCTTGTGTTACTTTGGCGTGCCGTCTGGGGGGTTGACCCTCTCATTTTCCCATCATTGGATGATCCCTTAGGCCACTAGGTCCACCAAGATTGAAGTTAATTGAATCCATTTAAACCGTGCCTGACTAAAGTAGACCAATATCCTTGAGCAGCCAGCATTCACCCTTGACACTGCTGTAGGACTCTTCAGGGATAAATCACGTATGACTAAAGAGCAGAGATACCTCACTGTGCCACTTTCTCTTTATAGCGTCTGCTGTCATAAAAAGTGGTGTCAAATGTATATTGTAGAGACCACATTCACACAGAGAGGAGACACTGATGATGGTTTACAGTTAGAGATCACAGCTGAGGCGAATTGTTTGGCCAAATTCTTGCCCAAATTGTATCCTTTTTTTACAAAATAATTAAACTGCTAAACGGTCATTGAGTAGAAAATTACTCTATTCCAAAAGCCATGTATAGATCAGTGCTTTGCAGTCGTTGACAATTTGCACATACATAACAGTCCATTCAGTTTTAATAAGTCAGCATGCCCCACATTATTGTACAGACCAGTTTTGAACATAGTAACAGAAAGAAGTGTAAAAACAAATCCATTTCAATCCGAGCTCTGTGTAACGGTTGCTCAGAAGATCAGTTGCTATAGTATACTGAAGAAACCAAGTTAAGCTGCTTTAGCGTTTGTCAGCCTGTTGTAGCTCTGCATAGTGGTGTGTTCGCTGAGCATTTGGCTGTAATATAAACAGAGAAAAACTCCTTTCCTGCTTCCTTCAGCTGGATTTTCTACTGTAAGGCTTAAACAAGATAGTTTGCAGTCTTGTCTTGGCTTTGTCTTGTATACAGCATTTATTGATTCAAGAAGAGCAGTTTCTATTTTAATAGAAATTATGGCTTAAAATATGCCTAAATTGTATACTAAAGTGAAGTTAAATGCACCTTTTTACTTTTGTCTGTTTAGAAGTAGATGTGAGTTTGATTCGTTGAAGGCCACAGTCAAAAATTGAGGTAATAAAAGAGTCTTTTTAATTGGCTTGGTCCACTCTTGTCATCATAAGAGAGTCTAAAAATTGATCTAGAAGTGTCTGTGGTCATCTTTTCTCTGACTTTTTTATTTGATGGAGCTGGAATTCTAATTTATATATATATATAGGAACTCTTAACTTCATACTCCGTACCTTTCAAATTGTTGTTTGACATCATTTAAGGGCCCAGGCTCAATCTGTGAACAAATGTCAACATGAAACGTAAACATTGTGATTGCAATCAGTCAGCTCAACAACCATTTTAAAATGCATTTTGTTGAGCTCCAGTGCCTTTAAGTAATTTCAGCCTAATCTTCATTCAAACATTGACCTCATCTCCAAAATATAAACTGTAACAGTACTTTTTCCATCTGTGTGAACAAATATTAATGCAATTGATTGCTGCAGTCCTGTGGATGTCTTCGTACTTTGACAAGCCACTTACTTTGTTTTGTTTCTTCCAGCTGTATATTTAAAGTGACAGAACCAAGATTTAAAAAAAAAAAAGGGGGGGGGGGTATTATACGTTTTATCTTAATTAAGGTGAGATTTAAACCCCATTGACTTGCAAAATGCCTTGAATCTCTTTCTGTTCTAATCACTGAATTACCTTAAATTCTGTTCTGTTCTACAAAATACCTGTTCTTTCTTTGTTTGCAGTGACTCTAATCCTATTTGTGAAATTTACATATTTCTCTCATCAGTGGGCCCAGCGAGATGTGTTAATAACCTGCACCACAATCCCTGAAATGTCTCAGAAACTGTAATATTGACCTCAGCCGCTCACTCAACAACTCGTTCTCCATGCCACATGAAGCAAGTATGTGAATCCTCCAGGACGTCCATTTGTGGACTAGTCTCATGAACATATATATATTTATTTACTTTTGAGCAAAGAGACAGAAATAGCATGCAAGGCTGGATAGGTTATATTGGCTATATTATATTGGTTATATTATATATTCAGGCACTGCTCACAGCTCACGAGCAGTGAGCAGTGCCTGACAAGCCAGCCTTTATTTCTTTCATCCTGATGTTAGTAGTAGGAATCCAGTCTTGCCTTTTTAGTCTCATTGTAGCCTACAGTGTTGGAAACTTGTCACACTATGTCTCTGGAGATAATGGCCAATTATAGCAGACACAGTGCAGGTTTTAGCTGCCAGAAGAATCTCCCAGCAGGGACCACGGTGGCAGTAAGGTGTATGTAACGCTTCTTTAAGTTTTTGGAGAAATATTTAGACCGCCAGTCTTTCAGGTGAGGTAAAAGCAATGATAAACCCAACTGTTTAAACCGGTTACAGCATCTTTGATGTTTTAAAGGCCCATAAACAATTAAAAGTGTAAAGAAAAACAATTTGTTTTTGGTTCTATGAAAATACTTTAAAGGAGCAACGGAGAAAATCATTTTCATAGAACAGTTGGTGCATAACAGAAAAGAACCTTTGTATTTAGAGAAGTGTGGGTGCTTCTCAAATTAATATATGGAGCAAAATAGTGCCATATTTCTGTAACTTCTTTCTTTCCCCCACAATTTAAAGCTTGTGGTATCATTGAAAATGGCTCTGCCCCTAATATATTTTACAGCTTCAATCCTGATTACAATTTAAACCAGTGAATCATTCAAACCTCGCCCTTTGTAACATTTAAAAAGTTACAAAGGGTTAATTTTATGTGGGTTGACTCGCATTGAAGCCTCAAGTGGCCTTTTGAGGAACTGCATTTTCTGACACATCATTGGCTTCCTTTACTTTTAACCCCTGGAGGGTTCCTACCAGATGTTTATCTGTGTGCTAAGTGGAAGCACTTTTTCTTTTAGCTATTTTCTGTGAATTTATTTAACATTTACATTTCATTTGTGTGGAAATTTTATATGCAGGTGGTAAAAGTGCTGGCATCCACATTGCTGAGTGATCATTGTAACAAGTTATTACAAATCATTACCAGCTGCACAGAGAATGGCCTTGCACTCTTTTATGTTGCTGTGGAGAAAACAGTTAAATGGAAGGACAAGTTCTCTCTCTCTCTCAACCCTTACATGCTGTTCATATGTCATGCTTTCACAGTATGGCCTTTGCCAGTTTGGGCATGAGCCAACTGTTCCCTCAGAACTGTCTATACCAAATTTTAAACTACAGATGTATTTAGAATATATAAATAGCACATCTAACATTAATAAATGGATGATTAACCCTTAAAAACACTTCAGAGAGCAGGTAGAGTGCTTTGTTTGGCTTTGTTTTAGGCCTCGCAAAACTCATTTTTAGAGAAAATCTTCTACTGTTGTGTAATAATATGATCCAAGACATGAAAACATAACCACCATAATGATTCACATATTGTAAGTGAAAATGGCAAGCACATTCTGGAACTGCCTGGGTTTATTATGTAATGATTACAACTGTTAAACACTACTCTCACTTCTGCCTCATATAGAAATCCTCATTTTGATCATCTGTAATGAGCAATACTAGCATTAGCTAACATTAATTGACACTGAAAACACAAATGACACTTAAAAACAATTTATTAAAAAGTGATCTATGCAATCATAGCAGTGGTTGGAAAATTTCTGTGTGTGTATGTACTGGACACGTGTTTCTCACACTCAGTGAAATGGCAGCTGTAGTGCCTTTATTATATTATGACACCCACCCAAAAACCTCTCTTTATAAATCCTGTTTTAATGTCAGTGATCTCAGAATAAATAGATTCTGATTTGCTTATTTGATTATCCACTGCAGGCGCTAACAGTTCTTCCATTTGTTTAGCACTTTTCTGGTCTTTCTAAGCTCTCAAAGTGTTAACTATGGATTCATAAACCCTCACGGGCATCGAGAGAACATGCAGAGTTTACCTAAAAACAGCCAATCAGGATTTAAACCAGGAAACTTCTTACAGTGAGTTAACGCTGCCAACCCCTGCACCACTGTGCCACCCTAATACAAAGAGTCTGTGTGAGAGCACCATCTGTTCCGTGTGTGCATCATGTATGATCACTCCTATGTTGTTTTACCATTTTATTGTTTAAAGATTCCCAAAGATGCAAGAAACCTGGCCAGATGTGACACACAGGCATGACCTGTACAGTTTCAGGATTGTTCTTGATTTGACCCAAACTAGTAACTATAAAGTCCATCTGAGTAGATAAAAATTTAGCCTGGAACAGGATGACTGTACAAAGATTTGTAGCACCTTTTACGACAGTATAAAATCTTTTAATCTTTTCCATTTTTGTGTATTTGGGGCAACTTGGGGGAAAGGTAATCAAATTTCATTCTAAAAGAATGACATTTATGATATTTTTACTGCTGTCAGATGTCGAATTGAGCCACATTTCACCTGAAAAGTATGTAAAGGTTAATTCTTCAAAGAACATAATAAGCTTTCTGTTGTCATGGTAGTTCTTAAGACACTCTTCTGATGTTATCTAACATTGCTCATAGTAAGAGTGTTAATTAAAAATAAAAATCTTTCACAACAGGCAGGTAAAAAGTGACCTCGAAAAACATTAGCTTTGAGAAAACTGCTTTGTGAAGCTTTATTGATGCTTCTCTGTCAAGGTTTTCCTCGCTGTAGTAGTCTCTGGCACTGCAATTGATTTATTACTCTATAAATTATACTAATATGATTTCAGCCCATCACTCGCTGGATGGGCCGTACGTTTTCTGGTTAAATTGTGCATCTATTATACTTGGTGTAGTTGTGTTATGTTCTTTTTTTTGTGCAAATCGTCTGTTTTGGGAAGTTACAGAAACAGTGGGACACGGATCCTGCTAATCTCATGTAAGGTGGAAGGGACATCCTTACAAGCAGTTTGGACAGAGTATAAAGCCAGTTTATCTGTGCCTTATCAGAGAAAACGGCTCTACTTGAAAAATACACGCATGACTGCTTCGGAGAGGGTGTATGGCTTCAGGCACCGAGATCATACAAAAAACCCAGTTAGATGTCAGAAATATGCTGTATTGTTTTTTTCACATGCAGTTTTTCCAATCATTTAAATTGCAGTCTCACCAAATTAACCTAAAAGTTGTATTAATAAGGAATTGTAAGGCCAGGTTGTGGTTTCCGCATCCACATATTTACAGCGTGGTCTGCTCTGTGCAAAAATAAACTTTTAATCGTTTGCCCAAGTCTTTGCTGTATTATGAATGAGACTGAAAGCTGCCCATGAGGAAGGAAACGTCAAGCTTATTTTATGTGTGCGAGGGTACTTCAAAGTAGATGTCCCAGGGAGGGAGAGGCTAATATCAAAACAACTTTAACCAACACTGGAAGAGTGCTGAAATAGTCTTTAAATCAGATTTCATGGAGCACTCACTTGATATGTAACTGGTCCCGTTCTATTCTGCTCTCCCCTCTTAGCTATGGTCCCTCCTGTCTCCACGCAGCCAATCAAATATGCCATCACCGCCGGGCTTATGACCCACACTAGTTGCTATAGCAACGCCGGCCTGCCTCCTAGAGAACATGTCATGCATGTTAAGTGGTTCTCAGATGCTCGCTCGTTGTCTTTCTGTCTCACACTCGCTCATAAGTTCACACACACACACACACACACACACACACACACACACACACACACTGAGGATAAAGTCACTTAACAGACCATAATTGTCTCTGGAGTAGAAGTCTTTACTTTATGGTTTTAGTGGCTATACTTACATCCTGAATATGTTACATGTGTGTACTTTTGTTTTGTTTGTTTTTGTTATTATTTTTCCTTCTACAATAATTATATGTGATGTTCATGTTTGCCATGACTTCAAATTAAAAAAAACAAAAAAACTAGCATATTCTTATACGGTGACCACCACCTTGTCCAGGAGCTCTAAGGATTGTTTGGTACTTCTAAGCAGCAACTTTGAAAACCTCAACAAAAGCAGTGTCAGACATTGTAATATTTAAGTTATTGTGTGGAAATACTTACAAAAGTTCATTACAAGAACTATGTTTATTGCAAAAAAAAAAGAACAGTAAAAAATTGGCAACAATTTGTTGCCAATTGTTGGGGGGGTTACAATTTAAGGTTTTCGTTGTCCTGTGTACTGTCCAGTTCTGTAGAACTTGCACCACCTCTCACCTGTCCTGATGTCCTGCAATGGAAATATGGCCACTTTTCCATTCCATGATCTTCCAGTTTACCACTAATACTTAAGGTCTCCTAGGAAATTTATAAATGTCTAGTTTCCCCATTTTTGGAAGCTGTTTAATATATGCTCAACAAAACAAGACTGTTCATACGTAATACATTTTAAAAGGAGACGTCACTGTTATCTTGCATGGCTGTCACGGCTGGGTCAGAATTGCAGGTCGATTTGAAGTGGCTAGTAACTGCCAAGTCTAGTCCACAAGGCACAAGGGGAACTTGCACAATATCAGGCAGCTGGTTATAATGTGGTGGCTAAGTGGTGTTTGCAGAACACCAAGCGTCATGGGACTAATCAGTGCCACTATCTCCCTGTAGTTAGCCTGCAATGGAAAAAATACTCATAACAGTTCATGCTGCGTACATTTATACATTTATTGTCTAAGTGGATTTCAGGAGAGAGAGAGAGGGCGGGAAGTGCAGTGTGAATGCTGTTGGCAGCTTCTTTCGTGTCCTCCAAAACCGAGTAGTTGAGGAGACTTGCTGCAAATTATTCATAGTCTACTGTTGAAGTGTCTACACTCTTGGGTGCATGTGTGTTTGTGCGGGTGTGAGAGAGAGAGTGCAGAGAAATTGAGGAGCCAATGTGCATTGAGGATTATTTAGTTGTTGGTCGATAGTGGGTCAGGCAGGCTCCCAGCTCTCACTAACACACACACACACACACACACACACACACACACACACACACACACACACACACACACACACACACACACACACACGTGTGTATTTATATCCTTGTGGGGACATCTCATTGACACAATGCTTTCCCTAGCCGCTTACCCTAACCCTAACCATCAAAAATGAATGCCTAACCCTGACCCTGACCCTAAACCTAACCATAACCTAATTGTAACCCTGACACTAAAACCACATTTTGAGTCTCAAAAATGCCTTCAAACTCGTGGGGACCGGGATTTTGGTCCCCACGAGGGCTGATTGTCCCCACAAGTATAGTAAACTACCAATTTTTGGTCCCCATGAAGATGTTAATACCCGTCCACACACACACACACACACACACACACACACACACACACACACACACACACACACACCCTTTTCCTCTTCCTGACTGTATAGCTCACTGAGAAAAAACATGACATGACATTGATTCAAATGAATTTGGCTTCTGTCCCTTTGGAGGAAGATAATCTGATGATGAAAGGGAAGGAAAAGCATGTTGGGGTTTAAAAAAAAAAAAAAAAAAGAACTAACAGCTGAGATATAACAGTCTGTGAAATACAGAGGGACTGAGGTGGAGGTGGGGTTGGCGTCTCTGACTAGAGGGGAGAGTTGTTGGGTGGGGCAGTGATGAAATTACATAAGAGCAGTCCTGCCTTCTTTCTTCTATGCTCTGTCAGTCTGGATGGGGCTGCAGAGCTGTTACCTCGCTACATTTTGTGATCCCTTGTTAATAATAAGCTATATTTAGTTCCACTGATTACAAGTCTCAAGTGAAAAATAGCCTTTGCGGTGCACATCAGCGTTTTGATTATTTTCGGCTTCAGCTGGCACTCTGAATGATGTGAAGTGTTGTATTGAGATTAATCTGCAAATTAAAGTCACTCAAGATGATTGCGCTAAATTAAATAACAACTCATTAACGCCACAGTCTTTGGTCAGTGCCCTGTCAATTACCGTCAGATTTACTGTCATCCACCTGTGTTCAGTTTTTATTTTGCTCACAGCTTATTTTTTGCAGTATTCCACTTGAAACCTTCAAGCACTTCATACCTAATCCTGAAGATTATAGGTGGAAATCGCCAGACAGCCCATGACATGAGCTTATGACAATACTTGACTCACAATATAACGTGATTTTTAACATTTAGTGATATGCTGAGTATTGAAATAACATGTTTATTTTCAGCTGCAAAGTATATGACAAGATAAAGTTGTACTCTTAAGTTCTTTTTTTGTTGTTGAGTTGTCGAACATACCAACACTGTGATAAATGTTGCCATAAGATGGCCATAGTATGACATCAGCAATTGAATTGGGTCAAGTTGGCAATTACATGCAATCTGTTTCTGAAAATTCAGCAATTAACTGTGTTAAAACATTGAAAATCACATATCTGTTGCTGTCCGCATAGACAGAAATTCACATGGTAAGTGTATTGATCCTTATGTAGTGCTTTTCTACTCTCCCAGAGCACTTAAAGCACTTTATACAACATACCTCATTCACACACATTCATTGGATGCATGGGAGAACAACTGGGTTTAGTATCTAGTCCAAGGATATTTGCAGACTGGACAGGGATTGAACCACTGACCTTCCATTCAGTAGATGACCTGCGCTACCTTCTGAGGTACAGCTGCCCCAATACAGCGTGTGCACATGAATACAAATCATTTTATACTATTCCATTCTATCAGTTGAAAGCTTATGTGCATGCAAGTATATCTAATACATAGTAATATAAATCATTTTATGCTATTTAAATCTATGGGGAGGAAACATTTACTATTTTGTAAGTTTATAAGTACTCCTTCGTGTTTTTATTTGCATGCAGCATCTGACTTGTGCGCATTAATTATAAATTTACTTTTACAGGATTTGCTTATCTAGATTTTTTTCAGCGTTTGCGTGCAAAAAAACGTTCAGGTAATTTATATGCACCATGATATGAACAGAATTAGGCTTCTTTTCTTTTGCTGTTCTGCGTCTGTGCAGCAGGAACGCGGAAGGCCAGAATCAATTAAAAGCTTATGTGCATGCAAATGTGCATGTAAATTCCCAGCTGTTAAAAGCCTTTGCTCACTGCTGTCTTTTGAAGTGTTACTATGTGTATTATATTTTGCAGCTAATTAAGCTACTTGGAGGGTTACACATTATCCTTATTTAGTTATTGAAATCCTTATTTGGCTGATCTAATTTAGATGGTCTGTTTCTCGCAGTTGTACAGTTTGTTCAGATCAGTGTGTGTGTATATGCGTGTGTAGTGCATCATGGGGAAAAAGGGGGCTCTCCTGCCCATGTTATTCCACAGTACAAACACTGTGTGGAAGACAGTATTTAAATACACACTCTCTTAGCCTGCCCCCTACTGTTGCCCAGACCTACTTTCAAACACACATGTATGCGTTCACACACACTCTAAGGAAAATAGACCACTAAAACACTCTGTAGATTAACTGAACTAGATTGGAACTGAGCTGTGACTTAAATGAGTGTCAGTTGATTTTTCTCAGCCCACTTTTCCCAGTTTAAACACAGTCAGGCAGTCTGGAGATAGATGCTGGGCAGAGGACTTTGTGGATCATACTGCCTCTTCAGGTTGACAGTGGTATTGCTCACCCTCTGCTCTTTGCTCTCATTAGCATATGAACAGGTCAACAAATAATGTTATAATTCACTTAGCTGCCTTTCTTCTGAATGAGGATCTAGCTTAGCTGTCAGCTCATGAAAATGAAATGAAAAGCATTTTTGGATTATTTGTTTATCTCCATCATTCACTGAATCCCAGATTTTTTTTCAATTTCTGCCATATTTTATTTGACATCATACTTTCCCCAGCTTTTGTCAAAAGACCATTTTTCTTTAACTAGAGGGTAATACATCATGTTTCTGCAGTGTTTTTAACATAACTCACAGAATTTAGGAGTTTATAAAGTTTTGAGCTGAGCTTTTCTTAAGTCAGTAGAAGATGTCCACTAAATTAATGAAATGTGCTCATTCTTTAAGTGTCAGTGGGTTGTGGTTAAATTGTTAAAACAGCACTGTGTACAAATCTTTTCCACCCGACTCAAGATTTTGCTGTTGTTGTTCTCAAGTTGACCAGTTGGTGTCTTCCTCTCCCCGTTTCCACACTGACAGCTCATTTTCCACAGCAAGTGATTGAACAGCCTCTCTCTGGATTCAGTGACATTTTATAGTTGACTCACTTTGGACAATGAGCACTTAGACATCGTATAAAAGTATTCAGTGATTTAATATTCAAACCATTTAGAACCCGGTTCTATTTAATGAATCATAACTGAATGAGGCAATCACTTTAGGACCTCATCAGTAATGTGAGAGCTACCCTTGAATAATGCCTGAATGTTGCATACATGTATTTGTATATCTACACCAGAATGTCTGTCATTAATGGCTGTTACTGGTTAACAGGTTATCAAATCTGTATTATAACTATAATCATAATAAATCTTTCTGTTTCTTTTCAGGAGCTGAAGAAAGTTAACTTCAGTCCGTCCTGGAGCCGCTCCTCTCTGACCTTCCAGATCACCCCCCCTTCCCTCCACCCAGTTTTGTCATATTGTACCACCTCCTTCACACCTGAAGAGACCCATAAGAAGAATTGCACGGGTCATCAGTCCCCCTACTGACCAGGATGATCACCTCAGAGCTCCCTGTCCTACAGTGAGTTTTTATAAAGGGCAACTGTCAGTTTGGCAACAATCCGGCATTAAGTTTGTTTTTTAATTGGTTATTTTATCCATTCATCGTGCACTCATGCAGAACCAGGTTAATTTAAAAGAATGCATGAGTAATTGTTTTAGATTTTTTAAGCTACCTGGCCTGGAAGTGAATAATGATTTCTTTTAGATTCCATGTTTTATCACATTTGGCCTTAAAGGTTTGTTTGCTGTAGCTGATGAAAGATATTTGTAGGACTTGATGCTACTTTAAAACGATCTTTGGGAAGACATGTTTTTGATTGACCTTTATAGTGTTCTAAACTCAAAGTGACAAGTACGTTAGTGTTTTTTTGTTTTGTTTTTTTAACTCACCCAATTCATTTGTTTGCCTGTCAGTGGAATTGAATATTTAATTTGGCTAATGAATACAATCATTAAATGCTAATGAATGAAATGCATTTGTGGTTTGCTCTTTCAGGGACTCATCCAATGAGTCTGGGGCAACAGACACTGTGGGAATAAGTATGAGCATAAGTGAGATGGAAGATCCAGAGATGAAAGGAAAAAAGAAGAGAGGGAGACCTGGCAAACAAGCACCGGTACAAGAGTTTGTTAAGAAAGGGGAAACTTGTGGAAAAAATCTGGTTAACAGACAATGCATTTCTCTGATTTTGTGTCTGGTGGTTTTGAAGTATGTGATGGGTGGTGTAGGAAGAAGCTGTTATATTTCCCAGTGTGTGCAAGTCTGTGTTTGGGGATGGGTGTACATACAAAGGGTTCTTTAAACTTCCTAACTGACATTTCCCTGATTTCAGACATCCAATAAGAAGCCACGGAAGTCGCCGACAGACAAGACTATGAGTGTGGCCAGAGGGCGAGGGAAAGCCAACGGTGTGGCTCAACATAACGGAGATGGGGGAGACCCAGTCACTCTATTTGAAGTGGTCAAATTGGGAAAGAGTGCCATGCAGGTCGGTGAACACAGGTTTGATTTCATAAGCACCAGTGTAAATAAAATATTTAAGTATGTAATCAGATATTATAATGTATTACATCTGTTTGAAGCTTTGTAAATTTATGTTTCTCACAGTTTTTGTCATTTGATCTTTATTTTTTGTATACAGTCAGTAGTGGATGAGTGGATTGAGTCATATAAACAGGACAGAGACTTGGCGCTGCTAGACCTGATCAATTTTTTCATCCAGTGCTCAGGTTGCAAAGGTAGGCGTGTTTTACTTAAATCTGTCATCCTGTGTGCATGCATTATAGACAAGACTACCAAATCTGCTGTTTTTGGTTGTAACCAGGCACCGTGAGGATTGAGATGTTCAGGAACATGCAGAATGCAGAGATCATCCGTAAGATGACCGAGGAGTTTGATGAGGTAATTATCTGCTAAAATAAGCAGAAATTAACATGATTTAAATAGTTGTGAGCGTGCGTTGCTGTATTATTTAGTTATGCACATATATTACACTCTGTTGAAGATGTGTGGACAAATTTGATGATATCTAACTGACAGCTCAAATCAGTTTATTGTTGTATCCTGTTTCAGTTGAGCGAAAAAATAAAGAACAAGAAGTTAAAATAACTGTAATCTGTCTGTTATTTGTTTTTGTTTTTTTCAACAGGATAGTGGGGATTATCCTCTTACCATGCCAGGACCTATGTGGAAAAAGTTCCGTTACAACTTCTGCGAATTTATCAGCGTTTTGATCCGTCAGTGTCAGTACAGCATCATCTATGACGAGTACATGATGGACACTGTGATCTCCCTCCTCACTGGACTGTCTGACTCTCAAGTGCGAGCCTTCAGGCACACGTCCACGTTAGCGGGTAACAACAACATGATATTTGTTTGAACTGCAAGCAGTAATTGTTCCACAAATACCTCCACATGGGCCGATAACACAAGTAATATTATAGTGTGAGATGATAATAATAATTACATTTGCTTAGCACTGATCAAAAGAAGCTCGTTGTGGTTATAAAGACAGAAAACAACTCATAATTTGCTGCGTCTAGGTCTGTTTTGTGTCTTGTACTAACAGTTATTTATTAACTTTCTGCAGCTTGACATTACACAGTTTAATTGGGACTTGTGCACACTTTTGTTAGGTAGATTGAAAGTGTATTTCCCATGATGAAATGTCTAAAAGTTTTGAATACTGTTATCTCTGCATAGCAATGAAGCTGATGACAGCACTGGTAAATGTAGCGCTGAACCTGAGCATTCACCAGGACAACACCCAGAGACAGTACGAGGCTGAGAGGAACAAGATAGCTGGCAAACGTGCCAACGAGAAGCTGGAACTGCTGCTACAGAAGAGGAAGGAGGTGGGTTTGGGTTTGATATGACTGAAGCTTTTACTTCTTAAGTGTCTCATATGGTCGTAGGTGGTTGTGGTACTACTTAGCTGTAAATCCGAGTGTTTGAAAATGTCATTTTCAGTTTCAGCACTGTCTTTAACTTTGAGTTTTTCTTGTACAGCTTCAGGAAAACCAAGATGAAATAGAGAACATGATGAACTCCATCTTCAAGGGCATCTTTGTGCATCGTTACAGGTACACACTCTAAATGTCACCTTCCTTACTGATGAGGATTTAAGAATAGTATTTTTTGTGATTCTGTTTTTCTTACTTTCTAGGGATGCGATTGCTGAAATTCGGGCCATCTGTATTGAGGAAATCGGAGTGTGGATGAAGATGTACAGCGACGCATTTCTTAATGATAGTTACCTAAAATATGTTGGTTGGACTCTACATGATAGAGTAAGAACACTAAATTTAAACAATGTTAGGAGTTTTTGTACAACCCTTGGCTGATATTTACCACTGGATTTAATGCAAGGGGATGAATGATATTTTCACAGATACAGAATGGTAGTTGTGTAGCACACCACAGCAGGATTTTATTTAAGATGTTTGGCTAGCTTGAACCATTTTTTTTTTTCTAGCAAGGAGAAGTGCGTCTGAAGTGCCTGAAGGCTCTGCAGAACCTGTACACAAACCGAGAACTGTTCCCCAAACTAGAGCTTTTCACTAACCGCTTCAAGGTAACACTAGCAGCGAGAACTGAGGCTGCTTTCATACAACTCCACAGTAGACATGGGCAGTGTTTAGATTTTTTTTTAGTTTTCTGAATTCTCTTTTGTTTCTCCTTATTTATTCTAGTTCTCTGCAGTTGTTTCTCTGCTCAACTTTATCTGTTTTGGCAGGACCGAATAGTATCAATGACACTGGATAAGGAGTATGACGTGGCTGTAGAGGCCATTAGATTGGTCACACTCATTCTGCAGTGAGTAGCTTTGATCTTTCTCTGTATTTTTGCATGCCTACATATGAAACTCTTTTCTTTTTAGATTCTGGTCAGCATTTTAGCATAAGATTATATTTTGGCTATCATCACATGCTTAAGATGAGGATTATCACGTACTGAACGCTCAGTTCCTGGGTTACTTTAGCTGAGGAGATGATCTCAGTCACACTCACAAATAGATTGGGTAGTTTACTGTGAACTAGTTTAATAGTTTTTGATTGCCATTTCCCTTGACTTCCCTTTATATGCAATATTTTGTTAATTTTTAATTATTGCTTTCATCCTCTGGGCGTTTTTAGTTATTTCCCGTGTTTAATATTGTTCTCAAAACCAGCTCTGATTGATTT
Source organism: Pelmatolapia mariae (assembly GCF_036321145.2). Lineage (NCBI taxonomy): Eukaryota > Metazoa > Chordata > Actinopteri > Cichliformes > Cichlidae > Pelmatolapia > Pelmatolapia mariae. The sequence continues at coordinate 58,968,539 of NC_086241.1, read as the reverse complement.
AAACTTGATTAACCTGTGTGCAAATTGTCTGCTGCAGGGGCAGTGAAGATGCTTTGTCCAACGAGGACTGTGAGAATGTGTACCACCTGGTGTACTCTGCTCACCGGCCGGTCGCTGTTGCTGCTGGAGAGTTTCTTCACAGAAAGTGAGTCTAATTAGGGCATTGTTGGTGTAATAACATCGTTAGTCTTCAATTTGTAAAACTCTTATTCTGTCTGTTTCTCACTCGCTGTCAGATTATTCAGTCGCCATGACCCGCAAGCAGAAGAAGCGCTGGCTAAACGCAGAGGGAGGAGCAGTCCCAACGGGAATCTCATCCGTATGCTAGTGCTGTTCTTTTTGGAGAGTGAGGTAACGGTCATGAAAACACACATCTTATCAGCATACTGTGTATGTGTTTTAGTTCCTGAATGATTCCTGCAGATTGAAGTCTCTTTCAATGTGATTTTGTGTGTAGCTCCACGAGCATGCAGCTTACCTTGTCGACTCTCTGTGGGAAAGCTCTCAAGAGTTGCTGAAAGACTGGGAGTGTATGACTGAACTGCTGCTGGAGGAGCCCGTACAGGGAGAAGAGAGTAAGGCACACAGTATTTCACACTGATCTTATTTCCTTTGGGAGAAGCTGAGTCAAATAAAATACAACCGCTGAGAACCAGAGAGAAGAGATGATGTAATAAAGTCTTGTTCCCTGAAACTCTTCGCTCCCTTAATCCTTTTCTCTGTTTCCGACCTTTGCTGTCATTCGGTTTCTCTTTTGTTTCCTGTGTCTTTGTCTCTCCTCTGCTCAAACGTCTTCTGTTTTTCCCTGTAGTGTTGTCTGACAGGCAGGAGAGTGCGCTGATCGAGCTGATGGTTTGCACCATCCGACAGGCAGCAGAGGCACACCCACCTGTTGGCAGAGGCACTGGCAAACGGGTGTGTAAAGTATACACATATCATACCCCAGAAACACTCAGAGTATTCACTTTGAATGTTGCAGATGAAACCTTATACAGTCATGTGATAACCTTTACTGCTTCCATATGAGTTAACGGGGAGAGTATGAGCCAGGTGGTAATAATCAGATGCACTTGATTAATTGGTCATCAGCAAGTTTGAGCACATCTATAAAAGATGAACATCTGGTAGTTTGCTGGTCTGGAGAATATGAGGTGTGTGTTAGCACTGCTGCAGTCCTCCCAGGATTGGACATTCAAGAAAATTCATCCCAAGGTCACAGCATGCAAATCTCAGAGAGATTCCAAAAATTGCAACTCTAGAAGTACATCACAGGCAAAAATCGACAACACAATATGTAAAGAAGTCTACGCCTCAACTTGAATGAAATCCTGTGGCAGGATCTCAAGACAGTTGTGCATAAAGAAATACCCGCAAACGTTAATGAACTGAATAAAGATCGTAAAGACACGTGGGGCAAAATTCCTCCACAGAAAATGATTACTTCAAATTACAGCTGCTAAAAGTGTTTCTACAAGCTTTTGTATCACAAGGTGAACTTAGGGTTTCACAGGACTGTATGGAGTCCAGTAAAAACCTGCTTTTCCACATGACTGTACCTGCCAAGTGGGCATGTTGAAGGGGAATTCACTGTGATCTGAAATGTGACGATGTATTATACTTCAGTGTAAAAGCAGCCACCTTATTTACCAGAGTGTGTTAATGTGCTCATCTGTACATTTGATTCTGTTGTATTGAACTTTTGTTGTTCTCCACTTTTTCAGATTTCTTTTTAAAATATGTAATTATGTGCATAAAACTACAGCAAATAATTTTAGCAAGACAGAGAACTTCTTGAATATGTTATGTTGTTAAACACAGAAATAGCAAGAATTTTCCTACTCATTAATACCTTTTTTGGTCATATAAAGAGGGGGAAAATGATTCCGTTTTTGGTCCCAACAAAAGAATCATTGATGTGTGTGGGTGTGTATATATATATATATATATATATATATATATATATATATATATATATATATATATATATATATATATATATATATATATTTATTTTTTTGTCCAGGTGCTGACAGCAAAGGAGAGGAAGACCCAGATAGATGATAAGAACAAACTGACAGAGCACTTCATCATGGCTTTACCCATGCTGTTGTCCAAGGTAAGGCTTTTCTTAGCTTGCCCATGGCCATCAAGGGAGAGACCAGTGATAAATGACTTGGCTAGAAGACCGATCAGTTTGTCAAAATAAATGATCTACTTGTGAGAATTGCTGCTGAATACTTTGCGCCCTCGATCTCTCAAGTCTGCTGGCTATATGTGTAAAATGTCACTCACTATTTCACTGAGAAACAGAAGCCAAGCGTTGCATGCTGATTGATGGGTCTTTCTTTCCCGTTTTAGTCCTTCTGTGCTAGTTTTCTAACTTTTTTTTTCCCTCATACACTATAATTTTTTTGTCATCTTTATTTAATTCTCATCTCTCTGTTACTTTGCCCAAAGTACCAGGCAGACTCGGAGAAGGTAGCCAACCTGCTGCAAATCCCCCAGTACTTTGACCTGGACGTGTACAGCGCTGGGCGCATGGAGAAGCACTTGGACGCCTTATTAAAGCAGATCCGTCTGGTTGTGGAGAAGCACATAGAGGCCGATGTGCTTGAGGCCTGCAGCAAGACATATAGCATCCTCTGCTCTGAAGAGTACACCATCATGAACCGTGTGGACATTGCCCGATCACAGCTTATTGACGAGATGACCGATCGTTTTGCACACTCGGTCGAAGAGCTGCTGCAAGAGGTATCAGGCAAAGTAGCTGGCTGGGTAGACTATTAGAAACCGGGCACTATTTGTGCCCATTTGAGTCTTGTATACTAACAGATGTTGGTTATTGCAGGCTGAGGAGGCAGACGATGACGACATCTACAATGTGTTATCTACACTCAAGCGACTCACAGCCTTCCACAAGTATGATCTGCAGCTGTTTCAAGATAAAAATATGGATTATTATCATTGGTCACTTTGGCTGACAGTCATTACAGAATCTGAGATTATTAGCTTAGCATACCAGATAAGGTTTGTGTAAATCTGTAGGGAGACATTTAGTTCGCATTTTTGTATTGTAAGAATTATTATTCATTCATTCATTCAGTGTTTTGGAAGAAATTTTCCACCAAATAAATGTGATCATTTCAGTGTGTGCTCTTCTCGTTTTCTCCTTCAGTGCCCATGATTTGACACGATGGGATTTGTTTGGGAATTGCTACCGGCTGCTGAAAGCGGGCATCGAGCAGGGCTCCATGCCAGAGCAGATAGCTGTCCAAGCCCTGCAGTGCTCCCACTACTCCATCCTGTGGCAGCTGGTCAAGATCACAGAGGGGGTTCCCAGCAAGGTGCTCAACCGGCCTCACTAACAGACCGCACTCAGAGTTTAGCTTTATCATTGGTCAGTGGCTCAGAGTGAATGCTGCCATGTCTGAGCATCAGTGGCCCAGAGGGACAAGAGCTTATCTGTATTTCTGCAGAGCGGGGTGGCTTAGTGTAGAAATCCATCTCACTGTCAGACAGCCCCAGTCCTCAGTCTGGGACTCACCCCAAATCTGTCTCATTTAACACTTAAACACCTTACCAAGACTTCAGCTCCCATTATAGGATATAACTTATCTGGAACATTGTTGAAAACTTCAAAAGTGTTGCTGAATTATTATTCATAATATTCCTTCATTCATACTGATAGGATAACAAAGACAGCTAGCCTGACTATCACAGCTGTTCATTAGTGACTCTTGCTAAAGTACTCATTATTTTTGGCTGATTATCAATGTCTGTGTGATGTTCCCTGTGTGCAGGATGACCTGGTGGCTCTCAGGAGAGTGGTCAAGTCTTTCCTGGCAGTGTGTCAGCAGTGCCTGTCCAATGTCAACACACCGGTTAAAGAGCAGGTAACAGATGCTATTGTGTCACGAGTAACAGAAGAGCTTTGAAATGTTGTCTCTCGATTTATGTAAAGGATGCATGTTTTCTGTTATCTCTACATATCATTATTTTGTTTTTTGAAATAAAGACTCTTTGGTCAAGCTGTGACAATATTGCTGTTTCTTTTTTAGGCATTCATGCTTCTCTGTGACCTGTTGATGATCTTCAGTCACCAGCTGATTTCTGGTGGCAGAGAGGGCCTCCAGCCCCTTGTGTTCAACCCAGACAGCACCCTGCAAAATGAGCTGCTAAACTTCGTCTTAGACCACGTCTTCATCGACCAGGATGATGAGAGCCAGAGCATGGGTGAGAGAGAAGTTAGATCGGATCGTGTTGTGGTTTCTGTTTCAGATCCAAGAAGATTTTAACTGTTACTAAAGGTTGAGAAAAGGTAGGGAGCTTTGTCATTGTTGTCCACTACTGTCTTTGTGCCTGCAGAGGGAGATGAGGAGGATGAAGCCAACAAGATCGAGGCTCTCCATAAGAGGAGAAACCTGCTTGCAGCTTTCTGTAAACTCATCATCTACGACATTGTAGACATGCCTGCTGCTGCTGACATCTTCAACACTATATGAAGGTTTGTGTGTAGCATGCATGCTGAAAAATAATAACCAGCTGATAGTTTAAAAGAGAGAAAAAATTTGAATGAAAAAAACCCCCAAATATGGTGAGATAAAAAGCCATTACAATAATTTCAGTACTAGTAACAATATCTTTGTTTCGCTCTGACACTGTTATGTTAATGTTAGCATTATGATATAAATGTGGCTACTTCTGAGACAACAATGGAGCTAATTTACTGTGGAACTGAAAAAAAATGGTTTTAATTCGCCTAAATTTACCTTTGATGCAAATCTGGGTGTGATATGAGATTCAGTGCATTAATTGAGACAACTTGGGCGAATTAACAGTTTCGTTTCTCTGCCTCAGTATTATAATGACTATGGGGACATCATCAAGGAGACTCTCAGTAAAACCAGACAGACGGACAAAATCCTCTGTGCCAAGACACTCATCCTCAGTCTGCAGCAGGTGAGACAGTGATGGTGCTTTTTACACAGCTTCCTTCTGTGTACTCTTAAAGTTATGAGTGCTCTCCTGTGCATACCCACTAACTCCTATGCACTCATATGTGTATTGCAGCTGTTCAATGAGCTGCTGCAGGATCAGGGTCCCAACCTGGACCGAACGTCTTCTCACGTGAGCGGCATTAAGGAGCTCGCCCGGCGCTTTGCCCTCACCTTTGGCCTGGATCAGATCAAGACGAGAGAGGCTGTCGCCACGCTACACAAGTGAGATCATGAGCGCTGTGGTGTTTCTCTAAACGAAAGCTGTAGATTCTTTATTGCCATCTCTCATTGTTTCTCCTCTCCATTGTGTCAGGGATGGAATAGAGTTTGCATTTAAGTACCAGAATCCTCGAGGACCAGAGTTTCCTCCTATAAACTTGGCCTTCCTGGAAGTCCTGAGTGAATTCTCCTCGAAATTAATCCGCCAGGACAAAAAGACAGTGTAAGTACTTCTATCCAATTTATCATCAGCTAATACTCCAGCTTTTATATACCTATGTTCCCCTGCTCCATTATTCACAAGGGGTCACCACAGCTGGTAGCTCCACATGTTTGATTCGGCAGTTTTTATGTTGGATGGCCTTCCTGACAAAACCCCAACGGGATTTGTGTCTCCTTCCGGGATCAAACCAGCAATCTTTCGCTGGTTAGGCAATGGTGTAAACCACACTATGATGCCACTAACACTCCAGCCTATGTTTTATTACTTAAAAAGAAAAAGGATAATGCTATAAAATGCTGCTGCCTCCACAGCCACTCGTACCTGGAGAAGTTCATGTCAGAGTCGATGTCAGAGCGTCGGGAGGACGTGTGGCTGCCGCTGATTTCCTACAGAAACAGCCTGTTGACAGGAGGAGACGAGGACCACATGTCTGTTACGTCAGGCTCAAGCAGCAAGACCGGCTCAGTCCGCAGCAAGAAGGGTCGACCGCCACTCCACAAGAAACGTATTGAGGGTGAGCAGAGATGAAGGATTACCCATTTTATTGGGGTGGCTTAACTGAACTTTATCTCTTAAAGGAGATGAGACACTCCTGCTGCTGAAACTGAAATTACTCTGTTTGCTTCATATTCAGAGGAGAGTAGTGTAGAGGGCTCGTGGATGATGCGCAATGATACCCTACAGACACCCGGGGCACTTCAGACTCCTCAGCTCACCTCAACAGTCCTCAGAGAGAACAGACCAGCAGAGCACATGCCTGACCCAGACTCAGAGCCAGGATCAGAGAATGATTACGTACACAAGTGGGTTCATGCACATGTTGTCCGTAGGTGCACATGCACATGGAAACATTAGCCCAGTTTTTAAAGTTACAAGACAGCAGCGGAACTAATGGACATGTGTCTTCGTTTGTCCTCAGTCCTCAGATGCAGATGCCATGGCTCGGCCAGCAGAAGATAGAAGAGGTGAATAGGAAGGACCGAACAGGCATGAACTACATCAAGTCTCGCAGCAATCAGGGTGTCCGGCAGACTGTGTAAGTGTGTATTTTGCTCATAAACCGTAAGCGTAGTGTGAAGATGTTGGGTAAAAGTGGAAACACAAATTCTGTCCAAACCTTTATCCACCCTAGAAGTCACAGTAACCAAAATATCATAACCTGGCATTCCCTTTCAGGCGTGGGCTGATGGAGGATGACGCAGAGCCGATCTTTGAAGATGTGATGATGTCATCGCGGGGCCAGCTGGAGGACATGAACGAGGAGTTTGAAGACACCATGGTGATCGACCTGGTCAGTTATAAACTATTCATTTAGTTGATACGAGATTTCAGGGGTTTTTTTCTCGTTCTGGTTCTGACATGGCTTCTTACAAAATATTTGACCTTTTACAGCCACCTTCAAGGAACAGACGTGAAAGAGCGGAATTAAGACCGGACTTCTTTGACTCTGCAGCGATGATTGAAGACGAGTCGGTAAGTGATGATTCGCCAACTAAATATCGAAAAGAAAACTGAACAAAATAAAAATAAAGTAGTAATAAGTTAGACTATAGGTAATGAAGGTTAAAAGGAGAAATTAAGCATTCAAAAGCACAGAAAAACTGATTTAAAGAAGTCCTTTCTCTAACGTTACACTGGTCAACAAATTTCAGCTTCTGTTTAAAATATATCTGATTGGCTAACATTTCCAAGATATATAATTTTTTCATACGTTACACTCATGTGCATTAATCACAGATTATAAGCTTATGTCTTCTATGTCATCTGTTTATGGTTACTTATTTTTTTACTTTAGCTGAGCACTTAAAGTTTTTTATGTAGTTTCACTAATTCAAACAAGGGCTTTTTTTTCTCCTACATATGTGCTTTCAATCAAACAATGCACACACAATATTATGACATATAGACATGCAGGTTTCACTTATAGATGTTCCACAAACAGACTATTTAATAATGAAAAGTATTATTTTAGTATTTTTTTTAAAAATAAGTACTGTTAATTTGCACCAGCGGATTTCAGTTCCTGCTTCTATGAAGGTCAAATCCAAAGCCAGAGTAGAGGTCAAATAGATGCATTTCATCAATCAGTACAATTTGTTTAAAGTTGGATGAATAGTTTCCGAAAAGTTGCCATTGGAACAATAACACCTGTTCACATTTGGAATATTTTTACCAAAATTCTGGCATCAAAGTGTATTTTAGTTAATTCTCGTGTTAATTAAGAACTTTTGATCTTAGAAATGGCTAAGCAAACCAACAATTTTAAGCATCAAATTCAGTTTCACTGATTAAAAATTAATGAAGTTATTCTGAAAGCATTTTGGCTTTTTCACAGTACAGACATAAAGGTGAGATTTTAAAGTCCCTGCATATAAAGTGAACTTCAGTAGCAAAAGAGCAAACACTGCCGCACTTTTAATATATAGAGCATGTACTTTTTCTTCTTCTTCTTTTTTATTGGGGGAAGGTTTTCTGACTTTCTCATCTTCATTGTTCCAGGGATTCAGCATGCCCATGTTCTGATCTGGAAACTGGAAAAGATCCTAAGATCAGGATGCTAATCAAGAGTAAACGGAAGAGGAAGGTTTAGCCCAGATCACCTGCCAATCAAGACTCGTAAGATGAAGAAAAAAAATCATTTTTGAAGTACTTTTCTTTCTCTGTAAGACATGATGGAAGGATGCTTTTCAAGAGGATCTTCTGAAACTGCAGGATCTCACCTGGAGGCGAGGATCCGCCCTCTTCAGTCAGGCGGATCGGAGGATCCACAGTGTAGTCTGAACTATTCAAGAGCCTTGTCCTGCTTGTATTCTTCCTCCTCTTCCTCTTCAGCCTGTTGGTTTAGCACTTGTTAGCAGTACCTCTGATGGCGCTCTGGCTGCATAATCCTGCAGCCGGCCGACGAGTACTCTCAGTTTTTACAGCCCTCCCCCCTCGCCTCCCCCCCGTTACACACATGTACAGTTGTTTGCTTCGGCTCCCAGTCTGCAGCGTAACACTCTGTACTGCCCCCACCCCCCTCTTTTGGTGTTGCACTTCACCCCATCTTAAATCCAACTAAATGTTCTATATCTTTGCTCTTAATACCACCCACTGCCCCGTCTCCTCTCTCTGCCATCTCTGAGTCGTTGTATGTGTTGGTGCTGGTGCGTGATATGCGTGTGAAGTGTTGGTGGTGACCTCGGTTAGGCAGTGGAATGTGCACACAGAGGTCAACAGCTGTACACCGACCTGTAGGACGTGATGTAGCTGCCGTGTGTGCATGTGGTGTCAAAGCAAAGAGAGAGCGGTGTTATTTAACAGTGAAGATGCACATCTGACCGAGTACGGAGAGAATCCACACCTCCTCAAATCTTCTGCACACACAACCCTCCAACCCCTAAATAACGGCTTTTTGAACTAATTAAAAAAAAAGTTTAAAAAAAAAAGACAGTAAACATATTTTCAATTCTGTAGCTTTAGTACTAAAGTTTTAAATCAAGTGTGTTTTTGTTTTTGTCTGATGTTTGTACAGCTTTTTCTTGAATATGTACCTTGTTTGTTGCCAAATTGTGGCCTACATACTAAAAAGTATATTCTAGCCCCTCCCCTCCACACCTGTAAGTCATATCCAACAGATACCGATGATACCAGCTTCCACGCGCTGTAGGTCTGATTGCAATCGTTTCGCAGTTCAGTATTACGACAGGTTATCTCTTCAGTTTGTTCATTTTACAGGTGAAAACATTTTGCTACCTGCAGTCAGTGTTAACAGATTCAGAAGATGGAAGATTTGTTGTTCATATCCAGTGCAGTGATGGATCTTTATGTGTGACAGATTTGTTTGAATGTGTTTTGAATGTGTTCAGCCATGCCTCCCCCCCCCCCCAGTTCAATATTTACAACCTTTATTCACTGGCTGGTTTGCAGTCCTGTAAAAATCAAAGACAATTGGATCTTTTCTGCAGTGCAGTTGACATCATTTGCCCCAAAATACTGTAAAAGCCTGTTTGTTTTGTTTTTTTCTGTGAACCTAAATTCTTTTTAATAAAATAAAATCTGTAATCAATTCATGGGCTAGTGTCTGTTGTTGTCAGATACAGCTTTCCACTTGTGTGTTTAATGTGAAGAATGAACAGTTAACCTTCCTTAAAACCACAATATGGATTTCGGGTTTGTTTGGTTTTTTAGATTATTGAATATATTAGGCCTTTGTCAGAGTCCTAGTTTTATATGTTCTATGTTATAGGTCTTCTGAATAGGCACACATTAACCAAAGGTACAATATATAGACAACAGTCTTAAGCCACCTACGCATGACTTTTTTCCCATTCATCTAGAAGAGCATTTCTGAGGTCGGACCTGGATGTTAGACGAGGTGTCCTGGCTCACAGTGTCCATTCTAGTTCAAGCTGAAGGTGTTTGATGGGGGTTGAGGTCAGAGCTCTGCATGGGTCAGTCCGGTTCTTCCGCATCAGACTCATCCAACTATGCCTTTATGGACCCTGCTTTGTTTAGTAGGGTACAGTCATGCTAGAATAGAAAATGTGTCTCCTCAAACTGTCTACACAAAGTTGGAAGGATAGAATTGTCCATAATGCCTTGGCAAGCTGAAACGCTAAGATTCACTAGAACACAGAGGCCAAGGCCAAAACGGTGACCAAGAGCAAGGTTATTATAGTTAACTAAAATTAGATTTAAAATATTTTAGCTAACCAATATCCTTAATTTTAGCATTTGATAGTTTAGTAAAATGTTATAGTTTGCCTGATGAGGTATTGATGGACACACAAAGTTGACTATGGAAATTGAAACTAAATTAAATCAAAAACAAAGAGTCAAAATGTATCGATTAAGAGGTGTAGTTCATCAATTTTGTACACAGGCTGGCCCTCAGACTTTATGCCCTTTAAGTCGTTGAAAACTGTGACCAGTTCAGCTATGACCATTTACCCTTAAACTATGAGACTACACCAGCTCCATCCCATTGTGTCTGTTGTGGGAGCTGGATCTGATCATGCACACTTAAAAGAATGTCTGAGATTCCACCAGATATGATCCAGCGTCTCTGGCAATCGTGACTTTTAAAACAAAGAAAATGAATAAACACGCAGAATATTGAGCCCATGATTTATTTTACAGATGACAGTACAGAGCCTGCCACAGAGAAAAGGCACAGTTCCTGTTGGTAAGGACGTCTCCTTGACCTAAATGGAGGATATCAAATGCTTTAAGTGCCTTTTGAAAGCACCGAACTGTAAAAAACTGATATATAGTATATGAACAACTCTGAAAACATTGCACATGATAACAAACTTTAGTATGTTTGCATTTGCTGCTAACACTAAATCTCTGGCCTCTTAGATAGCCATATCAACAGTAGTTGCCAATATGGCCACTGTGTGTGACTACAGGGTCATTTATTTCAGATGTTTTTAGGGATTTAATATAAACTATAACGTAGTAAAGATACACATCCTGATTTTGTTGCGAGTGCTCTAGTATTTCCTCCAAATACAAAATCAATTATACTTAAAAGAAATCAGGAGTGATCTTCACTTGCTGCTTTCAGTGGAGTGGTAAACTAAATCTAATAGACAGGTTCCCAATGTCACGAGGTACCGTTAAAGGTGGGTGAAAGAAAACTGAGTTTGCTGATCTGCTGTCTGCAAAAAACCCCATTTCATTTGAAATGTAAAATTCAATACAAATGCCTTTCCATAGTGTTAGTGTGGAGAACATTTTCACAGAGGAATGTTGGCGTGCTTCTTCCAGGGATTGACCTGCTTCTTGCTGGCTAGCACCTCTAGATCTTGGCAGATCTTTTTGCGAGTTGTCGCTGGCTTGATGATGTCATCCACGAAACCTAAAACAAGCACAGTTGGATAAAGATGTACTCGGTTTGTTGGCGTATACACTGTAAGCCGATATAGAGCAGGAACAGTCAAAAAAAAAAAGCAGATTTACCTCTGACAGCAGCTGGGAAAGGGTTAGCAAACTTCTCCACGTATTCAGCCTCTGCTTCTGCCTGGTTCTCTTTTCCTCTGAAGATAATCTGAACGGCACCCTGAGGAAAAAAAAGAAGATAACACTGTAAAAATAAAGGAAGCAGAGACAAAGGGACAAACAAAAAACTTAGATGTAATGCGTACCTTGGCACCCATGACAGCGACCTCAGCTGTAGGCCAGGCGTAGTTCACGTCTCCTCTCAAATGTTTTGAGCTCATCACATCATAGGCTCCTCCATACGCCTGGGATGCAAAGACCAAAATAAAAGGATTAATTCAGCAGCAAGCAGCATTTCAGACAGTAAATGAATGCAGATGTAAAATAATCAAAACTGATAAAATGCTAAGCTAACTGTTTGGTTTTTTTGTAGCTGATTCAGACAAAAGATTCCAGTGAAATTATTACAGAGGCTTTTACTCTGAAAAAACTACTGGGGTATTGAGTTATCATCACTGCTCGCAGTTCAACGTGGCAGTTTCATTTCACTGAACTTGGAGGTGCTTTTTGTAGGCAAGGCATTATGAAACATACAGCTGAGCCAGATGTGCAAGAGGAACCTCACACACCTTTCTGGTAATGATGGTTATTTTTGGGACAGTGGCCTCTGCAAAAGCAAAAAGCAGTTTGGCTCCATGTCGGATGATGCCTCCGTACTCCTGAGCTGTGCCTGTTGAGAGAAAACACAGCAGTTCTATTGAATAGGGGTTCAGACTATCAGATTTTCTACAGGTGGTCTGTTCAATCTCATCCAACTCACCAGAGAATCACTGGTCGTTAAACTAAACCGATTAAGTCATGAACTTCAGCATGACAAACATGCGCTGCACATAACCGCAGCCTGTGTGTACATGCATGAGGATATTATCTAAGAATACCTGGCAGGAAGCCTGGCACGTCCACAAACGTGATGATGGGAATGTTGAAAGCATCACAGAAGCGAACAAATCGGGCTCCCTTCACTGAGGAGTTGATGTCCAAACAGCCTGACAAACAAGACAAGTACACAATGGACTGAATGGATTGAGTTTTTTGATTTTAAACTGTTAGCTATTCACATATTTTTCTTACCTGAAGCTACTTTGGGCTGATTACCCACAATGCCCACAGTGCGTCCATTCATACGGGCAAATCCCACCACAATGTTTTTGGCGTAGTTGGGCATGATCTCAAAGAAGTCCCCCTCATCTGCTATCTGATTAAGAAAGGGAACTTTTTTAAACACACCCAAAAAGGAAATGAGATGTTGTGGTACATGTTAGAAGGTGTATGTTTGTGCGCATACTGCATGAATTATGTCCAACATGTCGTAGGCTTTAGTTGACTCTAAAGGGACGATGTTGTCCAATGATGGTACCAGACGGTCGCTGAAAAACGAATGAGACATCAGACAAAAAAGGAGGGGATTTGTGATTAGTTCAATGAGGGCAAAGGTTACTGCCTACCTAGAGTCATGGGACTCCCTGATAGGTGCGGGATCCTGATTGCTAAGTGGCAGGAAGTTGAAAAACTCTCGCAGGTTGAGCAAAGCCTCAATATCATTCTCAAAAGCACGGTGAGCCACACCTACGGAAACGCAATAAGACATTTTAACGAGAGTTTCTCTCAAATGAGTTAAACATCCTGACTTGAGCAGTAATCCTTGATTAGATTTCATTTGCTAAACAGATTTAACAAGATGCTGTGAAAAAGTCTTAAACCACCCCTCATTTCTGTATATTGTGCTGGGAAAATAGGCAAAAGAAACATGCAAACAAGAATGAAAACAAACTGCATAAAGCAAAAGCAGGTTTGCACAATTCTAACAAGCCTGAAAGTCAATATTTGGTATGACTACCTTTATTTTTCAACACAGCATGAACTTAAGTAAGGTTTCTTTAAGTAGTCTTCAGAATTCCTGAAGGACATTCAAAGCTCTTCTTTGGATGTTGGCAGCTTTTTGTTCAATTCTCTGTAACATTCTCCCATACTCCTTCAATAAGGTTGAGGTCCAGCTTCCATTGTGTGTTTTTTTATTTAGGTATGCTTTTATTGAATTGGCAGGGATCACCATTGTACTAAGGGTGGCTCAAATGAAGTTCATGCCAATCAGATGCTTTCCAGATGGTCATGTACGATGGATCCATCATGAACTACATTCATTTTCTGTGTTCATAATTCCATCAATTCAGACAAAATCTCCAAAACCACTGGCTGAAATTCATCCCCAAACCATGAAAGATCCTCCACTGTGTTTTACAGATGGCTGTAAACTGTGTCAGGTCTCTTTTTTCCAATTTCTTAATGACTTTCACATACAGTTTAATTGCAGCAAATAGTTTTTAGGCCTGTTATTTCTTGTTTTGTTCTACACTTATTCAGTTTTTGGGAATCACTTCTTAGTGCAAAACATACAGTTTTATGCATGCCAAAGTGTTTAAAAAATTTACTTAAAAAAGTCAGGACTGAAAATGAGAGAAAAAGCAGCCAATGTCTAAAGAAAACTTTGAAAAACACCAGAAATCCTGAAAAACTACTACTCACGACCACTTTAAACAAGTATAAAGAAAGCCTGGCTCCTTTGGAAGAAAAACATAAAGAAATGAAGGGTGGCTCAAGACCGGCTCAGACTGGTAAATGTGACAAACCTAAAGCCAGTGCTGGCAAAGTACCAGTGATTGCTTCGTTTACAAAACTCTTCAACATCCACATATAAAAAGAGTCTGACCGGATACGGTGGTATGAGTTTTGGCTCCACCAAGCTCCTCCTGAGTCACATCTTCATTGGTGACAGACTTGACAACATCAGGCCCTGTGATGAACAGGTATGACGTGTCCTAAACACACAAACACCAATGTTTCTGTGCATATTGGAATTGAATGCATCTCTTCTCTAAACACAAAATAGCATTTGCGTGCCCGTTTGGAAATATTTCAGGACTTTTTCATATTTCTTGCAGCTTAAATAGCATAAAACTAATATTTTACCTACAGTGGATTTTACTGTGTCAGCTACATACCTTAACCATGAAGGTGAAATCTGTGAGAGCAGGAGAGTACACGGCTCCTCCTGCACACGGACCCATGATGAGGGAGATCTGAGGGATGACTCCTGAAGCCATCACGTTCCTCTGGAAACAAGAACACGTACAGTGTCAGAAATATGACACCAGATGTTGATGATGAGTTTACGGACATGACTCCCGCCATTTATGTGGAATGTTAAACCCACAAAAATGGAGGGCTTCAAGTTTCTGAGCTCAAAAATTGTCAGGTGCAAAACTTGACATTTTAAATTGATTTACATGAAAAGGTCTGCACAAATATATATAAATGAAATACCAGGAATATATCTGCATATCCAGCCAGAGATTCCACTCCTTCCTGGATCCGAGCTCCTCCAGAGTCGTTCAGCCCGATTACCGGAGCCCCGACTGTCATGGCCTGGTCCATGATCTGACCACAGATTTAAAAGTGGCACATCAAATGAGGAAATGACCAAAGACAAACACACCCATACAGATGCTGAATGGGTGTGTTTGATCACAGCTGACAAGCACGATGTTTAATGTTACTGTGAAACATCTGTATACCTTACATATCTTCTGTGCATGAGCTCCAGACAGACTTCCGCCAAAAACTGTGAAGTCCTGCAAAAAACACAGAGTGCAAGACAAAGAGAATGTCACATAAAATCGAGTTGCCACGCTTTGCCACATGTAGGTTTTCTGTACAATGAATGAACACTGTACCTGACTAAAAACATAAACGAGCCTGCCATTGATTCTACCTCGGCCTGTCACAACGCTGTCACCGGGGAACTATGAGAGAAAAAAATGATCAAAATTCACTCAAAATGTCGCAAAATAAGAAACACGCTGCTGCAAGAGGTATTTGTGCACGACCTGTTACCTTGTTTCTGTCCTGCTCCATGCCGAAGTCGGCGCAACGGTGTTCCACAAACATGTCCGTCTCTACAAAGGATTCAGGGTCAAGCAGTAGTTGCACTCGCTCCCTGGCTGTCAGCTTACCCTGGACCGCATCACAATGGTAAATTTATTACAGTCATGCATCAGATATGTCACTCATCAGAAAACTTGCCTGCCACACTGCAAAAGCTGTGGTTTTGATGTGTCTGGTTGCTTTAGATCAATGTTTCAAGTGTTGCATACCATAAGCAAAGCTGCCTCTTTATAGGAGTTTACTTCCCTAATTTGTCAGGTCTTATTATTTAATCCCTTACCAGTTTGTGAGCTGTTTAATTGTCAGAGTTTTATCCCAATCTCATAAAATAAATCATTACATATACCTTAAAAACATTTGTTATTGTGAAGTTTGTTGTTTAAATAAAATTAACCCTTTCAGGGCTAAAACAAATAATAACAATGAAAATAATAAACTTTTGTTTAAGAGGTGTGAGAGAGACCAGCAAAACAAACAAGCCCCTGAGCCTGACATTTAAAACACCAACCTCCTGGCTGCCAATGCATTTGAAGCATATGATATTATACAATTAAAAGAAGTATATGTTAATATAAAAAATAACAGCCTCGGTCTGCGATAGCTGATTTTACCCTTTTATGTTGTGCCTCTATCCTTTGCTGACCTCCCCCCTGCAGCGCCGCCTCTCGCTTCTGGTCAATCCTCTCTTTAACGGACAGGTGGCTGGCGGAGTACCAGCGGCACGACCGATGCAGACTCGTCTGCGGTACTGTTACCGATACTGCGCCATATTTTACTCGCGCCACGCTCCTTAAGGACACCTTCAAACCATTTATCAGTCCGCAACTGCTTCGAACAACACTGATGGCCGCCATCATTGCTGTGCGTGTAAGTTCTTCTTCTTTAGTGTTTAATGTCTGTTGACAAGCCAGCGTTGGGGCGCCACCAAGTGGACTGGAGACGATCGATAAAGAGGGAGGAAAACCCTTTTCTGAGCTTAATTTTATGTTGAACATATATGGTTTTTTTTCACATCTTACTTGCTGTTTGTTATATCCGTTTATTTCAATAGAACTGTCAGGGGATATAGTGCATACTAACAAATGATCTGCTACACTTTTCTTATGTATTTCACTAAATTCGTAGGAGCCATCTGTTAGTATCAAAACACTAGGCCTGCAGAATCTATATAGTTCTGAACTATGCACTAGAATCAGGGAAGACTGAAACCATCGAGCTATACTTGTAAATAGCACAATTCTTGCTTTTTGCCTTTATATCACCCCAAACAAATGAGGTTTTATCTTAAGATGTTCCCAAGCCTTCAAATACTCCTGAGATGTGTCACAATAGCATCTGGAATATAACTCAGTAATTCCATCATTTAATTTAAATGATTCTTAAAGGGACCTTTGTGTGTCGTTTGCATGTCTGAGTGACTCTGCAAGCCTCTAACTCCAGTTCAAAAAGAGGCATGCTAGCTCAGCTGGTGATTCTGAACTGGCTGTAGTTGTGGATGTGAAGGTGAATGGTTTCCTGTCTCTAAGCATCAGCCCTGCAATAGACTTACAAATGTCCTCTTGCTATAAATGTGTGGAAGAGAGTGTCCTGCTCTTCTGCATTATTGTGTGGCATGGGAGGTTCTCTGTGGTAGAGATGAAGGCTCTGCTGAGGGTGGTGAAAGCTGGCGCCCCCCCCACAGACATCACCAGCAGATGCAGGGAAATTGCCTCCTCTTTCTTGAAAGACTCCCCTTCAGGCAGGAAGCTGTGATCTAGAGCAGAACCACCAGACTGAGGAAGGATCTTTTTCCCTGAGGCGGTAAGACTTTTAAACTCTGCTGGTGCTCTGTAGTCTCTGCTACAGCCAGAGGTAACAGATATGATAAATCACTTGTGTCTTTGCACTACCCTCTTCACATGTTTGTTTTATGTCTTAATATGTGCTTAATATTTCCTATTTAAAATAATAAAAAGAAAAACCTGACATGATTGCAAATTTTAATTTCAGCTCATGAGAATACATGTGCTGGAAATACAATGAAAACCCTATAAATCCCTAAATCCTTTGCCCGACAACAGCTGGGATAGACTCCAGCCCAGTTGCAATCCTGACCTGGATGAGCAGTAGAGAATGGCTTCTTAAAAGCTCTTTCCCCCCCCTATTTCCAGGTGTATCCCTGAAACCCCAGAATAAAGTATATATTTTATATTTTGACATTTGTTCTCAGCTTATTTATATAGTCCACTATACCAAATCATATGACACATAGATGTCTGTCCTTGCTCAAATGCTGTCCATGCCATCTTCTGCTGCCTTGAAAAACCGATGACTTGAGGATTTTTGGTTTAGTTATTTCAGTTTAAATCCCCACTGTGTGCAAATTTTTCACTTCATCTACTGCAGCTGTGAGCTGATTTTTCTTTGTCGTGTTTTATACACTTTGCTCAACCTGGGAAAATAATGTAGTTGGTCATTATTTTCTGCAAGTTCTAGGACAACAGCGGGCGGGGAATCAAATGATGAAATTTTGACCAATAGCGAAAGGGGGGCGAGCTCGTGCAGCCAATCAGAAAACAGAAAGTCCTCGCAACAGCTGGTGGGCAGGAGCTCTGCCCATCTTGGATGTCATGTTACAGGGACATTATGCCCCGAGTTTATATTGTAAAGCAGACCTTCCTGCCAGCTTTAGCGCTGTCACTCTACAATTGCAGGGTTATTTATGTCCCAACCACGAATTTGAAAATAATGAATTCACAAAATACATAAAAATTATACCTGCCCTAAACGTAGTTTTTAAAAAAGCGATTCCAAAATACGATTTAAATACAAAGTGGCATTTTTCTCTTACCCCCAACTTCATGATCACCAAATTGCATGTCAAGTATAACAGTTAAAATAAGTTGTAAATCCACCTTTTCTGTTTTTATTTTGTTAATACATGTTTCTTCGAACAGTTACATACGTTTTTTTAACATCTTCATATGCTCTGCACCTTGTGCACCACGGGTGTACCAAAGGTCAGTCATCTTTGACATATTTTGTATTTTTAGCTATATCTTTTCTGACTCGACTGAGTGTGACACTCTAACCAATGCAACCCTGTTACCCGTATTACCAAAAGAAGATACATTTATTTTTAGTTTCCTTCTTTTATTTATATTATTATATTTCTCCAGTGTCCAAAGATACAGTCCAGTGACTGTATCTTTTTTCTGAGAAAACAGTAATGACAAAAAATAATATATCCATTCAGTCATGTTAACTTGAGAACCCGGTTACTCTAATTTTAACCCTCTTACATGTAATTTGTAATAAAATAATAATGCCTGTGAATCAGCGTTTATTTGCGAATTAAAAATGTATTCTATACATATATGAAAAAACTGGTAAAATTCCCCAAAATGTAAATTGTTATGCATAAAGTAGCCCCGTGCTTAAGGAAGTTTTTCCACCCTCTTATTAAAATAAAAATAAATTTTAAGTAGCGTGTTGCTACGTAGTTTATGACCATTTATAATCGTTACAGTGAGGAAATAAAGCGATGGAGGACACGGGAAAGGCGCTGCGGTAACCACGGTAACTAGTGGAAATCTCGCGTGATGATCATGCCTGTAGAGAGGGGTTTATGCGAGGAAAAGTGGAAAATCGAATGATTGATGCATTTGCAAAACGGCAAGTTAGCTATGTTTCGGTCACATCTCTCCGAGCATTACAGCAAAACGTACCAAAATTGCAGAATTTTTCTTAGCCGGTCGCATTTTGCTCCTACGTGCGACGTATAAAGCCACCCAGGGGGGTTAGTGATACGGTTGACTCTTCGCTAGCTAAATCGACTAGCCATGCTAACGCTAGCTTGTTAGCTTTGTTTACATCAAGTGCGCGCCTGGAATCTGTTAACGGATTTCTGACCCGGCGAATTCATGATCTCGTCAGTCCGTTGTTCAGTTAAACATCGACGAGGAGACTGGGTTGTAGAGTAGATTGGCTCTATGGCTATCATCGATGATCTCTTATGCAAAACGTCCGGCTGATGCAGTAAGCTAATGTTAGCTACGTAATGCTAACCTTTTAATTATGGGTGATTTGCTCATTCGAGTCAGCGTTTGCCCTTAGACTTTGTTGGAGATGAGTATAATTATAACTCTAATAGGTCCGAATTAACAGGAACTGTAACTGTGATATGAAAGAGTTCGCTGGTTAAATGTAATGACTGCGAACCGGTGATGCTAACCTTAGGTAGCCACCTGCCAAGCTAGCTAACGTGCGCGTTTAGCGATAACCGCCTCACCATGGTCGTTGTTTCATATTGTATATATTACTGATTCATGATTAACATCTCTTTTGCCACACTGGAGTGACTGCTTGTTGCGTCGCTAGACCAATTTACATCCCCTCCATCACCGTGAGGCTAGGCTCTCTTTACGTTGCGACGAGCCGCTGGATTTTTTTCCTTCCACGGACCGTGTTTCCCTGAGGCTGCGGAGCACATCGCCATGAACCCGGTTAATGCAACCGCTCTCTACGTGTCTGCCAGCCGGGCCGTGCTGCAGTGCGACCCGCGGCAGCCTCATTCCTTCGCAGAGATGTACAAACTACTGCCCTTCTTCCGAAAGTCCCTCGCATGTCTTGTCTGTGGTAAGTGATTTGAGAATATTATAGCAACACAACACACTTTCAGTCCAGCTTTAATGTTATTTGCGACACTGAATTCAGTTTTGAGCCATACATTGGCTGAATTGTATTAAAAACTAATTACCATTAATATTGACTGAAGTGTCCGTGGGCGTGCGTGTGATCGCAGCAGTTGTGACACGATTTGTCGCTCTTGTCTCCGTGGTCTCCTTGGCAACCGAGGCTGGAGCACCAGTCATCCGTCCTCTTGACAAGACAGATGACTGCTCCGTTGTTGTGCCTGCTGCAGAGCCATGTGTTTCTTATTCATGCTTTATTTACCAGCCCGCTTAGCTAGTGGAATATATGAGCTGACACAGCTTGCACTGAGGAGACGGGCAATATTGACAGAGCTATGCGCGACAACATTTTTGACCTTTCCCTATTATTTGACAGCGGTTTTGCTATGCTTAATTCTCCTGTGAAATATTCAGTCAGAATTACATGTTTGGTTATGTAAGCAGTAAATATCAATAATATTTCTGTTAAGCTCATTTGGTTCTTATTTGCTTATTAACAAAAATGTTTGGTGCAGATATGGTTCTGGCTAGTTCAGTTGATATGTAGATTCCTAACAAGTCGTTGATAAACTGGTAAAAGTTCATTAACTGAACTTTTTATCAAATATTTTGATACTAACTTAATCAATTAAGCACTTGTTCCATGTTTTTCACCTTTATGAATTGCAGCTTTCTCTGATTCATTTCACTTTGACTGGATCATTTTTTGGGTCCTTGACTGTTGATCAGACAGAGCAGGATATTTTCCATCTCTGTGATGTTGTGGTAGTGATATATAATTATAGGATATAATAATATATGCTTATGCTGCTCCCTTGTCACATTTTTAATTTGGCAAAGCCGGTGCCTTTCCTGACCCAACCCCAAAGGGATTTGTCTTTCCAGCTGGAATTGAACTGGGGACCTTTTGCTTGCCAAGTGAATTTGTAATCCACTATGCTATAGTTGTTAGTTTATAGCTGTTGTTGCTTTAAAAAAATCACAAATGTATCTGTAAGAATGATAATTAAGAAATGGTTATTGTAGCTCATTGAGAATACAGCTGTTTCTATAAAGCTATGATTACGTGAGGTGGAGCTGAGTATAAATGTCTCATGGCCAGCTATATACTGTGCCATAGTAACTGTGCCTTTGTTTAAAGGTACTAAACAGGTGGATTTTTTTTCTCATTTTTCTCTCAGGTAAACTGCTTCAGGATCCGATTTCTCAGACACATCCAGAGTGTCAGCATTATGTCTGCTTGGGCTGTAAAGGCCAGAAAATGCAGATAAGGCCATCATGCAGCCGTTGTAAGGACCACTCCTCCTTCCAGGAGAACAAACAGCTCTCTTTACTGGTGCAGTGTTACAGGAAGCTCTGCTTCTATGTAATTCATTCACCGTTGCTGTCGTGTGTCAGCAACCATGTAGGAGGGTCTCCAGAGGTAATGGCTTTGCTAGAAGAGGTGCTATTGTCGCAAAAAGACGAGATGGAAGACCCAAGTCTAATGCACGAAGATGTGAATCCCTCAGCTCCTGAGTCCCTTACGCCCACAGAGGCACCACCTGCTCCTGCAGAGCTCTCAGCTGTACCTCAGAGCTCTTCCTCTAATCCTCCCTGTTTCAATGGACCACAGGAATGCAATGGAGACGTGCTGGAGGACGTAGATCCCTCTTCTCCTGAGCTGGAGGTATGCGAGCTGGTAGAGGAGCAGGCACAGGCAGGCCTGTCTGTATCCAATACCGGTTGTGGAGGATTGGAACTGAGTCTGACCACTGGACGTTTAGCCCCAACACCAGGCACTGTGTGCTCACTCAGGGATGGGGATTCAAGTAGCAGGGAAGTGGAGGAGGGGGAGGTGTTGCTCCTCAGTGTGGAAGAGGTGTTACAGACATTGGATCCCCTTCAACCTGGTCGAGACTCTCTTCATACACAGCCGGTTAGGACACATACTCACACACACACAGCTACGGACAGAGCACACACTCAGATGTACATACAGCTGGATGCAGCTCACAACTACACACAGATTCAAACAGGCAGGACTAATACAGTGGCAGGCCATGGTGCTCACACACATACATCTTCCTTTGACCCTCCTTCAGCCTCCAAGCCCCCACCAGTCCGCCTTAACCGTAAACGATCTCATTCAGAGAGTGACAGGGAAAAAGTGAAACCTCTCCCGATTGCTTCTATCCTGCAGGGCTCTTCCTCAAACTCACACACTCCTAATCCCTCTCACACACTGCACACACAGCCACCCACGCCTTCCCTAACAGTACCAGCACACACATACTCATCGCTTCCCAACGGAGCACCTCCTAAGCCCAGTCGACCTGCGCCGAACCACAATAAAGGTGCCAGGAAACATCCGGAGCCAAGCCCTAAGAAGCCACATGTCAAGGCTCGCACTGGTGGCGCTTCCAAGACAAAGGAAAGAAGCAAAGACCAGCGGTTGATGGCAGGCTGCCTGGTACCTTCAGCACCTGCGAGGCCTCCATATAAGAAGCCAGTGGAGAAGAAGGGCTGTAAATGTGGAAGAGCCACTCAGAATCCATCTGTGTTGACCTGCAGGGGACAGCGTTGTCCCTGTTATTCAAACCGCAAGGTAAAACCATTAATCTATTAAATGAGCACATTATACACTTAAAGATTAATGCTGTCATTATGTGAGTTTGTGTAGATTGTTCATGCTGCTATTTTATAATGTGTTAGTGTAAACATATGACAACTATGTTTTAGTACTTTTGTTTTTAACCCAAAGAAAACAAGTAATGGGAAAAATAGATGATGTATTAGTCTGCTATTAGATGAAGCTGATCAGTGCTTGAACGTTTTATTTTAAGTAAAAATATGCCTTTATAGACCTGTTTAAACCTTGTGGCATTATTAGATGTGTTAAAAAAAACTTTAATGTTATTGTTTTTTGGGTTTTTTTTTGCATTTTAAATGTAAATACAGTGATATTCAAACCTAGTAAAGGCATGTTTTTGTATTCTTTTGTGACAGTATCAGAAACTGAGAGCTTTGCATCTTTTGTGCCACACTGGCCCTGTGTAGCTAGAGTAACACTGTTGTCTGTTTTCTCTGATCTTTCGCAGGCATGCTTGGACTGCATCTGTCGAGGTTGCCAGAACTCCTACATGGCCAATGGTGAGAAAAAGCTCGAGGCCTTTGCAGTGCCAGAGAAGGCCTTAGAACAG
Organism: Pelmatolapia mariae; assembly: GCF_036321145.2. NCBI lineage: Eukaryota > Metazoa > Chordata > Actinopteri > Cichliformes > Cichlidae > Pelmatolapia > Pelmatolapia mariae. Next base: position 58,945,318 of record NC_086241.1, on the reverse strand, counting down.
ACGCGGCTTACGCTTGGTATCAACCTCACCAGCATCACAGCAGCCGCCGCCCTCCGCAACCCGGCAACCACCAGCATCCGCGCAAACACCCTCCTCAACGTTGCCACCGCAACAGGGACCCCCGTTTCGACAGCTTTCCTGTCCCCCAGCCCCCCACAAGAGCCCAACTATGAGGAGAGCCTCGAGTTGCTGATCGGATGAGAGGCTGGGACTCCAAAAATAGACAGCATGGTGCTGATAGAATGTGACAACTCATCATTGTCTGTCAGAAAACGTGTACCTACCCCATTGAGGGGAAGGAAATCTAAGGCAGCTATGGGTCTGTCCTGTCCTGTAATCTGCTTTCCTTCTGTGTCAGAAAATGCTGAGTAGTACAACTAGCATGGGTGTGCCAAAGCCTCCTGTATTGTGCCTGTGTGCCAGTGTTTATTGTTGCCTGTCTCTAGTTAACACTTAAACTCGGTTCTTAGGCTGTTCTGTACATCACAGGTGCTTTTTTTTTCATTCATAGACCACAGACATACTCTAAGAGGCAATAGAAACTTATCACAGGTTTTGTTTGTGTGTACACTCACAAGTATTCGAGTATCTGTGAATCCCCCCTACCCCCCACATTTGGTGCAACAACAACTACATCATCATCATATCAAGGTTACAGCATTTTTCATGTTTGAGTATTAGTCCTTAAGCTTTAGAAATACATAATTTGTGTCAGGACAGCCCTTACTAATCTTTAACCCTCTGTGTGTTCACACCATAATTGTGAAGGACTCTTGTGACTTATATATGTAGATCGTATGTCTCACACAAGACTGTATGCCTTTTCTAGCTCATTAATTCACTCAATCCAAGTACTGTCGGATGTTAACGAATTTGTCTTAATGAACTTGACTGATGCAGGCATTGTACAGGCAGCAAGATAATATCAAAGCACTTGGCTGGTTCCACAGTTTGTGAGTGTGTGTGTAAGTGTTTGTGTGTATGTGCCTGGTGAGATTTACTGTAATGTCAGTGGGAAGGCGGTTGTTGGGTTGTGAGCACTTAGTCTGATTGATTGGCCAAATTACAACTAAAACCGTTCTTAGCATAGCAATAGGAGCACCAACACGGAGGCTCTCAGCTCCAGTGCACGCATACACAGTTGTTTACAGTATTGCCATTTTAGACTTCAGCTGACTGTTTTCAAAAACAGTTATTCTGTTATGCTTTGGTTATGGGATTGTACATGACTCTGTGTGTGTATAGATAAACCGAAGCCATAGGTCGTCATTTACAAGATAAAATATGCTCTGTCCATGGATTTTTTTCCCCCACACTTGTAGTGTTCAGACTGATCGGAGACCAACTCAGAGACTATTTTTGATACCAAGCGTTTAAGATTTGGTACCACTGTCTTTCCTTTTGGTTAAATCACAATGAAGCCCTCCCATAACTCAACATGCTGTGTTGTCCGCATTTGTGTTTACTGTCTCGGCTGTAACTACAATATGTTTGTTAGTCCAGTCCAGTGACCAAAAAAAGACTGAAGACCACCCACACACCTTGGTGGTTCTTTATTGGCAAGAAATTAGAAGGTGAATTATAATATGACTTATCTTCCTCTCTCTCTGTGTGTGTGTGTGTGTGTGTGTGTGTGTGTGTGTGTGTGTGTGTGTGTGTGTGTGTGTGTGTGTGTGTGTGTGTGTGTCAAAATGTATTTCTTTTGGGCATTACTTGAACCCTGATTAAGTTTTTGTTTTTGGTATTGATTTTTTTTTTTAAGTGTAAAAACTCTTGTTTGGGAGTGATTATTATTGCTGAAACATTCACTGCCATATTATGGAAACATGTACTACAACATGAATTAAACGATAGTTTTTTACTTTTTCAGTATTGTGTCTTAAAATTTAATTAACCATGAACGTCTCCACTAACATTTATTGGCAATCCATTCAGTAGTTTTCAGGATACATGTAGTGATATAGTATGTGGTAGTCACGATTTGTATTTTACACTTTAGTGTAAAAATGTATTGGAAAACACTTAAAATACAGTATAATCTGACACATCTCAAATATTAGAATATCATGAAAATTCTTTTTATGGTAATTTATTTTAATAGTGCGGGTTGCTACTAAAACTTGCTGCATCAATGAATGAAGGGATTCATTTTTGTCACTGCTGAGGTGTTCCTGAAGATCAGGTTGCTTTCATAGGAGCCTTCAGCTCATCTCTTGGGTATGCAATCTCCTACCGTTCTCTTCTTCCTTCTGACAATACACCTGCGGGGTTTGGGTCAGGTAAGTTGGCTGACGAATAAGTCACAGTACTGACATGGTCAGCAAACTATTTTATAGTCACTTTGGAACTCTGGGAAGATAAGCCCTGCTGGAAATGAAAATCTGAAGCTCCATAAAGCTTGATTGAAGCATGAAGAGCTTTAAAATCTGGTAGATCACCACCAGATCACGTTACACCCCAAATCGTCACAGACTGCATAAAGTTTAGAGTGGACTTCGAACACCTTGGATTTTTCATTTTTCCAGACTTTAGGATCTTAATTTTAAAATAAAATGCAAATTTTACTTTTAGCTGAAAACTTTGGACCACTGAGCAACTTCTTAGGCCAGGTAAGTTCCTTTGATTCCGATGTGATTTGATATTAGGATTGAGAAAGCTGTAGTATCTTTCCAGAAGACACCTGCATGTAGTGGCTCTTCATGCTGTGATTCCAGCCTCAGTCCAACACTTGTGAAGTTTTTTCACCATTTTCCCTACTGCACTTTTCCCTTACAATAAACTTTCTATCAATAGGCTTTACTACAAAACTCTGTGAACCTCCAGTTTTTACAGGAATGACATCCTGGCTTATCCCTTTTGTAGAGGGTATCAATGATTATCAGATCATGACTGTCAAGTCAGCAGCTTTTCCCATGATTATTGTTGGGTGTACTAATTCTAAAGGGTGTTCTCATTTTCTGAGATGCATCTGTGTTTTTGTTAAGGCATTGAGAACTTCAGAATCCCTTTATCTCTTTAATACCACATTGATTCACTAGATTGCACAGCGATGACATAAACAAGTAGGAAGCTTCATTCATAATATTCAACATGTAAAATCTTGTCAGAATTTTTGATGTAAGACCTCTCATGTGCCCAACATCACTGCCCTTTCCAGTGACTGATAACTCAGCTGGGAACAGTTTCACCTGCAGGCAAAACGGATTGCTACAATAGAGGGCATTCACGTGTGACATTTAAATCTGTATCTATTGTATGGCTCCAAGTGCACCTCTATCTATCCGAATGCAAAACATAATCCATGTTTGCTACCGTACATCAAGCTTCCATGAAGTTTCTCAGGCTTGAAAACGGAATTCCTGTGTTAGGTCGACCAATTAAAAGGCCACTGATGGATTTATTTCGATGACATTATTTCCGGAATGTCATACATGACCTCTGGTCCCGAAGAAGTCCTTTTGCTATCCTTACAGTCTTCTCTTCCAGTCCTGTTCCGTCCGACTGCCACTTATGTTATCAAGCAACATTCTGCTTCACCTCTGCTCATGCCTTTTTAAAATTTCAGTCCTGGATGCTTATTTTTAGCTCACGAGGAAGGCCCCAAAGTAGTTTGCCCTACCGTCCATCTCTATGACACTAGCATTGCTAACAGTAATGAAGAGGCGATCTGCAGGCTGTAGAAAGGCAGTGCCAGCCTGATGCAGAGAGAAGAGGCCAGGCTCCTGACCCCGAGGCCAGCAGACACTCCTAAACGATTTCATCAGTAAGATAGGTGCCGTGTAGGAACTCATCTGTGGGCCACACCAAAAGAAAAAAAAGAAGAAAAAAAAGAAGAAAAACGTGAATAAAGCATGGCATTATATATCAGCACATTTCACTGATTTGTAAGCGTTCTACCTTTCGGTTTAAATTCACAGGCAAAAGTAGCTGTACTGACTTCATTTCATTTTATCCTGATTGACACTGAGGTTATTTAAACCAACTCAAGCTCAAAGGAAATCCTGTAAGGATATATGCATCTCAAACAAGAGCAAAGTAACTTAACACTTGAAGGCTGTGAATGTTCTTTAATGTATTTGAAAGAAAAAGGAAGTGTGTACTTTTAAGAAGCCTTAAAGGACACAACACTAATTAAATGCCACGGAGGGACAGAGATATAGATATTGGAAGAAAACTATGTAATATGGTTAATGATTTCTTGGATTAAAAGGTTTAGCTGCCTTTTTAATTCCATCTCTCACTTGAACATCATGAAACAATATTTATTCGCTAAAACACTAATAGCATAATTTCTAATTATAGCTATAGCTAACCATCTCCACCAGTTATCCTTTAATAAGTAAAAAAGCTTTGACCTTCTTGTAGATATACTGGGCAAGCTGAGCTCCTTGCTCCTCTCTTGTTTCCCCGTCCATCTCCCCCATGGAGGGGAGTTTGAAGTAGGTCTGGGCGTAGATGTAGTAGAGGCCTGCTCTGGGCACCAGCAGCTCTCCTCCTCTCAGCTCTATGTTCTGCAAGAAGGACAGGCCTCTCTGGCCTTCCCACTCTCTGATGCGCTCTCCCAGGTACCCCTTGCTGCTCCGTAAACCTGGAACAGCCACACGCGCATACAGAAAGTAAGACATAGTATATATGCATAGAAAAATCACTGAAATACAAAAACATTTAAAGCTTCAAGACTGAGTTTTATTAAACACTGTTAAAACAGTAACAGCTAACCAAATTATAAATAAATGTTCATGACATGTACAGTGGGTAAGTAATGTTTACAGATGTGCCCACAGACCCGCAGCTATACACAACTGCTTCTCTAATAGATTAAAATAATGTTCAGCCATGTATTGGTGCTGCATACTGTGGAAGAATTATTTTTTCCTCTAACATGGTGCCTAATCTAGAACTACTAAACCACTATTCAATAAATTAGACTGTCAAATAAGTCGTGCATCAGTCAGACACTGGCACCACATCAGGACAAGAGGTTTATTAGAATGTGAACATATTTGACTGGCTCCCTCTAGTGGTAGCATGGAAAAAAAATAAGACAAAGTAATGCATGCTCCTAGCCTGTTTCCCCGTCCTCCCCACTTATTTACTGCGGCGATGTTGTTCAGCACATTTATTAACATAAAGACCACACCGGCTTTAATGCACCTTGCCGACCTAACATGCAAAAGTCCCTGGGTGGGCTGCATCTGGCGTAAAAGTCCCTGCCAAATCAAATACATGCAGATTCCTCCACTGTGGTTGAAAAAAGAAGACGAGCTCGCCATTTTTAAAGTTGCTTTTTTGAAGAGTCACAATGAAGGTACAAATGTGATTCTACACATAGTACCTTTAAAGTGAATTCCTTTCACATGCTTCAAAGCTTTCCTTTTACATGCTGTTCCTCTCAGCGGGTCTGTGTACACTGGATCAATAGTCCATTGCATACAATGCTTGGAAAGTATCTACGTAGGCAATATATGAGCTTTTTTTCTTTTTCATTTCCCAGACAAAGACTAATGACTCATCTCAAAGACACCATAGGAAACTCCAGGGTATGAGAGAGCGGTTGTACAGACATGTAGGGTGTGAGGAGGTAACAAAATCTGAAAGGAGCCTCGGAAGCCTGGAAGCAAAATTCCTAACCTATGGCCTTGAAAAGGTAAAGCAGTGTGCACACGTGTTATGTGTTTCAGGTGTTTGTTATGCATTTCAGAATCAAATGTAACTGATAAAATGATCCTCACTCTCTGAATTTGGAGGCTCTACTGATGAGACAACACCGGTCACATGTGCACCAACTTTGGGAAGAGAGACCCCTGTGAAAAATGAAGCAGAATACACACACATCCACACGGGACATTTTCAGTGTAAGAAGCCATGCATGACAGTGTGATTGACATTGAATGGTATGGTTCTTACTTCTCTTGGGAGTAGGTGTCTGGAATCCCTCAGCAATCTTCTGACAAAAAACAAACAAACAGAGGAATAATAAGAGAAGTGGAAGTAAAAGAGATTTACCAGTTATTTAAAATATAAAGAAACATAAAATCACTAAACTAACTCAATCAGAATCAGCAAGGAAGTCACCACCGTGAACCCCTCGGTACCCAGTCTGCTTTAACCCAGCTGTGATGGCAGATTTCCTTTTTAAGGATCAGACTTCCAAAAGTGAACGATCAAAATAGTTAAATTAGAACTAACCAACTCTATCAAATTTCAGCTGAACAAAGATCAATAAAAACCTTCTTTAAGTAGTAGTGGACCTGTTGCGTGACCTGCCAGCAGGGGTCGCTCTTCTTTTCTGCCGCGTCCAGGAAGTTCAGATTTGGGTTTACAAGACAGGACATGCTGCTCCTGGAAAAACTCTCCTGCATCTATGAGGGTAAAACAACAAGTAAAACAGGGTGAAACTAATCAGACACATGTGCAAATTCTTCTTACCTACTAACTGATCTGTAAATATAAAAGTTGAGGCACTGGTTATTAGGTTACATGTTCTCCCGGTGGAAGTGTCTGTGGCATAACCATCATTGATATAACATGGACTGCGCACATTGGCTTCAAAATACCTGCTTTGGATGCAGGTCCATGAGGTGAACAACAGTGCTTTGAAGGCTTTTAAAAAAAATTAACAGCTTTAAGTCTGCTGTAATCACCATAAGACATGCTACGTGTGTATGTGCGTGCTTGACAATTTGCTGGAAATATCATTACAACGAAAAACATAATGTCAGCAGGCTGTCCTTGCGCCACAGGTGTGTCTGAGCGGAGACGTGTGTGTGATTCTCGTGATTATGATATTTTAGAGGCGTTTTCAGCTCGTCACAATACCCGTCTCTGAAATGCGTTGCTTTAGGGTGTCACAACCCATTTCCTCCAATTGTTTAATGTTATCTCGCCCCAACTTTCTCCGCTCTCATTGTCCGGCGCTGGGTGCAGAAATTCCCGCAGGGATTATTACAGGAATTTTAGGAGTAACCTAAATAACCTTTCTAAATTTCTCTTTAAAAAGTATATATTCCTAGCGCATTTATTTCTATTCCTTGTTTATTTCTGAGGCAATAAAATGAAAGTGGTAAAGCAGTTTTAATGTTTATCTGACTATATCCGCCTGTCCGCTGTCCACAGGTCATTTGGAGTTCATATTTTAATATGCAGTTCCTCTGTCCTCGATCATACTTATCTTACAGGTATGAGCCGCATGCCACAATGAAGATCTGTGTTCTTAGTAAGCTTAGCTTGTTCCCATGAAGTATGTCAGGACACCATGTTTCACGCCTCTCACTCACTCTCACGCGTTCCACGCAAACCAAACGCATTTCTTACCGTGTTCAGGACTTTGTTGAAGTACATAAAACTGACGGCGACCGCGATGGTCTGGAGGAGGACTGCTGCGAGTAAGACGAGCCCCAGACTCTGGACAGAAACGGACATGGCCATATCACACAACGACTGAATTCACCAAGTGCTAGAAAAAACTTAAGGATCAAGAAAGCGCGTGAGAGTGGCAGATCAAGCTCTGTTGCATTTCTTCTATGTAGGACAGAGAGAGAGAGAGAGAGGGAGGAAAAGTGTGCAGGCGTCTGTAGGTGGAGCAGAAGGGAGGTATGGAGCATTACAACAGCCTCAAGATGTCACTGTTATTAGATAGAAAGGGGCAGGGAGCTGCTGCACATGCAACTTTAGGATGCCTTCAGTCAGTGTCGGAAATGTCAAAACTTGCTTCCTTTTTTAAATAAAATCTCCCTTTTGTCCCACTTCAGACATTTTTTTGCTACTAATAAAGTCACGTACTGTTATATTATGATATAATAAAGAAGATCACAATCACAGACAGAAAAGTATGTATATGCTTAAACCATATAAAACTATATGCAATCTTGAATTAGTTCAAAATAGTGCCTAAAATCTCCTTCTTTGTATGACTCAGAATAGCTTTACGACATTTAATCCCAGTGTCCTCAACTTCACCCATATTTCACAACTCAATAAATCTGTCATTGTGTCCAAGAAGCAACTAATCAGTGCATTTTTACAACTTAATTCCCCAAATGTGGGGATAATCGAGGACAACATGAAGGCCCTGGAAACAGTCAGTGGTAACATGTGTTGTGGTTTATGTAGCCATGAAGCAATTTTGTTTTGTCTCTCTTTTATGATAGAAATAAGTTATCTTGGTGTCTAACTGTTAAACAGCTGCAGGTGAAGTCAGTTAAGGAACCTTGGTTTGCAGTTATCCTCTTGGCATTGCTTGGGTGTTGCTTGATGAAGGAAATAATGCGGTTATTGTTAAAACATGTGCGGTATGTCACATGTGCACTTGTATGTGTCGCAAGTAAGAGACTGTGCAAAGCAAATCAAAGCAGCAATAGGCTAACACTGTGAGGAAGTTTTGGATAGAAGTACTGTGCAGGTAGCAGATCATCAGCATCTGAAAGTAATCTCCTTCCTGCTATTGTGTGGTGATCTGAGAGACTTCTATTTGATTAGTGCTGAATGACCTGCCATTTTTAGGGCTTCTGCGTACTCACATAGTATTTGTCACAGGGGAGTGATTTAATCGGGAGAATTTAACCTTGAGTGGTTCCCGTGCTTTCATTCCATCACCTCTAACCCTTGCTCTATTGTCAGTGTCAGGAAGTGAAAGTGGGGCTGAAGGAGTTCACAGCTCCAGGATGTGAGTGACCCTCCCAACAATCAAACGCTGAGGGAAAACATGCAAAGCGCATTCAAAGCCGCACGCATGTAACTTTAATCTTCACACGTTTAGCACATCACTGAATATTTCCCAGCAGGTTCACTAAAGCAGGCAGCACCAAAGTACATTAAAAATGTACTCAGAAGTTTAAATGAGGATCGCAGCAGAGATTAAAATATCAAAAATGCGGAAGGCAGAGTAAAGACTAATGTGTTCCCTTTAGTCAGGTAATTCCCAGGCTTGTCAGAGAGAATGAATGGAAAAGGTGAGTGATACCTGAAGACTATTTGGCCTCAGGCAAGCCAGATGACACCCTGAGAGACATACCTGTCAACACTTCAACAGCAAACATGCATTTAAACATGCATTTTTATCAGCCTTTTTTCCATTTGTCTTATTGTTATTTCTTCTCCTTACCTTGAGACATTTGGTGACCTTTGACCTGTGTCAGCTATTTTCTCATGCAAGTCTTGGCTAGCTTTAATCCTCTAGCAATTCGATGCCTAAAGGAATAGTCAGACATTGTGGGAAATATGCCAGTTTTCTTTAATGAGTGTAATCAGTGGTTTCACCTTCTTGTGATCCCTCTGTATTTCTTCATGAAGGTAACTCTTGAGTGTAGACTTGGACAATGATACATCTACTTCCTCCAGCGTGATCCTGACTTGGTTAGATGGTGGGAAGGAGTTTTTCTTAACCAAAGAAAGAATTCAGCAATAATCCACTTAAGCTGTCTTCCTGGTCTTTTAGTGTTGTTGGTGGGGACAACTAAGCAGTAGAGTTTGCACAAACCAAACACTAATAAGAACTAATCACTGTGCAATCGACTGACAATAGTTGAAATACTGTGACATTTGGCTGCTATATCTCATTAATGAGTATATTTAATTGCTTATTTTGTGTATTTATATATGTATTATATGCTATATTTATGCTTATATTAATATTCAAGGCATATGAACAAGGAACTTGCTTTATCTGATCATGTAAATGTTTGTCAGTCAATTTTCTACTTCTGAAAAGCTCAACAATTAATGATCATGTGGAAGATGTATATTTATGTATGTGTATTTATATATACTTGTACTTACTAACCTAATTTATATATGTTACACTTCAACTATTGTATTTTTTAGTCAGCTATTTATATGACATTTGTTGCTGTATAGTTAATTAATTTGCTCATTTGGATGTAATTAATTACTGGTATATTTTATTATATACTACCCAACGGTAAAGGTTAAATCAGGGACCTTATTTGTATTTACTGTTTTGGTAATTTAAGAGATTTACTATAAAGGAAAAGCATATAGCATATATCCTTTCTTAGTAACCAAATTTAAAAGATATTTGATTGTAACCCTTACATTCATTTATAGTCATAGTGATAGTGAATTGCATGTTAATCTGTGTATCAGCTCTGTGTCTTTGTTCTTATATTTAGATGCAGTAGGTTCTTGTGAGGGAAACACCTTTCTACGGAAGCCAGCTAAATTGCTGGTGTCTCGATGCATTGTTCGACACTTTGTCTTCTGAGCAGCTGTAGTCCTCAGATGGGAATTTAGGGAGATTCCATGACTTCACTGAGAGGAACGCAGGGAGGAGAAGCCTCAGGGGAGGGACAAGACAAGTAGAGTGCAGAAGGGAGTAGATGGAGTGTATCTTTTAAATCTATAAGTCTTCTGGGTATTTAAGCTTTGCTTCGGAGCTTTGCCCCATTGTTCTCATAACTGTCACAGTTTTATAACACCATCTATTCCTCATAGAGAGACAGATGTTTTTGATTTCCATATTAACTAGTAGGTTCCATTTGAGGTATTTTAAGTTCAAATCCAGATGATTTTATTCAATAAATGTTTGGGAACTGTTTATGGTCAAAATTTATTCAGCAATGCTATTTTCCTTTAAAAAAAATTGTCATCCGACCAAACAAATGAGTAACATCATGTTAAATAGGTGCCACTACAGAAGAGAAAGATAGTCTTGTAGTCCAGCAGGGGGCAGGATTACACTGATTATTAGGGCTGTAACAAATTATTTGTGTGGCCACCCAAAATATTCACTCAGTTCTCTTGAAACTAATTAAGATGTGTGCATATGTCGTCTTACTGCTTGTATTAATCGCACGTCTGGATAAATGAAGAGGCTGTGTCACGAGCGGCGTCTAGTATAAAATCTTTCCCAAATCAGACACATGGATCCAGACAAGAGATGGCGCAAGAGGCAGAGAGATTTTAAGATTTTGCTGGAGGGACAGGATTAGAGGTTAGTATGTCAGAGGAGCATCTGAGGTTCAGTCTGGAGGCAAAGTAAGAGAGGCAAGGCTGAGATGGTCTGGAGATATGTAGAGGAGGGATAGTGGATAAATGGGGCAAAGAATGCTGAAGATGCAGCTGCCAGGCAGGGGAAAAGAGGACATCCACAAACCTTAGTCTATCCCAAAAGCAGGGTACACCCTGGACAGATCGCCAGTCTGTGGCAGGGCCAAGCTATCTCTTAAAGTACAGAATATTATATGAGTATGTAGACTGGTTGACCATTCACATAATATTTGTGATTTCCAGCTTATAGTTTTGCCAAAAGGAAACACAATGAGTACATTTAGTCAACCTGATAATGCCCCATGTTCAACAGAGAAGTTTTTTTTTTATTATATATATATATATATTTTTTGGGGTTTTCTGCAATAATCAGTGCAGATCAGTCCAATGATCAGAACTTATGTAACTCAAGCTGAACATTAAGTCATCCAGAAAAACAACAAATGTGAATAATGAGACACACGGAAGGAAAATGCACCAAAATCATACTGTATTTATTGCGCATCACAGGCTGATGATGTATGCTGTAGCTGTGAGCCTTCATTTAAAAAAGAAAAAAGGTTTAAAAGAAGGAGAAAATTGGAACTTGAAGCCTGCAAATGCATTTTATATACAACAATCTGGTCAGGATCGTGATGCTATCCCTGCACCTGGCATACATGCAGCTGCTTTCAGTAACTGCTTCTGACAGGCAAACAAAATATCTTTCAGTCATTTATATAAAACCAATGAACTACTATAAAAATACAGGAAGATGAGTGTAAAAATAAACAGTCATCAGACTAAAAGGAAATGTGCATTTTGTTAGCGATTGTCAAGAGCCAGAATATGTTAGACATTGTGTTCTTATGGTGCAAGCTGAACTCAAGAAAGGCAGTGAATACCTACTGAATACCTTGCTACTTAGATACAGCTTTGCTTTGAACTTAATACTATGCAAGCAGGCTAATATGCACGATCAGATTAGATTTCCCTATATTCATTCTTCAGATGAACACAGTGAAATGCTCAGATTTCAAATTTGGTATAAAATACAACTGAGGCTAGAACTTTGTTAGCTTTGCAGGTATCTGACCCCAAACTTGTAGGATTCTACAAATTTATTTGGTTATGGTGATGATACAAGATCTAAATATAGCATTGTTATTATAAAGTATTGTGAGGGGAACATGACCATCTATACAAAATACCTTAAATATTAATATTTAAGGAGACAGTTCATTCAAAACCCAAAAAGTCAACCCCATAAAATTGCCAGACAAATTTTTATCGTTTGGGGTGCATGACAGTTTAAAAATTCATGGCAGTCATTTTGATAGTCATTGAGCAACTTCAATATGAATAAAAGCGGCAGATCTACTGTATACCAGCCAACAGGGTAAAATACTGAGCACTGCTGAAACTGCTGACCTGACCTCAGCTGTTTTTAGTGAGAGGGGAAAAAAACACCACAATTCAAATGATTGTTTTCGACTTTGGGACCTAACTTGTGATGCTTTTGTTTTAATAGTGGAGTATAAATTAAAAAGGTCTTGTGACATTTATTACTCATGTGTTTTTTGTGTCGCTACAAAACAGCACATGCACGATCCTTCTTATTGGAAACAGCCGATAAATGAATCCATTTAAGCAAAGCTATTGGCTGTCAAAGCACTTTAATGAATTTATAAAGTATCTTTATTAGTTGGTGACAGTGTTAGCTATGCTGATGTTGCCAGCAGATTAGACTGGTTCTAAGTATCATAAAAACTTCACATGTACTGAGCGTGTGCAGGTACACAAGGGCCCTGAGCTTAGATGTCAGATTTTTAAACAAAGAGTACATTTACTAGGCCTTCAGCCAAGCCTGTGATTCACAAAGAAAAGGGCTTCTAACCATTACTCACTTGCAAAAACACACATACACAATTCTACAGGTTGTTCTGCAGCCAGTTGAGGTAACCCCTGAGTGCCCTCTTCCCAACATCAAATTCCAGTGGCCAGGATGTTAAACTGAAACATCCATGGAAGCCATCCTCATAGTGGTCGCTGGTAACAGCGACCCCTGCATCCTGTAAGCGGCGGGCATACATCAGCCCATCATCCCTCAACACGTCATGCTCACATGTTAGAATGTATGCACGAGGGCATTTTGCCAACACTTCTGGCCCAGCCAGCAGTGGTACCGCCCGCACATCAAGCAGGCCTGGCACCTTCTTCAGAAACCCCTCAGAGCCCTTTTCCACAATGACATGCTTGTAGTTCTTCTTGTACTTCTGAGTAAGTAGCACATTCCAGTCAAGTCTTGACCTCAGCTCTGGGGTGAGTGAAGAGTGTTGCAAAGCGCTGTGGTTGTTCACTAAAAACTCGGGCATAAGAGAAAGGTCAATGTTCAGATACTGCAGCCAGAACTGGATCATGTTGGTCCGGTAAAGGACGGGGATGTATTGGTTCTGCAAATAGGAGGGTGTATTGAAATCCAAAGCCTGGAGCACTGGATAGATCAAAGCTTGGACACTGAATTTCACACTCATGCTGTCATCTACAGAAATCTGAAAAAACAAACACACAATATGAGTAATGGCTGTGTACATTGCAATGCAGACTGTGTGGTGATGTCAAATGGTTGGTTCTTTCCTTTTCCTTACAGCAAGATGAACGTGTGTTTTTCTTTCTTCTTTCAACTCTAAATTACAACCAACAACAACGTGGTGTTGGACTTTTTTTCATATGTTGCATATTAGAGCCACTTAGTTCAATTTAATTCAGTTTGTTTATACAGTCGCCTCAAGGCACTTTATATTGTAAGGTAGACCCTACAATAATACATACAGAAAAAAAAACAACAATCACATGACCCCCCATGGGCAAGCACTTTGGTGACAGTGGGAAGGAAAAACTCCCTTTTAACAGAAACAAACCTCCAGCAGAACCAGACTCGGCCATCTGCTGTAACCGGTTGCGGTGAGGGGAGAAAGACAAGACATGGTGTGGAACAGCTTTGTAAACATAGCTTTGCAATGCAACTAATTTACAGTGCTGTGAAATAGCATGTGCCCACATCCTGTTTTCAACTAGTTCTGTGTGAAAAAACAATGCTCCTCCCTTGTTAAATAATTAATTAAATATCATGGATAACTTTTTATAGAAAGCTGAGTTCAATTTCACCAGCCACACTCGGCTGCCAGACCTGTTGAATCAGACGAAATTACTTTAATAGAACCTGTCTGAGGTGAAGGGTTTTGAAGCCATTTCTAATTCTTTGGTGTTCCAGCAAACCATTGTGAGATCCATTATTATATTAGTGGTGAGCCTTCCCAGGAGTGGACACCTTGCCAAAATTACTCGAATAGTGTATCGCCAACTCATTCAGGAGGTCACAAAATAACCAGAACAACATCCAATGCCCTGCGAGCTTCACTTGTATCAGTTAAGGTCAGAGTTCATGATTCAACAATAAGACTGAGCAAAAACGGCCTCCACAGTTGAGTTCCAAGGTTATAACCACTGCTGACCAAAAACAAACGCAAACATGGTGGTGGTAGTCTGATATTCTAGGGCTGCTTTGCTGCTTCAGGACCTGGATGACTGCCATAACTGATGGAACCATGAATTCTGTTTTCTGCCAGGAGAATGTCTGGCTATCAGTTTGTGCACTGAAGCTCAAGTTCACTTAGATTTACAGCATGACAATGATCTTGAACACACCAGGAAGTTCACCTCTGAATGGCTCAAAAAAGTAAGATTTTGCATCGGCCTGGTCGACTTAAATCCAATGGAGATGCTTTGGCATGAACTTAATCAGGCTGCTCGCGTTTGAAAACCATTCGAAACGGCTGGATTAAAACAATGCTGCAAAGAAGAGTGAGACAAAATTCCTCCACAGCAACTTTTTCCCTTAATAAATTAAAATCATGATTCAAAAACTGCATTTTGTATTACCTTGGGTTATTTTTGTCTAGTATTAAAAACTGTCTGATCATTTAAAACATCTAAGAATGATAAATGTGGAAAAACAAAGAAATCAGGATATATGTCATGATCCAGAGCATTATACTAGCAGTCGTGGAAGGCATTTTATGAATTAAAACATTTGGCATTTGAGCTTGATATATACATTCTTGCATGCGTGCAGAAAATAGCCTTTCCGTTTACCTCCTGAGCAACTGCAGCAGCAAGGTTTCCTCCAGCGCTGTCACCTGCCACAGCCACACGATCTGGGTCAATAGAATACTTGGCAAGAACCTCTGGAGACAAGAAGTGTTTGGCAGCAGTAAGACAGTCTAAATATGGCACTGGAAAGTGCACATCTGGATACAGACGATACCTACACACACAGAGGGTTCAGATGTAATTTACTAGAGGTTTAGAAAGCTTTGGAGTATATAATTAAAGGGACACTCCACTGATGTTGTGAATGGAGAATACAGTTTTGCAAGAGGAAACACACTTACTCAACAGAGACCACAACAGTATTCAGCTCATCTGACACCACTCGGTTGGTAATATCATATGGCCCCTTCTCTGAGGAATTGAAAGAGTGAGAGACAGAGAAAGATGGAAAAGAAGACGTTCAGGGATTATGCAAACTGAAATTTAAACGTGGGGTAAAAAACATCTGTACAAGCTCAAACACTATATAAACTCCTCTGTTTGATCTGGACAAAAATCTTTTATTTCAAGGCAGTTAAAGATAAAACACTGCAGTATATAGACAATAACAGATTGATAAGGTTAGATATATGCCTATTGTGTTATTGACACTTAAGAAACTTTGCACCTAAAAAGCAAAGATAGCTGTAATTATCACAAGTAATGTCTCAAAGTCTACGATTCTTTTTAAAGTAGGCATATTATTTTTATTTCTAACTAGAGAAAGCAATTAGAGACTCACTGGTGGTGCCGAAGGCCCAGCCACCTCCGTGGAAATACATCAACCCTCTCCTCAGATGACCCTCCCCTCCAGCTGGGGGCTCGTAAACTCGCACTGGGATGCCAGCGAAAGAGATGTCGCTGACCTTCACACCTGGAACGACCCCTGCACTGGACTCAGAACTCAGAAATTCCTTCAATATTCCTTCAAAGCCAAATGTGAACTGCCTGACCGATCTAATGTGATGGTCAAATCCCAGCCATTGCTTTAAAGAGGCCTGGAGACAAGAGTAAACCAAACTCCAGCTCAAACCCCTTGATTGGTTCTTGTTTGTTTCAGGACACACATTAAGAATTTAATATATAGATTGAAAGGAAATTAGTGGAAACAACACAAAGTCGTAGGGAATTTGGCAAAAGGCAAAATGTAGTCATCTCTTGGCAGGATTTTGAGACACAATTTCTCACAGTCACCTTTCTCCTCCTACACTGTGCATTACTGATATGTCTGCCCTTTCCCTCACTCAGAGTGTCTCAACAGCAGTGCTGAAGACACTGAGGTACAGCCAGTCGGGCTGTCACATGTGCAGATATCACATTTTCATTTTAATGAAGAATAAAGTCAGTTTCTGTTATGCATAAGCAAACTGTTCACTAGTGGGTTTTAAAACTATTTAACAATATCACTCACACTTGAGCACGTTCTTGTGCAAAACATTTGCTGTAGAAACAATGAAGCAATGCAAAATTAATATTAGTGACGTTTTCTTAAACAGTGTCCTCAAACTAGATGCTAATGACTGTTTTAAATCTTACAAAATAACACAATAAGTCCAGATTTTTTGTGAAATTCTCGCTCTGAGGATTAGTCTCGGCCAGCGTGCTAATAATTAACGGATAGTTTCTTGCCATCTATTATCTACCACTTTCAAAATGTAGAACACAGGTGAGGGTGTAAAGTTCACGATCCCCTCACAGCGCCAAAATAAAAGTCTCAATAACTTTTGAAATCACACAGTGGGATTACTAAATGAGCTCTTTCACAGACTTGGTGCATTTCAACCCTGCTGTGAAATCAGATTTCATGACACAAGCATGAAAAGACCTCTGGATTTCTGGTCATCCAGTAAAACTAAAAATTGGACTATAGATACCTTAAATCCATGACATCCGTATTTATTTCAGCAGCATATCATTTTGCACTGTTACACTGAATATCAACACCAAACAGCATATTCTAGCAAAGAAAGATGGTACTTTTTTTCTTTTACAAATAAACACAAGGTTCAAAGTCCAAGTCTGTGTTTGAGTGTGTTGTGTACAGAGCATGTTTTTAATAATGCAAGCTTTTCAAACATACAGTTCATGCAGCCAACCTGTAATAACACATTTAATTAAAACTTTGCACATAGAAAAGTCAAGATTCCGTCTAATGCGATCCTTCTCATTCGTCTCTTTTTGATGCCTTACGTGCACCAGCTTTTCTTCACAGTGAAAACATCTACTCTCTTACCACATGAAATGCTGTCCTTAAATAAGCATCCAGCACCATCAACTTCCACGGCTGCTGAATGGCATCAGGCAGCGGGATGTAAATATAATAAGCAAGTGCCAGCGTTAATGACACAGTAAGCAGGAGTGACAGCAGCCTCATCTCGCAGCTGTAGGATGATGTTTCTTCAGTTACTGACTGGGCGGAAGACTGAGACAGACCTGGCCGCCTCAAGCTGTCTGATTCTTAATTTGTCACTGGCGCTTGGCACTAGAATACGTGGGCAATTAAGCACTTCCGCTGGAAATCTTCAAAATAAACCTAAATTTTGAAAGTGACGTTTCTTTTAAAAATAAAACGTTTAGAATAAATCTATTTTAGTCACATAACTTTGGAAATGGGAAAACATGAAATAGCCGTGGCTTCATCTGGTCATACGTAGGCTGGTCGTATGAAAAATAAAACAAATAAACTAAAAAAAACAACAAAACAAAACAAAATACATTGAGGTAAAATCCAGCCTAGTAAAAATAAGGTATCACAGTATTTTTATTACGCGATTCGCATGACTGGATTAGGGCTTTTATTTTGAAAGCTGAGTGAAAACAGCAACGAGTGGGCATCTGGGAAGTGGGAGGGTTTTTTCGAACAGCTGTAGGCGTGTGTAAGTTGTATTACATGTTTATAACCACCGAGAGGCACAATGGAGCTGCAGTCCATTAGACATTAGATAAGTGTGGGCAGATTTTGCAATCACATTTTAAAGGATGACAAACAGAATGGTATTATATGAGTTGGTTCTTTATTTTAGGCCTAATCAAACCAACTAGACGAAAACCGCAAAGAGAAAATAGTAAAAAGAACTAAATGCTCTCTTCAGGAAACTCAGTGTTAATCATTGAGATGTAATTTTTTTTAAAATTCATTTTGGATTTGGAAAGGGAGGATTTGCAGTTTGGGGTGGAGTCATGTTCCTGTTCAAATCAGGAGCTCCTTTCTCGCTGATTATTGATGCCTTTTTATCTGCAGACATCAGTGTTAGACCAAAGTCTCACTAGAAGGTATTAGTGGTGCAATATTTGGGCAAGAGCTCTGCTTTTACCAATGAGTTATTATTTCTTGACTGTGTAGCTTTTAAATTAATCAGGAATGATACTGTACAGAAAACATGGATTCAGAAAGAGAAAAGGATGTGAAGTCAGCATGATATCCAGTTATAATTTAAAATTCAATGTTTAAGTTAGATAGTGTGAGTCTTAGAACACCTAGGCTGCAGCTAAATCTGCATCAGATTGCCAGAAAGGCCCAGTACAGTCAACAGTGCCGCAGACTTCATCGCAGATTGGGGAAAGCGTCTTCTCCTGTCTCACTTTCTCTTTCTGTGCTGTATAACTCTGCCTCTTCCCATGGTTTAATTTTAAATGGCCACTGTCTGTCCCTGGTGGCCCAGTGTGAGAATGTAAACAAACATCATGATGATGAGGATCTGACCTCTGCGCTGAGCTGATTTTCCAAAACATAGTAGCAAGACCACCTGACCGTGTCAGCTTAGCCTCTTGGAAGACCAGCGTGGGGTTGGCAAGGTGGCTGCAGGAGGTGATACAGAAAAGCTGATTAGTAAACAGGGACACAGCAGATCAGCCTGCTTGTTCCTCCAAAGCTCATTAATTAACACACTGTCGGACCAAAGTGAGAAAACGACAGGTTGTGGTTTTATTGCCTCAGTATATTTTCATTCTACAGTGCTAATTATGACCTCTTTCTCACATTGTACTTTCATATTTTTCTTCCAAATGATAATTTGAGCAACTGGTGCATAATGAAATCACGACCTTATGCAAACCGCTTCATCTGTGCTTTACAAGCCTGCCTAACAGAAGGTATAGCTATAGCACAAAATGTGATGCTTTTAATGCAGATTTCGTTGAACCATCAAGCCAAAGATATGCATGAGCAGCAGAAAGCAGATTATACAGCAAAATCAGTTGCATATATATTTTTTTGCACGTCATGGTAATTTGATACCTTTGCACCTAGTTAAGTGTAAATGCTTCTACTGTTACTTGTGATGCACTTTTTTTGCAGTCATCTTGACATCCTAAATCCTGCGGTGTCAGTGTTTCACACTCAAAAGATCACTTAAGCCAGACACAGATGCCACGCTTGCTTACTTTCCAAAAATCCTTCTGAATGAGAGTGTCAGCAGAAAGCTTAAATTGTATGTGTGACATATGCACTTTTGTGTGTGTGTGTGTGTGTGTGTGTGTCTGTGTGTGTGTGTGTGTGTGTGTGTGTGTGTGTGTACGGGTTCGTACTATCCTGGTGGGGACCAAAATCTGACTTTTACTATCCTGGTGGGGACTTTCTGCACCGTGGGGACCAAAATCCAGGTCCCCTCGGGGTTGAAAGCAATTTTCACACTCAAAATGCGGTTTTACTGTCAGGGTTACAATTAGGTTATGGTTAGGTTTAGGGTAAGGGTTAGGGTTAGGCATTCATTTTTAATGGTTAGGGTTAGGGTAAGGGGCTAGGGAAAGCATTATGTCAATGGGATGTCCCCACGAAGATAGCAAACCAGACATGTGTGTGTGTGTGTGTGTGTGTGTGTGTGCAAATGTGTGTGGTATAAAGCGTGTACATTAAAATTCCCTTTTACTGCCCCCTTCCTCCCTCCTGTGTGTTGGCTTGGCGTCTCCCACCAGTCTGTGGTATGGAGGGCAGAGAGAGGGCCCCTCTCTCATGTCACTGACTGGAATTACACTTATGGTCATATAACAAGACTAAATGCACGAGGCAGAAATTGAGGTTTTCCATTTCAGGCAATGCTGCCTCATTGCTTAGCCTGGGTCTGACATTGCCTATAGATATGTGTAGAAATTATGGTACTTGAGCGCTGGATCTAATATACTTAAAGTGTAGGAGTTAAAATTGAATTGCTTTTTTTAACAAGTTGTGTTTTAAAACAGAGATGTTTTTGAAGCAATCTGCTACAGGTACTTGAAACTCATATTAAGAAAGTGAGCAGGCAGTGATTTTGAGTCTGTCTGAAGCACAGATGCATGCATTATCTTGAACAGGATATTTTTAACTTCACTACTTTTGTTTTCTTTCATGATTTAAAAGAGGCTTAAGCACTCCTGCAAAGGTAATTTACAGGATGTGGCTGTGTGTTTGAAATCAGGAATGTTGTCCCTTTGATATGCCAGAAAGAGAAACCGTTCAGCAGTGATGCTGATGGGACCCGGATGACACAAGTGAGTGGATGCACATATGTAGGATTTTAAAACTGTTTCTGTGTCAGTGTGCATACGTGCATTGCAGTAATGAGTAAAACATACAACGCCCATCAGGATCCAGGTAAAAAATATAAATAAACAGCTTCTGTGAAAGCACTTGAGTCCATGAGAAATTTTCCCAAGCGGGCAATAAAGTATCGCATCGTGTCGTATCGTATCGTTCATTTATAGCAAGGGAATACACCAGAATTTCTCTGAATATAGCTCTTTTCACATTGAACTTGGGTGGAGTGTATTTCAGTTTCTCTTGAGACAAACAAATATTACAGTGAATGAAGACTGAATTCCATGTATCTGAGAAACTGTCATTGTTGACACCTGTGCTCTTTCTGCTAAGATAAGTCAGATCATCTGCTATGAAAGCTGAAATTTGGATGGATCGATAAGAAGTGAGGATTTCCAAACAGGGTAACCTGCCACGAGTGGAAAGGTTTATAAGCAGTTTAAAGGAAATGATGTTGAACAACTTCAAAAATATTTAGACATTAACCCATTTTAATTTGTCATTAAAAAAAAAACTTTCCATACTTTTTAATTTCAATCATCTCACATAAGGAAACAATGAACTGTGTGACTGGGCAAACACACTTACATGCAATGTCATTGTATGGTATTTAGGAATGTCATGGGGCCAGTTGGTGGTCGCTATGCTTCAGTTGCAACACAGACTATTTCTGAAATGACAAACAACAATCTGTTATTATGTCTTTCCCAAAGCAAGGCGTCATATCAGAAAGAATAGCAACAGAAGCAGCAGGCTCGTGTTTTTGTCGGGCGGCATGCTGTCGTTGGCGTTAGGCGTTCAGGTACACAGTGTTCTTAACTGGCTGAATAACTGACTATTTTGCTCTGCTGGTGATGAAACGCTGACATCAACTAAGCATTGTGGAATCATTTCAATCACTTGTTATAATTATTCATCTGTTGCTGTGCTTCTGCTCTTATCAGCACATGACTTGAATTTGGGTTTATCTGTGTTTTCAGCTACACGAAGCAGTAGCGTGGTCCTTGATATGTTCTGCTACTTGGGTATTATTGTTGTAGCTTCAGAGTATATGTGGAACAGCTGCAATCCCTGCTGCAATCAACAATTAAACATATGATGATATTAGAACCAAGATATAAGAACCACCTTTAGAGAGTGTATAACTTGAAGTTTTTTGTATTGTACTATATCAGTCTCATACTTCATTGTGGAGGAATTTTGACCCACTCTTCCTTACAGCATTGCTTCAGTTCATTGAGATTTGCTGGCATTTATATATTTGTTTTAAGGTCCTACCACAGCATTGCTGATGGGTTGAGGTTTTGACTTAGACAGAGTCCATTGCAACAACTTGAATCATTTTAGGCCATTCTTTTGTAGATTTGCTGGTGTGCTTGGGATCACCGTTATGTTGCATGACCCAACATGGACTAAGCTTTAACTGTCAGACAAACAGACTCACATTTGACTCTAGAATATTTTGGTATTCAGAGAAGTTCATGGTCGACTGAAGGACTGCAAGGTGCACAGGTCCTTTGACTGAAAAATAAATCATCACCCCTCCACCACCGTGCCTGACAGTTGGTATGAGGTGTTTGTGCTGACATGCTGTTTGGTTTCTGCCACTCATGGTGCTATGCTTTATGGCAGAACATCTTGTCAAACACTTGGTCTTGTCTGTCCAAAAGATATTCTTCCAGAAGTCTTGTGGTTTGCTCAAATGCAACTTTGCAAACCTAAACTGTGCAACTGGTATCTGTTTAGAGAGAAGAGGATTTCTTCTGGCAACTCTTCCAAACAAGCCATATGTATTTAGTCTTTTCTAATTGTATTGCCATGAACTTGCTAACTGAGCACTGGAGAGTCGGAGAAGTAGCTCTTACAACCTTAGGATGAATTTGCTGGGACGTCCACTGGGAAGACTATGGCATTGTAGTAGACTGGCACTTATACAGAACCTCTCTACTCAAACTTTTTAGTCATTCTTCCAATCAAACACACATTTATATAGTACTTTTACCTATACCTAAGTACTTTTATCTAACATGAACACACAACAGATACATCAGAGATAAGTCACTACTGCCTACCTTCATAGACGGCCTGCTCTACCACACAACTTGAATGCTCCAGACCAGTAAACTGCAAAAACGTCTGCTTTAATAGATATGTTCACACACTTGCTGATGATCCCTTAAATAAATGCATTTGATAAGCAGTATTTGGGTGCTACTTACTTTGTGAATTGCTATGAAAATAGTAAGTTTTTCATAAACTTTTTTCTTCATATGCTTTTATACCTAAACAAGATCCAAACACATATATAAAGGTATTTAAACACATTAACAAGTTAACAAACATAAGTAATTTCTGTATGAAAATAAAGTTTTCCCTTACTAATTTCTTACCTCACTTATGTCTTAGTCATAGTTTAATGTACTGCATTAAATGGCCACACAAAAATTATGAACTAAGGAATTAATTAAAATCTTAGTAAACTGTAAATGATTGTTCATCTGATCCCTGCCAGGTAGGGATTGGTTGATTTATTAAATTGGAGGAAAAGAGATTAGATACTCACACTAGTTTATAATTAGTTTATAATTGTTTTTTTCCTAAGACCCCCTCCTTTCATTTTCAAGCAAGTCTTTCCACCCATTAATAGCCAGCTCATTTCTTGTTCCTGTCAGACTCAAGTTTTCCCCTGGTCTCCTGGGGATCTTGGACTGAAGAAGGCAGATGGTATAGTCCTTCCACTGCAGTCAGCAGGAGACAGCACATCAGTTTCCTCGATTTATGCTTCCCACAGTTTGGAAAAAGTATCAGGCTGGCAGCTGTCCTGGGCAGAGATGAGTCAAGGGTCAAGTGTCACACTGATGTGGGCAACTGCATGGCTCAGCCCTGACCTTTAACCTAGGCCTGCACGTGGACAGCCCTGTACTGTTATGTAGAGGAGAAATGCAGCTGTGTAGCTAAACAAACCACCTCAGCATGGCTCTTTGATGGAAACAGCGGTGAATATAAGCAACCACATTAGAGACAATACAGCAGAGCAACAAGGCAGCAGGGATTAACATAGCATCTATGATTAAACAACCATTAGAACATACAGATCAACATGAGCACACACATGACCTCCCACTTCCTCCCTGCCATATCCAGCCAACGCCCCATCAGACTCCCACGAGCCTGTCTCTGGTCTAAATGGGATCCTGATGTTCTGTTAAAGAAACCCCCACACCCACTCCCTGCCTTGCGTTCCCTTTAGCCAGAACCAAGGCTGTTAAATGCGGTTTTGCACTCCTCCCCTCGTTCTCAGCTGCTGCCGAGCGACGTTGACAAGAGGCAGCTGTTGTTGTGGTGAGAGGGTGCGAGTGATGCAGCAGGCAGCAACCAGAGGAGATACATAGATAAACCTGCAGATAACCAGACATATGGCCGGGGTCACCTTCAGCATGCGCGTATTAAATATGTGAGCTATTGCCTTTTTATCGGCACATAGGTCTGCGGTTGCGGCTTGTGGGGAATCTATTAGCAAATTAACATGCGAGGATGAGAACATTTGGAAACAGGAGCTGCAGCTAAAGACCCTGACATGTTGAGAAGCTGCAGAACGTCTGCACACAAGCTGAGGAGCCTGCCTTAAAAGACAGGAAGGGGGTGTCTGGGTCGAGAGCTGGGAGCCAGTTTAGACAACTGGTATCTTGTAACGCTCTAATAAAACTCTTCCCTTTTTACTAATGTTTCCCTGTGGAGACAAGACCCAAACTGAGACCGAGAGTTTGGCAAGCTTGCTGATAATAAGGACACACACACACACACACGGCCAGAAGTAATATGGAGACAGGTAGGCTCACAGAGTAAAATATCTGCAATATCTTTTTTTTTTTTCCAAACTCTCCTTGGTAATAATGATTAATAGCTGAACGTAGCATGTATGTGCTGGGGTGACCCCACTGTCCCTGGCTTTATATGTGACGCTGTATTTCTGGCATCTGTTGCTTTCAGCAGAAGCTCAGATCCAGGTGTCTTGTCCTTAAGGCAAAGTTCTCATGTGCAGCACGTATTTGTAGTTTATCTATGCTGGTGTATGAGGTGCTGAGTGACACTCCCTGTTCCATTTTGTCAGGATGTGTCAACACCCTCATTGCCTCTACTTTTTATCCCTCTACACGTCTCCTTCCTGACTCTTTTTTAGATGTGTGTTGCAGCTCTCACAAGGATGACACTTATTTTTTTCCCTTTTCTTAGTCAAGGTGTTATTCTATCTTCAAGGCAAAGGCAACTACTCTAACTGAGAATGAGTTGAGTGAATTTCATGGAGAACACAAGACTTCAAAGTGGGTAAAGGCCTAAATGGTCAAGTTACATGCACTCATACAAAACAGATTCCTTCATGTGTGAGTGATGGCATGCAACATTTTTGATGCCCTTTACCCAAACCCTTTTGGATCCATTGTTGAAAACATGATAAGATTAAATAAATTATATCCATCTATTTCTGAGAAAATAGATATGATTAAGTACAGATCAGATTATAAAGCCAACAGAAGGCTTTTTTCTCTTTTTAGTGGTCAGGAGTGGTGCTGAAGTAAATGCATCCAAACTACATGAAACAGATGCACAAATCCTGAGAAAATATATTTTTTACAAAGTAGTTTTATAAATCACTGAAGCAACACATATGCCTCAGACACTTTTCGTGCAACTGCAACACATTCATCCGTAGCAAACATTTCAGATCATTCAGTCACAGGGAAATACAGTATGGGTATGATTTCATTTATCACAAATCCATTGGCTCCTTCACTAATTATCTCTAACATTTAATGTGCAAAACAGGAATATAGCTGCAATAAATTTTCAAAAAATGGAAAACAGAGAATAGTCTGCACATGCAAACTATAGAAATTACACAAGAAATGGACTGAAAATCAGTAGCATGACGTCTTATGGAGTGATGAATCCAATTTAGAATTTTTTTTTATTAAAGTGAGTCTCTACAGCAGGGATGCCAATACTCTGGGCCACATCCAGCCCAACATGTTCAACATCTGTAAAACATGGTGGAGGCTCTGTCCTGATTTGGGGCTGCATTCTAGCCAGTGGTGTTGGAGATCTTGTCAAAATCGATGGAATTATGAACAAAAACAAGTATCATCAGCTTTCGATCCACCATGAAATATCTTCTAGAAAGAATCTGATTGTCAGCAGCCTAATTCAAACACACTGCCAATGCAGTAAAAGCATACCTGGCTAGAAGAACACACAATGGAACACCATCAGTCACTGACTGGCCTCCACATTACTGAAACAGTATGAGATCATCTTGACAGAGAACAGAACAAAAGGCAGCCAACATCCAAAGAAGAGCTTTGAATGTCATTCAAGAAGCCTGGAGAACTTTTCCTGAAGACTTCTTAAAGAAATGACAAGAAAGCTGAGTAAGAGTTAAATGTGGACATACCAAATAGTAACATTCAACCTCATTAGATTTGTACAAATTCTGTTTTTTGCCTTTTATCCTGCATCTCCATTTTTGACATGTGTAAAAAAAAACCTGCCGTACCTATTTCCCAATAATGAGAAGCTTTTGTATAGCACTGCATATACTGCTAAAAAGCTGTCTCCTACTCTTTTTTTTTATTTGTGATTTGGGTGAATCACAAATAAAATTATTTATATTTCACATTATTTTTTGTTGCTCACCGAGCAGAAAAGATGTGTTAACCCAGATTTCCAAACACAGTAAACAAAATAAAAAGCATTTAAAAAAAAACATAGTCTGCCGCTAAAACTACATTCTGCTCTATTCATTTATCAGGGACTTACTGCCTAAGTTTCCTGACATGTTTAAGGGACTTACTGTTGTCTCTCTGGCTGTTCTTCTTCTGCTGTAATTCTGGACTGGCTCCTTCACTAATTGAGTGAGAGTACTTATTTTTATCCTGTGGGCCAAACAAGGTGCTGTCACACACACAAAGACTCGGAAATATATAGCTATACACACACACGGACACACAAAGTGGCTCCACTTGTCATGTGATGCAAACCTTGTGATAGCTGATGTTGTTACAGGAGACACATTCCAGCAGGACTTGTTGGGAGATCTTAGGTGTGAGCGTGTGTTTTTGTGTGTGTATGCAAAAAGCTGAGCTCCTTTAAACCAGTTTGTCCATCAGCAGGTCTCACTGGCATAACTTCACACCTTCAGGAGCAAAACCACAGAATACATCCTATTACTGCTATTTTTTGCCCCTTTGAGTCATCTGCTAAAATTGTGGTTTCCACTATCAAGTAGCATCTGCAGCCTCATCAGCTCTTTTAACAGCAATGGAGGACACTGAAGTCCCATCAGCCCCTTTGACCATGTGGCTCTAATAACAGAGGTTATTATATGTGGAGCTGGGGGAAGGGTCACTTGTTATCAAAAAAACAATAAGTGTGGAAGGGTTGTGGAGAGAGTTCTCCACTTAAATTTTCTGCATGGGTGTTACTGCCAGCCACCTGACTAACTAAAAAAATCTTCTTCTCGTCTGCATTTATAAACTCGAATTGTGCCATAATCTGCAGTTCGTCATCAAAGCCGACTACCTGGTCTCCATAGAAACACAGATTTTGAGCATATTAATCTTGCACTTCACCAAATTAATTGTGTGGTTAATACCTGCTGCCTTATGTAAACACTATATTTCAGTTTTATCACTTATGAATTATTCATAATGAAATTTATTATTAAAAGAGGCCCACAGAAAAAAAAATTCTTATACATTTAGACTCAGGCTGAACAACACTTTCCCCAAATTATTCATGAAAACGGGCCCTAAAAGCTCCACATTAGAGCTCACACACACAAATAATGCCGATATATTGTAAAATGGAAAAACTACCTTTCCTGCACTTGTGAGGGATAACAAAGAGAAAGGGATCTTTAAATCTAGTATGTGATTATAATTCTTTGTGGATTCACTGCGAAGTCCCCCTCTGTGACTGCCAGCCTGGGAATTTAGACTCCTATTTGTAAAAAGAAAGGGGGTGTTGTTAATTTCTTGTGTGGCAGCTCTACACTTCATTTTAATGTCTATCTTGGTGTGTTCAATAGGTTAAAAACATCTTAAGGAAACTGTTTTTTCATAGAATGTAGGCACTAATATTGTCATATTATGTCTAAAAAGTGGGGTATTGACTTGAAAGCCTACCCAGCCTAATGCGTTATTAAATGTATCTTGAAATTTTATATGCTAGACCAGTGATGTCAAACTCATTTTATATTGTGGGCCACATATAGGGGCCAACTCTGAAATTATGTGGGCCAGACCAGTGAAACTATATAATAAATGTGTAAAATGACACTGTAATGACTGACCTGTAATTATAAAATATAAAGTTCTCATTAATTCACAGATAATATCCTTAAAGAAACAAAAAACAAAAAAACTGCAGTCTCACTGTAATAGTGGAAAAACACAGAATTTACCTGTTATTTAATTGTTTATGTGTTAGTTAATTACTTTGTTTAAAAGTTAAAAAATCTATGCACTCCCTCGCATTTTCTAAAGCTGTCCAGTGGACCGGATTGGAATCGTTGCCTGGCCCATTCTGGCCCTCGGGGCTTATGTTTGACTTTCCTGTGCTAGATCAAAGCATTAATCAGCTAAGAAACCTATCAGCATATTGATCATAAAAATACAGTGTGGTTTCAGCCCTGATTAAAAATGGGTATTATAATAATAATTTGTAATCTCATATGTTTTAACTATAGGTGACATTAGATTGAACATTAAGCAGAAAAGTGAAAAAATACAGAAGAAAAATAAATACCACGTAAAACAGCCCACGTCAAAAGCAGATGCATGAATACTGCGTATACTTGGGTAAATACACGTATCTTGGCTACTTTTGAACGCTGGTAACCTGGGTTACTAATATCCTATCCAGGCTGCTAAAGAGCTGCAAACGTAAGCCAGCCGTCACTCTGCCGGAGCCCCCGCCCCGCCGGTATGTTCACGGGAACTCCCCCCTAAGTTCCCCGGCTCTCTTCTCTCTGCTCATTCTCTCCATGAGCGTTCACACACGCATACACACAATCCCTCTCTGTCACACACACGGAGCCTCTGCGTGTTGAAGCAAACCTCCGTATGCTTTCTCCGCTGTTCCCCGGCTACCCGAAAAGCGGCTGTTCGGTTTCGCAGTCTGCGTCGAGCCTTGTCGTGACAGAGTTTGGAAACGGCTGAAGGAGTTAAGGAGGGGAGACGAAGGTAAGCGATGTGGTCAGAATGAGCGCTTTCCCTTGTCCCTGTTTGGAAAACTTTACCGTGCGATCACCGTCGTCCCCGCTGCATTGTAAGGGTGGTGAGGGGGGGGGGTCGCCTGTACGGTCAGCTGCGGGGTTTTTCATAACTGGGGCGTGTTTATTGGGGTATTTGTCTTTGCGCGCGCGTAATGGTGCGTACAAATTTGCACAAGTGCCCTTTCACTTCAGTGGGGGGATCCTCCAGTCGTGTGAAGGGAAGTTTGGAGATTGGACGCGCAGATTGTAGCGGATCTTTGAACCTGCCCGCTGCAAACAGCACGGAAGCTGTGAGTGAAACCTTGCGGGAAAGCTGCTGAAGCGCTCAGGTAACTTGACTTTGTGGCGCAAATGAACTTAACTCCTGGATTTAAAAGCAATTCTGTAAGTTATTTTGATTGTTTTATGATGTTCTGGGTACTATAAACGATTTCCCCCACGTTGGGAGTCCAAGAGCCTCACAGAGAACGACTAATTAAAGGATTTATGTAAAATGCCTTTTTTCTGAGTGCACAGTGGATAATTGTTAAATAAATGTTTACTCCTATAGCACGTTCCACGCGGAAATACACGCGTGAAACATTTCTAAACCAAAAATTGCTGTTTATTACTATCATATGTCTCCATTATGGAAACAACACTCCCATAATGTGTTTGTTTTTGTGTTTGTGCGCATATATGTTTGTGTGTGCGTGCCACTGCGGCGATATCCTGTCATATCCTGTGAGGTGGGGGTCAGTCACAGGGTCTCTCCCCCGGTATTCTCCTAGAATAGATGTGACACACACACACATGCACATAAGCACACACACTATGAGAGGCATCTTCTGTTATAATTCCTGCCTTTTCTTTTAGTGATGACCCGTAATGACCTCAGTTCTTTGATTTTTGTGCCCTTTGACGCCCGCTGTAGCTCACATACCTGAAAGACACTTTATTTTAAAAACCCACAAATAGCACTTTCCCACCTGTGACATTGTCAGAGTGTGTTTTTTCTCATTGATGCTTTGCAGTACATGCGTCATCTCCTTGCATCTACTTCACCATTTGATTTCAGTCCTGGCTATGTACGCATGTGTAATTGTATTATCTTGTTTTCTAAGTAGTTCTATAGGTGTTTATCAAAATACTGATTCAACTTATTGCTGGAAGTGAACAGCTTAGATATAAAAGTCCATTAGTCACAGCAGAAAAGCTTTTATTGTTATATTCCTTATTCCAGGCTTTGAAAATTATTATTTCTTCATCCCTATGAGCATCTCCGTGCTCTTAGGGATGCATTTCTGAAGGACCATATAAGCAATCAACACAGTCCAGGGCTTGACATATAGCCTGTCAGTTGTATAGCTATCCCTTTTATTGTAGAGTGGAGAGTGGTAGGAATGAGTCAGAGAGGGGAGCAACAAACCAATTCTTTCTTGTGGCTCCCTGGCCTGTTCACTGGATGTGTCTGTAAGATGATGGATGTAAGAATTTGTGTTTGTGTCTGTTTGTGTGTGTGTTAGAGAGAGAAAGAGAGAGGGAGAAGGAATGAGAGGATCTTGTCTGCCGTAACTCGAGCCTGGCTGGACACACTGACTCTTTAAAGGCCACAAAGACTGCTCTGCTTGAACTCTTGGGAATGTGGATGTTTGTGTGTGTGTGCGTGCGTGTGTGTGTATGTGTGTCGCATCACCAGACCTTGTCACATTTTCACATACTTATCTTGTTCTAATCATCAGTGACAGACGTAAAATATTTGTTTTTTATATATATCTTTTAAATTTAAGTTATTGTATTCACTAAGTAACTGACTCATTAAGAGTCTCAGGGCTTGGCTTTTCAAATTTAAAGATTTCCTGGGTTTTTTTGTGTGTTGTGAATAGCAAGGAGGCACTAATTCAGCTTTTCCTTTCTATGCTCAAGCTGATTTCGAAACTCCTTTAATGATTTAGTAAGTTAAGGTGAAGAAACACTAGCCGACCGCAGTAAATTCAAAACAGAACCGCACAGCAATGTTGGACTCATAACTTTTGGGAAAAAAATGTGCAGTATATGCACGAGATTCCTTTTGTGTTCAAATTTAGTTGGCATAACTGTAACCAAGCAGACCGGGAACTAGCAAATTTAGAAAGGACATTGATATTTTTTATTTTAAATATGAATTTTTTTCATCTGATACTTGATCTGTTTCAGAAAAGAAGAGCCTGACTATTTTTTAGGGAGTTAAAGTTTATCGATACATTGGCCGATGTACCTTTGAAACATGCATGCAGGTTGTTATAGTTATATGTGAGAGAGAAAATTGTGGAGTCATTCTTTAACTTTACAGTAGTTTCTTTGTCATACTAATTAGCAGCTGTACATGATTTACACACTGAGATTGTGAAGCTG
This sequence comes from Pelmatolapia mariae, assembly GCF_036321145.2. Classification (NCBI taxonomy): domain Eukaryota; kingdom Metazoa; phylum Chordata; class Actinopteri; order Cichliformes; family Cichlidae; genus Pelmatolapia; species Pelmatolapia mariae. Next base: position 58,914,023 of record NC_086241.1, on the reverse strand, counting down.
TGCAGACTGGAAACAACGTGCAATAACGTAAATTACTTCTAGTGTCTTTTCCTGCATCTTCTTTTGTTGAAAAGGTTCACAAACAGTTTTTATATCAGCATGCATTGGACAGCGTATACATCAATACTATATATCTGTGACAGACCAGTGTATTAATTTAGGTCTAACTGGGACTGCAACAACGCATCACTTTGTTGATTTAATAAACAATATTTTTCATTCATTTCAAATAATTGTTGAGTTCAGCACATCAATTTATAATGTATCTCTTGTGTAAGTGTGTGTGTTAGAACACATTTAATAGAATGAATACTATTGAGAGAACAAATAAAATTTGCATGTGCATGTTTTTCTTCTTGTCACTAGTGGGCTGAGCAATGCTTTCCCCTTGTGAAATGTGATGTTAAGTTAGCTCATGGCCTGAATCAATGGGTAAACTTACACTATGTGCACAAAAGAACTGGGCCACCTACACATTACATGTACATGAGCTGCTTGGTCTTGAAAACCTGGAGATTTGGAGCTCTGCAGTTGTTGGGTCAGCAGTGATTTAATGACTTTTAGACACTATATGCCACACCACTCACTCTGAACTTGCTCTGCAACTTTACATGGGCTGCCACTTTGTGATTAAGTTGATCAGGCTTCTAATCACTTCCACCTTTTAATACCGAGGGAAGAAATTTCATGGACTATTGCAATCTCCTTAGAATGGCCCTTCTTTCACAAATGTTTGTAAAGGCTCCAAAAGTTGATTCTGTTCATCTGGATGTAGCGTAACGCTACGTCCAGATGAACAGAATCAACTTTTGGAGATTTACTTACCTGGATGATTGAGCATGCATCAAGACGTTTGTAAAGGCATTTATGATTTTATACAACTGAGGCAATGGGCCTGAAAACACCAACATTGGAAGATTAAGAGGTGTGGTCAAATACTTTTCAAATAGCGTGTCTGAGTCTCAACCCACAGGAGGATAATTAGTACATTCACACTTAACAGGGGAATTATATTTTATACACAACAGGTACTTTGTAACCGCAGACCCTTTTGAAACCCTGCACTATAACCCGACATGTACCTCCCTAGAAATGTAGCTATATGTTAGTGTCAAAGCCTGCACAGGTATGGCATCAGAGTAAACTGCATCGCAGGCTCTACATATATCACCGCTAGTATAAAGTAAGTGTGAGAGCGTGAGAGAGGCCGGGAAGTTTGGGTTCTTCTCTCTTCGCTGATTAGCGACAGTTGTTTCCTTTTATATTAAATGATTCCAAAGTGTTACAGGTCTTGATACTGAGAAGCTGAGATTTCCTGTCCTGTTCTATCTTAATCCATCATTTGAAAGTGTACATTTGATGATTATTCAAGTACAGTCCTCGTCCCTTCCTCTCCTTTCCTTTCACCTGCATATTACAAAGGAGATTGGTTTGTTATTATTTTAACTATTAATTATTTTAACTTCTCGGTAAGTTGATCACCTACTTTGAGTGAAACGGTGGGCGGATAGGCGAGAGAGAGTTTGGAACAGTATTTATGCGATTTCTCCCCTCACAGATGTGCGTCTTTTCGCAGGTGCCTGTGTGTGTGGATCTTTGCCCGTGTGTGTGCATGTATTTTTGTGCGCACTACTAAGGGTGTGTGATATTAATCTGGTTTTCGTCCAGTTCTCACATAGGCGTAGAAGGACAGTAAGTGCCTAGCAACAATATCCCCATTGGAGTACTTTGGGAGTGTCCTGATGTAATGGAGTAATGAATGTGGTTGTGGTGGGTTCACACAGACAGATGTAGCTTGGCTCAGTGGGCTGAGTCACAGACTGCAGACTCACACTGTCCTGTTTGATTCTTGTTCATGTTTGGTCTATTTATAGGTGTTTTAGGTATTAAGTACAACATCTCTTGTTACCAAGGCAAAGGCAACAAATAACAGATTAACTCTGAATATAAATCACCTGTGGGAATTTGACAAAGAGAGTTTGATGTGAGCATATGATGTTTATGTATGATGCTAATATTACATATGTCTGAAAAGCCACAAATATGACTACTAATAGTGTGAATTCCTCTACTTTCATTGATTATGTCTGTGCTTTATGAGCGATGCAATTATTATTATTTTTTACAGTACCTTGTTTTTTCCACTGTTAGAGAGGATTTTTGAGGAACTCGTCATTATCCAAGCTGAGGATGGAAGGTGCTATTTTTGCAATTTGTTGAAAACTCAGATTTGCATTTGGGGATTTGCGCTATATAAAAATATGCAACTTTATTTGATTAAGCTTGTCTCCGGGGCTAGATTGGATTTTAGGATTATTTATTTTCAGAGGTGTGGGATGTAAGTGGGGTGTTATATTACCTATATGTGTATTTTTTTTTTAAAGCTTTCTTTTCATTTGACTTTTTCAACAATGCATTCAGAGAGAATGTCCATTAAACTTTCATCGGGTGTCATGCGCTGTTCTTGTGCTATTACTCTAGGGCTATTTTTGCCTCTTTCAGCTCAGGAGGGAGATTTTAGAGCTCTGAGAAACTAACCTTACTAATTTCATCAAGATTTAACTGAATTAGGATTTGGAGGCCTCTGCTGCAAAGTAAGATTGTGGAATTCGAGTAGCTCAAGGCATTTAGTAGCCAGAAAGGTCTAAATAAAGGTGCTCCTGCAGTTTGGGAAAACCTTTGTATCCTGTGTTTTAAAGAAAAAAAGTAGAAGTGAGGGTCTTTCAGTCTTTTGTCTCTGTTTTGACCACTGGTTCTTTAACCCATCCATCCATGCATTCATCCATCCATCCATGGACAGGGTGTGGGGTTTGAGTCAGAGTTATTCCCAAACCACCCTAGGGATTTATTCTCCAGGTTGCCTCCTGACTGAGGTGAGTCCAACTGGGTGGAGACCCTGGGAGCAGAACCAGGACACGCCTGTTCTTTAATCTGTTTTTTATAACTTTGTGAAAATACAACACGTTAAAGCATATTTTTTAAAAGTAACAGTAACACCGATGGACATAAAAATGTGTATTGCAGATTGCGGTTTTTCACTTTTGTTGTTTCTTCTCATGCAGACTTCTGTAAACCTGCATCTCTTTTTAATTAGTGTTTTGTATTGTTAAATAGTGAAATTACCTCCAATAGTAGACACTGTTCTCTTAACAACATACACTCAGTAAATGCATTTGTTTGGTGACTCTGTGAATGCTAAATCCTCACAAACATGCAAGATGGTATATAATAGGAGTCTAGTTGGTTATGTAACAGGAAAGAAATACAAAAGAAAACTGTGTTTGAACTAACATAGGCACGCAAAAACTTTTTTTAAAAGTCAAAACGAGATCCTCATCCAGTGTTCAGCTCTCTGTCAGACAGCTGCTGTGTGCGAATCACAGTTTTTAAGCCATACAAAGAGAAGAAAGAATCCAGTGGCATGAAAATGTTAATCACATTTCATTTTTGGATTACTTTCATGCAAAATTATCAGTTACATCACATCCACACCCAAACTCTCTGAGTGTTTGTGTCTGGCTTTAAGTCTCGATGTGTGTGTGAGTGTGTGTGCGCACGTGGTGGGATGGTGAGGGTGTGGTGTGTCTGTAGTCAAGCCAACATTAAACTGAGTACCAGGACACCGACTGCTGTTGGCCTTCTCACATTTATGCTTTCTAATTGATTCAGAGTGTGATTTATGTAGCTCTCTGCACCCACATGCGCTTGCCTGCCCTTGGTTGTGCAAGCACACACACCCATGCACACACACACTAACACACAAAGCTGTGTAACTCATCATTGTAGCACAAGGCCGTATTGTATTGAGTGTCTTCATGGCCTTTTTTTGTGACACATTCATTCACATTTCCCAGAAACATGTGTCTGGTGTGTGTGTGGGTAGGTGGGTGGTCGTCTCATATTCCATGTAACACTGCCGGCTGCTAAAAATTAAGACATGACAGGGAAAGTGTGAGTGTGATAGTGAGAAGTGGGTGTGGGTGTTTTGGGGAAGCTGCATGTCAATAAGCTGAAGTTACTCAGTTTAGTAACCACCGCCTTTTGCCTTCAGGTGCTCAAGTGCCGTCCAAATAGTTAATTGTTTTTTGGTTTTTTTTTGGAAGGCATACAATTATTTTATGGTTTGATTTATGAAAGCAAGCAACTCAGAGAAATGAGGAAAGAGAAATTCAGATAGAAGCAGCTGAAGAGATTGCAATCAAAGGGGTAAAGGTAGGGTTATACTGGCTACCGGCAGGTTTGTGTTATGGTGTAGTGTTTCCATGACAGTGGTCATTATAATTAGACAACAGTATAATTACAAAGTTGATAACAATACCTGGTAAACCTTTGTGTGACTAAAAAAAGTCCTATATGCATACAAATAGATTTAAATCATTTTTAACTCGGTCATCTTGCGATACACATGGTGATATGCATTATTTACCTGTTTCTTATGACTGTTCAAACAGGGAACAACAATAAAAACAAAAACATAATTAGCATGTGGTTGTCAAAATAAGGCCAAACAGAAGAGTTCTAAAACTGAAAGCAACAGCATTAGGAATAGAGCACAGCCACAATGGAGTGATTCATACACAAGCGAGTAGGAGGTGGACTCTGCCCAGTGGCCTCTCCTAGCTACCTTTAACCACTCAGAAATCCACCCTGGGAAAAAGGAAGTAGGACAAAATAAAAAGAGGTTGAGGGAGAGAGGATGAAGATTAGTGAGAAAGTGATGAAGATCCTGACACGGTAATTCAGAGATCTCCCACAATCCCTCTACAGCCCCATTGACTGGCTCCATTGTAGCCGCAGTAAAGCGCGCTCGTGCTCATTGGCTGGTTGGTTTTGAATGTCGCTGCTTCTCATCTGTGAACTCTGGAATTTGTGTGTGCGTTTGTGTGTGTTTGTGTGCATTTGTGTGTGATGAGTTAATGGCTATCCATTGAGTGGTTGATTGTGTCCTGTTGTCCACACTGGAGCTCTTTGTCCAGACTCTACGCACTGTCACACATACGTGCATTTACACGCACATCTGAATACAAACCAGGCATTCCTCCAGTGGCAGGGCACTTGCCAAGCGAGAAAGTAAAAGAGAGAGACTAACAGGACCATTCATAGTCATGGTGGTGTGGTTCTTCTTGGCCCTAGTTCTAGACATGAATGGGTTTGAGGCTAAAAATATTTTATTGCAGCTTTTTATGCTTGTTTTGATTCTCCTGCTCTTTTCATTACTTCTCCTCTTTTAGGTTCTCTCACAGTGGAAACAATTGAAGCCTGTGCTGCATTAAGGTGCATTTATGAGAATTTTTTGAGTTTATAGAGCGGTTGCACTCATTCAAGGTGTAAATTTGTTGAAATAACAGTCTTGGAAGGTAAACAAGACAGAGCAGGAAAAGACTGTCAAAATGTCATGAGGCACATCCGCGTCCGTGACATCATGAGGAGACTTTGTGCACCTTTGCCCCTTCATTCAGTGCGATGGCTCGGCCTGCAATACCCTGAGCTGTATAGCAGACAGGCTGACTAAGTGACAGAGGCAAAGGGGTGTTTAACTGGTCAGTGTGGGTAGACCATGCGTCTCACTGGCTACCACAGATGGACAAAGACAAGAGGGAAAAAATGGAGAAATGGCGAGTTAGAAAGAGAAGCACAGAGACGTTAAGGAAAGTATGCCAGAAAAACTCACAGGGTGAGGGAATTGGAAAGACAGAAATGTGGGTAAATAATTCGATCCACCATTGGGAATTTACTTCCACACTAAAATACCGCCAGGGAACTAGGGGGAGAGATTATTTCAGGCTCTTGTTTATTATGCCAGCCTGTGTCTCGGGACAGAGTTAAGGTCCTGCAAGCTGTAAGTACATTAACATGCAAGTTTGGAAGAGAAGAAGGGGAGGAGGAGAAGTCTTTCTGAGGAAGAGACGACCCAAATGCACCAGTGCCCTCTCTTGTTTTTTCCCCTCAGTTTAATCTAAATCCATTCAAGAAGCTTTATTGGCAAGATAAGATTGCTCTGACATTGCCAAGGCTTAAGTGCACCTCTCCCTCTTTCTAGTTGTACGGAGGCGGAAGTAGGTTGGTGTTGAGAGAGGAATGACAGCCTTTATCCCGGTCAGTAAACACAAGTCAAGGGAGTCCCTATATTGTTTATAGTGTGTCTCTAACTCTCCACTCCCGTACATAGACACTTAGGACGCCAGCACAGTCACTCAGTCAGAGACACACACAGTAAATATAGATATCCAGGCCTGCGTACACACATAAATACGAGGTCACATATACAGTAGGAGCGCATAGATAGACATGTACAGGCACACACACTTTGAGGTTGTGGTTGGATGAAGCAGTGGTATGTGTTTTAGTGTACGTGTGTGTGTGGTGGATATTTGGCAGCATGTATACGGTAAACTGGTCAAATCCCAGCACATTCAAGCTTCTCTCCTGCCTGCCAGTCTGACCACTAGTGGCTTTAAGTGTGTGTGTGTGTGTGTGTGAAACAGCTTCATAACAAAGTAATCTTTAGCAAACATTAGATAAACTCATGTAGATCTGCTGATTTTATGGCATTTAGAGAATATTTTACGTGACATGATTTGCAGCAGCTGCGTTTCTGTGAGGAAAGGGTAAACCTTCATTTCTAGACAGCGCTTGCATAATTTCCATCTGCTGGAATTTTTGCGTATATACAATTCAACTATAGCATCATGTTTTCCGTCTTATTTCACAATACAAAAAAGCTAATAGTGACTAAGGCTCCAAAATCCTCATTTATGTAAGCCATACGTCAAATTTGTTGCTTAAAGTGTACCACTCATTTCCTGGCCTTTCTATGCCCACTATCTACTCTGACCACCTCTTTGCAACTTCAGCACTTAATTTGGTGCCTCATTTTCTTCCTTTCTGTCTCACTTCTCACACTTCTGTCTTCCCTGTCGTTTTCACTGCTCTTATTGTCCTCTGAGCAACCAACTGGCTCTTAACCAAATCATTTTCCCACCTTCATAAAGCCCTGTAGCTATTTTAATTAGACTGATTGACTCTTATACAGTATGTTGTACAAAATGGTTTGTTTGCTACTAACAGAACTGTGTTGCCACAGCATTTCTGCTCTGTGAGGTAGAAGGTTATTACCTCTGTGGCTCATTTTTCTTGGCTGGGGTTCCCGGGGAGAAGTTTTTAAGGTTGGGTGGCTGTAGCTGTTGCTGTGGGTACATAACTACAAGTGTGCTGGTTTTAGAAAAGCAAGGGAAGACTGGGTGAGCAGAGTAAACAGCCATAAAGTAAACAGGTCAAGATGCCCTTGAGCAACTCGTTGAACTTGAACAACCCCTGTGGAGTTGCTTCTTTGCCAGCAGCGGAGGACTCAGTACTTGCATCAATGTGAAGCAGAGCTGCAACACAAGCACGAGAGATCATCCTGTCATCCAAAACAAATATGGTTCTAAAGTTTCTTTTAATACAACAAGTAAAGCGGCAAAGTCGCAGCAGACTCTCGAGGACACAAAATGTGACTTCGCTGTTACTTTGATCATTGGATTTTCCTTGTGAGTGTGCGTATGTGGTTGGAGGGAGGGGGGCAGCTGTATAATAGTGCTATGACTGTCAGAGCTACATCCTTGTGGTTTCCATGGCTACAGACAGTGCTGGATCCCCACTGTGAGACAGACTTGCACAGACACTAGACAGATGAGAGTAACTTCAACTGATAGTTAGAGCTGTGTCGTGCTGAGAGCTGAGACCCACAAAATCCTCAAATCCTTTTTTTTGTTTTCCGTCTTCCTCTTTCTTTCTAATGTATTGGAAAGCCATCAGAAGCGCTTCCCCGACTCTGTTAAGCAAAGCTACAATTTGGATAAAATCTTACCAGTGGTGGAAAATATTTTTCCGACTTTAAGTGGATTCATTTTAAAAATTTGATGGGTTTGGTGTGATGGGTAGCGCGGTAAGGCTCCATTTTGCAAAAGCCCTGAAATTTCTTGTGATTTTTGCCTTTCAGACTATTAAAAAAACCTCTGAGATGGCTCACACCTGTCATTGCTTGCTTCTGTAAGTGTGCCTCTCTGTCTGCAAAGACATGAAAATGTGCCCTGGAGTTTCTTTGATTCTTAAACCTTTTTGCCTGAAATAATGAGCGACATTTACTGACAATAAAACACAATCTCAGCTTGTTTTTTTCCTTTTAACTGTCCTTTTTACATTCAGGAAGCCTGTTTATTCACTGAAGTCCATCTGTTGGGAATGAGGCGTTTTAACCTTACGGTTTACTTAAAATCCTCTTGACAGCTGGATGATAGCTTGTCACTCCGATTTTTCTAGTTGGTTTACTGGTCTTGAAGCAGACTTAACAGATAAAAGGAAAGAGGACACACAAGTTTAACTGATTTCGACTCGTTTTATGAGTAACCATGTCTGCTATGCCCTTTGCTCTCTCACTCTTTCGCTCTCATTCTGTCTGTTTTCCCCCCTTTCTGTGCCTTCTCCTGCTTTTTTATTCTGTCTCCCATATCTCCATCATCTGTTTTCTGACTGAACACTGTTAGTCCATTTTTTTAAAAAAAAAATTCACCCCATATCTTCTTCCTTTTGACTTCTCATCTGTCTAGGCACAATCCCCTTAGGGAGATAAACAGCAGAGACCTTACAGTCACTGTCTTTGATCCAAGCTGAATAATGGTATGTGTGTATGTCTATACAATATTTGTCCATGTACAGTAGGGGATGTAAGAACTGCTGCACATACCTGCACCCATACTCTTAATGCTGGTGTAAATATCTCCATGCTTTCACTTTTTTTTTCTCTAAGAACTCTCAGTTTATAATTTCTGTGTGTGTGTGTGTGTGTGTGTGTGCACCACGCCTGGGAGAGCCAAGATGTGGTAGTTTGATATCACTGGCGCTCTTTCATCAGTGAGGTGATTCTCCTGCTATGTGTTTGAACTGCAGTGAATCAAAGCTTGTTGTACATCTGCAGCTGTGGCTGTATCACCTGCACACTCAACGTACAGCCTGTACAATCTTTCTTTGCTGCCCATCTTTCTTTCATTTTTTTGATTTCTTTGTAGCTTCATAGGCTTTGTTCTTTTTTTCTTCTTCTTAGGATGCATGATGTGGAAGCCAAATTCAAGCAGATCACCCTTTTATCTGTAGTCAGCCATTGTCACTCACTGCACAGTTAACAGTACAGCTTGTAATATATCCAGTCCCAGCTGCAATGTGCAACAGAGAGTTTTGCAAACTCCCTCTTTGCTTAGTGTTTGCTTGCTGACTCATAGGGGAGGCATATTAACACAAAGGGAAGATTTTGTATCCACGTCTGTTATTTGGAAGATAACCACTGGAGCTGTCTAACTGAGCTTTTTCCACACAAGACCTGACTTTATCAGTTTCTCACATCATTGTCGAGGAATTTTGGCCCACTCGTCTTTACAGCACTGCTTCATTCCTTACAGTGGGCATTCGTTTATGCACGGCTCTCTTAAGGTCCCATTACAGCATTTCAGTCAGGCTGAGGTCTGGACTTTGACTGGGCTGTTGCAACACCTTGATTATTTTCTTTTTCAGCCAATCTTTTGTAGATTTTCTGGCCTGTTTGGATCATTGCCCTGTTATGACCCGGTTTGGACAAAGCTTTTAAGCTGAAAGACAGATGCCTTCACATTTTATTCTAGAATACTTTGGTTTACAGAAAAGTTCATGATTGACTCAATGACTGCAAGATGCTCAAGTACCGTGGCTGCAAAACAAACAGTCAGTTGTTGATTGGTATGAGGTTTTCATGCCGATATGCTGTGTTTGGTTTTCACCAAACATGGCACTGTGCATCATGGCCAAACATCTCTATTTTAGTGGTCATCTGTTCCTTCCAATCAAACCATAATTATTCAAGCTTTTTCTGTATGCACTGTCATTAGCTTTTACATTTAACATGTGAACTCAGGCCTGTAGAGTCTAAGATGTAGTTCTTGATCAGTTTCTTTGAGCATTGCGCAGACTAACCTTGGCGTAAACTTCCTGTGACTCCTGGGAAGATTGTGACATTGTGTTAACACACACCTGAGTGCTTCAGACCAGCAAAACGCCAAATCTGTATTGCTGATGACGTTTTTCTGGATCCCACTTACTCTTTTAATTCCTGTAGAAGCAGTAGAGGTGTAGAGAAGCATATGAAAACTTTCTTTTTCACATGCTGATGATTAATTTATATGTGCTCACAATATTCATGGAGCATGAAGGTTACAGCAGTAATATACACTAAGTATTTTCTCTGTTGTTATCAGCCCGTCAGTGTATCTCCTGGTATTAAATACTAATCCAAAGCGAGGGCTCTAATTTACCCATATTTTAAATATTTCTGCCACATTTTGTGGCACTAAAAGCTTGCTATCCCTCGTAGCTGTTTGTAGGCATTAATAAAAGGGAATTACTGGCATTTACAGAGGCTTTTAATGTTGGACAAATGTGCACACTGATCCTTTAGGAACAATAGACCTATTTCACAGCATGAAATTATAGGTAAAGACAGATGTTACTAATCACATTAGCTGGGTTTTTTACCTAAATGGAACAGATCCTACATTAATGTCATTAGTAACACCTGCGTTTACCAATTTTTCATGCCAGCATGGCTGCAGTGTAATAGTTCTTTAAGGCTAGCAAAGGTTTTGTGTTTGTGGTTAATTAGCAAAAGCTTCTTGATTGAAAACATCTAGATTTAGTTTTAGCCGTACTTCTTTTATGCAATAGTGTGCACATAAAATGGCTCTGTTCTTGATCAGTCATGTTTAGTGCCTTTTAGTTTAGTGCACAGACCCACTGTGGTAATTTGTAAAGCTAGATCGCAAAAGTATGTTTATAAGTCGCAGAGAGTGTGGCATGCATACATACTAAACATTAAAATGACCTACAATTAGAATAATAATACAACCCCATGTACTGGCTTTCCCAGTCTCTACTTTCTCATTGCAACCTGATTAAAGACTGAGTTCTGAAGCGTTCATCTCAGAAACACTGAAGTGCATGTTGACTACATTGATGTGGCCCGTGTGTGTAATTACTCTGCAATTTCGTCATGGTAACGTTGTGATTAAGCAGTGATATATGGGTTTATTTGTAGCAACATTGTATAGAGTTTCACAATAGAAACCAACACAATCTAGTGACAGTATGCGTGGGCAGAGCGCTCATGGGAACCAGAGTGGCTTTTAACATTCATTTCCTCAGGGAGGGCTTGGATTGCGTCGTTGTTGTTGTTGTTGATAAACTCATTCCCATAGTTCAAGGCCAAAACACACAAATACACAAAGAAAGAGATTTCCTACTTTCACTCGCATGTACTGTACTCATACAAGACGACTCATCATAATGTAAACTGTAAAGATGCTTAAAAATAGTTTCTGTGTTGAAAATTCAGGCTCCTTCACATAATTCGTACAGTTTGGGTTCACATGCCCCAGAGTTCAGACAGTGTATGTTTAAGCACACGCATGCATATATAAATACAGCCAAACAAATGAAAGCTGAACTTTATTGTTGGGGGTCGGAGCGAAGAAACAGTCGAAACAGAAGATACAGCCTTCTCATTTTCCGGCTCGTCTCCATCAACTTTCAGATCATCATTTCAGTTGAAAAGGGAATTTCTTTTGCTCTGCAGGTTGAAGGTGTTTTCTCGGTGTTGTATGTTGAATTTTTGTAAGATTACTCAAACTATCTGGGTGAATTTGTATGTGTTTCTAATCCATTGGAGTATGAATGCGTGTGAATGTGTGTGAATGGGTGAATGATATAAGAACCAGTACATTTACCACTTACCAATCAGGAAAATTAATTAAGCACTCAGCATTTTTATGTATTATTACTATTTACAAAGCCCAGAGACAACATTAAAACTGCAGCCTAACTAGTCAAACCCACTGGAGTCTGTACACAAGTCGTCTGGGGGGCCCAGCGGTGTCTGGCACTAGGATGTAGCATATCTTTGATCAGACTTTCTCCAGCACATCCAGGATCCTCGATCAGATTGGGATCTGTGGAGCCTTGAGGCCAGGTTAATGCCTTTGGCAGACTTGCTACCGTGCATGCCAATACACAGTTCTCGATTCACAGTAATACACTTCAGCCCCACATCCAATTTTCAAAAGACAGGTGAACAGACTGTTTTTATATTTAATGTGCGTGTCTTTGATGCTGTGAAATCATCAGAGTGGATTTTAATGGTGAAAAAAAAATACCAGCTAGAGATCAATTTTGCATGCAGTGCTGAGGACACAGAGCAGCTAAAACTTGCCGTAGTCATTGTTGCTGGTCGAGAAAATATCGACGGATAAACTTACAACAAGAGCAGTTATTAGTTTCAATCCTGATTTGTGTACCCAGCTGTGTAACACGTCGTGAATATGACGTAAACTAGAAAATAAACAAGATGAACAAGAAAATATTCTTATTTTTCCTTCTTTCTTTTTTTTAAATAATTGAAGAAAAGAATTGACAGTCTGTTCAGTGGGGAAAATCCATTGTAGCTCTTTGTTTCTGTTGCATGTGTAGAAGAATGGGAATCGAACTGTATATTTTCTGGCTTGCATGGGTTTGAAGGGGCAAAGGAGGTGAGGATAGAAGTTGAGTGTTAAGATTCCCCCTCTGGCAAGGCAAGCTGTTAAGAACTAGAGACCATGACATTGAGTGTAGGTATCTAAGATATCCATCATTTAAGCTGCATCAGTGGAATGCAGACCACTTTACCCCCAGGCATCACAGCTTATATATATAGGCTGAGCACCTCAAGATGCCAATGCTGCCCTCTGGATGCCCTCCTTTTCCTCAGCCTCCTATGGATGTGACATAAACTTAAAGCATATTAATCACACACTAGCGCACTGTCAGACTCTTTTCTCATAAGTCATGTTATAGTGGCTTGCACACAAAGTCTTCTGTCTTTGTTGTTGCCTGTCTCCGGGAATCCAAAACCTTCCCTTTTTAGTCAACATGAATGATTATAGATTGCCTCTGTTTAGCCAGTGGGTTCTCTTTTCATCCCTTCTAATTTTGCAATCTTTAGAGGTAAAGAAAAATAAACTGCATTTCTTTTTTTCCTTTTAGCATTTGCAGCTGTTTCTGAAGGGATATATGAATACATTAGGAACTGAGTAGCTATGACAAAAAGAACTGCAGTGTGTCGGTTTTTCCCCCTCAAAATGTCAGAGTACCTCTCCTTTCCTTTCTGTTTCTCTAAGCATGATGGACTTCCTCTATTTCGCAGTCGGAATATCTCCTTTTGCTAAAACCCAGTCTTAATCCCAAACAGTGCAGTGTGTCATAGGGAGAAAGAGAGCTGAAATGATGGGAAGCTTTTATAGACTGAAACGAATGACTGATGCTTTTGAAATGAGCCAGTATTTCCTAAAAGAAGATGAAATCTTTGGACTTAACTTGACACAAAGGCCCAAGGCCTTTTTGAATAGATCACTTTAACTAGAAGTTCCCCTCTTGACTTTATAATGAGGCTTTTTGGAAAGCTTCTCTGTAGTTGCAAACTGAGGGGTGGAGACTGAGCGAGAATCGAAGCCAGTTTCCCAGAGGTTTACTGACTCCTGACTTCAAAGGCTAAAACAGTCACACTGTAACTGTTGCTCAAAGAGCCAAATCCTGAGGGATCAGAAGTGTGCGTTTGTGAATATGCATTTCCAGTAGTGAGAAATTACACCTCAAGACTGTTAATGTATAAGGGAAAATGTGTAGAATGTATAACTTTGATTCCTGTTTACATGAATTTGAATACAAAGAAATATATATAAAACTTGTTATTTTGCCTGATTAATTTGCTTTTTTATACTTCTAAAACTCAGAAGTAGACACAACTTCAGCTGCGAGGTCGAGTCTTCTCCTCGATTTCAAGTGTTCAAAATTCATTTTCAAACTTCTTATTATATTTAATTGTAAATATTCACGCTCTTTTCAGTACTTGCAGCTTTGGTCCATGAACTTGTGCGGGCGGCTTATGTGGGGTTTGCAGACCTCTCTTGCAACAAACTGTGCAAGTGTAGGTGTCAGTGTGTGCTTGTGCCTTTCGTACGGTCCACTACTGTGTCTGCGTGTGCTTGCATACGTGTAACAGCAAACAGATGTGAAGCATGCACTTGGAAGACTTGGCAGTATACTCACAGGATGACTGTGTGTCTGCCTCCAGTGTCTGTCTGGAGCTTAGGAACACTGACTGGAAATTTCGGAATCATAGTTCTCACTGCCTGTTCATGTTATATGGAAAGGTAACACGGACTCATTTACATTTATAGCATTTACTGGCAGCTAATATTTTGGGAAAGACAGGCATACGCCTACTTGACATATTGCATTTACTGCCTTCTCAACTTTTATGGGAATATGCGCACACACTTGCATATGTTGAAGCATTGAGGCATAAACCAATAACACGTCTTGGTAGTAGTGCATGAGGAGGGGACTTGACTTAGCTGTTAGAGACATTTGCTACTTGTGTGTGCTGCACTACTCCAGATAAGGGAGGGTTAACAAGGCTTTAGTGTGGTTAGTCGTTCTCTGACCTACCTCACGCAGCAGCCACACACTGCAGAGCATGTCATTCCTCATAGTGATTCCAAATAGTGATGACACTCACTTCATACTCTTTGAGGTTTATATTTCAGTCCTTCTTTTTGTATAATGTTAAGAATTTAATGGTAAAATCTATTGATTTAATTCATAAATAATTGGTACAATAGTACAATAAAGTACTGCATGTGCAACCTCTGGTGTTACACGTTACATATTCACATTTTAGTCTGTGGTTGGTTAATCATCAGAGCTTTAAGTTTCACAGAGACTAGAAGGCTTCTTCCTTTGGGGAATATATATAATTTAATCTTAGTGTCCTAGTTGCTGGAAGATCGGTGAAGGAGATCATTAAAATGATTAGGATTCATCCGTTGCCTATGATTATCCACAGCCCTGCTGAAAGACTCTTGGATGGATAGGATGGACCAGCACTGACAGTTCAGCCGGGGATTCAAGTGTGTTACGCCAGTAAATGCTAATGTAGCCTCTAGCTGCTCCCTCAAGCGAGGGGCTACAGAGGTCTGGTAAGCTCACACCTTTCTCCATACCCCGTCTAGTTCTAAATTCAATTAAAAATCCTGTCTGTCACTTTCAGAGCTGTACATGCTGGAGCTACATTTTACTGCATGTTACCTAGTTACTACAGCTCTATTGTGGTACAGTGCTCTGAGAAAGGTTTGCAGGGGGTTTATCTTTATAGACTTGAAAATAGAGTTGGTGAGCTTTTGAGGTCGGTAACTCACTCCTACTTCACTTAAAAGAATCAGCTCGAGAGAAGCTAATTTACATGTTGTATGTATATATTTTTTGATTAGCTTTCTGTCTGCAGTTTAATGTTGTTTTCATCTCTTATGTTTTTTTTGTTTTTTTGTCAAAAAAGATCTGCAAATCAACTTTTTATCTGAGCTCACTAAGCTCATGACTTGACACAGTCGCTTGCTGATGATCCACCGAGGCTATTCTATAATTGACATCACTGTTGGCAGGCAATGTGACTGTGTGCGTGACTGTGTTGCTGGGCTGTTGGTCAGCGTGTAAGTATGATGAATTGTGACAGTAGTCACTGTGATGATACAGGCTTTAAGCCAGTTAGAGCCATAGTAACAGGACAGCGTTCCCACTTTGCCTTTGAACTGCTGCTATGCTGCTATAATGAGGGAATTTTCTTTTCTGAGCCTAACCCAAGGGAGGTTGTGTGTGTGTGCATGTGAGTCACACATGCTGTAGCCATTGTCTTTATGTCTTGCTGGCCCATAACCAGAGGCTTTGTTGTTTTCTTCAGCCTCCAGGTGACAGTAAGAAACAGGAAGATTGTGTGTGAGTGTGTGTGAGTTGCCCTTGATGCTGAACTTTTCTCATGTACAGAGTAGTCTCACATGAAATGACCTCAACTTTGTGAGCCTTTGCCTGCAAGACTGGGTAACCTGTCAAAAAATTGTGTTTGTGAATACTTGTATGTCTGTGTGTGTGTGTGTGTGTGTGTGTGTGTGTATGTGTGTGTGAGGACAGCAGAGGCAGGTAGCGTCCCTCCTTAGCTCTATTTTAAGTCCTGGTTTGACATTATTGAGGTGTAATAAGCCGTACTCAAGTCAGCTCATGTAGTAAATCTTTGCTTATTGTGCAGCCATATCACAACTAGATATGCACTTGCATGCACACACATGCACAAACCTACGCACACATGCGTGCGCAGGTACACACACACACACACACACACACACACACACACACACACACACACACACACACACACACACACACACACACACACACACACACACACTATTGATACACATAAATGTAGTCTGCAGCTATATTTGGAAGACAGGAAAACAGCGCTCTCAGCCTCTCCTTTTCTTATGTTTACTCTGAATCTTTGTTGTGACCAACCCAGTTTTCTAAACTGGTTGGACAAACAAGCTCATTGTGTGTTATTATATTATCTTTGTGTGTTTTCTTTGTGTGGGTGGGTGGGTGGGTGTTGGGGTTTTATTCTCTGTTCCTATTCTGCTTCAACCTTCTTGCTTTGAGGCACAGTTTTGCCTCTTTTACTTATTTGTTTATTTGTTTACTCACAACCTGTGAGAAAAATCACAGTACTTATAACATTAATTCTCCTTGAAAGTAAAGAAATGTTTATGTAACGTTGAGGAAATGATCTAATGAAAAGCAAAAACGTGATACGTGGTTATATTTTGCAATTTCTGCTGATAATTGCCAAAAATTGCAAATACAAGTGGCAAAAATTATTTTTTTAATCTTTATTTTGAATGAATGTGCAGTATATGTCCCTCTATGTGTTTCTCTCTGCATAAATGGAAATACAGTTAATATGTCCAGTCAGTTTTCACCCTCTAAAATGGGGATCTATGTATAAAAATGGATGCTATTTGTAAACAGTTTTTGTAAAACCCCCTGAATTACAGCTTAAAGTCTGCATTTCAATCACATCTTGATTGTTTAATGTAAAACCCACTGTGGTGGAGTCTATGCCCAGCATGATTCAAACTGAGTTGTATATTTATACCGTGGCAAATGCAATGTACAGTAAAGGAGGAGCTGCTTCTGAAGTCTAGACCTAAACCCTGAGCTTTGCCTCAGCAGCTCAGCCACATGCTCAGATAAAGCCATATTCCAGCCAGCATGTGTATCCACTTGGCAGCCACTGAGGGTTCAGCGGTAAGTGAATGAAAAGCCCTGCTGCTAGTGTGCGGCTTCCAAGCAGATGAAATAAAATATCAAGTAAGGCCCCAGAAAAACATGAAGGAAGAGTGGACAGAAATGGAAAGATACTTTAGATTTTTAAGTTTGTCTTTAAGGACTTTGAAGGATAGATAAAACTAAAGAGATGTTTATATGACAAGTAAAGGAGAAGGAGTGAGAAGAAAGTGGAGATAGTAAGCAGGTGCTGGGAAGAAAAAGGGAACATTTTTATGTAGCTGTGAATGACAATTTTGAAAATTTATATGGATTTAAATGCATAAACATGGCCTTGTTTCTGCTTGATGCACTTATGTACAGAAAAACTCACAAACATGCGCTCTTGAGATGAAAAGGCATTCGGAGGGGTCACATACACAAACATGACTCCAAGAATAGACTCTAAACACTAGGGAAGAAAATAACCTGGTAACAGCGGATGTGGCGTGCATGTGTGTGTGGCTGTGTGTCTGTGTGTGAGACAGAGGCAGATTTGGATTTTTTTATGTGTGTTTGTGCCAAAACACTTATTTTTAGGGTTAATTCCTTATAAAAGAGCAGTTCAGTTGCTTTGGTCCTACTTTCATCTCCAGCTGTAATGAATCCTGTAAGCTGTTTAATATCTGTTAATTCCTCATGTAGTGTCTTTATTGCTCCCACTACATGCACTAATTTCTTTTTTCTGTCTGTTGAGGTTTTGCACAACCGCTGGTTTAATAGAAAGGAGGGAGAAGGGTTGAGAGAGAGGTGAAGAGAGTCCAGTTTTATAGTCTCGCTTGTGTGTCGGGTTGTAAATACCCCCCCTAACAGGCTTAAAGTGACAGCTTGCCACTTGGTGCTAGATTCTGGTTGTGCTGAAAATGTGCAGCTAAACACTTTTTGGCACACCATAGATGTGGAAAAACAGCTGGACGTTACATCTTTGTGGAGGATTTACTGTAAGTCTGAAGATTTTTTTTTTATTAATCCAAAGAACAGCAATCCCTTTAGCTAATAGGTCAGTTTATTAATGACTCTTATGTAGAGCGGTTAGTCAGGGTCCTACCGGCTGACATAATCCACTAAAGGATAAATTAGAGGATCGTTTATATGATTTATACCAAATTTGCCTTCCAAGTATGCATCATGGAAATCTTGATTATAGGTTTGGTAAAGTATTGCGAGGTGTGTTTAAAAAGGAAACCTTAGCCATCCTGTTCAAGCCAAAGACTCATTTGAGTTTTCATCTTGGGCTCGTAGTATTTGGAAGGCTTCACAGTAAGATACCAAATTCCCTTCAGACATATAATTTATACATTTTTAGAAAATTAGACTACATCATAATTTAATTATTTATTTGTGTATTTAATTACTAATGTGTCTGAAGGTTCTTTTTACAGAGTTGGTCACTTACTAAATGGTGAATAACTTTAAACAAATGAAACAATGCCTATACAGAATAATGAAAATGGGAGAATCGGGCCAGGATGCTGTTCGAGGTGCTCCTTTCTCACATGTAGCGCAGTGCAGGAGAAAGTCCACATCCGATGCGATCTCACCACTGGGAATACTCTGTTTGATTTAAGAGAGGGTATTAGCTGGCTAGCACAGGAGACATATTGGCCACTCGCTCGATGTGAATTCACTAGACAGTTCCCATGGGCACAATCGGGCATTGTACAAGCTTTTTACTCTAGAGCGGACATAGCAAAGGGCTGCAATGCATGCGTGAAAACAGTTTTAGTTGTAGTCATACTTTAACTAATGGCAGTCATCAGTTCTGGCTCAAATCGACTTGTTGAAATGTTGGTCTTGCCGAATGGTTGATGAACATGGGTTGTACCACTAAGTCCTGATTTAGATGTGGGGTTTTCTGTGTGTGCGTATTGGTGTGCATGTAGCGAGATGAGGAGGGGTGAGTCACCGGTGGTTCGGAACACGATGACTCCTCGCTGACTCGTGACGTCGGGGTTGTGGCGACAGGGGTTTGCGGTTAGAAACCCTAATCTGCTCCTCATATGACCCTCTGATGGACAGGGACAGCAGTCAACACACACATACACACACATAAGCGCACATACCTACACACATAGACAACCCTCAGACTAGTTAGTCTAGCTCTGGCTCTTCAGTCTAAACATGCACTTATATGGATTTCTGTTAAAATCTTTCTGTCATTATAAACACAGTCGTGCTGCCTGCATGTGTCGGCCTAAATGAGCGCACAAATGTCTGAAAGACATTATGTTTGGACATCCAGAAGATGTCTTGAGGAAAGTGAGAATGAATCGTTTTTTTTTATTTTTATGTCTGCCTGTGAAATTATATATACTTTACGCCACTGATTTTATGCCTTTAAGATCATTCTTTTGCAGACTATACTATATTTCCGCGAAAGCCACAATGAGAGATGTGAACTCTGTAAGGCTTTTTAAAGAGATTTGCATTTAACATTTAATATTTTGTGATTTTTAAAAAGCCCTGAGGTGAGCTTTAAAACAAATGACCTCTCTCTTCTAAGAACGTATTTAGTGAAAACATTAAATTTTTATTTCATTCTCTAATAAATCCACATTTTTTAAAAGCCAACTGATTTCAGTGAATTAGAACATCTAACACTATTGATAGTATGTTACTAAGTTTTAGGTGAATATAAAAGAGAAGACACTTATGTAAAGGGGGAAAAATAAAGTCATACCTCTTGCCTCTCCCTGAAAGGTGGTTTTATGTGGTTTGTAGCTTTGATTTGGACTCTATTGCCTTTTGTTCACTGAATAATGGCAAAAATGATTGGAAATCAAATACCTGGCAGGATTTGAAAATCTGCTTTTGCCTCTCCCTCACTTTCTCCTCTCTCAAGTCTGATTCACACTCACTAATGTGTGTGCTTATGTACAAACATGTTATTTCAGAAGCGCTAAAGGCACACCTTTCCAAAACACACCTATCACTGTAAGTCTATACTCAGCAATGGGTGATGCTGACCTCGTCACAATTAGCCAGTTCGCAGTTTAAGCTTTGGACTCTCATATGATGGTTTTGAGCTGTGTCTGCCTGCTGTAGCTTATTTGGAGAGATTTGGTCATTGTGTTGTTGTTGAATGATATTTGTTATTGTAGAAACACTCTGGTATTTGGGGAATGTCTGAGTTCAGATGTTTCTTGAACAAGAAATTTATATCCAACCAGCGTTGGGTCTGGGAATTGGCTTGGGACTGGCTCCATGATGTGTAGTTTTGGACTGCTCCAAATATGTATGAACACTCAGCTCCTCTTAATGACTGGCTATTTTTGTAGTGGTCTAGCTTTGATAATGCTTTACTGCATAGTAACACAGTTTCCATCAAGGTCGGCTAAAGCCTCTGTAAGCAAATAAAGATTGTTTGAGGCCAGTTAACTGTTCATAACAACTTCCTGAACACAGAATATTCCTGCTGGATATCCTTGAGCCAGTACAAGAGTACTGAGTTTAACTACAAAACATTTAAACATTGATACTGAATTTGTAAATTTGATATATTTGGTATATGTAAGCCTATTCTTTGGACCATTTGGGCTTTAAAAAGTTAAAAAGTTGCAAACTGAAATAACTAAATATGTTCACTAAGTGTTGCTTAACAAATTTTAATGACACATAACAATGTGAAAAACTGCAGTGCAAATGCATTGGGTTTTCTAATTTTACATTAAGCTTACTTTTTTGTATTATTGGGGAGTATATCAATAATCAATGACAAGAGGAACCTGGGCGATTCTGGCGTTACATTCACTGGCAACGTTTCAAAGCTTTACAAAAGAAAGAAGGAAAAAGGGACACAGAGACAAAAGGAAAAAGGAGAAAAAAGCAAAAACAGTGATCCAGCTGTGTGTGAGATTGTAATAAACAAACTACTTCACTTGGATGCTGTTTTCCCACTTTACACCGACACTCCTACACAGATGGAATGAATTTGGTTTGAGAAGTTGCTTCATGTGTAAGGAATAAGCCAGAGATACATTACAGTGTGTTGTGTATTACTGTATTATTATTAGTAATAAGGGTAAAATGTGCAGTTTGGTTAGGATATATTCATGGTTTAAGTAAGTGATTTTAAGTCCTGTTGCTCCAAACACAAAACATTTTCCTTTTCATATTATTTCCTTTGGTTTGTGTGTGATTGATGTTTGTGTTCAGCTGCCAGATTTCTTGTTGGAAGTAGGTGGTGTAAGCTAGTTGCCGTTGGGTCTTGGGCTGCAGGTGGTAGCAGGAATGAACTGACGACTAGTGAAATCCAGGTCAGCTGTCTTGGCACATTACATTAGATTTATTTATGTGTCCTTTGTCTTTTTAGCCAGGGTGTGTGTGTGTGTATGCATGCCTAATGTCTGATTTATGTGACTCCTTGTGCATTAGCAGAATCCAGCCAAAAGCATGACATCACTACAAATGTGTTTGTTAAATAAGTGGCTATACAAGGACTGGGTCATTATGGGCTGCAGGCAAGGCATAATGGACAGGTGCGTGCGTGTGTGTGTCTATGTGCATCTATGCATGGATGTGTTTGTTTGTTTGCATCTTTTTTACACAGGTATATTTGACTGTGTTTGTTGGTATCTGCAGTTTTTGGTGTTTTGAAGCTGATGCCAGGTTTCATCATCATCTTCTCATGTGGGCTACAGTGTTGAATATTTACAGCTTGTTTTTTCTGCCCTCTGCAGTGGAACAGTAAGGTGTTCTTGTGTGTGTGTGTGTTTGTGTGAGAGAGATCAAGACTGTGTGTCTTAGCCTTATAAGGTCAAGCTGTTTTAACCAGGAAACATGTAAGGATAAGAGAAGATGTGAGTCACCGTTTTCCTTCATCTGCTCAGAAGCACAAAAACATCCTCTCCTCTGCCCTCAACACCTTCCCTAAGGGGCTATACAGTGAGTGTGTGTGTGTCCGCTTGTCCTGGGGTCCTAGTCATTTCTGTTTTGTTCCTAATGAGGTGTCAAGCTATTCACATATCCCCCTTTCATGAGAGATGTGAAAAGGGCCGGGGCAACAGCCGGTGCAGCACTGGAGGTGTAGAACTGAGGAGCGCTTGTGGCATTTCACTCTGTAAAGAGTCAGTGGAAGACTGGAGTGGAGTGAACCTTGCAGTAGTGTTGGACTTGATTGAGTATGTATCTCCTTAGTTGCATATGGTGGATTGATCAGAAAAAAATAATTACGTTTCAAATAATGTTATTCAGATAATTTATGTATTATTTAATGAATATTAAAATAACTCATGCCAGGACTTAAAGCTGTGCGTCTATGGTAAGAACACCAAGTAAGACCTTCTCGCAGCCGTCCATTCTCTTACCTGCTTATCCCATTCAGTGTGGTAAGGGGTGGCTGGAGCCTATCCCAGCTCTTATTGAGTGTGGGTTTATTCTGTGCCTTTACCTTACAATATAAAGTGACTTTAGGCAGCTGTTGGGATCCAACAAATCCAGACATCCCTTCAGTTGATCCATCTACTGTTCACTGAAACTTAACCAGAAATGGTCTCAGTGTAGGGGTGGCTACCAAAAAGCCATTCTTAAGAAAGGGAAATGGGGAGAAAAGGTGGAGGTATGCCAAATTACGCAAGAACTGGACTGAAAATAAGTGGCAACAGGTCTTATGGAGTGGAAGAGAGTGAGAAATTCTTTTGTTTGAATCATTAATATTTACAGAGGAGGCCAGGAGAGAGGTAAAACAGCGAGTGCATGCAGCCATCTGTAAAACACTGTGGAGGCTCTGTCACGTCTGCATGCCAATGGTGTGGAAGATCTTGTCAAAGTTGGTGGAATTGTAAATGCAGAAACATATCATCAGATTTTAATCCAGCATGCAAAACCATCTGGAAAGCATCTGATTGGCAGTGGATTCATTTTTCAGCATGAGTTATCGCAAACACACTGCTAATGAGGTAAAAGCATACCTTGATAGAAAACAGTGGAGCACAAAAAGTCATCGATCGGCCTCCCCAGAGCCCCGAACTCAACATTACTGAAGGAATCAACTATAATCTTAATATAGAACAGAACAAAAGACAGCCAACATCCATAGAAGAAATTTTCTTCGAGATACCTGGAGAACTATTTCTGAAAACTATGTGAAACAATTACAAGAAAGCTACCTTTTTTCCTTGGAAAAAATAAAGACATGAGGGGTGGCTCAAGTTTTGCACAGTAGTATACTCTGGAACGATTTACTTTTTTCCTTAGTCTTGCTCCTTGTCTACACAAGCAAACATTATATACTAGATACACTACCAACTGTTGAAAAAGTTATCTCGGTAAATATTTGGTCCTTAGAATTTGTTGCCTAGTAGGGCAAAGTAATAGAAAGCAAATTCATCAACTTTTGTCATATTATTAAGATGAATGGCATTATGTAACTATAAACCAAAGTATAACCAAACTATAAGCCTGCCTTTGTGCTCCATTTCCGCTCCCCGTTGAGAAAAAATATGCCTTCACGGTGGAAACTCCCCCTACCTGAACCTGAGCAGGACCTTCTTGCATGCAGCTTACTTCTTTTCAGCTCTAGCTGCTGTTTTGACCTGTAAAAACCAATGCTATTATTCTGGGACATGCTGTATCAAGCCTGCAGATGCAGTTTCGTATTGACAGCTGTATGTGCGTGTTTGTTTTTATGTCTAGAGTGCAGTGATTTGTGCTGTAAGCCTGGTTCTCATCCAGACAATAATTTCGGCAGACATAACAAGAGAACCATCAAGTCTCTGCCAGATAGCACATACCACTTTACTCCTTCAAATTAATTATATACAATGTTGAAAATGAACACATGCTCTTTACATGGTTCCTTTTCCATTTTCTCCTTTAAGAGCCTTAACTGTGTTGTGTAGGAGCGTTAGAAAATTTCACAAACTTTCTACACAAATTAAAAAGCATCTCTGTGTTTGTCTGAGTTATTCCTTATACATAAATGTATGAAAACACTATCTTTTATTTATTCTTTATACAATTTAAACAAGCAGATATATTCTTTCTAACTTGAGGGCTTTGGACGCAAATACCTTAACTGTCCCTTAATCATTTATTGTCTCAGATACCCTCTGATTCTTCCCCTGTGTTTTGGCTTGTTTACAGACATCTGGTTTACATAGTATATCTTTTTTTTACAGCAACGAACTGGATCTATTTTTTTTCTCCATGCTCTAGACCATCAAAACACCAGCTTTTCTCAAGCTAATGGTCTTATGCTTCTGGCACAATCAGCAGAAATCTCCTGCTGTGTTTTACATATATATATGTCACATTTAAAACATGCAGTATAAGTTATTTTTTATCTTATGAGTGTTACTTAGATTTTCTTATTAGAGAAAAGAGTTTAAAGTTTATTTCAACTTTAAATAATACATGATGAGTGTATTTTCTAATTCTAAAATCTCCTTTTACTCGCAGTCCCATTCTTTGCAGCTGACACAGAAAATGATAACTGAAAATGTAGCCAAGACTTTACATGGGCACTGCTGTCTGCCAGAGTATCTATTTGTCTACACCTTTGTGCTCTTGCCAGAACATTACAGTCCAACAGTTGACTGATGCAGAGCTGATGAACAAATGTGGCTACAGAATAAGTTTGATTCTCTTTTCAAAGACATGACTCTGTAATTTGTGTGTGTGGATTCAAAGAGTTAGAGTAAATAATTTATGTGAGGATTACAGAGGGAGGCAAAGAAGTGGGTCAGAACTGCATTTAGTTCATTAGACATTTGCAAAGATCAAAGAGTGAGTGAAATAGATGGAGACAGAAATTATAAAACAGGGAGCGGAGCAGGGGGTGTTTAAAACTGACACTTTGAACAATTAATCACATGTATTTATGCATGTGTTTGTCATCTTTGCATCTTTGTGTGTTTATGTTTCTGTGTATCTCATAGGGAAGTTATATTTTAAAAATTCCAGTAACTCCTCTTTATTAGGCAACTGTTGTTCCTCATGGGGCAGAAGTCAGTACCCACACTAATCTGTCTCTCTCTCTTGTGTTTAGTATGAGTGTGGCATACCAGAGGTCTGTTCTCGCTGTGTGATCTCAATAACAACACTGAAATTGTGCCTCAGGATGTGTATGTGTGTCTGTGTTTGTGTGTGTGTGCAGTCAGTTAGTTCATATATAGAGAGAAAGTTAAGATATATATATATATAGTCTAACTCTCTGGGGGAATGTTCTCATCTGCAAAGACCCGCTCCCCCAGGAGGCCCCTTGGGCCTATTGCTGTGACAGCCACTGACAGCACATGCACCCACACAGACAGAAAACAGTGGTATATTACACATTGGATAACAAATGAGCTCAACTTCTTTCTGGCCATGTTTATGATACACACATGCATTGACATGTATTGGGGGGCTGGATTAGAGAGTGTGACAAGAGATTTAATGCTTCCTGGTGAAGGTCAAGTTGAAAAAATAACTTTGTTAGGTGGAAGAAGGAGATGGGAGGAAGAGCCAAAGAAAGTCAGAGAGGATGGGAGAGAGAAAAGTGGAAAAAGGCAACAGGTTGCCACGAACATAAGGACTCAAGTTCATTACTTTATACTTGTTGTGCTTTTTAATGCATAGGCCAAACAAACACAACAATCTAATCTCAGAAAACTTAAACTTGAGGGTTGTTCTTACCCTCAACTGAAAACATCATCCGGACTAAGATATTTCTCTATTTATAGATTTAGCATGGAAAAATAAAGCACCCACTTGCATTTGGTTAATATTTTGTAATCTTGTTTTTTCCCCCTCAAGATGTTCAAGACACTTTAAAAACAAACCCACACTTTTCCTGTACAGATTTTGACTCGGAGCTTTGGCTTGTTGATTTTGAGCTGGAAGCTGGCAGTGTACCTCTGTGCATTCTCTGCTACCTTGCCTCTAAAATATGTGCAGCAGAAAAAAAAATATTTAGCTAGTGCTAAATCAGAGCAGGCCTCGAAAAAACTAACACAGAGTGTGTGTGTATGTGTGTTTGTGTGTGTGTGTGAATCCTCTTTTTCTGAAATATGTGTCAGTGAGGCATGTGAGGACACTTGTGGGTGGGTGTATTCACATCCATGTATGTGTGCGCGTAGGCTGGTCAGTGTTATAAACACCAGCGGAGTTTGTTTACATGCTCAGTATCAGTTTGGGAAGCTGTCATTTACCAAGCTATACACACAGATATTTAACACAGTGTGCACAGTAAGGAGTGTGAGTGGACATGTTTGTGTGGATGTGTGTGTGTGTGTGTGTGTGTGCAATTGTCATCCTGTAATCATGTTTTTCTAACTGACTGTCCACATTTCAAGAGCAGCTTGCCAGGAAATGTAACTTCCTGCCCAAGAGACTGATTCAGCAGCATCCAGCTGTTGCATGTGTTTGGTTAGAAACACAGGAGAGAAAAAGCAAGACAGAGGTGTGTGTGCGTGTATATGTGTGTCTTTGTGTGTGTGGAAAGGGGTGGAAGGGGATTGCCTGTTTTGTTTTTCGTTTTTCCCATACAGTTTCTTAATTGTTGTTTACCCGGACACCGAACATCCCCCACCCCACTCTCCCCTATGCAGAAGCCCACCTCCTTCTCTTTCAGTTGTTTTGTTTTTTTTGACAGATTTAAGTAGGAAACTCCATCTCCTTAAGAACCCACTAAATATCATGTGTCTGCACACTCAGTCTAAGTTATTCTAACCTTTCTGTGCTTTTCCCCTCCTGTGGTCATTCTGAAAATCTTGAATCCCACAAGTATGCAGTTCTGAATTCATAAACTTGCCTTTCTGTGTTTGAGTTTTTTTGAGTTTTGAGACACTGTTTTCATGTATGCTACGAATGCTTGTGGCTGTGACTGCAGTAGCACTATACTACTATTAAATTTTATGTCCGGACCATACAATATGTATGGGTACATTTGTGTAAGATGCAATGCCTCTAAGCGATGTTCTTCTAGCACGGGAAAGAAAATGGAGAAATAAAAATTTGTGCATTAAATACAGAAACTAAGACATCTAAAACTAGAAAAGAGAATGTAGAAAATGGAGTGGAGAGACAGAAATAATACTGAGCTGGGTCTTCACATGCCAAGTTATTTTCACTCTTGTGCATAGTCTTCAAATGATTTTACCAATCAGCCTTGTTTGCCATCCTACTACACAGTATGTTTGCTTTCTGAGACTGGTATTTATTGCTTGACTTCCTTTACTGTACAGATCAATTTTTCCAGTAGCTCTGAGTAGTTTTGAAATGCAGAGATGAGCTGAGTTTTTTTTTTTTTTTTAAAGAAATGTTCCCGAGCCCATATGGTGAATATGAAGCAGGAAAACAAATGAAAATGGAGAACATAACATCCCATTTTCAGGAAGATGATGAAATGAACACAAGTGTTAATAGTTTCTGTGTGTGTGACCATGTTCATGCAAACTTTTGCTCATATTGGCTTACCCATTAAGGAGAAGAACTGGTGCATACAGAGATATGTGTGGATATATACATGCATAATTAAGATTACCAAGATGTATATCTTAGTTTAAAGAGTTCAACCTTTATTATTTTTTCACTGTAAGGTTTAAATAAACAGTTATATTCACTAAAATAAATCAGTCTGTCCTGTTTTTTTCATTTTAAACTCCTTATTAATTGTAAATATCCTCTGGAAATGCAGTGGCACGTCTTTATTTCCTTGACAAACATGCAATTTGTGCCCAAGAATGGAGAAAAAACAGCAATGGAAACATGAAAGCGCCAGGTGTTTTCTCCCCCCTACAACACCTGCTTCTCTTTAGCTGAGTTGTGATTTCTCAGCAGGGTCATAGTAAACTCTTTGTTGATCTTCTCTGACGAAACAGGGAGTCACGACTGTCTGCTTTAACGTTCTGCCCTACTTTTAACTTGGATATGTCTGGTACCTTTCTGCACCGTTATTTTAGAATGGCGCCTCAGTTCAGATTTTACTGATATAGCCAATTCACGACAAGAATTATTATATTACCTTATTTTAAAGCAAAGACGCTGCAGCTGGGTACTAACTGGAAATTGTAGCATCTTGCACACACAAAACACCTAATATGTGCACATGTATGGAAACACTCAAATACACAGTTGTCTACTTCTTGATTATTGTCTTAATAATTAACTTTTTCTTTTGTTTTCCCTTTCTCACCCTGACTCCTTTCTCCTCCCTCTTCCCCCTCTTCTCTTTGTTTACTCACAGGTGGTGTCCTCCTATCCAAAACACATGCTCATCCTAACAAATTGCTGACAGAACAAGACGGACGGGGTAAGGGAGCACTGGAAAGAGAGATCTCCCAGACGCACACTCATAAAGAGAAAGGGGCCATTGGCCATCTGTGGTCAGTCCCCTGCTATTTTGCAGCTGCGTTGGAGTCAGCGAATGGTCCTAAGCTCTGATAGGAAAAAGAGGTTTTTCTCCAACGTTGCCCAAGGGATGAGCCCAGGCTAGGGCAATGTTAAAGCCTCGCTGGCCTTGGATTAAGCCCCTTGGGCTATTTTGTGTAGGGATGGGTGACACCCCAGCTGGATCCTCTGCTGTCACTATTCTCTACAGCTATCATTAGTGGCTAATGAGCTGCTGCTAGAGAGGAAACGGGGAAGGTGCCTGCGGAGAGAGGTGAAACCTTACAGCTCTTATTAAGAGGCCCACAGAGAATTCTTTGCCTCTGCAAGGGAATTAAACTATTTAAAGCTTTGACTAGCATGACTTTGCAATTTATTATTGTAGGTATTGCTTTATGTGTTTTGATAGCCCTTTTTGTTACAGCATAAAAATGTCACCTAGAAGTTGAAAGACTTTTTTTTTTTCCAGGAAGATGATTCAGTGTTTGGACATAAATTATTTTTCTCATGAAGCAGTTTCAAAAATATATTTTTATTCAGAAGGAATTTTGGTAGATTGTTTTTATTTTACTCTTCCCGATAATTTTGACCTTCCTATGCCCTGAAGAACATTGGTCACCATGGCAGCAGCCTATCGTGTTGTTGTGAGCAGCGTGAGCTGTTACAACAGTGTGGTAGTAGACCGACGCACTCACTCCCATGCAGTACACTACTGCTCAGGGCCATGTGGAGCACTGTCCCAGGGCTTGGACTGCACTGTTGCACACCGTGGCACCTGTTCTGAGCTCCTTGTTGCACCTGACCCTCAATACAATGACCTTAACAGCTCACCCATACACTCCCGCAACATTATTGCTCAGCAGCTTCCTAACCATGCTAAAGTTTGTCTTGCCATGGATACTACTCATAATGGGAGCCTAGAGAGGGCAGGCAGCAGTGGCAATTTATCTTTAGGAGAAGAGAGCCCAACATGGCGTGGTAAGAAGACCTCTGGTGGTGGAGCATCAACTGGGAGTATGACCTCCTCTGGCAGTCTTAAGGATATTACTGAAGAAGCCATCAACCTGGCCAGTGGTAAACTCAAGGAGTTTTCATTTGATAAGCTCCGCCTCTCATCCTCAAGCCACATCACCTTCCGGAAAGGCCGGAAAGTCCGTCCTGACTCTTTTAGCCGTCGCTCCACCGACCTGGAGATTATTTATGGCCACTTCAGCTCCAACCTTACCACAAATGCAACTACTAACGGTATGACAAATGGCACGGCTTCTTCTAATGATGAGAACCTGCCACCATTTGTGCAAGGGAAAGGAACGGTGCTAGAGGAAACGAAGATTAAGGGCAGCACAGGCACCATATCGTCCATCACCAAAGTTGCTGGTGGCTCAACAAACAGCCTCACGAGTATTGGGTCATTAGACCAAAGTCTGAACACAGTGGCCTCCCTGTACCGCAACACCCTAGGAGAAGAGAACTTAATTGCCCGTCTGCTGGAGAAGACGCGAGCGGAGGCAGCTACTGGCGGAGCAGGTGGCGAAGACATACGTGCCTGCCTTGATATTCTGCTTAAATGTTCTGAAGACCTTAAGAAATGTACTGACATAATCAAACAGTGCATCAAACGCAAAGCTGGTGGAGGCCCAGAGGATGGGGAAGCAAACCCTGACAGTGTGTATCGGGCTGTGATGACTCGTCTCAGTTCCTATCTTAAGAGACTGCCTCTGGAGCTGGAAGGAATCGGAGGTTTGGGAGGCAGTGGACAGGGTGCACCTGGAAGCGGGCACAGTGATTTGGCTGAACTGGTTAACACTCTTCACTCCATCCAGCAGGGACCTTACTCGCCGATATTTGGCAATGAACAGCCTCCTCGCTATGAAGATGTGGTGCTCTCTCCTCCAATCCCAAAGACTGTTCCACATTCTGTTTCTGCTCCATCCTCTGTCTCATCTACTTCTTTATCTCTAAAATCAGATTCCATCCATACCAAACCAGTCCAGAGTTCAGCCCAGCTTAGAGCTACCCCACTTACTAATGGAGTCATCCAACATCCACATACTTCTTCTTATACACAACATACTCTCTCTCCGCCAACCATTATATCCTCTTCATCCAGCTCCTCTCCAACACACTCCCCCTCCCCTCTTCGTAACTCCCCGACCCCACCTTATACACACACTCCCCCAGCATCTCCCATGGAGGCTCTTTATATTGAGGAGGAGGAAGCAGATATGGGAAAGACACCAGAACAAATCTCACAGCAGACACACACTCCATCTAGAGGGATGAACAGCAGCCAGAGCAAAAGTGGGACTATGATGGGGCAACACATGCACCTGTCCCAAACACACACGCTCTATAACTCTTCAAATAATTTGCCAGTCAGCTCTGGCTATGGCTCAAATTGGCCTTCCTCTGCATCACTAACAGTCTCTGCACCCAAAGCTGCTGCACACAGGAATGATGACATTGACAAGCTGCTCATGGACTTGGAGAATCTCTCTCAAAGTATGACTCATCCCAGAAAGATAGAGCCTCCACTTCCAGCCAAAACCAGGAAGAGAGATGGGAGCCAGGGGATCACCTCCAGTGAGTCCTTCACTCAACCCAAAATGGCTCAGTTCCAAGTCTCAAAGCCAGACAGCCACTTAACCATGAACGGCATTAGCTCCAGAACTCCCCAGAGTTTCACTCCTCCTAAAGAAGAGAGGAGTGAAAATGTGGCAGGAGAGGAGGAGGATGGGGCATTGTTGCTGAGAATCCTTGAGAGCATTGAGAGTTTTGCCCAAGAACTGGTGGATTCCGGAGCAGGGAGCACAGGGAGTGCAGAGAGGAACAGTGGAAAGGAGCGGGAGGTGATGAGGCTCCTGCAGGATACACTGGCCACCGCTGGCAGGGCTGATACACCTCTGGAGAGCACAAACCCACCAGCTGTTCCCACCGCTCCAACTGTACATACAGATGGAATCTCAGATACACCCATAAAACACACCTTGGCAAATACACCTGAAGTTTCACCTGCCCCAACACCTGCAGTATCTGAATCTGAAAGCAGTGCTTCAGCTGAACAAGCACCTAAATCTACACCTGAAAGTGCTCCCCAACCTTTGCCTACACCTACACCTGACCCTCCAGTCGAGTCTGTGGATAAAATTCCAGAAGCGTCTACAGATGAGGATGACTCAAAACCAGTCTCTGCCCCGATATCCTCTGCACCTGCAAACTTGCATTCCTCTACGCTTTCCGATGAAACCATACCTGTGGCCGCACCTGAAGCTCCAGCTCCTGTTGCTACGCCAACCACAGCAAGTGCTACCGTTGCTGTTGGTGAACATACTGCTTTGAGAGATGCTGGCTCAACCCTTCTTATCCAGCAGACTCCAGAGGTCATTAAAGTAAGTGTTCCAAAGTCACGCTCACAAATGCATAATCTAACAGACAATCAAAGACATGAACATTTCAGAAAATAGTTTATTGGTGCTGTGTGATTTTTTTTCATTGCATTTCAAGCTGCTGCTAGGAAATAAAGAAATGGGTGTTTCAAGGACTTGAGTAATATGAAGTACTTATTCCAAGACAGTGCCATTACAGGTGCAGTCCACTGATCGGGAATTTATCATGTTGGAAAGATTGCTACATGCAGTGCAACTCTGGGTTAATTTATGTTCATTGATTTATATAAAAAGGAGCCATCTGTGCTTTTAAATGTTACTGTTGATCCATTTAGGTGCAGTATGAGGGCGCCTGACTGAGGGATATAGAGGGACCACACAGGCTGATTAGCATTAGACTGAAAATAAACTGAGGATTTTATTGCTGTGGCAAAACCGGACTGATGCTGCTGTAATTGGTAGTATTAATTAGCTCTAATTAACATGCTGTTACAGTTACTCTATCTTGGCTTGAATCAAAAAAGTTGAGGCTTTGGATCACGGAACAGCATAGCTCATTGTTGTGCAGTGGCTCTTTGTTGGCTTTTCCTGGTTTTGAACTTGTGTTTTGTTCTGTAATTCTATGTGTGTGCAGGCGTATGCATGTGTGTAGACTTTGTTTTTCTTACTGTGGAAAATGTAACGGTAAATTGCAGTTGTGCTACAGAGGAAAAGAGAAGGGAACTAGAACTTGATTATTTTTTTGTCTGTGTCTGCGCATAAGCTGGAGTGAATGATGATGTTACCTCAGCCAGTCCCTAATGTGGATGTTCAACTGCAAATTGTAGATTTAGGTAATTATGCATGCCAGACAAACACACATTATCATCAACACAGAGGAATCAAATCATTATTGTTGTCATTTATTCCCCTCTATATTTGATATTTTTCTCTTGCTAATTTATTTTTCTGCTCTCGCTCCAACCATCCTTCTCCTCATCACGCTTCCTCTGCTGTTTATGTGTGTTTATTTACTGAGCTGTGTAACCTTATGCCCTGCTGATATGTAGGGCACCTATTTATGAGGTTACCATGGTAGCTGCCACAGTAAGAACGGAACAGCCAGCACCCGAACACATCATTACACAATCTCCTTCCTCCTCCATCTTCTGTGTCCCTATCCATCCCTTTTTTCTCTTTCCTCTACTGTTTTTGTTTTTTCTGCTTATCTGCCCCCACATTTCTTGCAGTTAAACTCTCTCCGTTTTTCATTTTTCTGGCTTATAGGTCTACTTTTGTTTCTCTTCTCAGTGTCCTTCTTTCACCTGCGGTCAAGGATTATGTCCGTACTGATCACTTCTTGTCTTCCAACCCTGTGATTGGCTGTTGTTTTATTTTGGGAGAGGTGAATAACTGTTGTTGCTGCGTGGAGAGCAGAGAAACCCAATGAGAGGTGCTCATTGGAGCACTGGAGGAAGCGGGGGGAGGGTTGGGTTGTTGGCACAGCAAGTGTTAATGGTATCATTACCCTACAACCCCCTCCACCCCTGGCACAGCTAGGTGTGAGGGAGACCTAAATCTGTCCACCCCTCTGTACTATGGCATCCCGCTAACAGACTCACTGTCGCCACAGTGTAAATGGACCGGCATACGTGCATGTGTGTGCATGTTTGTGTGTGTGCGTGTGAGCATGTGTTATGCACACCTAGGCTTTCTTACATGTCCAGATGTTCATACATTGGTGCATTTACATG
Organism: Pelmatolapia mariae; assembly: GCF_036321145.2. Classification (NCBI taxonomy): domain Eukaryota; kingdom Metazoa; phylum Chordata; class Actinopteri; order Cichliformes; family Cichlidae; genus Pelmatolapia; species Pelmatolapia mariae. Next base: position 58,880,350 of record NC_086241.1, on the reverse strand, counting down.
TGTGTTCATGCATGCATTAAATTTGTATGAGTTAAACGTGATGAATATCGTAGTCTGATCAACTGTGCGTGTGTGCATCTGTCTGGCTGTCTGTTTGTTGGCCCATGGGTAAGATGACCCGGTGCTACTGTGGGTCACAGCTGAGTTTGGAATAGCTCTTCGACACCCAATACCGATTCTGGCACTCTGGGAATTATGTTAATATTCCTCAGCGCCAACCCCGCCCTGCAATGCATTAAACTGCCAATCAAACTGTAAACAAGACAAGACCCCTCATGCACAAGTGAGAAAATGCCCTCGCACAACTGCACTGAACCACACACTCCACGTTGAACATTTGTAGCTTTGTTTCGCTTGGCACTGCCATAGCTTCACTGGGAAGTTCTGCTAAGCCCTCTATGGTGACGCAGGCCCCAGGCAGTAGTATCTTCATCTCTGCTTTACGCATGTTTATTGTTGATTCTACTGCTGACAGACTAATACAGGGCTTTCTGCACCTGTCAGAACACACCCATTAATCTCCATCATGACAGGAAAGCTGACTGATATAAATCAGAGGCAAAGCCGTAACACTCATAGTGGGGAGATGTGATGGTGAGAGTCAATTAACTTTAAGAACAATGGGCTTTGAATTGGCTTTCTTTCTATTCCTGTCTCTGTTTTTAGGTAATATAATAAAAGCTGCTTTTTTCCCTTGTTCACAATGGGTTGGCCACAGTGAATAGCGCTGCATGTTTGATTTGGCAGATTTTTACACTGGAGGCCCCTTTGTTTCTCCTCCCATATTTAAACCAGAGGTCTTTCGCTTGTTAGGCATATAAGTAAACCACTACAGTATGGAGCCACATTTTAGGTAACATAGTAAGATGTATTTTAAAATGAGACAACATTCACTGGTGGATAAATGTAACCTAATTTTTGTTCTAGTGGCATTGCTGCAGTACAGTTAATGGTGGAATTGCTTGCAGACACTGACTGGATCTATAGCTGCCACTCTGATAGTTTAATTAACACACTGCTGGTTTAAGTAGTTTTACCAACTTCTGCAGATGTGTCACAGGGCAAGATTAACATTGGTCTTTGGCTCATTTTAAATTTGATGGCAACAATATGTCTCAAAAGAGTTTCAGTTCAGTCCATTCAGTTCAGATTTCTGGGAACTGAGATCAGCTGCTAGACTTTTTAGATAGGAATATTGTCCCATTGTCCCACTCTGCTATAGGATTTTGGCTGCTCAACAGTCCTGGATCTTCTTTGTCCTATTTTTTGTTTCATGATGTGCAGAATTTTTCAAAATGGTCTGGACAGCAGCTGGACTCTTCTACCGTGAAGCCTTATTGTTGTAATAGTGCATTATGTGGTTTAGCATTGTCTTGCTGAAATTTGCAAGGCCTTCCCCGAGAAAGACATCATCTGGATGGAATTCCAGTATTTCAGGATTGGCGTGCTGCCAATTCCATAGCCATTAATACATCCTCATATCATCACAGATGCAGGCTTTTGAACTAGGCACTGATAACAAGCTGGGTGGTCCCTTTCCTGAGTATGGAGGATGCTGGATCCAAAAAGAATATTAAATTTCGATTAGTCTGACCACAGAACAGTTTTCCACTTTTCCTCAGTTCATTTTAAATATACTTTGGAGGAAAAGACGGGACATTTCTTTGCTAATGGAGCTTTAACCTGGATTTCCTTATGGCACAGTGAACTGTGTTCACAGACAGTGAATTCTGGAAGTGTTCCTGAGCCCATGCAGTAATTTCCATGACAGAATCATTCTTGTTTTTCAGTGCAGTATTGTGTGAGGGCCTGAACATCCCAGGCATCCAAGACTGATTTTTGCCCTCATCGCTTGTGCACAGAGTTTTCTTTCAATACTTGGTATCTTTTGAAAATATTACATACGGTAGAAATATTCAAAGTCTTCACAGTTTTTTAATTTTTTTCAATGCACCTTTGGTCTGAGCTATATGTCTCCCTATGTATAGTTCCCGAAAGAAAAATCAGTGGGTCTAATGGGGTAAGATTTGATCAGTTTCTTCTTGACCCTTTTCGAGAGTCCTTTGATTACTGGACAGTCTCAAAAATATGTGAGTGGTCTCCTTTTCCCACATTTTCTCCAACACAGTTCCACATTAATTTCTTTCACATATGAAGAGATTATGAGAGGTGTATTTAAATACCACATTTTTAGTTTAAAGTCAAATTCTTTCCATAGTTGACTATTACTTTCTCTATGTCAGATTGTACACACCTCTTCCCATACTTTGTCAAATTTAGTCATTTTCCCTTAATATTTGCAATGTTTTGTATTGTTTCATTTATAATCTTTGTTCTTTGTGATTTTTACTGACCATTTACTGACTTTCTTTATGACTTGAATTATAAAACGTCTTATTTAAAAGTATCTATACAAACCATTAGATTGAAGCTGGAGTTGTTCCTGAAGTTGGGTAAATAACGTGAGCTCTGTTCCATTAAATAGTATGTTAATTGTGACCTTTGTTGACCCACCTTAACTGCCATCAAATAGTTGCTTGGGATTTACAGTGAGAATAATTCTCAAGCATCTAAATCCTTGTCTTGGCCAACGAAAGGAAATACTGTCATTTAGTTGTACAGGCTAATTCCCTGTTGTCATCATAGCCTCTGATTTATTTTAATTGATTTTTATGTCCTGAGACTGAACCATATTTAAGTAAATACTGCTGGAATTTAAAGAAGTAGATTTTTCTTAATGAAAAGCAACAAATCATCAGCAAATTGAATGGGTCATAAGGAGTTGCGCTGTTTCACGCCCCTTTCCACCCTGAATGAATCAGTTTCACAATTTATAAATGCAGATTTTGCAGATTTGTGAACTTCTGCTTAACTTCTAGGGAACTCTGGCTCTCTAAGATGCTCGTTTCATACCCAGTCATGTTACTAATCTGTTGCCAATTAAGCTAATAGTCGCACAATGTTCCTGCAGCTGTTTCTTTTTAGTATCACTTACATTTCCAGACAATAGTTGCCTCCATCCCAACTTTTTGAGTTGTCTCACTCCTGTCAAAATGAGCTAACATTTTTAATGGAAGAGTAAAATGTGTCTTTAAACATTTGATTCTGTTGTGGATAAAATATGGCTTTATGACATTTGTGAATCCTTGCATTCTGTTTTAATTTACATTATACATAAAATATAAAATGTGTTTTTGGAATTGGGAGTTGTATGTAAACTCATTCGCTGACAGCACAGTTAACATACTTAAAATAGGCTTGTGATTAGACTGGTGTTATGAGTACTCAGCTCAGTGTATGTAGATGGGAAGTAAAAATGCAATATTGCCTGCTATTCAGAGCCTTTGTGAAAGTATTCATCAGAGTACCGCTCATGGGTGATTCACCATATGTCAGCTTATTATAAAGAGATGGCTGAGTGTTCCTATCTGACTTTTTAGCCAGAAGAGGAAAGTGCACTGTTGACCTTTTAAAACAGAAATCGGCAACTTCTTTTGGTTCAGACAGTTTTGAAAGAGTACGGAAGGAACGATAAGGAGAAGCATGGAGATATAAAGTAAATTATTTTTTGGTTTCCTGAGCAGTTGGCTTAGGGAAGGAGAAATGCAAAGTGCATCTAAAGTTGGGGGGAGGGGGTGATCTGCAGCTCCCAGTTGTTGACTCTGGGTCAGCAGAGAGTGACATCATTCCTCAGCTCCTTCCACAGGAAATAAGGTCACAGCGGGAACCTTGGCCAAGGTGCACAAGCACACAGTTGAATGCTTTCATTTAAGCACACATACAGTGCTCTTGAAAGACAGGATAATAGGTTGCTATGTGTAGGAAGAGTTTTCCCAATACACTTCATACCACCAAGGTTAGCATAGACAATGGAATATTCAACAGTCAGCCCTTTTTTTCTTTTCTTTTTTTTTTACAGTTTAACAGATCATGTTCATACTATCAACTTGGTGGAGCTCATTTGGCTGGATGATGCTTTTTTTTAGTACGCACATATGCACAGGCATACACACACTTGCACAGAGAGCACTTTTAAGCATCTGACATCATAATTCACCACTCCCTAGTGCAAGGTTGGCTGTGATCCAAGTGCGTTTGTCAGTGTGATGTCCTCAGCTGCAGTGTGCGTGTTCATTTGCACACATATGCACCAATCCACACGCCTGACTTTTATAAGGAACTGTACTTATTCATCTGAAAGGTTTTAATCTCAGCAAGAGTCACCGGTGTGCAAGTTTTTGGGCCTCCTGCCGGGTCACCATGAAAACCAGCACAACATGTTTATAAGCATTAGGTAGGCGGTGGGATTCCCCTACCCCAGAATATCAGTTCTGCAGTGCGATTGGCTGATGGGGACTCCCTCTTAGAATCATGGCACCAGGGGGAGATTTAGGTCTATGTGACTGTGTTGATGTGGGTGTGACCGACTGTGTGTGTGTGTGTGAGTGTGTGTGTGTTTCTTTCCACGTGAAAGAGTTTGCCAATGTTCCAGAACACCATGACTCGGTAGGAGCTTGGGTGTCACCTACCCCCACCCATCTACTTCCAGTCTACCTATTTAGCCCCCACTCTTCCCCTCCCTCATTTCCCTTTGAACTCACCCTTCACCCACTTCCACCCAAAATGTCCTGTGGGATTTCTCCAGAAAACTCCCTCAGCGCTAAAATACTCTCACCGCTTGGCCAAAACAAATATGTTTGGATGTCTTCACTGAAAATGTATGTGTGCTTGTTAAGTTAGGAGGCACAGAAGGAATTCAGAAAGAGTGGAATGCAACCCAGAGATGTGTAGTATAACTGAGTTATTGGATTCCTTTTTCTTCATCCTGACCTCTAACTCCATCAGGTCATTTCACACATTTTGAAGCAGAGCCAAGAAGGTCAATGACAGCAGAAACAAGCATCTTCCGTCAGGTGCATGGTCACAGTCTAATTTAAGTGACAAACTGCTCACAAGTGATAACCGTTAGACAGCTGCTACCCCCTAGTGACTGTAAGGCTCAACCATACCATAAAGTACTTTGTAAGCTTGCAGTCTGATTTCACCCTGGTTGAAATTAATAAGGCCTATAGCATCATCTACTGGAGGATCTGTGAACTAACCGATATATAAAACTAGAAAATTAATTTACCAATGAAACTTTTCACTTAACTATTTTTGTTGCAATATTGTTTATTTTTTAGAGAAAACTGCTCCATGTTTAAACATAATCTCCACTGATTGTGACATTTTCACAGTTATACAGTTGGAAGGACAGTGGTGCAATATACTTGGTATAAGAGAAATGTTACCTTTTGTCTGATATTATGTCGACACAGACTGATATATATATTTTCTTATGTTGCATGTTAGAAGAAAGCAGTTGGCTGCTGAAATATTCCTTTTCGCTAATGTTTCTTTGTTGGTTTTTAAATGAGGTGCAATTTAGGATTATATCCGTTGTGTGCATGCTATAGTGCTATCTGAGTGTCATGTACAGAGTTTTGTTTTTAATATTCCAAAATATTATATATTTAAATAATTATGCCTTGCAACATTCCTGTCTACCTTTTATGTTTTCTGTTCTGTTCTCGAAAAAATAGAGGAAGCAGGACTGATCTTCTCTGGTATTGGTGGTTTGAGGTCTCTTGCTGCACTCTAGTGACAGCTCCGTCACTGTAGCTCCATGCTGAGGACTAAAACTATTGCTGATGTAGGATTAGCTCACTTGCTCTAAATCCTAAGATAGCCATGGGAAATGTAATGCAAAACCTGCCCTGTTAGCCATATGTATAAAAATAAATGCCAGTGAAGGACTGGAGTTTGTTGTTATTAAGCATTAATTTTTGACAGGCGGTTTTCCCAGATAAGGGAAATGGTTCACTGGGTAATTTTTCAGATGTAGCTTGTCTGGCAAGTTTCCCAGAAATAAGTAAAAAATTAACACTAAACTTCTATAAATATTTTCGTAACATTAGGAGGCCCCTTCTGTGACCACTGGGGCAGTTTATATTGAGTTAAAATTGCATGCTAATGTTTTACATTTCCATGCCATATAACCATTTAGCAAGAAAGTGCATATGAGCATCACAGATCTAACATGTGGAAAATTATCTCTTTGTATCTTCTTTAATATCTGTTTATGAAGATTTGTAGACACTCAGAATACAAAATATAGGGCTCTGTTTAGTTTATAGGTAATCTTAGACATATCCAAATCTATATTAGGATATTAGGATTTATTATTTTTTTCGTTGACAAAAAAATAACTGGACTTTTAGCTGTGCAATATTATAGGTCAGTGTCTGATTCCAGTCAGACAATTAGAGCAGCTGTGTTTTTAACTGCTCCCATGTTGTCTTCCTGTGATTCGGATGTGAGTTAGACCGTAGCCAGCACTGATTAACTTTGTCTATCACAGAAGCAGGACTTTAACTAGGTTCATTCTTCCAAGTTTAGAGAGGAGGTTCCCAAGGTAACTGTGTGTGTGGGCGCGTACGTATCAGTGTGTTTGTATGCATGCGTGTGTGTTCTTCTGAAGAGGAAGAGAGAATAGGAATAAAGAATAGAGCAGCGATGTGAACTCTGTTTTCCACTGTTGGCACAGGAACCCTGGGAGCATTCCTCCCTACACTCGATCCAGGGAAAGGGTTATCACCATGGAGATGGCATTTGGCAGGCCTGATCTAAAGTGAGTGTGTGTGTATAATCAGATGGAAGGAGAGGCGATAGTAGCCTGTTCAATGTGTATCGGGTTCAAGTTGAAACTTTATTTGTCCTAGTTGGTTTCATTGCAAGAATTAGAAATAACATTACATAAAATTATGAGACTGGCATGCATAACTGTGCACACTTGCCAATGATAAAATAATTGCTGTAATTCTCCTATGTACTTAAAAGTGTGCATGGATATTTCAGTAATTTAACCCTGGAGAACCCATGGGGTCAAATTTGACCCCATGGTTTCCCTAGAAAACCAATGGGGTCGGATCTGACCCCATGGGTTCTCCAGGGTTAAGCCTTTTTTTAAATACTGTATAAAGAACTATAAGGTCATTGTCACATTATTATTATGATAGTAGTAAATTGTGTCAGAACATTTCCATATTAGAGTATCTAAGCAGTCCAGTTAAACAGTAAATGGTTGGCTATAGCTTTACAGCAAATGTAATTTTGACTTGACAAACATGTCTTTCTCAATGTTTGTTGTCATCTGTGCATCTATCTGTGTGTGTGTGTATGTGTGTGTGTGTTAAGTCTGCCTGGTGCCTGAAGCAGAAATAAACGTGAAATCGGTGGCTATATTTACACAGATAATTTTACACAGCGGACAGGCAGTTTCATAGAGCAGGTGTGTGTGTGTGTGATTAGGAAGTTGTCATGTTCACACTATTCAGCTGCTCTGAAAGACTTGGTTCCTGTTAAGTGAACACATCAAGGCGCACGTGCACACCCGCACACAGCCACATGTGTAATATGCCCCGACAAATTAGAGACATGTATCAATGCGCTAGTAAAGACTGCAGGAGCACACGTGTGCGTGTCAAGTGTGCCAACAGTCGGATGAAGGCGGCAGTTGTTGTTCGACAGCTGACCTGCTGTGCTTCCCATCGTGCATTTATTTGATCAGTGCTGTGAAGGCTGCTGACTCACCTGTTTCTGTGGCTGTGTGGCTGGATTAGATCTGAGGGGTGGGCAGAGAAAAGCTTTTGCAGACATAACACACACACACACCTGTTACACTGCCTTTTGTTCCTGTTAAACTTCCATCAGCCACCAGAGTTTCTGTTATGCTTCTTGTCTCCTGTCTGCGTAAGAAAAAGTAGGTTCAAACCAAATATATTTAGGAAGGAAGCAGGATGCTCAACAACAACAAATCCTTTTTTACAACTTAGAACATATTCAAAGTGACATGTAAGGGGCTATGAGTAGACATAGTTGATAAGATGACCAAATAGTCTTTCCCAATAGATTGTCCTGTTGTCAGAGCAGTCTGTCTGATCTAACTGGTCTCACTGTTTGAGTCAGGACCAGGTGGATACATTCTCTATTAATGTATTCATCTGATATTGAGTCAGTGTCAGAAGGATACATCTGATAATGAGTCAGTATCAGATGTTTTGGTCCACCATGAGGGAAACATTTGTTTGGTTAGCTCCTTAATACTCAATTAAGTTCACCAGCTATTTGTTTAGAATATTGTGGTGTGATGAATACAATTTAGTTGTTCATTTTTTAATTAAAACAACTAAATTAAAAGATGTTGACATGCTTGGTAGACCGCAGAGAAACTACACAAGCACATTGTCTTGTCTATGCTCAGTTATCAGATCCATTTCATATAGATTTTCATATTCAAGCTGATTATAAGTACAGCTTGAATATGAAATTCTACACTATTTAATTATTTAATTTAAGTTGAGTAATTAACTAGTCAAAATTCTGCCTTGACGTTGCATTTCTGTTGGCCTCATGTGTCCCTTCTTGTAGGAACAGTTTGTCCCAGTGGGTGTTTTCATGTCACCTGAGCTCACTAACTTCATACATACTGTCGTGGACCATCTCGGGAGTTTTACAGTTTGTATAGCTTCGTAAATTGGTTGTTTTTATTCATTTTTTCTGCTATTTTTTCATCTTTAATAGCAGGCTAATCATCACAGAACATTCAAGATTCAAGGAGGAAAATTTAAGATTTAAGAACAAGGGTTTTAGGACCAAACGGAGCAATTTTGACAGGGCAGGGTTACACTGACTGTCAGTCACAGGAAAAGAGCACACAGCTGCCTGGTGGCATTCCTTTCTGGCTCCCATTACACTCTCACACAAGTACTGTAACTCTTTATACAGAGATTTATGATATCACAAGTTCATTGCTACAGCTGAAGAGGTTGTGCAGAGGAAGTGGAGAGAATGAACTCCCTTTCATTGACCAGGATGAAAGAAAGTAGAGAGAAAAAGGGTCAAAAAGCAGGGTGGGATTTCACATGAGATAATAGGCTGGTGAGACTCTAGTGCACATTTGTTGAGTGATACAATATATTTGCTGTATAATGTTTCCCTCTGAAGCATGGAGGTAATAGGTAGCTAGCATTAGACAATGTGTGCATGTGACAGTATCTGTATCTGTGTGTGGGATCGGTATGCAACCCTGGCTTCAGTATGGATCCCAGCTGTTCCAAAGAATTCAGCAGGGCACACAGGGATCTGAGAGGAGTTACCCTAAAATACAAGGTGACTCATTTATTTTTCTGGAAAGCTACTCACACACATGCATGCACACTGAACCTTTCTGTATGCAGTATGGCACAAACTGGAAGAAACAATAGTGTCACAAATGGAAAAAATACAGTAGTAGAAAAACGGGGAAAAAATTGTTCAAGCTATAAAACGAACCATTGGACCAAGATGAACGTAACACAGTGTATTAAATAAAGTTGTTAGTGGCAGTCATGATGTATCAAGTACAGTATGTGCAGATATCTTGTGTACTGTCCTAGACTTCTAGGTATTTGAGCTGGACAGATTTAAAATGGGTCACCCTGTACATCCTGAGGGATCCCCTCTCTGTTCGGCTTCAGATTGGTGTTGCTTGGCATCGAAAAGGTTTTAGCTCAGCCTTGGTAAATTTAAGGGAAGCCTTTCAGGGAGCATTCGAGGACACACTGCTGACAGTTTATGTTCTAATTATTCTCACTGTTAATTAGCTATTACCATCCGTGGAAATTTGTCAGTACTGTCCATCTATCTATTCATTCGCCATTCAGGAGCAGTAATGTGGTTTGATATTTCACATTTGGATATTGCTACTAACCTTTGGTGTCCATGCATTAAAGAACATAGAAACAGACAGCAGTAAATCTATTACTTCCAAAAATTCAACTGCTACTTCTGCATTGTTGATTTTGCAGAAAACTAGATGATGCAGAGGTGATTACTTTAATAAAATTTGATAACTGAAATCTTGGTTCCTTGTTTTTACTGCTTCTCAAATGTAAGGATTTACTGTTTTTTTAATATTAATAATTCATCTATTCTGAGAATCTGTAAGTCGAGTAAAAATGCCAAACGGTTCCTTTTTCATCCTCTCAGTTCTTAAGAGGAGCTGCTGTTTGTTCTTTCTTTCATGTGACAGTAAGCTGATGATCTTGTTTGAGAAACTTAGCGGGATAACCACATCACTTTGTATTATGGAAGATGGTCAGTAGTTGCTTTGGATTTGTGATTTTGTTTTACTGACAAATAGCTGGATGAATGATTTAAACTCTTTTTATTTAAAAAACACACTGACTGGCTCTAAAGCAGGGTGACACTTGTGGATTTTCATTATGTTCAAAAGGGAATGCTGCATTGAGTCTTTGAGCTAGCCCAGTGGAAATACTGTCAACAGATATAACGACAGGTGTCTCGCCCGCTGATTCAACACTGCCTCCCAAATTACCGCTATGAAAATATTTCAGCTTGCTTGTCCAACCCACTCACCCTGAAGCACCAACTTAAGCTTCCTGTCTGCAGTAAAATTATTTCAATCACAGTCACTTTGAGTTGTAACTTCCCACTGGCTAACTTTAGTCAGCAGGAGGAGGCAGGAACAGAGGAGGGCTCATATCCTGCAAAACACTACGCCAAGATATGCAACATGGTTGCACTTCCCCGCCTCCCACCACCCTAATGCTCAGGACAGCCGGTTTGTTATATGTGTGTGTATTGCCAGGCATGGCTCATGTTTCTCAGTGCAGTTTGTCAGAGCCCAGCTTGGAACAGCAGGCACCAGTGAGGCTACATCAAATACATACATTCAGAGCTGACAGGGGGACACCACAATGTTTCTTCCCCAGAAAGAAGCTACGATTTGGGATTGCATTGGGCCATAAAACAGCCCGGTACCATGTTTTTGCCTCCCGTCCTGCACTGTAGCACAGGACGTCTAAGGATCATCTTTTTACATAGAAACACTGCTGGATTACTGCCCCACAGGACAAAGTGTTGGGAGCATGAGTATAAATGTGAAGTTTGAACGAGACCGATTTTGAGTGCAAATAATTCCTAAGGGACACTTTGCATGAAATGCCACACGTGCTGGATATTCTTTGCTTTCCTGAAGTGGTTTTCCAGTTTTGGCTCCTGGATATCTGAGCTGTTGGGTAAACCTATTATAGTCCATCCCTTTTCTTATCACTTGCTGGGCAAGCTGGTGAATCTGTAGTCGCCCTGTCGTTAGCCACATCAGTGTCCGTGTCTGGTGGGGTGTTGTGAGCCTCAGCCTCCACCATGATGATCAAGGAGGCATCGTTACGGAGGGACCCTGACCTCAGGGGGGAGCTGGCCTTTCTGGCCAAGGGGTGTGACTTTGTCCTCCCCTCACGGTTCAAGAAAAGAATCAAGTCTTTCCAGCAACAACAGGTCAGTCAGTTCAACAAGCAAGACAGGCAGGGTGCAAGTGTGCATGTAATAATAATAAATAATAATTATAAGCGCATAAAGATGTGCAGATGCAAATGTATATCTGTGTACACACACATACATTAGATGCATCTGGTTGCTTTAACACACACAGAGTGACATGCCAGGGAAGACAAACTATTCTGAGGCAGATACCAGCAGGGTATTAATAGGCCAGGAGGTGCAGGAATAGAGTGACAGAATGAACGGTGAGAAGGAGAGGACTGCTACAGCTGTCCTGCTCAATACACAGAGTATGAAGGCCCAAGAGAAGAGACCAGGAAGTTCCTATGGGAACACAATGACTTTTGATTTAAGATGCAGTGTTGATTAAGCTCCAGTTTTGGTCTTCATATTTTAATAAGTAGCTATTGAAAATTGGTTGTGTATCACATTTAGGGTGTAGTCTAATATTGGGGTCTTGGGGTAAATTTGACCATGTAAGTTATTTGGTAATACATTTTTTTCTGAGATTTTCCTGAGGACTGACTGTATGGATGTGTCTTCTGCCACCTGGAACTTTTCTTGCCAAAGGTTAAAATAAAAGTGCACTTGTGACCGCTTTGTACTCATCTATGACTAACAGAATGTCAGGAAAAAATAGTCTCTTGTGTGTTGTTTATGAGTCACTGTGAGTTTCCAGTTCAACCTTTTACGTAGGTTCTCTATCATACTACAGTGAAGCTGTATCTTATCTACAGCTCTGGGGAAAGTTGTCTATGACAGTGATTAAATTCCTCATTCTGATTTGTGCTTTTCATTAAAATGCGTACAAAATTAGGGATGCAATCTAGACTAAGGCAGGTAGTTTGAATCAGTAAGCCACCAAGACTGCAGTGTTTCAGTCATTGGAACATTGTCTCAAAAAAAGCTGAAATATGATGTTTAAAGTTAGGACCACAAACAGCTAATTAACACCCATCCATGCTTGTCCTTTCCCACACATGATCTCCCTTCTCTCTTTTCAGGTCCAGTCGAAACCAGAAAAGAAACCCGGAACACCTCCTCCCGCTCCAGTTGCAACCACAGCCACACCAGCCCCCACGCCACGCTCACCCAGCCCTCCTCCAGCTCCTGTGATAGTCACCCCTCCTCCTGCCATTAACATTCCCAGGTTCTACTACCCTCGTGGGCTTCCTGCCCTGGGCCCGGCTGCCAACCACGATGCAGCCATTGCTGCCATTGAGACAGTCTTCACCGAGTTTGAGGAGGAGAAGGCTGATATTTATGAAATGGGCAAGGTCGCGAAGGTAAAATCACACCTTTCCCCTAACCTGTTTTTCAGAATAGAACAAACTTTATTAAGACAAAGGCAAGCATCTACATTTAATTCCAGTAGGGCAGTTGAAATACCAACATCCATATCGTGACTTGAAATTTCTTTACATTTCCCAGAAGGCTTTTGTTTTTCCTGAGAAATCACTGCACGTAGTGGCCTTGTTAAAACAGTGTTCTTTCTAAGCAATGCAACTCTAGGAAACAAACATGTTGTTCAGAGTAAGGTCATACGGGCGGTTGTTGTGTTTCCATTCAGGCATGCGGGTGTCCACTTTACTGGAAAGCACCCATGTTCTACGCAGCAGGTGGTGAGAGGACGGGCTTTGTGTCTGTTCACTCGTTCATTGCAACTTGGAGGAAGTAAGACACGCGCATGTTCATCAAAGTCTTACAAATAGAATAAAACAGATGCAACTGGGCTTTGATATCATACGTCTCTCCTCTCCTTTCTTGCAGGTTGTTGCACAGTTGCCATGACGATGCCTCAAAGTTTGTTTACTTGCTGGCTAAACCTGGCTGTAACTACTTGGAACAGGAAGACTTTATTCCTCTACTGCAGGTAAATATCGTACCAATATAAATGAAATAAGCAACCCTGTTTTTTCTGTGCTACACTATATTTTTATGACAACTCTATATACTATTTTTTTTCCTGTTTGCCTTATTAGGACATTGTAGATACACATCCTGGGCTCACGTTTCTGAAGGATGCACCTGAATTCCATTCACGCTACATAACAACGGTAAATGGCAAAAGCCAATGAGATCAGCTGTGTTTTTTAAAAATATATTTATTTGTAAGATTGTGTTTTATCTCACAAGCTCTGTTAACTGAAAAGGAATGGCAGTTCTAGACTAAGCGCCACAGTAATGAGGAAGCTCTTTATGGCCACATGTATCAATGACCTTGTTTATACAATAAATGTCCAAAGCTCATGACCACAGGCAAGTAATAGAAACTAGATTAACTGGCTTCAAGATGAGAAAACTTCAAAAGTACAAGCACATTACCAGTGAATAACAGAAACATTTAAAACATGACTGTAACAGTGAATAGCAATTAACTCTCTCAAGATCTTTTCTGTTTAATGACACTTTAATATTCTGTCCTAGGGGTGCCATTATAATTCACCTGATTGAGTTATAATGACCCTTATACTGAAGTCCTTCCTGCAGCAGCCTGAATTCAAGTCTGTGCCAGACTGCTGTGAATACTATTCTTCCCACCTTACTATCTAGCCTCCTCTTTCATGCCAAATAAAAGCTAAAACATGCCCCAAATAAAATAATATTTTTCCATAACTACCATTTGGTCTAAAAATGACCCAATTATCCAAAAAAAAAAATCACTTGATGAGGTTATAAAATACAACAAAAACCCAACAAATCATATATTCTTCCTTCACCTGCTCCTTTTCCTTATTCTTATGCCTCTGAGCAGCCCATATAGGGGTTGCCACAGTGGACATTTGCCTCCAACTCACACTAGCCTTAGCATCCTCCTCCATTATGTCAACCCTCTGCATGACCTTGATCTTTTCTGTGGTTTTTGTCTCCATCTTCAACATCCTTTGACTAATATATCCACTAACCCTCCTCTGTACATGTCCTGACCATATCAGCCTTGTCTGTCTAACTTTGTCTCCTAACCACTCAATCTGATTAGCATTATAGTCTTATCCATTCTGGTGACTCTCAGCCAAAATCTTAGGTATTTGAGCCCTGGTATTTGAACTCATCTGTCTTCACTATCTCTGCTCCTTGCAGGTTCACTGTTCCACCTGCCTCCCTCTTCTGTCTTGCTTCTATTGGCTTTCATTTCTCTTATCTCTAGAACATACCTCCACCTCTCCACACTCTCTTCCACCTGCTTCCTACTCTCACTATAGAGCAGTATTCATAACCTCCTCTTATGTTGTCAGCAAAACAGCTCCTGTGTGCCTCAGCTGTGTAACATTAACAGTGGAGCATGTGAGTCTGTGAATGTAGACGGGGACAGCTGTGAAAGCTGAGGGTTTGCTTTTTAAAAGTACTGAGATTTTACTGCACCGATGCGTCAGCCTACGGTGACTTCACGGAAACACTGATGCATTCCCTACCATCCCTTTCCATAGAGACACCCCCTGCATTCCCATTTTATGACACTTCCTATTCAGTTTAGACCAACTGACGTGCTACTGTATGAGATGCTAGTAAACCCTGGAGGTCCATGTACCAGAAAATGGATGATAATCCAGTGTTGTGGGTCTTCCTCTTGGCTAGATGAGGAATATTGTTAATATATCTGGATGACGGCGCTTGTACAGACCTCGTGAAAATGTCATCATGTTTTTTTTTTAGTTTGATAGTTTCAGTTTTAGACCTTGCCTTGATTTTAACTTTTTAGAATCGCCAGTACAAAAACCACCAGATGTAAAATACATAAATTTTAATTGGACAAATTAAGTTTCTATGATTAATTGAAGCCAGCAAAGGCGATTGTAATTACTGAAGAGCTTTATTAATAATTCTGTTAAAAGCCTTATCAAGAATTAATAATTCTCTACTCCACTGTTATGGATATATTAATCATTTTTTGGTTAAAAGTTAATGTAATGTTAAAAATTTCAGAAATTATGAAAGATGTCCCTCATAATTTAATAAATTCACCTCCTTTAAAAATATAGTGAGGGCTTGTTATTTGGAAGATATTGAATTATAGGATTAATCATGAAAAGTTTTTACATTAATCATGAGGCTTTACTTTCGTTTTATTAGCGCATTTTATGAAAACTATTATATAATAGAATTGTCTTTGTCGCTATTCTACTATAATGTTATCACAGGTGATCCAGCGGATATACTATGTAGTGAACCGGTCATGGAAAGGTCGTATCACAATGATGGAGCTACGCCGGAGTAATTTCCTTCAAACTCTGGCCCTGCTGGAAGAAGAGGACGACATCAACCAGATCACTGACTACTTCTCCTACGAACACTTTTACGTCATCTACTGCAAGTTTTGGGAGCTGGACACTGATCATGATCTGTACATTGACCCCAAAGATCTGGGGAGATACAACAACCACGGTAAGAAAACAAATCTCAGTTAAGGATTTACTTCCCTCAGCTGAAAGATCTCCATAGCAGTTCAATTGGGGTTTCTCTAACCCTTTATATGAGCACTGAGCCAAAAATCTAATTTTCTGAATCAGTACTTAAGTGTTTGATTTTAATGTGCTTTCACTGATTTACAAACAGTGTCATCTTCTTTCTGTATATTTACTTCCTCTTTTTATTCATTTTAACAGCATCCTCAAACAGAATCATTGAGAGATTATTTTCAGGGGCTGTTACTCGGTGAGTAAAAACGTGAACAAGAATACGTAGCCAATTACTTTACTGTAATAACTGTAGAGTATCTAAATGGTTCTGTCTCTTTTCTTTCCAGGGGTAATGCTGTGCAGAGAGAAGGCAGGATGAGCTACGCTGAGTTTGTCTGGTTTCTGATATCTGAGGAAGACAAAAAAAATCCCACCAGGTATTTCAAAAGTTGTTCCAATATGTGTTTAGATTAGTACACTGCAGGTATGCAACAAATAATCTGAGTCTGTGCGTAACACATTTGTTACCTGTCTTTCCAGTATAGAGTACTGGTTCCGCTGCATGGACGTGGATGGTGATGGTGTCCTTTCCATGTTTGAGTTGGAGTATTTTTATGAAGAACAGTGTGAGAGGATGGAAAGAATGGGCATCGAGCCTCTACCCTTTCAGGATTTGCTCTGCCAGATGCTCGACCTGGTCAAACCTGAGAACCCAGGTTAGTGCTCAAACTTTCTTGCCCTTGCTCTTTTTTTTTCTTATTTCACAATTACGTTTTAATCAGTAGAGAGCCAAACACTGCCATTCTGCTTTTGAGACATTACACCTGCATGTGTTTGTGTTATTTCCTTTAGGTAAGATAACTCTGAGTGACTTGAAACGCTGCCGGATGGCTCACATATTCTTTGACACTTTCTTCAACCTGGAGAAGTACCTGGACCATGAGCAGAGAGACCCATTTGCTGTGCAAAAGGTGCAAATCTTCTACTTTTATTTATAATATTCAACTATAACTGTGGATCTTCTTGATATTGTGATGACCCACTCAGAAGGCATGCATGTTAGGTTATTAGTGATTTGAAATTGTGACTCCCCACAGTGTATAATCCAGCTGGATTTTTTTCTAGTGTCATATATCTTCTTCACTTAGTATTATTATTATTATTATTATTATTATTAAGTTTTGTGTCTTTTGTCTAAAGCTTTAAAACACCAATATGTATTGTGTTTGTGTTGCTCCAGGACATTGATAGTGAAGGTCCAGAGCCATCTGACTGGGATAAATATGCCTCAGAGGAGTATGAGATACTAGTGGCAGAGGAGACTGCAAATGAACAGCTGCACGAGGGGTAAGGCGTAGACACGTTCACACTAATTCACATTATTAACTAAAAGTTTATCATTTTTATTAAGAATAAAGGTGTATATCAGTTCTCTCTGTTGTGTTCCCAGGTCATTTGATGATGACTACGAATCTGAGGAGCTTCAAGTTCCTGGAGAAATTGGGAAAATGGAAAAACTGGTCATATCAGACCTGTCTGCATAAAACTTGGAATTCTTGGGCTTCTCTTTCTGGTAAACAGAAAGCAGCAAGGTGATGGAGGGCCACTCTGGATATATGCATCCATACATGGATCGAAAGACAGACAGAGAAAGGAATTCTGGCTCCTGTCTCATGATTTCTCTGTGGAGTTATTGTATTGTATGTGTGTGTGAGCATGGCCATAAACCAGTACTGTTCTGGTGTCTGGTGCAATAATGCGTCTGTATTCACACAAAAAAGAATGTCCCTGCCTCCAGCTTTTTGCTCCACAGAAGCCAAAGACAGAAGTTTGGTAAGCTCAAGAAGGACTCAAAGAAAAACACTTAACTGTAAAATAATGTAATTATTGTGAATTCTCTACTGACAATCCTGCCAAAGGACAATCTTTTTAAGAATTTTGCTAAGCTCAAGTTAGACTGACAGGAAGCCTGCCATGCACACAAGTAGGCATCTAGTAGGAGAAACTGGCAGGTAGAAAAAATAATGACAATGATAGACACTGCCATTGAAGAGCAACAGTCCACTGCTTAAAAATATGACACACACTGCCTTGAGAAACCTGCTGTGTGAGCATCTTGTCGCCGTGTTTCTCGTAAAGGAAGCTGTTAGTCCCTTTAGTTAGAGGTCATAGAACAGCTTGAGCGGTTATATCAGCACCTCCACTTAGTGGCCAGTATGTGGTACTGCATGCCATCCGTGGCCTGCACAGTGCTTGATGTCTGGCTGTCATTTCTGTGAAGGAGTTTAGTTCACTGCACAGCCTGAGCTGTTCTTTATTGTTGCAGCACTATCAGCGCTCCACCTCTGGACGCTCTCTGGAGTCATGGACAGTTATTTTCAAGCTCTACAATTTCAATGTATTAATTCTCAATCAGATAATGGTGAAAGATAGGGGATATGCACATCAAGTGATGCACAATGCCAGTCATATCAAACTCTCCGGTAGAGTTGGCCAAACATTTCCACCTGTAACATTTGTAATGAAACAATAGATGTGCCTACGATTTGTAAGTTGTTCCTGCCAGTCTCATTCAACATCTCACTGTATGTTTTCCCACATCCTTCTTTTCTTTTCTTTTCTTTTCTTTTCTTTTCTTTTCTTTTCTTTTCTTTTCTTTTCTTTGTTAAACCTTTATTTTTTATGGAATTTTCAATTTGACAAGCAGAAGTGTAGAACAAAAACATTGGGCTTGAGTAAGCTCAGCGCACATCCAAGACAGACGCACCGATACAGTACATTACACAGAAAGCTGAGCTTTATTGTTTTAAGTTAAAAAGAGAGGACTGGGAAAAGTCATTCTGTCACTTCATCATCAGAGTTATCTTCTCCGTTTATTCTCTCACATCCATTTTTGAATTTGTACACTGCCTTCTAATTCATGTGAACTGTTACTGTCGTTTAGTCTCTGTAAAAGTATCCCCTTTTTACATACCTGTTTACATCTCATCACTATTGATCATTTGTTTATTAGCGTTTCTGAAGTCCACTCTACCTGTAACACACAAAAACACACCACTAAAGATGCCTTTTAATAAATAGGTTGCCTAAAGCAAATTTTAAACTCACATATGTAGTGGTATCATGCCGGCAAACCATTACATAGATACGTTTGAGATTTCAAACAGCACTTCACTACAGTGTTTGTGGCTTTTAGAAAAAATGATTCTCTGAATACGTGTCCCTGTTATTCAAACAACAGAAGACATGCTGAAGAGTTTCCAGTAGAACTCTCTGTAGTGTACATTGTCCTGGCACTACAGTTTGTGCTTTATAGAAACTAAGAACACACTGTTCTGTTGCATAGATGTATCACTGCTCAATTGCTGTATAGTTATTCAGAAATTCCCATTCATTGTACTGAGATGAAGCCTTATTTTTTTAGGCACATTTTTCTTAAAATCTCTTAAAACCAGTTGTTATAGTACAACCCAATCAATGTTTATGGTTAGATGCCACAATGTGAGTTTGGTCTGTGAACCCTTTAACTCCTTTATTTACTGTAATAGCTAGGAGTGTGTGTTTGCACTGATAGAAGAGTGTGCTTTAGGAGCCTGTGTTGTGTAGCTCTGTTTCAAGCCGTTTTGTTGCCATGGGGATTGTGCTCCAGGATCGGTGGATGTGTGCGCCCTTGTATAACTCTTTAATTAGTAGTAGTCCTCAGTGGCTTTAAATTCACCGATATATACATCCTTTTCTGGCATTTGCTGTACAGACTCACCATAGTATAGTTGTAGTTGAAGGGTAAAAAAGACAGCTTGCGGATGCTGCAAGGTTTTAAGGGCCTTGATCACCCCACTTCTGCTTTATATTTGTTGTAAATCTCTCTAGCTTTGTAATAAGCAATATTATAATATTATTAACAGTAATAATGAGCCATTATGGACATAACAACTGTAATATGATGGTTTGTATTACTGTGCCACTGTGTGGCTTTGGGATGGGGGGTAAATTATGTTAGCTGTGTGTATGCTTGTGTTAGACGTGCAGTGGATTTTATCAGCAGAAGTGGGTGAAATCCTCTTTTCTACCCAACCTGACAATCACAAAATTTGTAGATACAAGATATCATCTAATATAGAAACTGTTGAGACAGATTTTTCACTGCTGTGATCACATTCATTCACTCATTAAGAGATTTCTTCGCCTATACGGTATACAAGAAAGAACTAATTATGGTGATGGGACATCAAGTCTGGACGACAACTTTTTGGTTCTATGCAAAGTATCCTGGTGCTCACACTCCAAGCATCAGGAAAGGAGCAAAGCCATGCAGGACTTTTACTTTACTTTTAAAGGTAGAGAAAAGAGTTTATTTTTGATCTGTGCACAGAAAACTTGAGTAGGCTGAGATATGATGCAAAGTCTGGTGGTTATTGTATTGGCATGGTTTTCCCTCTTTACATCCATCAATTCTTTCTTTTAGTCTTTCAATCTTTCTTTCTTTTTTCTGTCCTGTCTCCTGTTATTTGTTGCTTTCATTTTAAATTTAAAAGTTTAAATAAAGATGTTTTAAAAAAATATTTCCTCTTTGCTCTTTATGGTCTTATTCCATGACACACGTGTCACGTTCAGACATCATTATTCCCTCCTGCGTACACACACTTTGTGATCTTAACGTTTGCTTGCACTGGTGCTCAATAGCCCGTCTCGGATACTGGCTATTTTCAATCTTAAAGCTTAAGATTTTCCATGTTGTTGTTTAATTTCATCTGTTGTAGTTATTTTTAACAAATTCACCTTTGACCCTATGACGCTGCAGTGAATCATTATGCTAGCATCAGAGCCTCCATGACAAGAGCAGGAGCTAAACAGGAAGTCTGTGGTCAATGAGTCACATTGTTGAGGGTTTTTTTTTTCTTTTGGGATATTTAGGAGATTCCCAAATTGGCAACAACCAAAAATCTAGGGTTGATTGTGATTTTAGATTACATCAGCTGAGCTGTTTTCCAAGCAAACTATTTTTGCTGCCCCAGCTTAGAGGCATGATTATACAGGTGACAAGTAAGCCAATGAGCTACACAACCTTTTTTTAATCTGTAGTAGCAAAGACAATCTCCATTGAGCTTACAGTGTCATTGTTCCTGCTCTCAGCGAGCGTTGTATTGGTTCAAAAATGTGTCTAAAATACTGTAAGCAATACCTAATTTTATACAATAGAACAATGGTAAAAAATGCATTCCGTGAATCAAAATTAGAATACTTTATTAATCCCTAAGGAAATTATGTGAGTTACAGTTGCTCCAAGACAGTAACAGTAACAGACTAAACTATTTAAATAATACAATATGTTACAGAGTTTACAAATTTAAGAAATGGCATTAATATATACAAATCGCTTAACTATAAATATAAAGAATATTACAGAGGTGAAAATATTACGGGGTGGAATATATATGATTGACATTTGACTCTAACCTGTGAACTTTGTCATTTGCTATTTTACAGTAGCGCGTGTGTAGATATTGCATTGTTTACAGTGTATTAGATGAATATGGGTGTGCAAATGAGTATGAAAAGAATATGGGTCTCTCTCTCTCTATGTTGGCGCTATGATGCCCCCCAGCAACACTGAACTGGATAAGTGGTTACAAAGATGGATGGATGGAAAATGACATATATAAATGACATAGGCTTTGAACCCCTTGAATGCCATTTTGACAGTTATATTTTCATCAATTAAAAATGTAATAAACTCTAAAGTTTCTACAGTGATGCCAATCACAGTGTTTGAGTTACAATGGTAACCAGCTCCTTAGCAAACATCGATGGAACTGCCATGTTTTTTTTGTTTGATGGCACTATAGAAAAATGAGGTCAGCAAGGTTATTTTGTCATCTTTTGTGCTATAAAGGTCTGTACCAGGTCTCTTCATGCCACAATCCATCCAATGGCTCTCAAGTTGTCATGATATTGGAGAAATCAGCAAAGTGACTGAAGATGAAGATGCATTTGAGAATGCAAGTATTTCATGCATCCCACTGAACATTGAAGGGTCTTTACCCTGCCAACTTCCTACTACACAGACTGATATCTGATTGCAACTTTGTGTGAACAAGATGGAGTTGTATCTCCTGGACATCCTACCTATCCAGCTAGGTTGCCTAAAACACACGAGAAAATACATTTTTGGACTATTCCATGTACCCAATTCTTCTAATGTTTTTAAAAGTTTGTGAAAATGTCAGGAGGCTTTATCTTGTGGGGACCATAACGTTTAATTATAATATTGTTTTACTTCACAAGTTGTGATCACACAAATTAATTGCTTCAGCTAACTGTGCTTTTAGATGAAACTGTTTTTACAGTGTTTTAGTTCCACCCCTGTGTTTTCACCCATCTTGATAAAACTGATTTGTGTAAATAGCACTTAAGAAAACGTATGTTATATATTTCTGTGGGGATGTAATTCTTGGCAAAATGAGGGTGATTGCAGGCACCGTTTCTTCTGGGGGTTTATTGTTCTGAATGCACTGATTGTTCGAACAATGGTGTAATAGTTGGCACGGTGTCACATTGTGATTTGCTCATGAGCAATTGGCCTCCCAGCGAAGGTCAGAGTGGACTGGTCATTGTTTAAAATGGCACTCTGCTTGTTTTCCACAAATGTCAGGGACAAAGAAATTAGCCAACCAGATCGCTGGCCCACCTTCTTGAGTCACAGACATTCCAAGGCTGTGATTGCCAACGCCCACCACCCTATGGTGGGGTGACCCAGCCAGTGTGAAATCCCCACCGTGATGTCATGACTGGAAGGTATTCTTTAAGATGGAACATATGACATGATTGGCAAAGATGGAACAAATGCAAATCTCATCTAAACACTGTGGGGGGATAAAGCTGACTGGG
Organism: Pelmatolapia mariae; assembly: GCF_036321145.2. Taxonomy (NCBI): domain Eukaryota; kingdom Metazoa; phylum Chordata; class Actinopteri; order Cichliformes; family Cichlidae; genus Pelmatolapia; species Pelmatolapia mariae. The sequence goes on along the minus strand of NC_086241.1, from coordinate 58,857,683 downwards.
AAACCCACAAAATGGTGAGGCGACAACTGGAACCAATTGATCTCATCGAAGAGAAGTGCATGGGCACTGTAAGGCCTTGATTAATGTAGAGTGCGGTGCTTGTTCCACGCATACCAGTGATGCCAGAAACATAAGCTTTGGATAAAGCTGTCTGAGAAAGTCCTGAAAAGAGGAAGGAAACAACTGGAAGCAATTCATCTTATCAAAGCGAGACAAAGAGATGAGCTTGGGCAAAGAAAGCCTTTGAAATTGCTTCTTGTTCCAGATGTTCCAGAGGTACTAAATAGAATATTAATACTAACTATTTCGAGCCAAAAGACCCCCAAAACAAACCTAAAATGGTAAGAGTCCAAGTAAGAGAAAAGATATAATTTGTTTTAACATTACAGTTTCTCTTTCTAGCATGTCATGTTGGTAAATTTGTATTTAAATTCTCATTGCATTACATATATATCCTGATGTAATGCAGTGAATTAAAAACCATAGATTAAACAGTGTCATGTGTACAAATAAGAAGTTAGCAAAGAACCAATTGTAGAACCAGCTGCATTTCTTTAGTTGAAATTATAAAGAATGCCAAAGATTACGCAGTTTGACACACAGGTATTAGCCAAAAAATGTTATATCTCACCATGGCATGCATTGTCTCCTTAAAACATTGAGGAAGCTGGACAAGTGAAAAACAAAAGGAGATGAACGTCATGTCCTTAAAAAAACAGGACAAAAAAATCCAGCAAACACCTAACACGTGACCTGGGAGATGCATCTCACCATTCCATTTATCCACATACTCTTCACTCAAACCTCATCAGGAATGGTCTCAGTGGAAGGGTGGCTGTCAGGAAGTCATTCTTAAGGACGGGAAGCAGGAGGGAAAGACTGAGGTATGCCAAGTTACACAGGAACTGCAATGATAATCAGTATCTTAAAATTGTCATCTGTGTGTATGGACGAACTCAGGAGGCTTTTGATTGATCATGGAATACCATCTGACAAAACAAACAAACAAAAAGGCCAAACAAACAAACAAACAAAAAGGCCAATGCAGCAAAAGCATACCTGGGCAGAAAAAAAACACAATGGAACACAATTGGCTCAAGAATAAAGGTGGCAATATCAAATATTGATTTTAAAGGTCATTAGAAGTCTAAAAAGTCTGTTTTTGCCTTGTATACTATATTTCCATGTATTTTTGCACATCTTTTAATAAATCACTGCAACTATTACTCATTCACCTTGCAAAATATGAAGAGCTCAGAGGTAGTTCAAGACTTTTGCACAGTACTGTATTCCAATTAAATGCACAATTCAGGGCATGGAGGTACAAACACATATGTCAGAGAAATCATTTTAGTATATAATGGTCCAACCAGCTGCCCTGCATACTGAAAAAGGAGGAAAAAAAAGGTTTGGAGGGGGCAGAGAGAGGTGGGAGACATGTCTGCACTTGCTGGTTTGCTGAGAGCCTTGGGTTGACTCTTTTGAACTCATGATGAGGTAAATTCCATCCTCACATCTTTGGAAAGAAGTACCTTACATGCACACACACATGCACGCACCATCATGTTGCACCTCTCTGTTCCAAGGCGTCGATTATCAGCCCATTACCCGCTCTTAGACCAGCATTTCTGATAATGTGTACACAAACACTACATATGTACACACAACATACACCCATAAATGCATACATAAACACACACGCGTGCAAGATCTAAGAGTGGAGTAAGGGCATAATTAACATCTAGAAAACCACACTGAAGAGCTGGCTGCTGTCCAATAATCTCATTTCCTGCTTTCCCTTCTTTACTTTCTATCTGTTATAAGAATATAGAGTGCATATTATCATATGGCTGGACACATTCCACTTACTTCAAAGCCCTTTGGTGAGTGTGCATGATTACAGGGTGGGCTTGGTTTAAAGAGCCTCAGAGAGAAAAAAATCTGAGGAGGAGAGATGAGGAGAAAGAAGGCAAGAGAGAAAGCAGCTGGGTTGGTGGTAAACATCTGGCAGTTGTGGAGGCCTGGCCCTGACATACAGGGGAAATAGTTGCGTTGCTGTTCCAAGATCTGCTCCCTCCAGTCTTTCCTCATCCGCTCTCCTCCACAGATCTAATCTAATGTGACTAAATGTCTGTAAAGGTCCAACACGTCACTCAAGGTTGGCCTACTTTGGCTTTGTTAACAGAATTATTTAAATCAAGAAGGTATTTTTTTTAAATTCACAGACTGATTGTCTCTGACTACTACACATACATTGTTTCCACAGCTCAAAATTGTGGGAACAGCTTCTTGATTCTGAGTTACAGCCCCTGTTGCACAATTCATTTCTCTCTTGTTTTAAAGCTAAGCCCTTCCCTAACTCATCTGCTTCTCTTTATCTACATCCCCCCTTGTGAGGACGCATTTAAGACAGAGGAGCTCAGTGTGGTGTAGGGACGTAAACTCATAAGTCATTGGTGTTCATAAAATTGTATGGCATTTGCTATTATATTCAAAAGGTACAAGAGAAGCGAGAACGAGATATGCTTAATGGGCTCAGAAAGCAGCATCCATATTTCCATGACAACTGTGCCAACTTGGTCTGCTTTGAAAAAGAACCTGATGTGATCAAAATGTCAAGAAGACCATTTAATGTGTTCTTGATGGTTTCTGGGAAGGATTTAATACCTAAAAGAACACACAAATATTTATTTTGATATGGCTTTACACAGTTTAAGTATTATTTTATATTGCATTATGGCTTGTACATTTAGGACATTATTTTTTGTGGGGGATTTACTATAGAAGCTACATAACAATATTTGTATCCAAACATCTAATAAGGTATATGAGGCAAAGAATTTTGTGTGTACAAGGCACAATAGTCAAAAGGGTGTCAAGTGTTTAGGGAACACTGTGAAATCCAAAGTGTTTTTGTGGAAATAACCTACATGAAAGCAGAAAAAGCTGAGCCGACATCTTATAAGGAGAGGAGTTCTCGCACTACATTAATCCTCAGTGGTATTTTTGGTGGGCAAGTATGATTTGTCTTTTTCGCCATATCAGTTGCCCCCTTGGGATGATTTGTGTTCACTGAATTGAACCGAATTCCATTTAATTCCTCACAGGCACATTGTCCTGGTAAAGGACCATATTTCTTTTACTGGCTTCGAATTACACCGGTGACTGTTTTCTTAGTGCAGTTGCTGGAATGTGTTTGTGTGTGCCAGCTGAGAGAAATGAAGAGCTCAGGGGCAACGAGTGTATTTGGCTCTGAGTGCCTGTTTGAAAATACAGTAAGAATTATCAATGAGGACAAACATATACAAAACACGGGTGTAGCGAATTAAACGGCCTGTTTTTGTTGTTGCACTTGCCAGGGTTAAATGAAACAATGTCATTCTGGTTTTCTGCAGTGTTGAATTTTCTGTGATTGAAGCCAATGAGGGGCTCAAAGTGCAATAAAAATTTGTTGTGAATTTCAATTTAACAACAATTTCTGATCTGCGATTTTACTCCCTTTTTTTTTATTGTGAAAGTAAAGTTACTGTTTTCATCAAATGATGGATTTATAGGTTTGTACTGAATCTATAAAAATTATGTTTTTGGCCCCGAGACACGTTTTGTGTTCTAATTGTGACATGCACTTGTTGGCAATGATGTCTTAATTTCAAGCGCTAACATGCACATTTGTATATGTGTGGAAGTCTGCTATAATGAACCCCGGGGGAAGAAGGTGAATGTATGCACAGATGCAATATGGTATTGTGTAGCATATCATACACTGATCAGTATTGGAAAAGTCTTATTCTTTTTAAAACCTGTAGCAAATTCACCACATATGTTTTAGAAAATAAATCAGACCATTAATCGATGTGCGTTTTTCAGGTATCAATGCTGAACCTAAAACCCTTGAAACTGTGGGCTCTTGGTGGGCTAAATGATGCTGAGTTCAGCCACCAGAGGGACTTTGGTCTGTGGTTAAAGATGTTTTAGAGGTGCTGGAACAGAGCTTTGACCCACTTGACACTCAAAAATCTGCTATGGGTGAATTAGTTTGAATATATGGTATAAGAAATTATTGTATTGTATATTACTTGAGAAGTTTATTTTATTTATTTATTTTTTCTACATTTATTGTTGAGTTCTTGGTGATTTTTTTTAAAAAAAAATTGTTTTTTATTTATAGTTTTTTAAAATTTATTTTTAACTTAAAATTTTTTGAAATGACAAGAAACATGACACAGGTACTGGGTACTGGAATGAATATATTCTGTAGCATTATGACAGATAAAATCAATTCAGCCTTGGGTTTGTTTGCCTTAGAGTTCACCCACCTCTTTGGACTTACATAACCTTTTAACGCAGATGTCTTAGGAGTCAACAACCAATAAAAAGCATAAAAGGATCTCATATTTTATGCATAGATAATTTTTTTCATGTTCTGTGTTTAGTTTGAATCTTTTTCGTGGAATCACCAAGAGAATAAATTATAACTCAATATTTGTGAATTTTGTATACACGGCTTTATTCTGATTACTGAACTCTATCGGAATAAATAATTCCTTAAAAGCACTTTAAAATTGTTAGTCTACTTGATAATATCGGTATATTAAATAGGCAAATTTGGTATTTAAGTAACTAAAACATTCCTTCAAAACTTTTATTTCTTTTTTAAAAAAATTACCGTGCCCCAGTTTTGTTTTGTTTTTCTTTTCTTTCTCTCCATGACTGTAAACCCCTGTCCGCCCTCATTTATTCTATGCTGTGAGAGAAGGGTGCTATAGCGTTCTGTTTTGGCTTTCTCACTGCGCGCTGTACATTACGGTAGAGGCGGGATCTCGCTCCATGTGGGTCGGCTATGATTGACATGGCGGAGTCTCCCAGTACTCGTAGCGTCGAGCCAGCAGACAGGCAAGACCCGACCCAGGGAATTAAAAAACGCGCAGCCACGTCTGTTTGAAGATTATTTTATTACAGCGAGGTGAGTCCTTTTACAGTTTTTAAGCAGCATTCCCGAACCCGGACAAAGTGGGAAATCGAGGCAACTGGAGTGGATGTTGAAAAAGTTTTAGAAGTGCGTGTGTCTGTGTGTGAGTTTGGAGAGCTGAGCGCTGACGCCGGCAGTCTGGGCCACTTGGCCAACGCAAAGGAAAAAGGAAAACTGCTTTACCACTGCGGAGGAGGGTGAAACGAAACTTTTTTTGTGTGTTGCTCAAAAATTCCTTTTATTTTGAAACAACAAGGAAAAGCAAAACAGAGGGGATTGTCGTGCTAATTCCTCACACTAGTCGCGTGAATGTGTCGGACTGTGCGTTTTGGAGTCTGCTCTTTGTGGTCCCGATTTCTCAGCTTTCACCAAAGAATGTGTTTTTGTCTCCGAGGACTTCAGATGGAGTGAGTGCGCAACAGAAGAAAACCGTTGTCTCCGTGGCTTGTTTCTAATAATCAACTGCTGGTGCGCTGCGACTTGCATTGTGGAAATTGTCGTTTTTGTTGTTGCTGCTTAAAATCAGGAAATGAGCACTTTTATAGCTGGAAAATAACTTGGAAAGGAAGATGCTGAGGCAGTCAGATTTGACAGAGGGGGTTGCGAAATCATTGAATTGACACTATAGGGGATTCTGTTGTGTTGGATAACTGTCGAGAAGCGTTGAAGGGGCCGTTTAAGATCGACTTTCCGTTGACTTTGTGTGCGGTTGCAGAATGCAGTGAAAAGCTTTGGAGGAGGAAAAAAAAATCCCAACTCCAGCATATCCTAGCATTCCTTCCAGCCAGCCAGCCAGTCTCTCTCTCTCACCCTCTCTCTCCCCCAGAAACGACTACGTGTCTGTTTATGCAGGAGACAAATTTTTCTCTCAGCCTCTCTGATGCAGACGTGGAAATCAAACATTGGTCTTCTGCTCGACACGATCGATTATCTGACTTCCACGTAGTTACAGAAAGACTATAGGCCCTTGTCCCACCGCATTAGGAGAAAACTTGAGATGAGTTGGGCTGCAGGATCGTTGGTAGCTTGTCAGGTTTTTCTTTTTCTTTTTCTTTCTCCCCCTGTTTAATAACGGGACTCAATAGTTGTCATTAAAATGTCATTACTGGTGGTGGCAGTATTGGTGAGGTGTAATTGGAGCATTGATTTGGGGGTTGCATATCTCCCCGTGTTGTGCGCTTCAGGTCCACGTCTGATGATATTGGTTACGGGCTTGGCGGGATTACCCAACGCATCACACACATGTACGCTTCTTCTACTTTTTCATGGGAGAAAGTGAAGGAAAGGGAGACGGAGAAATCCGATCCCAAATAGATGACGTCACGTGACATTCCTTTGGTGAAAGGCTGATGTGGCCATGATTTTTTTTCCCCTTTCTTTACCCCCCCGAAAAAAAGGAAAACGATATCTGACTTTTCTTTGAGGGGGATGAATGAGGTCGGCTTCCAGCTGAAAAGGTGTGTTTGGGTTTAGAGTGTGAAGGAATTCTCCCAGTGCTGCTTGAATGAGCAATTTATCTTGCTTCCACGAGAGCATCAAAAAGTTTTAGCATCAGACAGTTAAGTTGTGGACAGTAAGCTGAGAGGTGGACAGCTGGATGCAGGTAAAGCTTTAATCAAAGTGTGGCACTCTAACATGATTAAAAGCCTTTTCTGCTGAAAGTAGCATCTGTTGGATCTAACTCAGATCCCAAGAGGAATCAGGTTAAAAGGTAAGATAGGCTTTCAGATTTGGGACCATCCTGCTTTACAGCTCCAGCATTATTCTTTGTGTTTCATTGGTGTCAGATTCAGCACAGCTTGTTGCCTGAAGCTTGAATTAAATGTGCAACATTGTACACAGCTGAAACTCCTAGGATATATGTAGCAAGGATTTGCCTTAAAACTGATGCAACTTTATATCAAATGATCCTTATTTTCTCATTTTCACATTTTCTCTGTGCGTCTTTAAGCAGACGCAGTCAGATTGGGGTTATACTGGAGTCACATTGAAGGAGGGTAACCATTGTTGCTTTAACTTTCCATGTATTTTGCACAAACAGAGAAAGAACAGAGGTTGAATAACACTTTATGTAAGTTTTAAATTTGTCACACAGGTGCAGCCCACACCTTTGTGCCACTAACTGTGATGGTGCGTCATTGCCTACACATGGGGTGATTTTTAACATTGCAGCTTCTGTGATCCAATTAATTAGTTTTTGCATGAGTGATAACCAAAATAATGAGGAAAGGGGAGGCTAAAATATCTTATATGTCAATTCACTGGTCATTTTTTTTCTTTTGGGCAAAGTTCTCTTTACGTGGCATGCGTTTTTCTTCTCTGCTTCTCCAGCATCTACACAGAAAGCATACATGATATTAAAATAAGAAGCTTTGGGTCCAATATTCAGAATGTGGTTATTCTAAGAACAATAAGGAAGTTACTGTCATGTTACATGTGATTTCAGGATGCCAGGAGGATTCTCTTTGTCTTAGTACTCTGGTTCGCTACTGGCCTAATAAAACTCTTTGGTATGCCTGGTTGAAATGGGGTCAGGGAATGGGCAGCCTGGATGATGCTAGCCATTGTATGTGTGTACTTATGTGTCTGACTGGTAACCTAGAACATGCTATCAAATGGGTAGTGTTACCAAGTAGCTCTTGTTTATCAGGAACACAGGCAGATGCAGCTATAGAGTTACATAGACAAAACAATGCTGCCCTGGAATGTGTGTGTGTGTGTGTGTGTGTGTGTGTGTGTGTGTGTGTGTGAGCGTGTGAAAGAGAGGCAAACAAGAAGAAACTTATGATAAAACTCCTCATGAATTCCTGTTACTGTAGTTTTTCAGGCATTAGACTTTTTTTTTATTTCAAGAAAATCACTGATTGATATAAGTGGGTCAATTTGACTAACAGAAACTATTTTGTGAAACATTTATATAGTTGTAGACATTTTATAGACCAAATAAGCGAGATTAGATTTGAAAATAATTGTTGCTTTGCTGAATTAGTCGTTACAGCACAGTGGTGATTTACTTCAAGAGACAAGTGTGTCAGCTTCAAAGGCTTTAGAAAAGAAGAAAAACATGGACAGTCTGTGCAAATTTAAATTTGTTACATTTATGATCTGCAGTTCTTGTCATGTCTGCATATAATCAGTAGTAATTATTATTTATAGTACTGATTCCGACCATTTAAATATATCAATTTGCTCTGAATATTTCCTTCTAGTAACTGGTGTGTGTTTGCTGTGTACTGTGCTTCACCGCTCTACTGTATGTCTGCAGTTTTTATGTATCCTGCTGTCTCTTCTGCCATCTGGTTCTCCGAATGCAACAGGTGTGCTTCCCAGAAAGATTGCTACCTTCACTGTTACTGTTTCGGGGGTGCATTTCCTTGACAGTGATGAGAGGTTATCTTATTTGTAAGTTGGATGTGATTAGGAGTTCCTCTACTGTGAGGTCAAAAGGTCAACACCTAAAGTGCAAAAGCAGGATTTCTGTAGATTATCTCCTTGCTGCCTCTCTGGTCTCTTGACCAGTAAAGTCCATGGACTCTCCATGCAGTTATATAGACTGCCTTGCTTCTGTCACGTGACCCACTGCAGGGAACCTCTAGACCGAACATCCATCCAAAACCTACAAGTGTTTTTTAATTACTGTAAGTAACACTGTCTTTCTGTTCAAGATAACGTACGAGTGTGGAGTAATGATGTCCTACAGGATGAATTTGTAGTGCAGGTTTAGTATCCTGCATCTCTTGATTTGTTTCATTAAGTGTGTATGCAAATATACAGTTACATTAAGTTACAGATAACTCATCTGATTCATGAGGTCAAACCCTGTGTTTACTGCAGGATATTGTGCAAACAGACACTGAGAAAGAGATGCATGGATGTGTTATGAGAAAAAACGCTTTGTCCTATTTAATAACAGCAGCTGTTTGTCTGACGCTCCATGCTTTCACTTTCCATTTCCCAGCTTTTGACTGGGTGTCTGTGCTTGTTGCCACACACTCGCATCTTCGCCCACTCTCTCTCTCTTGCTCCATCTTCTTCTCTCCCAAATGAACGGTGGCTTTTTGTTGAAGTATCCCAGCATCTGATGTTTGCTTGGCATAGAACTGTAATGTTTACCCTTCTCGGCCCTTTCTTTCGTCCTCCTTGCCTAACCCCCTCCATCCCTGCCCCTCTTGCTCTCCAGAATCTCGTCTCCCTTCCTTTTTTTTGTCTCCCTCGATAATTTCCTGTATTGTTGACAGTTGATTCAGAAGTAGATGAAAGAAGCCTTTCAACTTCTCTCCCCCCAGCTCCTCCCTCCCATCCCCTTTTCCATTGCATTTTTCTTTCCTCTTCTCTTGGCTTCTTCTTTTGCTAATCGTAGTGTTTGATAAAATAAATCAAATAATCTCAGTCTCAGAGTTTCAGTCTAAAATAAGACACAGGATTTCTCAAATGTGATGCAACTGAATGAATATTTTTGGAAATAAATATTTACAAAGACTGTCATGAAAGGTCATTGAACTTCCTCTTAATGCTTTTTTGCAAAGAAAATAGTAATAGTGTTCATTCACTTTTAAGTAAACATTTTTATAATGACTAAATGATGTAAAAAGAAAAGAGAAAAGGAAAACCACCAGGTGTTCTGAACCTGAATAGAAATCACAAAATACCTTTTGTTTGACAGTCTAAAATCTAAAGATGTCAACAAACTGAATTTCTTGTGAAAATGTTTGATCAACCTAATATGGCATTTAAAAAATTAAACAAACTGCTGCTCTTATGCAGCAGATTTATTAAATTTTGACAGTTAAAATAAACGAGGAGATCGTTAATGAATTAAATGATTGATGGTTATTTTCTTGTCAGTAATTTAAATAATAGGTTAACCTGGGTTATTTTCATAACCCCTTTAGACTCCTGGTTAGGCAAAAACTATTTTGAGGCATATACCTGGAAACTATACAAGTCATTTTCCCTTTGCTATGATGTTTTACACACTGAATGTTGTGTGCTGGTTCTGCCAGTGTGCTGCATGGAATACACTCTAGCTTGACCCTTACACCAGTCACTTAAAGAAAAGTTATAATGGTTAATTAAGCTTATGTACCATTTTAGTAACTTAACAAATTTGACCTGTTCTGTTGATATCCAAGCATCACTGCACGTGAACAATGTTAAACACGATTCACTTCTCTCTTTGTTTAAGCAGAGCTAATGAATATAATCATTAGTTGCAGCCACATTTCTATATGAGGGTAGATGACGCATAAGCTGGAACAGTACTTCCAGTCAAGCCACAAGCAGAAATTTGAGCCACCTATATTCGAATACCTTACATGCATTTCAATGCACAGCAATAATGGCGCATGATTCAACTTGTGCCCTCGCTTAAATCTTTGATTTTACCAACTGGTGTTATTGAAACAACTCACCTGCAGCATAACAGCAAAGGGAGAGACAGGCTAATAGTTAACGTGATAGAGTAAAAGAATTTTGACAAAGAGGTAAATGTTTCACAACAAGAAGGTGGGCTGCCAAATTTGTCATCAACTTAGTATGTTTGGTTAAAAAAAAAGTTTGAATGATTCAAATGAGGTGTGTAGCTCTCGGTCACCCTGCCCTCCTTTTGCCCTTTCACAGGCCTTCAGCGGTATCATCCATAGAAATGGTTTGAAAGTCTGAAAGTCAGCTGGCCGAAGACATTAATTGTGCATATATATATATATATATATATATATATATATATATGAACACAAAGACACAGACACAGCCTTGATTTAACACATATGCATGAAATGTACACACTCAGTTAACTTTACGTGCTTGTATTAGCATGCCAGGCGTGTTGGTGTTGCTGGTTGGCAGGCCCATGGAAAGTTCCGCCAGTCGTTAATGGCTGTTTTTATGCCTGGCTGTGAGCATTTTGAGTGTTTATCTCAAGTGTCTTAAATCTGCAGTTGGCTGAGTCTCTAATGTGTGTGTGTGTGTATGCACTGAAGTGGGGAACTGAATCTGTAACTAGTTATTTTCAGTTTCTTTTATGTTGTGAACCAAAATTAGAACTCATATATGCACAGACTTCTTAGTATGCCTGTCTCTCTATGTATGTGACCATTATTATTTGTATGTATGATTAATGCAACTGTGCTTGTGTGTGTGTGTGGCAGTGCTTCACATGTTGTCACTCACTGGAGGATATATTTGGGCCAGATTTAAGGGTGAAGGGGAGGAATCCTAATTTGACTTCCAATCCGTTTCTTAGAGGATCCTGTCATTAAAACTAACAAAGAAACAGCCCCGTCCAAACTATCACATGAACTAAGCAAACTGATTGGTTGTGACACATTGGATGAATTATTCATATCTGAAGTGTCAGAAGTTATTTTTTTAAACGGAAGAAAACATTGTGGTTGAAGAGTAATGGAAAGTGGAAAGCATCGTGAAATAACATGTTTAGTCAGCAGAATGAAATCATAGCAAAACCATGAAGCAGGGATTTGTGCGACTAGAAATGCCAGGCTTTGTATCCAAATAGCCATATGCACACTGTAGATTGTGACCTTAGAGAGTGATCTTACCCCAAAAGGTCATCGTGTGCAAGGTTTCTGCCAGGAAAGTTTTCGACCGGGCGGTTCCTTAAACTTCAGACAGAACAGTGGAGCTGCATATGTGCAACAACTGCAAAAGGAAAGAGACGGCGATGAACGATTTTAAACTGAACTCGTAAATCAGTATTAGTTAATAACACTTTCCTGGCTCCTTATTCCCTGTTTTTGAACTTCTTTATAGTTTTTTTTTCAAGCCGATTTATATGTGTAAAAACGCCGAACACGAGCAGAAGGCTAATAACTTACAGTGGCTACCTTGAGAGTTGCAGCTTTTCTCCTAAAAGGAAAAAAAATCCTGGTGCTCATCAACACCTGAGCTCGACGTAAGCTTAAATGCCCACACTGCTTGTAAAACACTGATGTTATCATTGGGGTCTTTTGGCCATATTGCTCACCATTAGTTTGGGGCTCAGCAAAAGGAGGAAATAAATGCTCAGTAAAAAATATTAGATTTATCAACGAAATGTAAAAATGATAAATCTCAAAGCCTCAAGCTACGGATGTTAACGTAGCCTGCTAACACACACAGGTTAGCCTGTCTTTTTAACACGATCTGTCATGTTGAATGCTGAGCTGTGATATTTCCTGCTCCAAGGTGCACACTTGACTTTTTGACCATTTGTTTTAATAAATTAGAATAACCGTGACAACTTATTTGACATGGCACCAGTTATTTTGAAGCTCGATCTGACTAAAAGTTTAGTGAACGGGGACGAGAAGGGGAATGTCTCTTTCCATTTTTCATAGCAGGCCTCTTCCTCTTGCTTTCAAATGTGAAAGATTAATCCTCGAAAGCTACTGATGGTGCAGCAGTAAGACCTGCTACTGCCTGACCAGTGAGAAACTGATCAGAGGAGAGCATATTGGCCATTGACATATCCGTGAAAACAACTCTAGTTTTCATTATGTGTTACAAATGGCACCTGTAAACTGTAACGAAGAGAAATCCTTAACTGCTTGACCTAGTTACCTTAATAACTTATAAGTCTAATTAAGAGGGTGTTTTTAAAAAAAGATTGAAAAGTGCATCTTCAAATTATTTAAGCTTCGTGCACACATGGCCTCAGACCTCTGTTTTCTTTAACTTTTCTTCCCCTTACCTGCAAGCAGGAGCACACACAAATCATTAAAATATTCCATACTGAAATCCACAGACACAGCACCCCCTCCCCTCCATCCCCTCTCTCCCCTCCCCAAAGTAGTGTGTGAAATCCTGAGGCTGATTGAAGAGAAGGAATGTGACCTTGTGACCCCAAACTGTAGGGAGGGGTGTTATAAGTGTGTGTGTGTTTGATCGTAGGGAGCAAGTGATTGTATGTACACCTTCAACTGGCTTGCGATTCCCAGAAGTGTCTTCTCTCATTTTTCAGCCCAATTCAGTTTTCCTCTAATGGATTAAACACTGATGCGTGCACTCTCTCCCTCCTCTCTCTCTCTCTCTCTCTCTCACACACACACACATGCACATTCATAAACACAAGTACACAACAGGTTTGTCATGTAGGTGTGACTAAATGATTTTTCTATCTCAGTGCCCACACAGGCATCCACACACTACTCACTGAGCAAGCTTTTTCTGACCCATAAAATCTGAGTCTCTCTTGGTGGTTTGTCTGCATCTACACACTCATCTATCTGCAAATGAGAGTTTAGGCTTGTGTGTGTGTGTGTGCGTGTGTGTGTGTGTAATAGGGAGATGGTGGTGGTTGGTGGGGAGTAGAATTATTCACTTCTTGACTTGGCATTGCTGTCTTAATTAAGACTCATGGCATCCAGCCTCGATGGAGATCAGCATTAGTGGCTAAGACATGCTGTGTGTGCAGGCCTGGATGGCAGCAGGTCCACTGGCATTGAATGTGCGCTCTTTGTCTGGACTCTGTGGTTGTCCTCCTTCACCTCTCTTCATAGGCCGTTTGTAATGCAGAGCTAATTACAATGATTGTAGGTCACTTCATTGAAATACATAGTCTTTAAGAAGTCTTTAAGACAGAGAAGTTAGATCTTTGGTAAAAGAAGAAAAAGTGATTTTTACTTGTCTCAATACAATTATGTTAATACTCATGTTTTCTCACAATATACTTCTTGCCAGTTATGTACTTGACTATCTATCTATCTATATATATAGTTGGACAGCTGTATATGGCAATCTTTCTCCTGTTTGGAATATGATTTTTAGTTGTTACATTGGAACTATAAAACAAATAAGGACACAAATGCCTTACAAGTTACTAATTGTGTGTTTAAAGCTGTTGTAATATTATTTTTAGGGTAATCATTGTAGAAATAATATTATGCAAGGGAACACTGAAACTCTACAGCGTGTTTAAATATCACAACTAACTCATTTTTTTTAAATTGAGGTATTTTGCCATTGACATCATCAGACATCCAGACCAAACTCACTAAATATGAAAAACATGGGAAAGAAAAATTGAGAAATCAATACATTTTTGGTGTGCTTTAGCCTTGAGGCAAGTGTTATGGTGAACTACTGCTATATGAGTGAAATATGAATTGAAATAAAATGGAAAAATCTTTTGAATAATTGATTGCCAAAGTAGCCAAGTAAGTAATATTTAGTTAGTAATATTGGTCATAAGGTATAAATATGCACAGGAGCTCTAAAAGCAGTTTTTAACACATTCACAAATGTGCTGGTTTTAATGTAAATTAAAAAAAAAAAGGCCAAATTTTCTTGTGTTTCTATCTTTTCTGGCTGGAGTTTTAGAATATTAGTATTGTCTGCTGCTTGCTAGGGTATACAATGTATTATGTTCATGTGTGCCCATGCTGTGTATACTGGAGTTTAAGCATGCCTGTGCACCCTGTTGGTGTGTATTGTGCGTGTGTGTGTATGTACATGCTCGCTTGTCTGTGTGCTCGATGTGTGCAGTGAGGAGGAAGTGGCTGTGTTTGTTTAAACTAAGCACGCTCAGCCATGTGGGACAATTTAGCGGGAATCAGAGACCTATACCCCCCCACACCTCCCTCCCACCCACCATTCAAACTTCCACAAGTCTGTGCTGCTCTCCTCCCCCATTCTAACCCAAAACCTTCTCAATGGGCGGCTGTCTTTTGAAGGCTGAGGGGTTGTTTGAGAAGTTGAGCCAATAGTGTGGGGAGGTAAGAATGAAGGGGGAGGAACAGGGGCAGGGGAGTGCTGCAACAGGTTAAAGCTGAAAGTAGGACCCACGATGAGATGAGAAAATGAGGGAGGGAGTACATGGTGCACGGAAATCAAAGTTTAACTGTTGTTCATTAGCTGCTGATTCGTTCGTGCGAATCAGCAGCTGAGCCTCAAAAAGCATGCAACCGCAAAAGTTGTATACAGCACACACCCAGCCCTATCTAATCCATCAACTTGAAGAAGATCCAGCTCTGCAGGCAAAGAATCAGATTTATGCTAAAGCACTGTATTACATGGATCCAACTGCATTACATGGCAATAACCTGGAAAAATCAGAGGAGGTAGCGGATGAGAGATGAATGAGAATGTGGAGCTAGTGTCTTATAATGGCATGCTAGCATAATATTTAGCTGATCTGAGATGCAAATAAAATGCAAATAGTGTGTTTATCAGTTTTGCTGGAAGTCTGCAATGTGGATAATTTTATAAAATGCATGTCGGTTATTGACTCCAGCGCTATCTTGCTTTGTTTCATTATTCTGTCGCTTTTTCCACTTTGTCTTTCTCTTGTAGTCTTTGCGTTTAGAACTGTTTGACAAAGTAAAACACTTCTGAAAATGGCATGCAGTCTTACCTAAAGGTAAAGATAAATAGGGTTTAGTGATTACTTGCTTGCAAAACCTGGACTTGAGACTTAAGACATACAAGAATTTCTTAACCTTTAACAATCCTTGGGTTTTAGGAGTAGGTGGACTTTAATCTGCTGATTTCCATTTAACTTGGGCATTAGCAGGTTAGCCGTGTTAAGCCATCACCCAGACGGCCTCTGTGTGTATGACGCCTGTCATGCCCACCAGTCAGACCAATTCAGCCTTTAGTCTCCTGGCCTGTAGGTTGGCCTTCCCCGGCATGGCCAGACTGAGCCTTGGAGATCCAAGGTGTTAGGAAAGAGATTGCTGTGAGCTGTCCTTGAGCTGAGTGCTCAATCCTCAGCTTCTTTGGATCTGATGGGGAAAAGTCTTAACTGTTGTGGGACGGGAGGAAGGCGGCAGAGAGGGAGGGATGATAGAGGGAAAGAGAGATGAGGAGTAAGGGGAGAAAAGGACAAATGGAGAAGAAAAATCTGGAAGCGCTGGCATGAAGAAGAGTGAGTCATGTTCATGTGCTTGTGGGAGAATAGCCACTTCCTCTGTAACACACAAAAACACCAACAAAATACAGAATGTTCTTATAAGACGTCCGCCAATATGTTTTATTTTTCCAGGGCTCGTGATGATTGGAGACTGATGTATTTTAAACTGATCTACATTTACAATTTTTAAACGTCTCAATGTCATTATTTAGGACAAAAAAAAACTTTGTTGAAATGCTCTGGTTTAATTATGCTATTGGTAAATTATTATATATGTCAGCATATTATTTCATTGTGTTTATTTTATATTGAGGCAAAAAGGAAACTACTAATTAAGTATTTTCAGTATAAGTGGGAAACTGGTTGTTCTTGCCATCATATGACAATTTGACACATGAACTTTGGCCAATATTGGGATAATCAGGTTGGAAAATATTCCACATTTTTCCTTGAAACAGTTTGCTTCAAATGTGTTTGCAGGGAGCGTGAAGGAGGCAGTATACATTCATGCCCACTCGATAGCGGTGGGTGTATCAGACTTATTAGATGCACTATTTGCACAGTGATATTTTACAACATCACCCTTTTATTTTGTACTAATAAGTCGATGGGCTGTATGTACAAGCTAATGTCCAGTCACTTTTGCATTGGACTGTTGTGCTGTCATTTGTCGAGGGATGCCTGAGGAAGTTCAGGGCTGCAGGGCTGCTTGGATACAGCTATGAAGATGGATCATATGTAACACTGGCCAATCACATTTCTGCGTTGTCAAAAAAATCTTGTCACTGGGTTTCAAAATTCTTAGTTTTAGTTTCAGGCCACTAACATCTTTAAGTTAAAGGAGCTCTCAGCAGGAAGACAAGAGCGAGAGAGTGGTGGTCTTGGCTGATGTAATTGGTGGAAACATCTGACTGGGATGAATGGTATCACAGAGTCACTTTGTCTTTCTGTGTATGGCTATCTGCAATGCCTCTGTTTATACTCTGACTCCCAGACAATGACACACATTATTTCATTTATTAGTTCCTTTCTTACGCCTACACCTTTTTTCTCACACACAGGAGAGTTTTTGGATATAGATCTTCTTTCCTCTGAAGTTACGTCGGTGCTACGTGGCAGGCGTTGGACTGTCAGGCCTCTACTGTGGGTTTACTGCCTACTGGCCCCTAGCCCAAGCACACAAACACACACACAAAATCACACACACACACACACACACACGGCCAACTCACAGCCGTACAGCTGCAAGAGGGAGGGCTTGCAGGCAGATGCACACATGTGCTGGAGCTAGCTGTGCTGTGCTAAAGCTAGCAGCAAACACATAACTCCCAGAGCAACACAGAGCTGATTGTAAACACTCTGCCTTCATAAATAGCCGGGGAAAAAGTGGAGAGCCTGTCTGAAACTCTTGGCTTGACCCTTAATTTGCCGGATTCATTCAATTTTCTCTCCCTCTCCGTCCCTTTCACTCACACAGTCTCTCACAGCCTGCTGTCTGCGGAATGACAGGCAGGACTAATGTTTGTTCTGCAGCAATAACACAATTAGAATTCCACACATTTCTCTCACCACACACTCAACCCTCGTCTCTCCTTGTTTTTACCCATCCCCATCCAGTCCCCTCTTCTCTCCCCTCTCTGGTCTTATCACTACCCCCACCCCTTCTTCTTTAACGCCGCCTGTGTTGCCCTTCTCCGCTTTAACAGATTACTATCAATACCTCCCTTTGTAAACAAGCAATAGATTATATGTATTTAATAACACCAAAATTGCTATTTTTTTCATTAAACTACAGGCCTGTCTCAGCTGTTTGTGTGTGTGTTTGTCAGTGTGCTGTGTTCTTGGCACAGTTCCCCTCTTCATTCCACTGCTTTGCCACTTAAGGCTTGATGCAAGTGATGTTCCACCATCCACCAATTAACCTTTCTCTGTCTTGCTCAGACACACACACACACACACACACACACACACACACACGCACACGCACACACACACACACACACACACACGCACACACACACACACACACACACACACACACACGCACACACACACCCTGGCTGGAAGTCCTCTCCCACAGCTCCTGACCTGAGTGTAAAATAGCCATTTCCTCTTGATTTTGTTCCCAAGGAAAAATGATGCCTCACCTACACCCTCCCTCCCTCTCCCCCCTTCTTGTCATTCTCAGCTCCTCTCCTGTCTGTCTTTTTCGGCACTACCTCCTATGCTTCTTCACCTCTCTTTCTCTCTGACCCTTTTTTGTGTTCCACTGTGTGTTGAGGGTGCTCTCCTGACATTGTGTGTGCTAATGTGCACAGTTATGTAACTGAAGTCTCTCCTTGGGAATGGGCTGCCGCTTCTTGGAGATCAGCTTTTACTTCCCCGCCCAGTGCTCCGGCAACAGCCTATAAGGAGAGCTAATAGCTTCCCATCAGCCAGTTGGAAACGACAGTCATATTTTGACAGGGTCGTGGAATGCGAGGAAGGCGGGGTCTTTCCAGGAAGCGCCTAGCAAAAGAGTCAAATCCTGGACTCCTGGGCTGAGCTACTTCTTAGGAACCCAAGTAGTCTGTGTGGCAACATGCAGATTAAAGGTGTAAGGATTTAGTTTGTGGTGCATTAGCTCTTAAAAGAAGTAGATGATTTTAGGCAAAAATATTACATATCTTGCAATTCAAGTTATCTGAAGTTGGTCAGCATGCACGCTGACAACTTCCATTAACCCTTTTATTGGATGAATTGAGGAACCGTATATGGCTGCTTGGTTTGTAACATAAGACCATGAAAAAGTTTTAAAAAATCTTGTGTTAGAGTTGGCAATTTATTAAGAGTTAAAAAGCCTCAGTTTACGAGGGCACATGGGGAGAGAGTGAAGACTAACCTAAAGTCACTGAGTCATTAGTTTGCTGCCTATGTTACTGGCCTTATATGAGCATTGGGTATGTGGGTACATGGATGGGAGGATGACACAAGAGAAAGGCTTTGCTCAGGGTGCTCAGTGTGTGTGTGTGTGTGTGTGTGTGTGTGTGTGTGTGTGTGAGAGAGAGTGCGAGTGAGGGAATGGGGAAATAAGTGCTGAGGCCATCATTTACCAGGCTCCAAGTCTTGACTTGCCTACACTCTGGCTGCACGGTGATCTGCAGTATGCCTGGCATTCAGAGGAAACAGAAATAAATACAGGCAGACAGAAAATGAAAGAGAAAGAATGATTTTATTCAAGGTTTTAAACAGTGACAAGCATGTGATGTTTTTATGCAACATAGTAATAAAGTCCAAGACTTCCTCAGACACTGACATTAGGAGTAGCACTATTCCTGCATTTCATATGAATAACTGCAAACTGTTAATAGTTTCTCATCTGCCTCTTATTATGAGCAATCTGAAGCCAGTGACCGCAGTATAACCTTGGACACTTATTGGTATTCTCTAGGACTGCTTAAATGCACATCCTTTTTGGGGATGTGGCAAGAAAAATTGCAGAAATTGCATTAAAATTCAAGTTCTTCTCCACAGATAATCCTAGTTTTATTTTATTTCTTGTAGTTAAGGAAGACTGCTGCTAAATGCACACATTTTGGAAATGGCTACTTTCTCTCTACTTTCATTGGGTTGCGTTGTGTAGCAGACACATTTTTTCACCTAAAACGTTGTTATTTTTCATGATTTCTAAAGCCAACACTGTTTATAGCAACCTATGCGTATGTTGTGGCATTGAGGTAAAATTTGCCTGATTTAGGGTTTTAAAAGATACTCGTTAAAAGTGAAATGCAGCATCTGGCTGGTTTAGCTTGCCATTAGATGTGGTTTCTCTAGGTGCCGGATCTCATCTGTACTGAAGGAAAAAAGGTGCCCTAAAGGTTTAAGTTAGGTAGTTTGGAGAGGAGCTTGTTCATACACGGTTCGCAAGTGCAGCACGTGTGTGCGCTTGTATGTGTCCATTGCATTCCAATCCACCCGTTCAGAGTTCTTCTTCGTGGATGACATATCATTACTGCAATTATAGGGCAAGAGGACTTCAGCTATAAGAGCGCGCGTGCACACACACACACACACACACACACACACACACACACACACACACACACACACACACACACACACACACACACACACACACACACACACACAAAGGCATGCACACATGCAAGCCAAATGCATGCAGGCAGATTGAAGAACAAGCTGAAACTCTGAATTTTGTTTCTCTGCTGCTCCCTCCCTCACACAAGCACACTGTCTGCATATGTGCAGCAAGCTGTCGGCCAATGTGGGAACCAAAAGAGGTTTCATCTTTTATAAATTCCTCTCTGTCTTTCCCAAGTGTGTGCTCCTGTGTGTGTGTTTGTGTGTGTAAGCACAATCACAGCATTCCTTTTTGCCGTCCTCTCCACATTTTCTTTCTTTCTGCCCTCTGCTTCTCTCCTTCCCTGCACCCCCCCTTCACTCCACCTCTCTCTCTCTTGCTCTCTTGCTGTGTGTGTGTGTGTGTGTGTGTATTAGAAAGAGGGTGAAAGAGAGAGAGAGCAGGTTTCTCCTAGACTGAATACCTTTTGTAAAAGGAGCTGGGGTTGAATGGGAGTGGTGTTTGTGGCAGTTTCCCACCATATGTAGAAGTCTCGTCCCCCCCTTGCCCAAACGCACAGACTTGTATCAATGCATCTGTGTGTGTATTAAAAACCAGCACAGATTCAGCTGATAAGATTGGTTTTAAAGGGCTTGGACCAATCCCAGTTGTGGTGGCTGTTTTGTGTGCATGTGTGATCCTGTGTGTGCACTGCGGTGAACACTCATTCATTTAGTTTCTAAGTACTGACACCTGAGTGCATTCCTCAGTTTAACACACCCAGCATGAGAAAGAAGATACTAATTCTGTGCGTCTCTTTTTCTCTCTTATCTATTCTTCATTATCACATTTACATACACATCTACATGTAGATATGCTTGTGCTGTTCTAGGCAAATAAACAGCATAATCTATGTTTTGTTTATATAGGAAACTTATGAAAAAAGCATATACAAGACATTTAGAGCTCACGTATTATACCCTCCTATGAAACTATTGTCACAGGTTGATTTCTGGGTCATCACTGATACCTTTCTGCAAATGTAATTACATACACCGAAAATAACATTTCCAAGTGTAACAAGCACAGCTAAGTTTCAGTTCTTCCTCTCGATATTTCATGTTCAACTTTTGTTTTCTCCTCTCCACCTTAAATAAAATTCCCATCCCTAATAAAAACACAGAAGTGAGGTAGCAGCTGATGTTTAGAAAGTTAGGTCATATGATGTCTATTTATATATTTAGATACACACAGCAAGGGCAAACCTGACATTTGTTTTTAACGGAACTGTTGTTGTGAATGTACAGTAAATATGCATGCCTCATTTTAACACCTTTGTCACGAGGAAGAAAAATCAAAAAAGATTTGATGAGGTTTTTAAACTTCAGCAACATGAAAATCAGTTGAAATTTGTTAAACCTGGTTTGTGTTTGTTTTTGCCTCTGCACATAAGGAGGACTTACAGAATGAAGTGCGCAATAGTAGGGCAGGGTGATATGGAGAGAAAAAAACCTAACATCTTATTTTTTTCAATATCGGTTGATATTGAGATATACCACAATATAAATGAGATGTGAATGTAAAAGGTGAATTTTGGTTTAAATATTATGGTCTGTCACAACTAGAACATGATAAATGTACTGTGAAATATTGTAAGACTTTATTTTAAATAAATAACATAGTTCAATATAGCAAACTTAAATATTAATTCCAATCAGTCAAGAGTCAAGTTGACTTCAAAGCAATTGAAACCTAAATTTCCAAAAACGTAGCTATTATTACAAAACAAAATCTCAAAAAAAATCCCCCCAGACAGTTCAGTACATTTTGCCAGTACAAATTCAGTAAGCCTTCTAATCACCCAGCCCTTGAAAACAGTTACACCAGGAAATAAAATGGTAATAATTGTAATGGCTTCTTTATTCTCGTTATTTGGCATTTTTGATAAGTGTGTCAGACAGTTTAATAGTTCAGATTCCTGCTCAGTATTTTGCAGTTTGGTGAGAACTGCTACTTTGGCTGGAGGACACTTTTTGCACAAATAATCAAAAAAACAAAATCCTGAACCAGCTTGAAGTGTCTGAGAACCTGAAAGAGTTGTTCTGGATAATAGTGCTGAGATTCCGTTTTTCTTTCTTTTGGGGAATACTGTGCAAAACTAGTTTGTGTGAGAAACAGTTATCCAGGTCAGCAAATGCTGGTTACTTTTAGTGTTCTTATCATAGCTGTTGGGCCATGATTGTTTAAACTGAGATCATCTAAAAATAAGTAGAGGTGTAACAAGTTTTGTAACCAGCACAAACTGTGATCAGTTGTAAGAATGATAGAAAATCTCTTTCTGGCCACGTTGTAACTGTTCATGCGAAACGGCTCTTAAAAGTCAACCTGCTTCCTGCCCAAGTCTCTTGACTTGTAGATTGCCTTCTTCTCCACTGCCTGTCCCTTGATGATAGTAGTTTGGGGAACTGTGGGATTGCATCTGAAATCACTACTTATCTCTTTTTGTCATTCACGTCTAAAAAAGACTTGTCGTGTCAGTCATGTGTCACTGCGCGTCATGTGCTTTTAAAAAGACTGACTAAAAACTGAACCTTTAGTTAATTTTAGAAGAAACCCATTTGTAGTGCATTACATCTATCAGTATGCTGTGACTTACACTGAGGCCAATGCTAAATTTCTGAATACACTTTTGATAAATTAATCTGGATGTTTGGGACAGAACTGAGTTGAAGGCAAATAAAAAGATAACAAGCCAGAACTTCCGACTGATTATATCTTAGTGTGTAAAAGAGTATAGGGCAAGGTTGTTTTGCTCAAGGTAATGTGCAAATTTACTTACAGTTAGTCAAAATATTCATTTCTTTGGTTACACAAAGCTCAACTTTTATTAAGACTAAAGGTTTTTACAACATTAACCTCTTTTACTATATAAGGCTGGGGATGCGTCTGGTAAGTTTCATTAACAGCTGACGAGTCAGACACACTGATTTAGCATTGCTGTGCAAGATGACTACCAGGACAAGGATGACATTGATTCTCTTCCCCCAGCTGGAGGAATAAAAGTGTCAGTTTGTGCAGCAGAAGTAGTAGATATTTACAGTCAGGTAGTGAATGTAGGTCCTGTGGCTTCTTTTAGTTTCCTGGAGAAACCCCTTTCAGTCCCGCTGCTTTATTTTCTTTACATCATAAACAAATGCGGTTCGGGAAGATGGAGAAGTAGAGCTGATCAGTTTCATCATGCCTTTTTAAATTCTTGTTTATAGGCAATTCATTCATAGAAGAAAAAGAGAAGTGGAAGTTGGTGGTCTACTTTCTGCTGACAGGAAAATTTCTCCGTTGGTCTCTTTGAATGGGGTTTATTTTTTGCTTAATATGATGACTTCAGTAGCTGTTTTCAAGACAAGATTTAATGCCAGGCTGTGGAGATTTTACCTGCGTCTGTTACACAAATGTGTGTGTGTGTGTGTTTATATTTCCTTGGCTGTGTAAGTGATGGTAGGGAGAATGAGGTGTGAAGCAGACGACTGGAAGTAAATCAGACAGTCTGTTAGGTGGTTGTGAATATCCATTATGCTTCATCAGGATGGACAAACTGGAGTCATTGGGCGTGTGTGTGAATGATGAATGACTGTATGAGTAATGACTGAAGTTATGAGGTCAGTGCTGCCCCTGAATATCTGGGGCTTTACTGTGTGAGTGTGTATATATCTCAGCTCAGAGTATGTTTTACTCTATGCATCTTTATGTTGGAGAGGCAGTTTCCATGCTTACACAAGGCTTTCTGCCATACTGACACACGCGCACACATACATACACACAAACACGCATACACACGGACAAGTGGTTGATTGTTTTCTGGATTCAAGATGGAATTTTTCAATTTAACATTTTATCCCCGCTGGGAATCAACACCTTATTCCTCCTACATTCCTTTGGGGAACAGAAACCACTGGCTGTGTTTGTATAACTGTGTATGAGTGTGAGCACAGTGATGTCTGAAGCTGTCAGCAGCTAAATGCGCCTGGTAATGATTCCACTGTAGAACAAAGGGTATTATTCATTCATCATTGCATTAGATTTCCAAATATGTACATGGGATTTGTTAGACAACATGCAACATGCAACAGTTGCAAAACCAAGTGCGTATTCCCTCTCTTGTGTGCCTGAGGCGATTTTTACAGAATCAACAATGAAGCCTGCATCACAGTGGAAATAGATTTGAGTTTTTTATTTTTTCATAAAGTTGCTTCTACACTATGTAATTTCACACATCACTTCCTCCAAATTGCAGCAAAAAGGTTGTGTTTAAATTTGGAGAACGTCAATGCCAAGAAATGATATAAGACATCTGTAAGCTGGATAAAACACCATTGTATTTGTTTCCAGGCTGGTCTGTGATCGAAAGGTAATAATTTGACATTTTGGAAAATAAACTAACTGCATCTTTTTCAACAAGAGGAGGAATTTGATACCTTTCATATTGTATTTCTACCTCCAAAGGTGTCTAAACAAATGACCATACCCTCACATAGACTTAATGTAGGGATTCTGTTATTGCTGATAATAAACCATAACAAGATCTTTTTTTAGTTTTACAGTCTATAAGGAATAAATATGTCAGTTTTGAATGTTTTGTTAGTCAATTTTTGTTACATTTGGTTTCTGTGTTTCCACCTTCTTTCGGTTTTTTTATGCTAAGCTAAAAAGTCTTATTGCCCCAGATCGAGACAGAAACGTGAAATTGGTATTCACCTTCTCATCTTAATCTCATTAAGATTTTTTAAAAAAGTTCTCAAACACTTTCTTTGTGTTTGTATTTTTTTTTAAAGAATGTGGATTTTCCAGTTGAAAATTCTACTATTATGCAGAAAACACTTCCTGCAAGTGACACCCAACGCCAGGTTTCTATTTGCATCGTTCACATAATGCACATTAGAATCTCATTTCTGCATGCGATGAATTTCCTTGGGAAATTTGAGTTTGTTTTAGGAACACAAGGTCATTTACTGGAATGTACTTCACCTTGTTTGCTCTCTATTTATTATCTGTGCTGATCTTACAGTTGCTTATCCCCTCTCTTCCTCTCTGCTAGCTTCTGTGTCTCGCTCTTCTTTTTCCTGGCAGAGCCGACAGTGGTGTTGCCATCTGTCTGTGATGTGTCCTGGACAAAACTGTGTGTGTGTGTGTTTTCAACGCAGGATGGCCAGGCTGAGCTGGGAACGGGGCTCAGATGGAGACAGAAAGACAGTTAAAGACAGACAAAGAAAAAAAATTAAGAATAACAAGAAGAGAAAGATTGAAAACTGCGAAAAATGTGTTCAAAGAGTGGTGTGAGTGTGTTTTTAATGATGCGACAGTATGAGCCACAGCTGTATGATCCACTAACCCTTCTAGTGACCTTGTCTGTGCTAGAAGACGACCAGCTGAAAGACAAGTCGCACAATAACATGCAGCTGTTTTCTGTGCAGTCTTTTTAGCGATCTTGTGAGTGAGTGCAATGGATATCTTATAGGTTTCATTCACTTAAAGTATTTGATCCTGTATGTGTATCATATGTGTGCTAATAGCAGCTTAGAGCCATTAGTCAGTAGCTCCTTAGCTGCGATTTCACTCAGCAGCCTTAAATTTAAACCCATACGTCATTGAGAAATCCACCTCTGGCAATGAACCTGTGCACGTCTGTATGTGTGTGCTTATGTATGTGTTTATGTGTGAGCTTTGGTTGCTCTTGCAGAATATTTTGGCTGGGGTTCCTGGTTTTATCTGTTGTATATGCGTGGGTGTGTATATATTTCCCCCATCTGCATGAGTTACATGGGTGATGTAACTGTACCTCAGTGGTACACTTGCGTGTTTATCTACGTGGTTTTCGCTGTGTGTACGTAGAAGTACATACATTTTGACTGTTAAGGTTAGGGTTTGCCACTTGGTTTTCAGCCCTAATGAAGACCACGTGCGCGGCTGACACATGTCGCTTGGCTTCCTTTAAATTCTCCCCCTGTAGCCATTTAGGTGATGCCATGTTATTTTCCACTTAAGATGAATGGCACTGGTTGTTGTTTTTATTTTTTTCATAGTTATGCTTTTTGGTTTTACTGCTACCGCTTTATTATGCAAGCAAAGAAACCATCTCCAGATTTAGCTCCCAGTTACTCTGCAAAGAGTGCCAACACAGCTGACCTCAGAAGACCTCAAAAGACTTCCCATTCCTGCAGTCTCTTTGCATGTTTACATGTAATGCTCGTCTTCTGTGTTATATTTTCAAAGCTACGAGCAGGTGCAGTTATCCCTATTCACCTATAAGAGCCAGACCATATTCATTTAGTGTTTCTTTCATAAAATTAATCCTCCAAACAGGATATAATCTCTCCTCTATTTTACCAGACTATTGCTGATGGTGAAGAGCTTTGAATTAGTCTCTCACTCTAATCTCCATTTTCCTTTGCCTCTTTAATCTTTTTCCTTTATATTGACATGATATGACTTGTTGTATTTTATGAAAGCTGATATGCCTGTGCAAATTCATTGTGAGCTGAAACAGTGGAATAATGCCCCTTTTCTATGTGTCTATTTTGTTTCCTCTTATGCAAAACTGTATTTTTTGTTATACTTGCTAAAATCAATCTTGCTGTATCTCTGCGTTTGTCTGCAAACTTTTTAAATTCTTTGCTGTAGCTCATTCTAGTTTTATTCCTTTGAGTATATGTCGCTGTATCATTTTTCACCTCTACCTCTGTTATTAGAAATATAGCAGTTAAAAAAAAAATCCAAGATCTTATCCACATTGGGATGAAAACTGTTTTGGCTACAGTTAAACAAAGCAGACAAATTTAATAAAAGTGCCTCAAGAAGGTTTTCACGCTTACATGAAGTGGAAAATTGCTTTGTTAATCAGGAATCTGCACAGTAAACACTAATGCAAACACACTGGGAGGCTGGCAAAATACAGGTGGGGCACAGTCTAGGTTTAAATTTAATTGCAAAATGGTTAAATATTTGTTACTGAGAGTTTAGTAGAAAGTCAATGTCTTTTTAGTGTCTGCCCATTCAGAATGAAGCTACATCCAGCAGCTCATAAGTTTACTTTAACATAAAAAACTCAAAGCCTTTTTTTATAACTCAGTTTATGTAAAAATTAAACAAACTAGACTTAATTTGTGACTTGGGGAGCTTTGTCGGTAGATTGTGTTACATTAAAATGGAGCCTATCTAGCTGCTTCAACCCGCTCCCAGTCATTGTGGCTAAGTCAGGCTAGCTGTCCTCTTGGTCCAGGTCAGTTTAAAAAGGAAAGACATTTTGCCAAGATGGACATAAGCATATTTCCCAAAAATGTCCAACAGTTCCTTCCAAAAAGTAGGTTTGATGATCTGAAACTAAAAATCTGGTCAGACAAGAAATGTGCCTTTTCTTTTAGCTGAATGTTTGAAATATAGCCAACAGTAGCTTCAAAGAAAATCATTCAGCACAAGGAAGTTTCAGACTTTTAAATGAATGAATGCTCGTAACTGATGTATTTCTTATTTCTGTACTTTCCCAGGTAGGGCAGTTCAGTCAATTTCTCCATGAATGTACGTCACAATGATGATGACAGACCAGATTCCGCTGGACTTGGCTCCGCCCCCCCTCCTGAACGGGGAGGTCCCTCTCATGCCTCACATGGTTAACGGCGATGCGACACAGCAGGTAAATACTCGCTCACGCTGACACGAACAAACGCACACGCATGCCTGCAATGTGCATTTCTTGCTGAACAAACATATTAGTCAGATGAATGTAACAGTGTACAACAAACAGTACAGCGCGCACTTCTCTGTTGTCAGTTGAGCACATACCACATGGATTGTTGCCATAAAAATTGCTAGAGAAAAGCCCTCGTGTGTCACAGAAGATAAACTACTAAATACATACAGGTATATTCAAATGCATTACTTATTCCTTTGGGGCAGCTTTAAAGGCAATGTTTAAAACACTGAATGGCTTTATTGATAGATTTCAAGCCTTTACTTGCAATAGTTTGCACACGGACATCTGCTTCTCTGTGACAGACCGATCTTATCAGGTGCTGTAGAGCCAACTGGATCACCTTCAAAGTACAAAACCGCACCCGGGCTTTGCACAGGCAAAAGGAAGCGATCGGCGTAATGAAAAGCATCACAGTTAATTCACCTCGGTCTAATCTTGTTGTCACACACACACTTTTTTTCTTTTTTTTCCCCACACCGTGTGTTTTTGGTATATGAAGGATGATGATGTTTATGCACCATCCCCAGCCTGTTCCCTCACAGCCCAGAGGAAGCATCGTGGGAGTGTTTTGGCTGCAACACATAACAGTTATGGGGGGGTTTTGGCTGCGGCACACAGCAGTTAGGGCTCTCTTTTTATTCTAACACCCTGCAGTTTAAAACTTGGTTCCCAGTATGGAATCAGTGATCTAGACCGATGATTATATAGATTTGACTCTGCGTGTGTGTGTCTATTTGTTTGTTTCTTGGTCTGTCTGCGTGTATGTGTGTGTATTCGTTTCTGTGTGGGCACGCAAGTGTCTGTGTTGAGTCTGAATACATACTTATG